>NC_037648.1:723867-1418628 GCF_003254395.2 Apis mellifera
TCTAGTAAATTCTAGTAAATTCGAGTTGGTAGCCCCTAAATAAAGTTTTCAAAAATTTAGCTTTTGATTTTTAGCTTCTGATTATTGAATTTTTATTGATTCCCATTCAACAAGGATTCTGTAAATACTAATTCTGTAAATACTATTCCATTACCGATTTCTTTATTTTCGAACTTTGAAATTGCATAACATTCGATAGGAATTTCGTAGAATGCACAACCAAAGCTCATTTTAAAGGGGAAGAATTGTAGAATAGTGTAGAATCCTAAAATTTTTCCGGGGACTGTCTCCTATTCAATGACGCATTAAATGATTCGAGGGATTTTTGAGGAGAGAATCACTAATCTTTGAAATTGCATAACCTTCGATAGGAATTTCGTAGAATGCTCAACCAAAGCTCATTTTAAAGGGAAAACACTGTAGAATAGCGTAGAATTCAATAGTTTTTCTTGGG
This sequence comes from Apis mellifera, assembly GCF_003254395.2. NCBI lineage: Eukaryota > Metazoa > Arthropoda > Insecta > Hymenoptera > Apidae > Apis > Apis mellifera. Next base: position 724,322 of record NC_037648.1, read on the forward strand.
ACTGTTTCCTGTTCAATGACGAATTAAATGAGTCGAGGGATTTTTGAGCAGAAAATCACTAATTTTTGAAATTGCATAACTTTCTATAAGAGTTTCGTAGAATGCTCAACCAAAGCTCATTTTAAAGGGCAAGCACTGTAGAATAGCGTAGAATTCAATAGTTTTTCTTGGGACTGTCTCCTGTTCAATGACGAATTAAATGAGTAGAGGGATTTTTGAGGAGAGAATCACTATTCTTTAAAATTGCATAACTTTCGTTAGGAATTTCGTAGAATGTTCAACCAAAGCTCATTTTAAAGTGGACGCATTGTAGAATAGCGTAGAGTCCTAATATTTTTCCGGGGACTGTCTCCTGTTCAATGACGAATTAAATGATTCGAGGGATTTTTGAGGAGAAAATCACTAATCTTTGAAATTGCATAATTTTCGATAGAAATTTCGTAGAATGCTCAAACAAAGCTCATTTTAAAGGGGAAGAATTGTAGAATAGTGTAGAATCCTAAAATTTTTCCGGGGACTGTCTCCTGTTCAATGACGAATTAAAAGATTCGATGGATTTTTGAGGAGAGAATCACTAATTTTGAAATTGCATAACTTTCGATAGGAATTTCGTAGAATGCTCAACCAAAGCTCATTTTAAAGGGGACGCATTGTAGAATAGCGTAGAATTCAATAGTTTTTCTTGGGACTGTCTCCTGTTCAATGACGAATTAAATGAGTCGAGGGATTTTTGAGGAGAAAATCACTAATTTTTGAAATTGCATAATTTTCGATAGAAATTTCGTAGAATGCTCAAACAAAGCTCATTTTAAAGGGGAAGAATTATAGAATAGTGTAGAATCCTAAAATTTTTCCGGGGACTGTCTCCTATTCAATGACGCATTAAATGATTCGAGGGATTTTTTGAGGGGAGAATCACTAATCTTTGAAATTACATAACTTTCGATAGGAATTTCGTAGAATGCTCAACCAAAGCTCATTTTAAAGGGCAAGCACTGTAGAATAGCGTAGAATTCAATAGTTTTTCTTGGGACTGTTTCCTGTTCAATGACGAATTAAATGAGTCGAGGGATTTTTGAGGAGAAAATCACTAATTTTTGAAATTGCATAACTTTCTATAAGAGTTTCGTAGAATGCTCAACCAAAGCTCATTTTAAAGGGCAAGCACTGTAGAATAGCGTAGAATCCTAAAATTTTTCCGGGGACTGTCTCGTGTTCAATGACGAATTAAATGATTCGATGGATTTTTGAGGAGAGAATCACTAATTTTTGAAATTGCATAACTTTCGATAGGAATTTCGTAAAATGCTCAACCAAAGCTCATTTTAAAGGGGAAGCACTGTAGAATAGCGTAGAATTCAATAGTTTTTCTTGGGACTGTCTCCTGTTCAATGACGAATTAAATGAGTAGAGGGATTTTTGAGGAGAGAATCACTAATCTTTGAAAGTGCATAATTTTCGATAGGAATTTCGTAGAATGCTCAACCAAAGCTCATTTTAAAGGGGACGCATTGTAGAATAGCGTAGAATTCAATAGTTTTTCTTGGGACTGTTTCCTGTTCAATGACGAATTAAATGATTCGAGGGATTTTTGAGGAGAAAATCACTAATTTTTGAAATTGCATAACTTTCTATAAGAGTTTCGTAGAATGCTCAACCAAAGCTCATTTTAAAGGGCAAGCACTGTAGAATAGCGTAGAATTCAATAGTTTTTCTTGGGACTGTCTCCTGTTCAATGACGAATTAAATGATTCGACCGATTTTTGAGGAGAGAATCACTAATCTTTAAAATTGCATAACTTTCGTTAGGAATTTCGTAGAATGTTCAACCAAAGCTCATTTTAAAGGGGACGCATTGTAGAATAGCGTAGAATCCTAAAATTTTTCCGGGGACTGTCTCCTGTTCAATGACGAATTAAATGATTCGACCGATTTTTGAGGAGAGAATCACTAATTTTTGAAATTGCATAACTTTCGATACGAATTTTGTAGAATGCTCAACCAAAGCTCATTTTAAAGGGGAAGCATTGTAGAATAGTGTAGAATCCTAAAATTTTTCCGGGGACTGTCTCCTGTTCAATGACGAATTAAATGAGTAGAGGAATTTTTGAGGAGAGAATCACTAATCTTTAAAATTGCATAACTTTCGATAGGAATTTCGTAGAATGCTCAACCAAAGCTCATTTTAAAGGGGACGCATTGTAGAATAGCGTAGAATTCAATAGTTTTTCTTGGGACTGTTTCCTGTTCAATGACGAATTAAATGATTCGAGGGATTTTTGAGGAGAGAATCACTAATCTTTGAAATTGCATAACTTTCGTTAGGAATTTCGTAGAATGCTCAAGCAAAGCTCATTTTAAAGGGGAAGCACTGTAGAATAGCGTAGAATTCAATAGTTTTCCTTGGGACTGTCTCCTGTTCAATGACGAATTAAATGATTCGACCGATTTTTGAGGAGAGAATCTCTAATTTTTGAAATTGCATAACGTTCGTTAGGAATTTCGTAGAATGTTCAACCATAGCTTATTTTAAAGGGGACGCATTGTAGAATAGCGTAGAATTCAATAGTTTTTCTTGGGACTGTCTCCTGTTCAATGACGAATTAAATGATACGACCGATTTTTGAGGAGAGAATCACTAATCTTTGAAATTGCATAACTTTCGTTAGGAATTTCGTAGAATGTTCAACCAAAGCTCATTTTAAAGGGGAAGCACTGTAGAATAGAGTACAATTCAATAGTTTTTCTTGGGACTGTTTCCTCTTCAATGACGAATTAAATGATTCGAGGGATTTTTGAGGAGAGAATCACTAATCTTTGAAATTGCATAACTTTCGTTAGGAATTTCGTAGAATGCTCAAACAGAGCTCATTTTAAAGGGGAAGCACTGTAGAATAGCGTAGAATTCAATAGTTTTTCTTGGGACTGTCTCCTGTTCAATGACGAATTAAATGATTCGACCGATTTTTGAGGAGAGAATCACTAATCTTTGAAATTACATAACTTTCGATAGGAATTTCGTAGAATGCTCAACCAAAGCTCATTTTAAAGGGCAAGCACTGTAGAATAGCGTAGAATTCAATAGTTTTTCTTGGGACTGTTTCCTGTTCAATGACGTATTAAATGAGTCGAGGGATTTTTGAGGAGAAAATCACTAATCTTTGAAATTGCATAATTTTCGATAGAAATTTCGTAGAATGCTCAAACAAAGCTCATTTTAAAGGGGAAGAATTGTAGAATAGTGTAGAATCCTAAAATTTTTCCGGGGACTGTCTCCTGTTCAATGACGAATTAAATGATTCGATGGATTTTTGAGGAGAGAATCACTAATTTTTGAAATTGCATAACTTTCGATAGGAATTTCGTAAAATGCTCAACCAAAGCTCATTTTAAAGGGGAAGCACTGTAGAATAGCGTAGAATTCAATAGTTTTTCTTGGGACTGTCTCCTGTTCAATGACGAATTAAATGATTCGACCGATTTTTGAAAAGAGAATCACTAATCTTTGAAATTGCATAACTTTCGATAGGAATTTCGTAGAATGCTCAACCAAAGCTCATTTTAAAGGGGAAGGATTGTAGAATAGCGTAGAATTCAATAGTTTTTCTTGGGAGTGTCTCCTGTTCAATGACGAATTAAATGAGTAGAGGGATTTTTGAGGAGAGAATCACTAATCTTTGAAAGTGCATAATTTTCGATAGGAATTTCGTAGAATGCTCAACCAAAGCTCATTTTAAAGTGGAAGGATTGTAGAATAACGTAGAGTCCTAATATTTTTCCGGGGACTGTCTCCTGTTCAATGACGAATTAAATGATTCGAGGGATTTTTGAGGAGAGAATCACTAATCTTTGAAATTACATAACTTTCGATAGGAATTTCGTAGAATGCTCAACCAAAGCTCATTTTAAAGGGCAAGCACTGTAGAATAGCGTAGAATTCAATAGTTTTTCTTGGGACTGTTTCCTGTTCAATGACGTATTAAATGAGTCGAGGGATTTTTGAGGAGAAAATCACTAATCTTTGAAATTGCATAATTTTCGATAGAAATTTCGTAGAATGCTCAAACAAAGCTCATTTTAAAGGGGAAGAATTGTAGAATAGTGTAGAATCCTAAAATTTTTCCGGGGACTGTCTCCTGTTCAATGACGAATTAAATGATTCGACCGATTTTTGAGGAGAGAATCACTAATCTTTGAAATTGCATAACTTTCGATAGGAATTTCGTAGAATGCTCAACCAAAGCTCATTTTAAAGGGGAAGGATTGTAGAATAGCGTAGAATTCAATAGTTTTTCTTGGGAGTGTCTCCTGTTCAATGACGAATTAAATGAGTAGAGGGATTTTTGAGGAGAGAATCACTAATCTTTGAAAGTGCATAATTTTCGATAGGAATTTCGTAGAATGCTCAACCAAAGCTCATTTTAAAGGGCAAGCACTGTAGAATAGCATAGAATTCAATAGTTTTTCTTGGAACTGTCTCCTGTTCAATGACGAATTAAATGATTCGACCGATTTTTGAGGAGAGAATCACTAATTTTTGAAATTGCATAACTTTCGATACGAATTTTGTAGAATGCTCAACCAAAGCTCATTTTAAAGGGGAAGCATTGTAGAATAGCGTAGAATTCAATAGTCTTTCCTAGGACTGTCTCCTGTTCAATGACGAATTAAATGAGTCGAGGGATTTTTGAGAAGAAAATCACTAATCTTTGAAATTGCATAATTTTCGATAGGAATTTCGTAGAATGCTCAACCAAAGCTCATTTTAAAGGGGAAGGATTGTAGAATAGCGTAGAATTCAATAGTTTTTCTTGGGAGTGTCTCCTGTTCAATGACGAATTAAATGAGTAGAGGGATTTTTGAGGAGAGAATCACTAATCTTTAAAATTGCATAACCTTCGATAGGAATTTCGTAGAATGCTCAACCAAAGCTCATTTTAAAGGGGACGCATTGTAGAATAGCGTAGAATTCAATAGTTTTTCTTGGGACTGTTTCCTGTTCAATGACGAATTAAATGATTCGACCGATTTTTGAGGAGAGAATCACTAATCTTTGAAATTGCATAACTTTCGATAGGAATTTCGTAGAATGCTCAACCAAAGCTCATTTTAAAGGGGAAGGATTGTAGAATAGCGTAGAATTCAATAGTTTTTCTTGGGAGTGTCTCCTGTTCAATGACGAATTAAATGAGTAGAGGGATTTTTGAGGAGAGAATCACTAATCTTTGAAAGTGCATAATTTTCGATAGGAATTTCGTAGAATGCTCAACTAAAGCTCATTTTAAAGGGCAAGCACTGTAGAATAGCATAGAATTCAATAGTTTTTCTTGGAACTGTCTCCTGTTCAATGACGAATTAAATGATTCGACCGATTTTTGAGGAGAGAATCTCTAATTTTTGAAATTGCATAACGTTCGTTAGGAATTTCGTAGAATGTTCAACCATAGCTTATTTTAAAGGGGACGCATTGTAGAATAGCGTAGAATTCAATAGTTTTTCTTGGGACTGTCTCCTGTTCAATGACGAATTAAATGATACGACCGATTTTTGAGGAGAGAATCACTAATCTTTGAAATTGCATAACTTTCGTTAGGAATTTCGTAGAATGTTCAACCAAAGCTCATTTTAAAGGGGAAGCACTGTAGAATAGAGTAGAATTCAATAGTTTTTCTTGGGACTGTTTCCTCTTCAATGACGAATTAAATGATTCGAGGGATTTTTGAGGAGAGAATCACTAATCTTTGAAATTGCATAACTTTCGTTAGGAATTTCGTAGAATGCTCAAACAGAGCTCATTTTAAAGGGGAAGCACTGTAGAATAGCGTAGAATTCAATAGTTTTTCTTGGGACTGTCTCCTGTTCAATGACGAATTAAATGATTCGACCGATTTTTGAGGAGAGAATCACTAATCTTTGAAATTACATAACTTTCGATAGGAATTTCGTAGAATGCTCAACCAAAGCTCATTTTAAAGGGCAAGCACTGTAGAATAGCGTAGAATTCAATAGTTTTTCTTGGGACTGTTTCCTGTTCAATGACGTATTAAATGAGTCGAGGGATTTTTGAGGAGAAAATCACTAATCTTTGAAATTGCATAATTTTCGATAGAAATTTCGTAGAATGCTCAAACAAAGCTCATTTTAAAGGGGAAGAATTGTAGAATAGTGTAGAATCCTAAAATTTTTCCGGGGACTGTCTCCTGTTCAATGACGAATTAAATGATTCGATGGATTTTTGAGGAGAGAATCACTAATTTTTGAAATTGCATAACTTTCGATAGGAATTTCGTAAAATGCTCAACCAAAGCTCATTTTAAAGGGGAAGCACTGTAGAATAGCGTAGAATTCAATAGTTTTTCTTGGGACTGTCTCCTGTTCAATGACGAATTAAATGATTCGACCGATTTTTGAAAAGAGAATCACTAATGTTTGAAATTGCATAACTTTCGATAGGAATTTCGTAGAATGCTCAACCAAAGCTCATTTTAAAGGGGAAGGATTGTAGAATAGCGTAGAATTCAATAGTTTTTCTTGGGAGTGTCTCCTGTTCAATGACGAATTAAATGAGTCGAGGGATTTTTGAGGAGAGAATCACTAATCTTTGAAAGTGCATAATTTTCGATAGGAATTTCGTAGAATGCTCAACCAAAGCTCATTTTAAAGTGGAAGGATTGTAGAATAACGTAGAGTCCTAATATTTTTCCGCGGACTGTCTCCTGTTCAATGACGAATTAAATGATTCGAGGGATTTTTGAGGAGAGAATCACTAATCTTTAAAATTGCATAACTTTCGTTAGGATTTTCGTAGAATGTTCAACCAAAGCTCATTTTAAAGGGGACGCATTGTAGAATAGCGTAGAATTCAATAGTTTTTCTTGGGACTGTCTCCTGTTCAATGACGAATTAAATGAGTCGAGGGATTTTTGAGGAGAAAATCACTAATCTTTGAAATTGCATAATTTTCGATAGAAATTTCGTAGAATGCTCAAACAAAGCTCATTTTAAAGGGGAAGAATTGTAGAATAGTGTAGAATCCTAAAATTTTTCCGGGGACTGTCTCCTATTCAATGACGCATTAAATGATTCGAGGGATTTTTGAGGAGAGAATCACTAATCTTTGAAATTGCATAACCTTCGATAGGAATTTCGTAGAATGCTCAACCAAAGCTCATTTTAAAGGGAAAACACTGTAGAATAGCGTAGAATTCAATAGTTTTTCTTGGGACTGTTTCCTGTTCAATGACGAATTAAATGAGTCGAGGGATTTTTGAGCAGAAAATCACTAATTTTTGAAATTGCATAACTTTCTATAAGAGTTTCGTAGAATGCTCAACCAAAGCTCATTTTAAAGGGCAAGCACTGTAGAATAGCGTAGAATTCAATAGTTTTTCTTGGGACTGTCTCCTGTTCAATGACGAATTAAATGAGTAGAGGGATTTTTGAGGAGAGAATCACTATTCTTTAAAATTGCATAACTTTCGTTAGGAATTTCGTAGAATGTTCAACCAAAGCTCATTTTAAAGTGGACGCATTGTAGAATAGCGTAGAGTCCTAATATTTTTCCGGGGACTGTCTCCTGTTCAATGACGAATTAAATGATTCGAGGGATTTTTGAGGAGAAAATCACTAATCTTTGAAATTGCATAATTTTCGATAGAAATTTCGTAGAATGCTCAAACAAAGCTCATTTTAAAGGGGAAGAATTGTAGAATAGTGTAGAATCCTAAAATTTTTCCGGGGACTGTCTCCTGTTCAATGACGAATTAAAAGATTCGATGGATTTTTGAGGAGAGAATCACTAATTTTTGAAATTGCATAACTTTCGATAGGAATTTCGTAGAATGCTCAACCAAAGCTCATTTTAAAGGGGACGCATTGTAGAATAGCGTAGAATTCAATAGTTTTTCTTGGGACTGTCTCCTGTTCAATGACGAATTAAATGAGTCGAGGGATTTTTGAGGAGAAAATCACTAATTTTTGAAATTGCATAATTTTCGATAGAAATTTCGTAGAATGCTCAAACAAAGCTCATTTTAAAGGGGAAGAATTATAGAATAGTGTAGAATCCTAAAATTTTTCCGGGGACTGTCTCCTATTCAATGACGCATTAAATGATTCGAGGGATTTTTTGAGGGGAGAATCACTAATCTTTGAAATTACATAACTTTCGATAGGAATTTCGTAGAATGCTCAACCAAAGCTCATTTTAAAGGGCAAGCACTGTAGAATAGCGTAGAATTCAATAGTTTTTCTTGGGACTGTTTCCTGTTCAATGACGAATTAAATGAGTCGAGGGATTTTTGAGGAGAAAATCACTAATTTTTGAAATTGCATAACTTTCTATAAGAGTTTCGTAGAATGCTCAACCAAAGCTCATTTTAAAGGGCAAGCACTGTAGAATAGCGTAGAATCCTAAAATTTTTCCGGGGACTGTCTCGTGTTCAATGACGAATTAAATGATTCGATGGATTTTTGAGGAGAGAATCACTAATTTTTGAAATTGCATAACTTTCGATAGGAATTTCGTAAAATGCTCAACCAAAGCTCATTTTAAAGGGGAAGCACTGTAGAATAGCGTAGAATTCAATAGTTTTTCTTGGGTCTGTCTCCTGTTCAATGACGAATTAAATGAGTAGAGGGATTTTTGAGGAGAGAATCACTAATCTTTGAAAGTGCATAATTTTCGATAGGAATTTCGTAGAATGCTCAACCAAAGCTCATTTTAAAGGGGACGCATTGTAGAATAGCGTAGAATTCAATAGTTTTTCTTGGGACTGTTTCCTGTTCAATGACGAATTAAATGATTCGAGGGATTTTTGAGGAGAAAATCACTAATTTTTGAAATTGCATAACTTTCTATAAGAGTTTCGTAGAATGCTCAACCAAAGCTCATTTTAAAGGGCAAGCACTATAGAATAGCGTAGAATTCAATAGTTTTTCTTGGGACTGTCTCCTGTTCAATGACGAATTAAATGATTCGACCGATTTTTGAGGAGAGAATCACTAATCTTTAAAATTGCATAACTTTCGTTAGGAATTTCGTAGAATGTTCAACCAAAGCTCATTTTAAAGGGGACGCATTGTAGAATAGCGTAGAATTCAATAGTTTTTCCTTGGACTCTCTCCTGTTCAATGACGAATTAAATGAGTCGAGGGATTTTTGAGGAGAGAATCACTAATCTTTGAAAGTGCATAATTTTCGATAGAAATTTCGTAGAATGCTCAAACAAAGCTCATTTTAAAGGGGAAGAATTGTAGAATAGTGTAGAATCCTAAAATTTTTCCGGGGACTGTCTCCTATTCAATGACGCATTAAATGATTCGAGGGATTTTTTGAGGGGAGAATCACTAATTTTTGAAATTGCATAACTTTCGATAGGAATTTCGTAAAATGCTCAACCAAAGCTCATTTTAAAGGGGAAGCACTGTAGAATAGCGTAGAATTCAATAGTTTTTCTTGGGACTGTTTCCTGTTCAATGACGAATTAAATGAGTCGAGGGATTTTTGAGGAGAAAATCACTAATTTTTGAAATTGCATAACTTTCTATAAGAGTTTCGTAGAATGCTCAACCAAAGCTCATTTTAAAGGGCAAGCACTGTAGAATAGCGTAGAATTCAATAGTTTTTCTTGGGACTGTCTCCTGTTCAATGACGAATTAAATGAGTAGAGGGATTTTTGAGGAGAGAATCACTATTCTTTAAAATTGCATAACTTTCGTTAGGAATTTCGTAGAATGTTCAACCAAAGCTCATTTTAAAGTGGACGCATTGTAGAATAGCGTAGAGTCCTAATATTTTTCCGGGGACTGTCTCCTGTTCAATGACGAATTAAATGATTCGAGGGATTTTTGAGGAGAAAATCACTAATCTTTGAAATTGCATAATTTTCGATAGAAATTTCGTAGAATGCTCAAACAAAGCTCATTTTAAAGGGGAAGAATTGTAGAATAGTGTAGAATCCTAAAATTTTTCCGGGGACTGTCTCCTGTTCAATGACGAATTAAAAGATTCGATGGATTTTTGAGGAGAGAATCACTAATTTTTGAAATTGCATAACTTTCGATAGGAATTTCGTAAAATGCTCAACCAAAGCTCATTTTAAAGGGGAAGCACTGTAGAATAGCGTAGAATTCAATAGTTTTTCTTGGGACTGTTTCCTGTTCAATGACGAATTAAATGATTCGAGGGATTTTTGAGGAGAAAATCACTAATTTTTGAAATTGCATAACTTTCTATAAGAGTTTCGTAGAATGCTCAACCAAAGCTCATTTTAAAGGGCAAGCACTGTAGAATAGCGTAGAATTCAATAGTTTTTCTTGGGACTGTCTCCTGTTCAATGACGAATTAAATGAGTAGAGGGATTTTTGAGGAGAGAATCACTAATCTTTAAAATTGCATAACTTTCGATAGGAATTTCGTAAAATGCTCAACCAAAGCTCATTTTAAAGTGGAAGGATTGTAGAATAACGTAGAATTCAATAGTTTTTCCTTGGACTCTCTCCTGTTCAATGACGAATTAAATGAGTCGAGGGATTTTTGAGGAGAGAATCACTAATCTTTGAAAGTGCATAATTTTCGATAGAAATATCGTAAAATGCTCAATCAATGCTCATTTTAAAGAGGAAAGATTGTAGAATTGGTTGGAATTACATAGCTTTTCCTGGATCTGTTTTCTGTTCAATGTCGAATTAAATGAGTCGTGTGATTTTTGTAGTCAAAAATACGCAAGTATTTATTTTATTTAATTAATTTGAACATTTTTCAGAAAATCTAGGATTTTGATGTCATTTTTAAGAACTTCTGAAATTCTGAAAATTTGACGCCACTTTTAGGAATTGGCGATATTCTAATTATTTATCATATTTCCTTTATTTGCTGTACGTTTTCAACAATTGCATTTGTACCGAGATTTGTATTAGAGATACATTAGAAAACTATAATTCTATAGAAGATTATACATAAAAAACATAACTGAAATGTATAAAAAAAATATATGTAAACTACATAGAAAAATTAATTACATTCAAATTCTTATTGTTTATTTAGTATAATAACATCAGTTACTCTCAATTGCTTATTTTATAGTAATATACTATCTCTAAAATAAATAGAACTCTATGCACTATATTATTAATATTGTTCAGTAAGAATAATAATTTAATTATCTACATAAAAACCTCTGTGTATCGTTTCTAATTTTAAATAATAATTTCGATCGATCTTATAATGAAAAAAATATAAATATTTATTTAAACTTCAATTTAATCCACAAATATATAGAATTATCTCTCAGAAATATTTGCTGCGAATATCTGTCACGTCGAATTGGAATCTATGAAGCACGAAGATCAGGATTAAGCGTTAATTAAACAACTGGAGATTGTGCCGCTTTATCAGGAAGCGTGCCTGCTCTGTGTATTGCGAAAGGTAAGGCGGAAGGCGATTGACACCTGTGCAAAAGAAAGAAGAAAAAAATGAAGACGGAAATATGAAAGTGAAAAGAGGCGATGAAAGTGATTCAGGTGTTCCTCCATTACCAGTGGCTCCCTGCGCCAACGTTGCCTTTCGACTACGTTGACCCAAATTATCTCGATCGTCGTCGTATTTTCGTCGCGTCGACACAATTGAAAGTCTCTGATGAGTGGCTAAAATGTCGACGTTGACTGGAATAATAATCGAACTTGTCAAATTCGCTTTTCTAAATAGCTCGATATTATCTCGTTTGAGCGCAACATACCATTGATTCGTTCTTTAGATTTATATAACAACATCCTTGCACGTCCATAATTTAATCGTAGTTCAATTTTACTCATAAATGAATATCTTCCAGTTTTGGAATTGTTAATATCGAAATGCTACAAAAATAGTGTAAGAATGAAATAAAATAATAATAAGTGTTCTATAAATATAGTTACGAATCTTTATACTCTGATTACATCCATTGCATTATATTTGCAAGAAAAAAGTAGAAATGGAATTTGTTATCGTGTGACAATTAGTTGAATTCGAGTATATATATGTGTACTATTACGATAGCTTTAAAAAATTTAAAAAAGAGAATTATCAATTCCAATTCCAATGACAGTCAGAGGGAACAAGGTATTATACATTTATGGCAATATTAATTTAAATACCGCTCCAATGCTGCAAGCTTATCTACATGCGCATGAATCAATCTTATTAGGGACGAGGACGGATCCTATTATAAATATTTTTTCGCTCGTTTTTCATTGTTGGACGAATATCCGTACCATCCTCGTCATAAATCCTTCCGTATGCACACCATCGTACAGTCTGAATATAGGCGCGAGTCGTAAAAACCACGTGATGTCAATCTACTTTACCGGTTGAGTAACCATGACACAGAATCTCGCGTCGCGAGACTAGGTTAGGTTCTCTTTTCGCCGCTTGTCGGTGACGTCTTGTTGGAAAAAAAAGAAACGAAACTCAAAATGGTATAAATAATCCGAATTATTTAATTGAAATCGAATGAAATGTAACTTTTTATATAACAAATATTCGAATTCGAATTTTTACGAGTTTCTTTTTTTAATTTTAATCGAATAACAATTCGCTCGTTTAATTCGTTTGTTTAACTTTAAACGAGGATACATTGATAGAAACATGCGTAAAACCGCAGAACGTGCTTATGGCATCCGTGGTAACAATAATGACGGAAGACTTTCGATTTCTAACCAACGTTATTCGGTTTCAATGTTGGACGTAATCGGAAGATGAATAACCACCTCGATCTAGAAAGTTGTGCGTAATAAATTTCACTATCTCTAACTGGGATGCAGAGGATCAAGCACAGGTGTATGCACGTGCGATATAATTACATCGAAGTAGAAAGTCATTTTATGGGATGATGTCGAAAAAAAATTTAGATATTGATTATACGTTTAATCGAACGAGAGATCGATTTAATTTGACCTATCTCCATTACTCGATCCTTTCTTTTCCTCGTTGATATTATATTTATTATATTCTTTTTTTGAAGAAAGAAAAAATTTGTACTTTACAATTACTATACTTTTGGTATTTTTGTTTTAAAATTTTTCCTTGTATTTAGCGAAGAAAGTTTTATAATACACTGTAATAATAAAAGATGAAAGTACGATTTATTATAATATTTATAACCTGTTCTCCATCCAATCTTCGATTACGTTCGTTTCATAATTACGTACAATTTCTCGTCTCTCGCTGTCAAAAGCAGAGGCAAAGGTACAATTACGCTAATTTGATAAAATTTGTCGCGTTAAAATCTATAGGGATTCACGTGCGCGTAGCGTAAAAATCAATTTTCCGTGTAATGTAACCGAGAATAATAAACTGTGTTAGGTAACGTCTAATTTGACACAGATATTATCAATTTACTACGTGCAACGATTTAATCTCATTTACATCGTACACCCTCGTGAAGTAAGAGTGTAGAAACCGCAGCTTTATTATATAATAAGGAAAAAAATTATTTACGAATACAAGCGCAATTTGAAGAATAATATCTCTGTTGTACTCTTTCGTAACTCGAGAAATTCGCTCGTAATTGACGCGATTGTTGTTTGAAAAATTTTACACGAATTATCATTACACGTCCATATCACTTAAATACGAATTATTAATAATATTTCCAATTAATCATTTCGATTAAACGCTTCTCGGATAACGATTTACAATTTTTTTTTCTTTCCCTTACGAACTAACCTCTTCTATATCGACCATCGCGTCGAGACGATAATTTCACGTCTAAACACGCGGTTACGTTTCATTGTCACCAGATGTCGCTAGTCCTCGCCAGTCGGTCGGAAATCACGTGCTTCCGACACCTACGAAAGTGGTGACCTCACTGCTCAACCATCTACGCCCCACTCCGGAGGCACACGAGGGTCTGACCAGCTTATCCGGGATATGGTCCGAGCTAATACTCAACGACATCGCGTCCGTCGTCTATCCATCCCGAAAACTGGACCTATGTTGCACCATAGGGAAAGCGAGGCATCCAGAATGTTACGACAGCCGCGACGAGCAAGACGGATGTATAGGTTATTGGCGGTCCGTGCCGACTCTCACTGTGCACAAGTGTAATTTCGAAAGCAGGGAACAAATGAACGGTGCGTCGGCATATTTGGACGGTTCCCACATTTACGGATCCACCGACGAACAGCTGCACCGAATCAGGACGTACAATCGAGGAAGGGTCGACGTTTCTGCCTGCCAAGTGTGCAACAGCAGCTTGGACAAGCCGCTTGGAATGGTGTACGCCGCCTTTTTGAGCGAGCACAATCGATTGGCCGAGGCGTTGGCCGACGCCAACGAGCATTGGGACGACACTAAGTTGTTCTTGGAGGCTCGACGATTGGTGATGGCGCAAATTCAACACGTCACTTTGAACGAATACGTACCGAGTATTCTCGGGGAGGGTGCTCGAACGGATCCGGAATTGATGCCCGTTTCGAGCGGGTTCTACAACGGTTACTCGTCCTCGAACGTGGGAGGGACGTACGATGCTGTCGCGCTGGCGGCTCTGCGCGCTCTGACGTCGCTGCGCAGCCACAGAATCGACAACGCCACGTGCTTGGAGGACCACGTGATCGCCTCGGCCAATCGCGTGAGCCTCGATCTCGGCCAATCCGCTTTCGAATCGAGAGTCGACGCGAACGCGCGCTTTATACACGTGGGCCGTGATCATGGGATCCCCGGATACGTCGAGTTCGTAGCCGATTGTTCTGGACGCAATGTGACCGTACGTTTGTGCAGTTTAATTTGCATTTGTATAAAAATTCTTTTTTCTACTGCATAATGTATTTAAGAAATTCATTTCGTTCTTCGATATATTCTAAAACGTAGCTTTTGTTTTTTTTTTCCATAGATCCAAAATTTCATGGATTTGGAGCATCTAATGCACCCGGTACACGCGAGGCTGTTGGAATCCGTATACTCGCGGGTGGAAGACGTAGATTTGCTGCTCGGTGGAATTTTAGAGATTCCTAGAAGGGGTGGAACGGTAGGTCCGACGTTCGAATGCCTTCTCAAGAGGCAGTTCATCAAGACGAGAAACTCCGATCGATTCTGGTACGAGAACGACATCCCGCCGTCCGGATTGAATCCGACTCAACTGGCCGAAATTAGAAAAGTTTCTCTGGCCGGGATCCTGTGCGGCAACACGAAGATCGACAAGATTCAACCGAAAGCGTTCATACAGCAGGACCCGTATCTGAACGCGAGGATCAATTGCGACCAGCACAGCGTACTCGACATCGCTCCTTGGCGAGAAGAGCCACTTCCAGAGCCCGCCAAGGAGGTAGCGATTGGAACCAGATCAGTGATCCCCGAGTTCATCCCGGAACTCAGCCCGAGTTTAATAGCGGCAGCCGTGAAGAAAGCTGAGGCAGATTTGATCGAGAGGAAACAACTGGAGTACAATTCGTGGCTGCAGCAGAGAATAGCGGATCCGAAATCGCCAGCCGGGACGGCTGCCAGCTTCTCGAAAGCCAACAGAGATGCCCTCCTATTGGCAAACTCCTCCATCATGTACGAGTTGGCCACCAACGAAATTCTGAACGGGATACACGGGCTGAAGCGGAAGAAACGACAGATCTTCGACACCACGGACAATATACTGGGCTTTCCCAACAACGACTTCTCAGATCTGCTGCAAAACGTCGATATCTCCGGATTTCTGTCCCAGAAGAAGCCTACGAATCACGACGAAGTCGAGTGCCCCGTGGACGATAGCCCTTGCGACCCAACCTCTCCGTACAGAACCCTTTCCGGCCACTGCAATAATTTACGCAATCCCAATTTGGGTAAATCGTTGACGACATTCGCCAGATTGCTGCCTCCCGTCTACGAAGACGGAGTGTCGAAGCCGAGAAGCACCTCGGTGACGGGAGTGCCTCTACCGAATCCCCGAGTAATCTCCACGGTGATTCATCCCGACATCTCCAACTTGCACAATCGATACACTCTGATGGTAATGCAGTTCGCTCAATTTCTCGACCACGACCTCACCATGACGCCCATTCACAAAGGTTTCGCCGAGTCTATACCCAGCTGTCGCTCTTGCGATTCGCCCAGAACGGTTCATCCCGAGTGTAATCCCTTCCCCGTCCCCCCTGGCGACCATTACTATCCCACCGTGAACGTAACGTCTGGCGCGCGAATGTGTTTCCCGTCCATGAGGTCGCTGCCTGGCCAACAACACCTCGGACCGAGGGAACAAATCAATCAGAACACCGCTTTTCTCGACGGATCGGTAGTGTATGGAGAGAACACTTGCATCTGCAACATACTGCGTGGCTTCAACGGTCGCATGAACATCACCCAAAGTCCGCACAGAGGGGCCAAGGATCTCCTGCCTCAATCGCCCACGCATCCCGAGTGCAAAGCTAAATCAGGTTACTGCTTTATCGGCGGAGACGGCCGCGCCTCCGAGCAGCCTGGATTAACCGTGATGCATACCATGTGGGTGCGCGAGCATAACAGGATCGTGGAGGGATTGAGGCAGATCAATCCTCACTGGGACGGCGAGAAACTGTTCCAACAATCTCGACGAATAATCAGCGGGATGCTACAGCACATCACGTACAACGAATTCCTACCTCGGATACTCGGCTGGAACGCCGTCACGCTTTACGGATTGAAACTGTTGCCGCAAGGCTATTACAAGGAATATTCCCCCACTTGCAATCCCAGCGTGCTCACCGAATTCGCGTCCGCGGCGTACAGGATCGGTCACTCGTTACTGAGGCCCCATCTGCCGAGAATGGATCGCAACTATCAGAACATGGAACCGTCCATCTTGCTCAGAGATGGCTTCTTCGACCCGGACGTGCTCTATCAGTCGAACATGATGGACGAAATGACGCGCGGATTGGTCGCGACACCTATGGAGACTTTGGATCAATTTATAACCGGCGAGGTGACCAATCACCTGTTCGAGATCCGAGGAATACCGTACTCTGGCATCGATCTGGTCGCTCTCAACGTTCATCGTGCCAGGGATCACGGTATACCGTCGTACAATAATTACAGGGCTCTGTGTAATCTGAAGAGAGCGACCACTTTCGAAGATTTGTCGCGAGAGATGGCGCCAGAGGTGATAGCTCGGATGAAACGCATCTACGCCTCCGTGGACGACATCGACTTGTTCCCAGGCGGAATGAGCGAGAGACCCCTTCAAGGCGGATTGGTGGGGCCCACGTTCGCTTGTATAATCGCGATACAATTCAGGCAGGCGAGGAAGTGCGATAGATTCTGGTACGAGACCGACGACCCGAATATCCGCTTCACCGAGCACCAGCTCGCAGAGATTCGTAAATCGACGTTGTCGAAGGTTATGTGCGAGAACATGGACAATCAAAACGACATGCAGAGGGCGGCGTTCGACTTGCCGAGCAATTTTCTCAATCCTCGAGTCCCTTGCGGCTCGATGCCGCAAATGGATCTCGCTGCGTGGAGAGAAACGAGGCACGGTTGCCAGATCGGAGGAAGAAACGTTGCTCTCGGAGAGTCTGGCTTCCCTACGCCTTGCACCAGCTGCGTTTGCACCGCCGAAGGCGTACGTATTTAATTCTTTTTAAATTCTAAATCGAATACTTATTATGAAATTGGATATTTATTTTCCTATTCTGGAAAGTACTTGTTTTTGACGTTTACACACGTTAATGGAATGAATTCAAGTTGCAATTCGTTTCTGTTTTCAGACTCAATGCGCTTCTCTGAGGATTACCGACTGCAATCAGCTTCTACGCGAGGCATCTCGCGAGGCGATTCTACGCGACGACGTGTGCACGGCTCAGTGCGGTTTCGTTTTGGCGGCGACGGAAGCTTCCTCGAGACTTCAACAGTTTACCACGCCGACCAGTTTCCCTGGTTTCGTGTCGCACAGAAATAGTTTGAGAAGCGCGCCAACGCCAGTTTCGTTCAACGGATTCAAGTTGCCCGATCTGTCGCAATTCATAGGTTGAGCGGTGGAAGAAAAAAAAATGTTATAACAAAGACTTCTCTCCTATAACTGGTTGCTTACTAACTATCACACGCAAGAGAATCACTGTCTTCCTTCCGAGAGATCATACAGTGATGTTAAGTTTTTTTTAACGAGCTGCACTCATCGTAAAAGGTTGAACAATTTTTTTGTAAGAGAGTCAAGAATCACGGTGAATGTGTTATGCACGCGTCTCAAAACTCGTGCATTTTGATAGAAATCGTTTTATGAAGAGAGGTCAAGAAGTAATCAAGATTCGCTCATGTATTATATACTCGACTGGAAATGTTTTAAATGTTTCATTTTGTAACGAATACCTCTCTCTTTTTCTTTTTTTTTTTTCTTGTTATGTTTAGTACTATTTTGTAGATTATAAGAAGTATTTAATTTATGTTTTATATATATATATATATATATATGCGTATATATATATATATATACGTAAGAAGGTGTACTGGAATAAGGAAAGTCAAAAGAGGTCAGTACATGATATACTACTTGTATAAAGCTGTCATTGCCAGTTTGAAGGAAAAATTGTACAGTGATCTCGTAGCACGTAATTGCTGTGTGAGGAAAAAGGACTTTAATAAATTGTCACGGTATTGTGACGTTTGTTAGACAAAAGGAATAAAAATGTGAATAATAATAATAGGCGAATGAGTGATATGTATATTGAAAAAAGTTGCGCCTAGTGGTGGCCCGAATAAATCCTTTTTATACTTGTATAGTAATATTACAACGCGAAAATAACAAATGCGAACACAAAATTTAATTCTGAATTGTCTTTCTTTTTCTCATTACACCTCTATCTAATTTTGTAGTATAATAGTGACATGTATAATGTTAATAAATGTTAATATTTCTTTTTTTTTTCTTTTCTACAATAAATAGTAAACGGCGTCCCAGACTTCCATTGCTTATTAAACTACGAATGAAATTGCTTTTCCCGGAATATCGCGATTATTTAGGCTGATTCAAGACACGTTATAGAAATCTGATATATGTACAAAACATATGAGAGATATCAGCCGATTAAATACAAATTTCAACGATACAAATTGCTATGAAAATTCGTGATTTATCATTTATATATAATACGTACATCTCTCGATGAAGTATTCTTCTCTTTTTTTCTCTTTTGGAAGGTATTAAAATACATTATTTATGAATCATCAGATCTTTAACTGGCAGGAACTTCTTGTTTATTATTAAGCACAGTAGTATTTTCTTGTATTGCAGGTGTTTGTTCTATACATCGCCAGAGACCATAAGTTTTGCCAACAGTTGTTTGCCATAATCTCAATGTACCATCCTCTGAACCACTAGCATATAATTCACCATCCGGTGAAAAACGTACACAGTGCACGGGTCCAAAGTGTCCTTTAAATGATTCTAAAAATAACATTAAATATTTGTAAATATATCAAGTGTAAAGAAATATAATAGTTATGTTATCAATTTCGTAGTTAATATTAATTTACCAATCTCCGCGCCCGTAGTGTAATCGAACTTGTACATTTTTAAATCTTCTCCTCCACATACAAAAATACTACAATCTGGATGCAAACTGGCACTATTCATTTGTGTTGGTGCAGTGTATTCGCGTAATTTGGTTAATCTGTAAACAGATAATTAAAAGTTTTATTAGTATATAATTAAAAACTTTATTAGAATGTAAAATATTATTATTACATTAGAAAATATTTCCTAGCGAACCAAGGTTAACTTGAAGGTTCTATAACAAATCCATGCTCAGGATATTAATGTGACTGTACTAATAATAAGTACATAAAAAAAATATATATTACGTATCAAGATATCTTGAACTTGTTTTGTTATATACCTTCTTATATTTTTTTCTTTTCAATAATCCAATCTACGTACTCTCTACTATTCCAAAAAGTAACTATGTTGGAATGAGTTGTGGTAATGATATTTCCATCTCTTGATACTTCCATGGAATTTGGAATTGCCGGAAAATCTAACCTTTTGACTTCTTGGCCGCTATTCCTATCCCAAACTCTTAATGTTTTATCATCGCCACAAGTAATTAATGCAGTATTATTATTGAAAAAGGTAACATGTCTGATACCATTTTTATGACCTGAGAAAACCTGTTGATATTAATTGATTAAAAAAAAAAAATACAAAATATTATGTTTTCAAATATGAATTTATGAATTTATATACTTGTGGTGCTGCATCCGGTTTGTTAAGATCGTAAATTCGTACAAGTTTCTCATTGGAGCCAGTGCACAAATAATTAGAATCTGTACTAAAATTGACAGATTTAACAATATGTTTATGTTGGAACGAATGAATTTCTTCTCCTTTTATCGCATCCCAAACTTTAGCATTAAAATCTGCAGCACCTGAAGCAGCTCTCGTAGCCTGAGGATTTAATGCAACACCCCACACTGCTCCTTTATGTCCTTCAAATGTCCCAATCCAATCTCCAGTATCTCCTTGTCGTAACATAGGTTTGCCATCTAAAAACGCAATAAAAAAATTTGTTTCTTTTTATAAATATATATGTATGCATATATATAAATCATTCATCAAAACATTATAACTTTAAAAACAAAATAAATAAAACATGCACGTGATTCAATAATAATCTTCGCAAAAACAGGTTAGGAAAATTTTCATCGAGATAATATATAAATACACATATATGATCGATATATAGGTTAATTCAACATATTTGTCTTGAAATTATCGAATGGAATCGTACAGGAAATCGTACGAACGTCGCAAATGTACAGTATCTAACCTCGAAATACGTAAGTTATAAAAACCTTGGTTTTCGAAGAAACTGGGCCAAGGCGAGCAAGAACGTGTCGGTCGTAAAGAAAAAAAGAAAGAGATTGACCGATACGAGTCACCGGCGAGTTTCTCTTCAAGGCAAGAAAAATCGAAAATTAATTACCTTTGCACGCCGAAATCAGATAATATCCAGATTCAGTGATATCGGAGAATGCGAGATGCACCACGGGTCTAGTATGCCCACTACACGTCAACGGAGTTTGTCTTAAATTTGCCATAATGTACGATTGCAACTGCGAATGACGATACTTTTCCCTTTCTTCGATGCACCTACACTCGGTAGAGCGCGAGGAAAAGATTTACTCGCAAATATACTTCCACATTCCCGGTGAACTTTCCATTAACTAAAAATCCTCTCCCAACGAACCGTCACCATCTACGTACGACGCGACACTGAACGTAGTGAACGTAGCAAGCGCACAAAACTGTAGGCCAAGTTCAGGCAGGAAGAATATTATGGCGGCCTCGACGATGTTTTTCAAGTCGCTTTAACCAGTTTCGAGGACGAGAGTGTTGTTTATTCCTGTTTTTCCATTAACAGCCGTACATAAAATTATTTCTTGTCAATAAATATGATAAATAATTTATTTATAATATATATATATATATATAAAACACGTCAAATTTATATATTTTAATTCTAATTCATTTAATGATATTTAATAATTAATTAGATATTAAAATAAAGTTTTTAATATCGCAATGTATATTAATAAATTTTTAATGACGAAAAATTTATATTAAAAAAAATAAAAATGAAACAAGAAATATTAAATTAAAAAGAATTATAAAAGTATATGTATAAGTATAATTATTGAACATAATTAGTTTTTTTTTTTTTTTTTAATTTTTTATTATATGAATGATGTTTAACACGTTTTAAGCAAGTAACATCCAAGTTAAACTTATTCGTCCTTGACAATCTCTTTGTCTCTCTTTTAAATTCGTGGTTTGTTTACGTAGTGTTTATATCCATCTTTGTCTATCGTACGGTTTCGTCGAAGCGACCATGAATTGCAACCAATCTCTCTCCCTTCGAATAACCTTAACGCCTGTTCTGGGAAATGTAAACTTGTACATCGTGCTAAGACTGACAAGCAACAGGATATATGTGAAACAATGTGATAAAAGTAGGTCGAGTTAGAGAAAAGAATGACGAATGCAAAACGATATTGGACGATAATTTATCGTGAGTATTTATTGGAACTTTGACCAATTATCGTAGCATATTGCTAATTTGTCGATAAAGTTCAACAAGTGTGCAATACGATAAATCTATAAAATTTACGATATTTATTTATTTTAATATTCTATTCAAATAATTATATTAAATTCAAATAATTGTTATACAAAATATTCGAAGAAATTTATATTACGAAAGATTATTTTATTTTTATAAAAAATATTAACATTTAGGTTATGATGATTTTCGAAATGCATGATAATAAAATTAAAAATTGAAATGTATTTTATATTGAAAGAAGATGCATCGTGGTTATGTGAAAGAAAAAAAAAAAAAGAGTTAACGAAATAACAAGTCAATCGATCTTTTTAAAAATTTCGGTAAAACCGTCATTAAAAATTTTAATAAAACAAGCCGAAATAGCTCAGTTGGGAGAGCGTTAGACTGAAGATCTAAATGTCCCCGGTTCGATCCCGGGTTTCGGCAAAAATTTCTTCTTTTTCCATCCTTTATTTTTTTTACGAATATTTATAATAAACATCATATCCGAATATATTCTATTCAAATTTACCAATACTTTTCTTTTTATATCGTCAGATGTTATAAATTAAATCAAATATCCGGGTAGAATTATAAATGGAATATTTAAATTTGTGTATTTTATAATTTTTTTGTTATTATTTAAACGTTTACAAGCATTTTCAATAATAACGAAAAATCTTTTTCTGTAAAATTATTTGCAACCATGTTTACGGTTCAAATAATTCTTTGAAACTGGTCTACTACGTTGAATGCGTCTGACAGCGACGAACAATCTGTCATGCGAGTAAACAGGGGGGAAAAGCTGGTTTTTCGACGGGAAACAATATGCAGTTTGAAATTACGACGCGTAAATAATTCACGAACAAACAAAATCAAAATGAGAATTTCCATAATATGAGTTTTAGTAAGAGTTGATAACCAATTTTTAAAACGTGGATTTGTTTCAATATATAATACAAGTAATTTTATAATATACGTAATATATGCATGGAATTTTATATAATTGAGAATATGATAAAGCTGAATGATAAAGAAATGGAATTCCAAATATTATTGTTTTTAATTGTTATTTTTTTTTTTGATAATTTGATCATATACGAATTTTAATTTTCGTGAAATTTTATTCATAAAGAATTATTTAAAAAGATTATCTCTACCTTTGAAAATTATATATAATATGATTAGTTTTTATCGTACGTTTTTTTTTTTCAAATAACGTTATTGAAACATGTTAAAACAATAAAGTTGTCAAAAGTTACGTGCTCGCGTGTATTCCGATAAAAAAAATTTAATCCCCGAATGTAAAAAAATAGTCGCAACACGTAGTTTATATTTTCAAAGTTAGAAACTTTTAATTAAATTTATTGGACAATATATGTGCACTTTTTTTGAACGAATAAAATTCACGAGATATGCGTAACGAGAAGAGATTAGAAACGTATAACGCGCGAATATACACTTTGATTCGATATAAAAATGTATGAAAAATCGTTGCTTTGATAAATCACCGATATTTTAACCAAACAAAAATAATTCGATTACTATAACGTATCATGGATACAATTACATTAAAAAAAAAAAAAAAAAAAAACACCATTATAATCCTCGTAAGCATCGTACACCAGAAAATTACACGTTTCTCCATAAATCTGTTTAAACACCGCGAGTTCGGATTTCACGTTCTCGCGTGCCTGTTGCGCTGCAACGCGCGTGTATGCGTAGCGTGGTGTGCACACACAAGGCACGCTCGATCCGAGCGTTCGTCTCGCGTTACGCGAACGACGAAAGAAAAAGCCTGGTCGGATGTCAGAATTTTACGGCGACAAGAGGAGTGCTGCGGAGTCTGTTTCCATGGATCTCGTGTACGAAAACAGGGAAAGGCACTTTTTAAATTCGAGAAAAAAAATCGCGGAACATCGCGTGCGGTTAGCAATGGCCATTCGTGCGTTTCGATTGGTCGAGGCTCGCACGTGCGCATAACCCCCTTTTCGGACAACGATGCAAAGGGGCTCGATGCGTGGTGCTCAGTCGGTTTCGATCCTCGTACGAGGGAGGATGTTGTCCGCTCGTTTGCCGGCGACGAAACGTCAAGCGAAGTTCGGTTAACGTTCCTCGCTTCTCCCGACATCGGAAATATTAATTGTTATGGGACGATAGGGGTACGTGTCGGATCGTGTCGATGATAGTTGGACGTCGCGAGAATCGAACGTGGTAACGTTAAACATCGTTCGCAAATGTTTATTACGTGGTAAGAGGCAGTGCAAGGACCGAGAACACACAGGGGTTTTCTTCGCGATTGTGCGACGTTTACACGTGCGTTCCTACGATATATATACGATCATCGATCGATTTGGCGAGTTGGTCTGTCGGCAGGGCTGCGGTTCGAATCGAGTGAAAAATGAGAACTACATCGTTGCTCGCTCTCGTTGTCTGTCTGCAGTGCCACATCACTGGTATCATAGCTGGTAAGTCATATTTTTCGACCATTTATTCGCCTCGTTTGTCATTCGATGACGGATCACGTGATTCTTGAAACGTGTCGTAATTAAAATATACACGAATGACGATTATATTTTAATTTATCGAATGAAATAATTTTCATATTTTTCATCTTTTTCTCCCGTTATTTTTCGACTTGCGAAATTTAAAAAATAATAAACAGATTTTTATTTAATTTTTAAATATGTTTCTTGCATTTCAAAAAAGGAAAAATATAATAATATTCTCCGGTTATAAACGGTTTAAAATACGAAGCGAAAATAAATATTTGCATCAAGCGCTATAGGTAGAAGGGAAGACAGGGATAGAACGTGACAAGTGATGTAAGACCTCTATTATCATATTTTACTCGTTACCCGACATTTAAGACATTATATTACGCGGGCAACATTTTATAAGTAAAATATACGAGACCCAAGGCAAGAATTTAAATTTGAATAAAAATTCAATTACCTTGTTTCATTTCCAAAGTATTTTTCATTTATCGTTAGAAGAGAAAATCTATCAAAGAAATGTACCAAAATTCATATATATATATATATATATATATATATATATATATATATATATATAAAAGAAGATTTTATTTCTTTGTTAAAACTTCCAATCCCTTGTTTATATCTATTCTTTCGCGTCTTTAAAAATCTCTAATCGAATTTTCTCCGGTTCTACGATCGATATTCGTTCAGAGCCACGTTTCACATTCTCCTATCTTCATTTTTGTCCCTCGTGCACGGTCGCGAGTGAAATACAACGCGAATGCTGCTTGTGGCCGTCTGTGCATTCGAGATAAGATGCTTTAATCCGTCGGTATAACGCGTTCGTGATCGTGAACGAGAAAATTCCTTCGAACAAACGATTACAAGGAAAATATTCTTCCGGAATTTCACGGATTTCTTCTTTTTCGAAATATATCGAAAACAAAGACACAATATCGCTACCTAAAGTGACACCTTTTCTGACATTTATTTTAAATCTACTTGGAAACTTA
This sequence comes from Apis mellifera, assembly GCF_003254395.2. Classification (NCBI taxonomy): domain Eukaryota; kingdom Metazoa; phylum Arthropoda; class Insecta; order Hymenoptera; family Apidae; genus Apis; species Apis mellifera. The sequence continues at coordinate 749,850 of NC_037648.1, forward strand.
ACCTCGTCTCGTATTAATAAAAAATAAATAATTCTCTCTTTCTCTCTGCCTCTTCCAAACGTACAAGCAAATTAAGCCAACCAAGTTTCAATTGGATATAAATTGAAATCGCAGTCCAAGCCTGGCACACGAAATCTCACATGAGGGGAGGGGGACAGGTTACATGGAATGGTCGAGGCCATCTTTATGGGGTGGGGGGAACAGGGATCTCTTCGTGCCCTGTGCAAGTTGTAACAGCTAACGAGCAGGGTGGAGGCCACCCTTCCAAGTTTCCTCCTCTTTAAGAAGCTCTCTCTCTCTCCCTCCTCTCCCTCTCTTCTTCCTCATACGTTTGTTTCCATCCTCCGGAGGGCGAGTAATTTCGAGGGAAATTTTTTGGAGCTGAAGTAATGCCGACACAATTTCGACGATACCCCCCCTCTCCTTCTCCCCTTTGTTCGGGCTGTTTGCACGGTCGTCACAGCCTGAGAGATTTTTCGAGTGTTGGTGTTCAACTCGCACAAATTATATATCTGGAGAACCTAATATTAAGGGAATTAATCAATTAAAAATGGTATAATTATAAAAAAAAATTATTAGGAATGCATGTCTGGTTATAATTGTATTATAAATTTGATCATTAAATGCTATATCTGGAGAATTTAATATTAAGGTAATTAATCAATTTCCAAATCCTCCAATTAAAAATGGTATAAAGAAAATTATTAGGAATGCATGTCTAGTTACTAATTGTATATTATAAATTTGATCATTAAATGCTATAATCTGGAAAATTAATATTAAGGTAATTAATCAATTTCCAAATCCTCCAATTAAAAATGATATCTATAAAGAAAAAATGGTAACTATAAAAAAAATTATTAGGAATAATTTATAATTAATGTCTGATTATAATTGTATTATAAATTTGGTCATTAAATGGTGTATTTGGAGAACTTAATATTAAGGGAATTAATCAATTTCCAGATCCTCCAATTAAAAATGGTATAACTATAAAGAAGATTATTAGAAATGCATGCTTTATTATTGTATTATAAATTTGGTTAAATCATATAAATTAAAAATGGTATAACTATAAAGAAAATTATTAGAAATGCATGTCTAATTACAATTGTATTATAAAATTGGTAATTATTAATTCATGATCCTGGAATCTTATTGATGAATATTCCAGATTTCCATTCCCATAAAGTTGAAATAATGTACAAAATTCCAATATTTTTATGGTTAGTTGATATAAATCACTTTATAATTAGAGATTTAAAAATTATTTTTTATTTTTAATTTTGAAGATTAAGAGTTTAAATTTAACATTAATATCTTTGATATTAATGTTAGTTAATGGCAAAAATACTGAATTATAGTAATATTAATTTTAAAAGTATAATTTATGGAGTTAGTTAATATAAATCACTTTATAATTAGAGATTTAAAAATTACTTTTTATTTTTAATTTTGAAGATTTTAAAGTTTAAGAGTTTAAATTCAAAGATATTATCAAAGATATTAATGTTAATTAATGGCAAAAGTATTGAATTATGGTGGTATTAATTTTAAAAGTGTAATTGAAGTATTAAATCTTAAAAATTGAAAATTAAAATTTTTCCAATAATTATTACCGTTTGAAAGGAAACATTAAATTGCAAATTTAAAGATTAATTATTGTTATAATAATTCAAGCTCGGCGTCTGAGCGGTCGTGAAGAGGAGGAGGGATTCGAGTAACAGGTTTCGTCGCCAATCAATTTCTATTGGATTGATTTTCGCTTCACGATTTTCGTTAATTTTGCTTTCGAATACTTCGAATGCTCTTCCTTTTTGTTCACTGATATTATCAGATAAGAGAACTACGAATAATGTAAAATAGTAAGACGTCGAAAATTGGTACAAAATTACAAACAATTGCTTTGAAATATAAAATTTGGATTTTTCTTGCTCCAAGACGAGTGATAATTAAGGGAAGAAGAAAGATATAATGATAATTAGAAAGTGGATAATTAAGAGGAAAGGAAAATGAAATAAAGATCATCGTAAAATTTAGTCGACGTTCAAATCTCCGCCCGATGATTCTTTTCGTTCAACAAAGCGTGTCCCGAGAACCATTACGCGTTCCACGGAAACCCGTAAACCCGCACACTCCGTGTGTACTCTGAGTGAACAGTAAAAAAAAATAAAAAAAAAATACGAGCACTTGACCCTTTTATAATTAGCGCTCGTTGCTCCTCCTCCATTCCTCCTTTGCCTTTTCTTCCAATTCATCATCGAATTCTATCGAGAACGTCGTCCAGACGAAATTAAATTATCTGCTAATGTAGCAGATGTGGTGGCCATTTCACAATTTAATATTTATTTTCTTTACTCGTTGTGCAATAATAATACAAATTGAGAATTGTGAAAATTTATCTCACAATTATGATCATGTAACGTATAAAATAGAAAATTTTATTATTCGTGGTAAAATTTCGAAAAAATCATAATCCTAACTAGTTTTTAAAACTATCATCGAAATCTTAAAATTATTTCAAAAATATCATAATCCTAACTACTTTTTAAAATTATCATCGAAATTTTAAAATTATTTCAAAAAAATCATAATCATAACTATTTTTTAAAACTATCATCGAGATCTTAAAATTATTTCAAAAAAATCATAATCCTAATTACTTTTTAAAACTACCATCGAAATCTTAAAATTATTTCAAAAAAATCATAATCCTAATTATTTTTTAAAACTATCATCGAAATCTTAAAATTATTTCAAAAAAATCATAATCCTAACTACTTTTTAAAACTATCATCGAAATCTTAAAATTATTTAAAGGAAAAAAAAAAATTCACGAAATTTCAATTAACACAATCGCAAACAATTTATCACAAATATCGAAAAATATTGGAGAAAGAGATTTTAAACTGGTATTTGGAAGCCATCCAAAGGACGAACCTGTTCTATTCCCGTGAATACGAGTCCCGGAGGATCGAAGAGGAAGAGGAGGAGAAACGCCTAATCGACGGGTTAAATCTTAATTTTCTTCGGACGCGTCTTTTCTCGAGAAACGAGGCCCTATATTACGCATTGCGCCAGAGAACATCGTTGGAAAAGAGAGGGAGAGGGGAGAGGAGAGGGAGGAAGGGAGGAGGAGGGGTTGATTAAATTTCTTGATTATCTTGATTCACCACGGCTCGATGCAAATGGACGAGGAAGGAAGGTTTCGAAAACGAGGGTTTTCTTCTTGCGAAGGGAATATTCCCTCTTCTTTTGTGTGCCCCTCTTCTTTGTTTGCGTTTTGGACACGGTGATTGTGACGCGTCTGATGGAATAAATTTTTCGCCTCGACGAGTCGAAACAACGAGTGGGGACGGGCGGTAAAAATCATAACCGACGACATATTTCAAGGACACTCTTGGAACGAAGATTGTCAAGTCGATGGTAATTTTATTCCAATATAAATATCGAGCGTCAATTTTGAATTGTTTATTTAGTTTCAACAAGCTTTAAACTTTATTGCGTGCAAAAAAAAAAAAAGGATCGTGAAGGATGAAGGAAAATCTACTTAACTTTCCTTCCCCTTCGCTCTTGTTTATACAAATTTTATTTCGCACAAACAAACTCCAATCTAGAGAGGAAAGAACAGAAGAGAAATTAAATAAAATGATTCAAATGAAATGAGCGATAAAGAAACGTTTAAAACGAATACATTTTTAATATTTTTCACCTCGATGAAGAATGTATATTATATGATCGGTGAAATATATAAAAATATATATATATATAATCTCTCAACGTGTTTCGTAATATATACATACGTTTTACCAGGCTGAAAAACTTTTACGAATCCATCCATCTTTTACATCGACAAGAAAAAATTAATCGTGCAAACAATATTTTTTTCGCCAACAATTATTGCGTGCATAAATCCATTGGTTATCCTCGTCATATCTGGAAGGAAAAATGGGAGAGAAAAGTACGAGGGACAGGGAAATAAAATAAGGTTGCTCCGCGGGATATTTTGCCCCGCGTAAGTGGGCCGCGACCGAGAAACTTCGAGAAACTATCTCCGTCTACTGAAGCTCTCGTCCGTTCGCAATTATATCGTTCCACACGCTCGCCTAAGTAAACATCTCAACTGCGATAACAAGAGTCGAAGAGTCGTGAAACCGTTCGTGTACATCGAATTAAACTTCCTTATCTTTCGATCTTATCTCAGTTTAATATCTTCGTCGAATCGTTAAGATTCGGTTGAAAATATTGTAAGTTTTTTAATCGTCTCTTGCTATTTATACGTTTGTTACATTACACGCTGAACTACGTTTCCATCGATCGATAAATATATACGATGTAACTTATTTCTTTCTAAGGATGAGAAGAACGTATAATGTATACTCGTGGCGAAAAAACTTACTTGAAGGCTTACTTATAGCAGGGAGTGTACGCAGCACACGTGTGCAAACAGAAATGACGACTATCCGCTGTTTTTCGACCTTCGGCCGGTTATTAACGGAGAATTTAAATGTCCTTTCTAGCAAGCGGAGTGGAAAAAATCTCTCGTTATCTTTGAAAGCGGCTGCGATGTTTCGTCCCGTGGCGGAGTTTCCAGTTTCCTCTGCGCGCCTCAGGGACGCGAAAATGCGAAATAAAGTGAAATTGAAAGGAGAAAGAGAGAGAGAGAAAGAGAGAGAAATTCTGCCTCTGATCCACACCCTCTCCAGGATATCCCACGTATAGTCTCTTTCTTACCCGACGGCGAAACGTTATACGAAGTTGGATACGAGGTTCGTGCAAAGCTCGAGGCTTTGCTGGTGTTATTTAAGCTATGGTGCAGGTATATATTATCGAGGTCTGACTTATCCTTTGCCGAGCTACTTGCTCTCGCGCTGACATAACTTATTCTCATTTATTTCTTTATTATTATGAGAATATAAAATTTGAAAGGAATGTAAGATTGCAAATCACAGGGTTTATTTGTTAGTGAGTGTGAGAAAATATACAATTTGATTGTGAAGGGTAAAATTGTGATGTATAGAGAAAAGTAAATAATTTGTAGATACGTATATTTCTTCTTAAGGTGATTAAAATTATCTTTTTCCTTCTATTTAATTAATTATATCCTTCTTATAGAAATTTCAATATTGAAATTAATTATTTTCTGATACGAGTTTTTGTGTAAAACTCTAGACAGTGATAGATCTGTACGCTTGAGCCGACGAATCGCTTCGAGTCCGGCTTATCCTTTACCACGCTACTTACATAATAAACAGCACTTATCTACTTAGAAGGATAAAAGGAATTCTTTAGAGCGCGGAAACGACAAAGATAAGAATTACGATTTTTTCTATAAAAAAAAATTATACGTAGCCTTAAAACTCTTGATCCTTTCTACGAATATAAATAAATTCCTTAAATCAGACGTTTGTTAAAAATATTAAATTTCATCGGGGAAAAAAAATCAAAGAAAAGCGTTAAAAATTATAAATGCATATAAATATTCAAAGCAACATGGCGTAACGAATGGTTAAACGAAACATTCCACACAGCTACTACACAAAAACCAATCAAACGTATCCAACGTTTCACGTGATGAAACACAAAGAAACAACACCCGTTCGATTCAACCATAGTCCATAGTAATCGCAAATTCGAGAAATAAAAAAAAGAAAAGAGGAGGACAAAATCTGTATTTTCCTTGACGAAATTTCGAAATTAATCGATCTCCAAAAAAAAAAGGAAAATCGTCGACGAAATTATTTACGGAACCGGATTCTGAAACCGAATACGACCGAACGTTTATCGTAAAACGAGAACATTTACAACATCGACTCCAACCGCTCGATTTCTTTTCTCTCGCCGTCCGACATTTTTCTTTCCCTCCTCGTCGCGATATTTTCCAACCTTTCTTTCGCCGCTTAGCAACGAAAACGAGCAGTAAGCCCCCGCGGTAAGATAAATCGCCACAGGTCCATTGCCTTCTCGCCCATTAAATTACCTTTGCGCGCAACGCGCCATTTATCCCGCGCGAGGAAAAACGTGCACGGATATAGATGGCGCGGTTCCACATCTGATACAACTGCGTTCGAGAACACTGGTCGACAAGTTCGAGGAGGAGAAAAATTTGAAACGAGACGAGATTTTTTATTATTATATTTTTATTATATATTTTATTATATATTTTTTTATTATATTTTATATTATTATATTTTATTATTTATTATTATTATTATTAATAACTCTTTTATATAGCGAATTTTGAAAAGATTTGAAAATACAGTTTTTCTGTTCTCGACAATTTTTATATAAATGGTTAAAAAGATTGTTATTATAAATGTAAAGGAATTTAAATATTAAAATTTTTATTTTTTTCTAGGAGGATTTGGAGATAAATTGATGAAATATCGAAATTTAATAAACGTTGCAATATTTTTATAACACGAAATGTATTTAGAAATTTTACGCATCTGTTTTTAATAATTCTGATAAAAATTCAGAAATTTCGATCTAAAGGTTAGAGAAATAGGTAAAATTGATAGAACGCGGATCTTTTAAAAATATTACGAAAAATAGAGAAAAAAAGGGAGAGAAAAAAAAATGGAGCATTGAAGGCGATTTCAACTTCAAGAGTGTTGCAATAAAAGTTTGTGAAAAGCAGCCAGTATTAAAAGGGGAAATATATAGCGCAAGGAAAAAAAAAATGGCTCGGCAGTCGAAATAAAAACAAGCGTTATAAGAATATTCAAAAGTAGTTTCATCGTAGTTGTAAAACATTTACAGTTGATGTAGGAAAGAAAAGAAAACTTTTATCGGATTAATTAATTGGTATAAGGAACTTTTGTAAGTAATAATCTCGGAGGAAAGTGAATAACGTATTTTTTTGTGATTAAATGCGAAATAAAGAAACGAAGGACAAAAATTTGTCTCTCTCTAATAAAAAGACTTCTTTCGCGGAGAACTTTATTCAATTTCTCAAGAATTTAAAAAAAAAAAAATTTTAACATCTTAATATCACATACTTTTCATTCATTTTCACGTATAAATCATCAATAATCCAAAATCAATTAAATTTGTTTAAAAATTTTCGAACGGACAATTTCTATCCATTCTATTCCGTTCATTTTTCGTATCGAAGAATCCTTGCGCATGCGCGGTACGCTCCTTCTCTTCTATTATACTCACAAATAACCTTGAATTCAATAATCAGGAAAATAAAGAGAAAAAAAAGAAAAAAAAAAGAATTGAAGCACGAAGCACACGAATTTCTAAACTCTAAGGGAAGATGTTACATCAATTCGCACAATCGATCGTTACCGTTGGCGAGGATAACAACGAGCTAACGAGAACAAATCTTATTTATAATTTTATTTCGGACGTTCGCCGCATGCGTCGCTGCACGCTTTTATTCCCTTTGTCGCCTCGAAGATTCGAGATTAAAAAAGAATTCTTTCGGAGAACTTTATTCAATTTCTCAAGAATTTAAAAAAAAAAAAAAATTTTAACATCTTAACATCACGCACTTTTCATTCATTTTCACGTATAAATTATCAGCAATCCAAAATCAATTAAATTCGTTTAAAAATTTTCGAACGAACAATTTCTATCCAATCGTTCTATTCCGTTCATTTTTCGTATCGAAGAATCCTTGCGCATGCGCGGTACGCGCCTTCTCTTCTATTATACTCACAAATAACCTTGAATTCAATAATCAGGAAAATAAAGAGAAAAAAAAAAAGAATTGAAGCACGAAGCACACGAATTTCTAAACTCTAAGGGAAGATGTTACATCAATTCGCGCAATCGCATACCGATCGTTACCATTGGCGAGGATAACAACGAGCTAACGAGAACAAATCTTATTTATAATTTTATTTCGGACGTTCGCCGCATGCGTCGCTGCACGCTTTTATTCCCTTTGACGAGCGACGGCGGTTAAAGCGCTCGGCGGCATATATCCGCGATTATTCGTTCCTCGCCTTTTTTTCGGAGGGGGGATTCTAATTTTTTCCCGACTCTTTTTTGCGTCGTGTCTTGGTTGAAATTAATTTTTCAACGTTGCCAGTTACGGTTATTATCGTTATTATTATTATTATTATTCTAGGCAGAGTTTTCAGACTTGACGCGGGACGAAAAGTGGAAAAAATGGGATGAGGAGCGATTTTTTTTTTTTTTCTTTCTTTTTCTTCGCCAACGAAAGAATTTTTAAAAATGTTTTACGCGTCAACTATCGGGGAACGAATTATTTTTTTTTTTTCTTTCTTTCTTTTTTGGTCGGAGAAAAATTTGAATAAAACTTCTTCTCCTCCTCTTTGTTGTTAATTAACGTCACGAATAAAATCTGAAAATTGAAAATTTTCGTTTGAGAAACGCTTTTTACATTGGGGGAAAATGGCTCCAGTTTTTCCAGAAGAATGGAAAGTGTTTTTTACATATCGGTGTGTAAGTGCAAATTTTTAATAAAGACGGGATGAAAGAATTTTTTCTTACTTGAGATTCTCCCAACTTTAAAGAAGTTCTAGAACTTTGAACGAAATTCTCGAGTGCAAAATATTGGAGACCTCGACCTTTCCTTTCGTCGATTGTAGAAAGCTTGTAGAAATAAAATAATTTTTATCTACGCAGAGGAATTCCTGTGACAAATTAAAAATTGTCATTTTTCTATTACTTCAATTTATATTTATACAAATACAAATAATAATACGAATAATAATAATAATAATCCAAACCTAACCTCAACTTTTTTTATTCATATAAAATCATACTGCGATAAAAGATATGAAAAATCTGCTGATTCAAACTAGCTCAAAAATTACTACTCGAGTACTCAATCTGATATCTATCGACTAGGAAAATTATATAAAAATTAAAAGTTTTTACCTTTCTCGTTGTCTTCGAGACGAGATCAATCCAATCTATCCATCTTGGATCTAATATCTCCTCAAGGTCGAGATCCCAATAAAAATTCATCGACCAATTTATTCCTCGCCAAACTCCATCAAACTTACCGGTTAGACTGGAGGCAGGGTCGTCGTCGTCGTCGTCGTCGTCGTCGTCGCGAGCGAAAGTCCAAGTTCATCCCTGGGTCCCTGGTCTTTCGAGAAACTTTCCATCAGGAGTTCCAATCTTATTCACGATACTTTGTCGAACGGGACAAGTTTCTCCCTGTGATCTAAACCGTATCGAGACGATACGCGATGTATTTCCGTTTGGGACTGTTTGTCGTATCGTTGCTACCAACTTCGACTTTTAATCGAGCTAGAATTATCCATTGCTTCCCCATTGCTTTGTCTCGTTTGCTTACGAAACGAGATTAATTCGAATTAATTTTCTGTAATAATCCTCTTCGAATCATTTTTAAACATTTTTAAATTTCTTTTTTCAGAAATCGTCTCATACTCGGTTAAATGATATAGAAAATACGAAGTCTACGAGTTTACGTTACAAATATGTACATGTATAAGTTGTTTTGTTGAGAAAAATTGAAAAAATGATTCGAAAATTAAGAAAAACTTATCATTTGAATAATTTTTTAACAATAATTTACGATCAAATTCAAAAATATATATTCGAGGCTGAAAACATAACCTATCGAATATATCGACGCACGAAACGCAATGCAATAATATATAAATGAATACGAATAAAAGAAATCTTGTAGAAAATAAAATTGAAAAAATGATTTGAAAATTAAGAAGAACAATCACTTGAATAATTTCTTAACAATAATTTACGATCAAATTCAAAAATAAAAATATATATTCGAGGCTGAAAACATAACCTATCGAATATATCGACGCACGAAACAATGCAATAATATATAAATGAATACGAAAAGAAATCTTGCAGAAGATAAAATGATTCGAAAATTAAGAAGAACAATCACTTGAATAATTTCTTAAGAATAATTTACGATCAAAAATAAAAATATATACACACAACTTCTCTAGAATCAAAACATAACCTATCGAATATATCGACGCACGAAACGCAATGCAATAATATACAAACGAATATAAATAAAAGAAATGTTGCAGAAATCCTGCAGAAGATAAAAGTAAAACTTTTTAGTTAAAGAGCACACGAAAGTAAGCCCTCGAAAGCGAATAGATTCGCTTAAGAATCGCGACATTTACGGTCACGTGGTCCGTCCAAAGTGTCTTTTGTTCTTTCCCGTGCATTAACCAGGCGTGAGTGTGTATGGTGTATAAAAAGCGCGCATACACTCGGACACGTTGCGTGCGCATACGGAGGGATAAGCGAGCACGAGCGTTGTACACAAGACCGAGTGCTTTTTCGTTAAAAGCGGGTAGCCACGGAAGAGCATTTAGGCGAAAAACGGTACAGCCTTATCTTCTCAAGTGGCAACAGCTAAAGGACGCCGGTTGCCTTTAATATTTCGCATTTTCCTTGATTACTCTCCACGTCCCCCTCTCTTCTAACTCGTCGATAAAACGTGTCTTTTCTTTTGTATCGTGAGTAAGAATGAATTCATGAATATTGCGCAGCAATATCTGGTTATCGTTGCGCAGTCGGTAAATAGATGATCGCGTCGTACAACTATTTTATTTTCTTGAAACATAACCTCACTCTGTAACGAACAAACGATATATTATATTGGTAGATGGCGTAATGCAGAGTGTAATATTCAATGAATAACCACGATAATTTTATAATTCGCTTGATTTACAATATTAAATTTCTGAAATGAGAAATGAAATGAAAAATAGAAAAGAAGTAGGGGAAACATTATATGCGATCAGCTCATATTCGATCTCTTCTAACTCGTCGATAAAACGTGTCTTTTCTTTTATATTATGAGTAAGAATGAATTCGTGAATATTGCGCAGCAATATCTGATTATCGTTGCGCAGTCGGTAAATAGATGATCGCGTCGTACAACTATTTTATTTTCTTGAAACATAACTTCACTTTGTGACGAACAAACGATGTATGGGGCATATTATATCGGTAGATGGCGTAATGCAGAGCGTAATATTCGATGAATAACCACGGTAATTTTATAATTCGCTTGATTTACAATATTAAATTTCTGAAATGAAAAATAGAAAAGAAGTAGAGAAAACGTTATATGCGATCAGCTCATATTCGATCTCTTCTAACTCGTTGATAAAACGTGTCTTTTCTTTTATATTGTAAGTAAGAATGAATTCGTGAATATTGCGCAGTCGGTAAATAGATGATCGCGTCGTACAACTATTTTATTTTCTTGAAACATAACCTCACTTTGTAACGAACAAACGATGTATGGGGCATACTATATCGGTAGATGGCGTAATGCAGAGCGTAATATTCGATGAATAACCACGGTAATTTTATAATTCGCTTGGTTTACAATATTAAATTTCTGAAATGAGAAATGAAATGAAAAATAGAAAAAAAGTAGGAGAGACGTTATATGCGATCAGCTCAATGATGAGAAGAATTCTATGTAAGCTGAAACAGATTCGCTCGAAATTTCGCCAAGTTTAACATCTCGGTGGGAAAGAACCTGAGCAGAATCACGGGTTCAGCTTTCTCGCCAACGAAATTAGCGATTCAATTCTGAAAGTTGCGGGTGGAAAAGAGAAACTCGCGAAGAGAACAGTTTAGGAAAGTTCGTTCCTCGTTGTTTGAAAATTAGAGAGAAGTTTATCCGGATGCAAAAGAGGAAGAGACGAAGAAGAAGAAGAAGAAGAAAAAGAAAATTCGTGCAAGGTGCGAGAAGCACGAGGTTTTCGTGGTTGCATCGAGGGATTGGCAAACCACTTTTGATAGCCGCGGGTTGTTCGGAAATTCGAGTTGAAGGAATCAAAAGTAAATTTGTAGAAATAAAATGGAAAATTTTATATCGATTATATAAAAATACAATCAAAGATTAAAAATTTAAATTTTCATTCACGCATGATGATAATAATTTAAGAATAAAAAGGAAAAAAATTTTTTCTGTAATTCTTCTGATATTAAAATATCTATGGAAAGAAAATATTTCGTTACTTCATTCTCGCGATAATTTTTTTAAAAGATTCCATTTTTAAAAAATCTACGTTACTTGTAGAGATTTTTTTCGAATTTACATATTCAAAAATTAAGATAACTGTTAAAATATTCAGATGAAAATTAGTCGATGCTTTGTCAGAGATAGCTCGTGACATTTTTTCCCACAAACATTCAGGCTCACGGCTATACAATTTCAGAAAGGAAAAAAACTCGCGTATCAGTGAAAGCTTCAGCTTCATCTCGATTGTTGCATACTGGCTGTAGAGAACGCTTTTTCTTCTATTTTCCCTTCTAAACTGCAGGTGGAAGCGCACAAAAGGTACTCGGATTGCGTAACTATACAATTGTTTTGCTTCTGTTTTATTCCCCTATTGTTTCATATTTCTAACAACGAAGCGATTGTCGTTCATAAAATTAACCATATAAATTGAACTCTTTAACGTTTCAATTCTTACTTCGATTCAATTGTTTATGAATCCCCAAAATGGATAAAGATAATATAATTTATATTTTAAATGCAAATTTCTGTTCCGGAATAAATTTTCGCCAATTTTTTTTAGAAAAATTACAAGAAGAAATAACGATAGAAAACACTTTTCCTTTTGAATAGTATTTTATTTAATTGGAAAAAGTACCCGAATATCATTATCCCTTGCAGAGCGGTTACAGTCGTTCACATTCGATCTTCAAGTGCAATAACGTTAGGCGCGATTAATACTTGGATGGGTGACCGCCGCCGCTTGGAAAAACAACAAACGAACTTTGTGTGTGTGTCTCGCAATTTATATTATTCCGAATTACCTATTTCGATCAAATAACCTATTTCAACTAAAACTTTGTTTCCAACTTAAAGGTCTATATCTAACTATATATAACCTACTTTTATTAAACATTCAAAAACTCTAAAATACACTTACGACACAAATTGTGGTGCAGTATATATAGGAATTGGTTTTCTCGTTTGTTTCAATCACCAAAATCGATCACAATTTATAACGAAAATAGATTTTCATATGTGTGAAAATGATAATATAAAAAAAAAAAAGAAAACAAAATAATTCTTCTCTATTTAATGTCTAAAATATCAAGAAAATTTGAATCGTGTTTCTCTGGAATTATATAGGATTGACGAAATTTAAATAAATCTGATTAAATAATAAAATAAACAAAACATCGTTCTCTATCAGCATTACAAGAAAAATTATAAAAGTATATGTATTAAAATGATCTTTGGAAATCTCTGACCCAAAGTCAATTTGCAACACCAAGCACACAGCAACAGCCAAGCAACACTCCCATAAGCTATGTATATAACCAGTTTAATATACAGTATAACGCGTTTTGCACGTGTACGGACAGCCGCATGCGATACTTGTCGCCGTCTAATTTCCGGTGGCAGTTAAAGTCGTAGGCGGCGGGAACTTTGAGCCACGACACAATCTGTGTCAAGTGAGCCTGTAATTGGAAGGCACTCGTATAACCTCGTTCCACGCGTATAAGGAGGAATACAGTGCCCTTTTAAATACGTCAAACCTCCTCGAACGCGCGGCTCACAGACTTTTTGCTTTCATCGTGGACAATCGAAATTTCACGCTCGATTAACCGTGCGCATACCATTATTTTCCTTGTCTTGGTACCGCTCTGGAAAATTCCACATATTTTGAATATTTGATTTTTTTCGAAAAGTATATCGACAAAGAACAGATAAATATTTGAGATAATCGTGATATTAAAAAAGAAGAAAATGCATAATTCATTCGATTATTAACTTCTAATTTCCAATTCTTGTCTCGCGCTATAATCACGTCGACGTGGCAATTTGCATTCGATCACACGCAAATTAGATTTAATAATTGCTAAAAACAAATACATAAACGAATTAATTAGCGACGATGCAACACGTACAATAACCGATGCCACCAACTGTATTACGCCACTAGGGGTGTTCTATAATACTCATTAAATAAGTCGGATCAGTCTGGTTTAATTAATTGAATTTGCGATAATAACAGCAACAATAATATATACATACACAAATACGAAACGATAATCGAGTAATTAATAATTTTCTTCAAAAAAAAAAAAAAAAGAAAAATTAATACTTGACATCATACAATTTTTCCAAAATAATCGTAACAATTTCTCACAAATGCATAAAATTAATTACAATTGAACAGTTTCATTCGTGGAAATATGCAAATACATCATTATTAAAATGAACGTAAAAATAATTTGCATAAAGCGCTCGTGGCGCGCCCATGAAAAATGGAATAATAATATTATCCACATATCCTTCAATTATAATAAATTACATTCCCCTTTTGTTTAATAAAAAAATATATTTATAAATTTATTCCTGAAGGGGGAATAAAAAAAAAAAAAGAATAAAACACTCTGTTCCCTTAACAAGCAAATTGTGAATAATAAAATAATTCTATGGACGCGGGATAATGCATAATTAATTTATTCGTCATTTATTAGAGGTAAATTTATTATCGGATTGGTCAACCGAATTATGATTTATCTTCTCAAGCCAATTGCTTGCAAATCAATCAATATATATGTGTATATATATACATACTTGTTTTCGCACGCCTGTATACGACGGTTGATCTAATATAGCGGTCGGTTTCGATGGCGCGCCACAATTTCTCTATTTTAATGAGAGACGTGATTAATTTTCCTGCAGGGCGGGTAACGTTCGATTATGTTGGCAGCGAGATGGAAAAATATCGAGAATTAAATTGTATCGCTCGTACGTCGCCTATTTATAAGATTATACACGCATAAATATGCATGCTGTATTTATTAAACGTTGAAAAATTTATTAAATCTCCGAATAAAAAAAAAAAGACGAGATTATTTGTGAACCTTGTTTTCTCTATCCTATGATTTGATTTTCGATTCTTCGAGTTGCGAAAAAAAATTCCTTCGTCAAAATTAACGAGTGAGAAAAAAAAAAAGGAGAAGGAAAGGAAATTGGTAAAAATTTAACAATTTTTCAAAGTATCCATCGGATTATCCAGTGCGGACAAGTATAACGCGAGCGCAATTTAGGAAGGATTTGGCTGGTAGCTTATGAGTCGACGTGCAATCCTCTTGTTTTTTTCCGCTTTGTCGAACGGTTAAAGCGAGCGAGAAAATGGGTCAGCGGCGCGTTGCGAAATCACCGGCCGTGCCTTATGAACCGCTTTGCGATTTTCTATGTTTCTATGCCCCGCGAAAAAATCCCCTCCCCTCGCCGCGAGAGAGCGAAGTCACGAGATCTCGGCGTAAATGGGGCTTTTTATCGGGGCCATTATCGAAAACTCGACTACTTTGCCTCGATGGAATTAGTGCAAAATTGTTTCAAAACGGTAATAATATTTGTCGAAAGAAATTATCCTACGATTATTGGAATATTTCACTTATATTCTTGTTTCTATTTATTTCGATATATTTTCGAGAATTTTTTTTCACAACGGTTAACGTGGAGACATTTTAATAATTATTTTTGTCGGTAGAATTTGAATAAAAAAGGAGAGGAGAGATTTGATTTTGTGTACAATCTCAGAAATTGGACAATTCAAAATTGGATAATCAGGAGAGGAACGAAATTGCATCGATTAATTTATTTGCAATATGACCGACCGAGCCAATAACGACGATACACGTGATCGGAAATGGCCGAGCTACGTAATTCGATTGGTCGGTAATTTAGGATATCTGGACGGCATTGCTCATCTGTTGACGGATATAGCGTACCAGTGGACTGTCTGCAGACAATGTCTGTCAATAGAAGTAAAAACGTTTGACCAACTTGTATGATAATATTTCTTTCATTCTTCCACGCATTTATATTTGTGTAAATATATTCGTTGCAAACTAACGATTCGATATATTTATCAAGCATCTTTTTCTCTCAAAATGCTGAATACTTCAAGTTCAAAGTTGATGGTTAAATCGACGCAATTTTTCCTCCATTCTTTTCCTCTGAAAGAAAGAAAGAAGGAAGGAAGGGAAAAAGAGGAAGCAATTCTCTGCAATTACCTTTCGATTCGTGCTCGATCTTTGACCGAATGTCCTAATTAACTTAATTTCTCCGGTTGGAATGAGCGCGTATCGGCGTTGCCGTGCGGTTTAAACGCGGCAATTTGTAGATGGCGTCGTGTAATTTGCACTCGACAGTCGAGTGCAATTTCGATGGGATCTCCCCCCACTCCCGACCCGCACGCGTACACATTGTGTCACGGAACGCTGCTTGTCGTTTTCCGTGAGGCTCGCGCCAGTGTCGCATCAAACGGTTGTTTGTCAACCGTCTTTGCTCGGTCGGTAATGAAACTACTCACGATCATACTATATATACAATTTCTTACGTAACGCGATGAAATATTTCGTCGCTCGACGATGAAAATTTGAAAAGCTAGGAATTGACTCGATTCCGTTTCTCCACGATTTAAATAACATTTAGAAATTCGAAGGACACGGGTAATTCCGATATTTTAGAGAATTCGGTCTCGAGCAAATATTAATATTAATATTCCTCGTACTGAATAGAGTAATTTAGTTGGAATGTAGGAACGCTATCCACACTATTAAATTACCCGAATCGCATTTACAGTCGTGACGATGGATAAGTCACAGGCATGGATAGTCCATGAATTATATAATCAATGGAAGATAACACGTAGATCGATCCATTTGAAATTACGCGATGCGAGGGCTGAATTTGCCTCGTCTGAAATCCGTAATATTAGAGTCACGTGACGATGATTCGTTTGAACGAGATTGCAACGAGAATATCGAGGGGAGGACAGCTTGACAACCGAGTCGATTTAAACCAATTTAAAAATCTGATAATCATTATCGCGTAAAGAATAATTGAAGATAATCCCTTAAAGATAAAATAATTGAATTCATTTTTCAAAATAAAATAAAAAAAATTTCATATAATAAAAATTATAAATAATAAGTTTTAATAAATAAAAAATAAATAAAATAATAAATAATTATAAATAATAATTGAGAAAATACTTGTTATGGAACCAAATGTTATCTTTCCGCGGATACGGAATTTCTATACGGACAAAAAAAAAAAAAGAAAGTGGAACAGAATTCATCGTTCTATTTTCCTTCCTTTTGATCGACGATACGAGAACGACGACGAGCTGTAACTTTTTCCCTTCTCACCGGAGGACGTGCGACTTTTTCCACCGAGCCTTGTCTACCTTTTGATAAGGAATCTGAAGTTTTGGAGAGGAATCGGTAGACAAACGGTTCCTCTCAGTCATCCTGCACCCACTGGCGAATAGTGGAAGGAGGGGAGGAGGGAGAGGGAGATCTCTCCAGCGATATTTCACCGGGAGAGAAAGAATATCGACGTTTTTCCGCGATACCTGTCCATTGTTGTTATCCATATTCCAGTTTTGAGACGAGATTTCTCGGCGCGGGGAAAATTTTACTCGAGAAACGAAATTTTTTTTATCTATTATAATTTCAATTTTTATCTAAATCTACGTAAGATGATGAAGATAAGGTAGAAAGAAGAGGGAATTTTAGTAATTAAATTTCGTACAATTAGAAAATATATTAATAATAAATAAAAATAACAGTTAAATAAAATATTCGACGAAATAAAAATTTTTCAGTCTCTTCTCTTTCTCTTTCTCTGTGTTTAAATATTCGTATGCTGCTGAAGAATAGAAAAAGAAAGAAAAAAGGAAAAGAATAATTTACACAGCGTGGATTATTAAAAATCGTTCGAAACTCTTTGATATTATATACCTTGTTTTTTTTTTTAATAATCGATAAATATCGAGAATGAACGAGGTGTTTCATCAGTTTTAATTAGGATCGTTAATAAGGATGACCCTTTTTTATTACGAATAAAAAGGTGACGTGGAATATCATACGGATAACATCGTGAAACGAGGTTATTTCGTGGACACTGGGTACGTAGCGCGATATTAAACGACGGAAGAAAATATTGTGAGAGAGAGAGAGAGAGAGAGAGAGAGAGGTGAGAATGAAAATTCCTCGTTGACCGATCCTTATCACCTCTCTTTCTCTTTCTTTATTTTCTTTTTTTTTTGTATTATTTTTATTCTTTTTCCTTTGAATATTATTATTAATTCATCGATTCGAATAATTTCGATATTTCGGTATAAAAAAAAGAGAATTTATTTTTTCCTTTTAATTTTGATTTATTTAAGTTCGAATAATTTCGGTATAAAAAAAAAAGAGAATTTATTTTTTCCTTTTAATTTTGTTTAAGTTGTTTGTTTTTTATTTAAGTTACAATAAATTAATTAATTAAGTTATAATAAAGTTATGTATAAAGTTATTTCTTTTCGATTAGAAACTCTTTTTTCTTTTTTTTTTAAATAAAATTATTAGAATTTTGACGTGGAGATGGCAATCGATTTAAAGGGAAATTTATGCAAGATGAAAAGTGTGGATTTTCTTTAGTATTATTATTAAGGAAAAATTTTATATATATATATATGTGATATCTTGTTCGAGACGGTGCAAAGTTCTTTGTCAAAAGTACTTCAAAATTTAATATACGCCATTTTGTATCCTGTATGTAGGACAAGTATATTCTCTTTGACTAAAGAAACTGTTGGAAGTGGTTTTCTGTCAGGGTGATGACAACGTTTTTACGTATTCACTTTCCTTGCAAACTTTTGAAATTGTAATAATCATCGTTGCAGGTAACGAATTCAGGGAAATATATAAAAGAATATACACGATCCATCCAATTATTAAAAATCGAAAATATGCAAGTAAAGGCAGAGTTTTGATCGATTTATAGAAATCGTGATTGCAGAAATATTGAATCAGATTTTAAAAAAATGATCGAACAGAAGAATGATATATAATTGCTAAAATATTCGATGATCGAGTCCAAAATTTGTTTGAATTTTTTTTTTTTTTGAATGAATTCTCGAAGAAACGAAAGACAATCTAAAAGATAACATAATAAGATTAAATTTCAAAATTTATAATAATAATCGAAGAATGAAAAAAAAATTCCAAAAAAATTTAAAAAACGCGAATTCGATTCCAACAAAATCGAAATAATTTTAAAAATTTTGATATATTGTTAAAAATTTTTCCGAAATACGAGCGCGGAAATCCACATCCACGCGACTTCCGCTCGAAATATCGGTTTCCGCGAGACGGTTCCCCCTCCCTTTACGAGCTATCGCGATGAAAAGTGATCCGACATCCCCCATTAAATCGCAGCTATGCGACATACGTCGATCTGGCTCCCAGTTACACAGAACATAATGGACGGAAGGAATGCAGCTGCACGTGGTTCGATAATCACAGGCGCCGTATCGGTATCGTAGGAAACGAATCTGTCCATCTCTCTCTTTCTCTCTCTTCGATTTTTCATTCCGGGAAAATATAATAAAACGAGAAAAAGATTCTTTGCGAGGAGGAATCGATACGTGTATACGTGTCATGGAAACATTTTTCCAATTTTTAGTTGTATCGAGTTTTTTTTTCAATCATAATTTTGTCATCGTTCGTATCGATATTGTTATGGATTTATTGAGCGGAGAAGTGATCCTCGGTCGGTAAGTATGTACGCTATATACCGATACGAGTTGTATCGAGTTTTTCCGATGATCCGTTTGATTTTTTTCATTAATATTTTGCGCGTTTTTTTAAACATGAATTTAAAGTAAGATGGAAGAATTTTTCTCTTCTCTCGGAAGAAATTGAGAATAAAAAGGATTTATCGATTTAAAAATTTCGTTCGTAAAAGTTTCGTGGGATATAAAATGTTCAAATATTAGCTGGAACGTGATACGAGGAGGATTTATGGGGAAAATTCTAGAATAAGGAATATCCTTTTGAACTAAATGTTAAAAATGTTGACAGAGATATGGGGATTTATAGGGAGGAAATAGAATTCTTCGAAACTTGTAAAAATTGTAAAAATATCTCCTCTTCGACGCGTTATTTGTTAAGAATATAACGTAAAATAAAATGAAAAAAAAATCAAAATTCTTAAAAGTAACCATTAAAGGTAAAAATGAACGAGATATTATCCGGTGAAATATTAAGTTTAACAAACGTAACAAATAATAAAATGCGCCGGGAAAATGATTAAACGTAAACTTTCTGCAGAATTTATCTTATGTAAATTATAATAAAAAAAAAAAAAAAAGGAGGAAAAAGAAGAAAAAAGATAAACGAAGCTTGTAAACATTTCTCTAAAGCAACATAAATAATTTCGTAACCGAGCAACCGAGCATAAAATACCGCTTTATATTTCTGTTTCTCATAATTTACAATATTACATTTCGCGGGTAAGTTTATCAAATTTTGTTTTACATAATTTACACCCCCACCTTTCTCAAAGCGAATACCGTATAAGCAAACATCTATCCATCCTGTTAAACTTTAAAATTTATCTTACGTAAATAACCGAATTTCGTCTCGAAATTATAATTTTGTGATATCTTATGTAATATTATTAACATATTGCATTTTCGAATAAAATGTGTATTTAAATATTTAAAACGATTTAAAAAAAAAGAAAAATCATAGCTTATCTCTTCTCTCATTATCCTAATAGCCGAAATCGCGTTTCAAATTCAAATCGGTAACGACCTCTTCGAAAAAAAAAAAAAGTCTATCTCGCGAAAGAAGGCAGCGTTTAAAACGCAATTACCATCGACACGTTCGATCCATTCCCAAATCCAATCATCCTTGTTAACTATTTCTCCCTTCCAACGCGTTCTTTTAACTGGTTCCGCCACAATCGTTACGATGTCTCCATCATCGAATTTCTAACGAGACTAAGCTTTTCGACCGATCATCTTGATCGAATTTTGGTATTCTTCCTTCGAAACTATTATTTTTCTCCGGTTCAATACGATTCTTTCTTTCAGATTCTACGCGTTCTTTCGAAGTTAAAAAGCCATGCATGTTTTCTAGGGATCCCTAGATCTAATTTATTTCTCGTATTAAAATATTCTCGAATAAAAAGTGAAAAGTCTTTTTACGCGTTTCTTTGTCCTTTGAAAATATACATATATATCGAAATTATCTAACATTTTAACTAAAATGTCCCTTTTAAAGAATCTAGGGGTCCCTAGATCCGATTTATTCGTCCGTAGGGAAACGTTCAACGGAGAAAGGAACGTTTCGAAATCCCAGCTAGGAAATTTCAACGTTAAGGAGAGCATTCCCTCGGTTGATAAATTTTCAACTAAGCTGAGCTTTTCGAATCGAATCCGGTGAATTAGAATCCGTGCGCGCGCGAAACGTGGCGACTGTAACCACGACCCAATTTCGTTAAATTAAAACGAGGCGTTAAGCACGTGTCCGACCAGATACGTCTGCAGCCGATCAATCGTTACCGATCGAGCGAAAGCCGCCGCTCGTGCCGCGTTAAACGCGGACCTCTTCCACTGGATTAAATCGGTGGAGGGGAGTGGCCGGCGGCGGTCGAGCGATTCGAACCGGCTCGAATAATTTATTCGATCGTCGAAACTGACTTTCGACGCGTTTCGACCCGCGCACACGTGCTTTTCGCGCGTTTCTTCGTTCTTTTCCCTTTTTATCGCCCGTTACACCAATTTTAGTAGTGGAATAAAAAATAAATGAGCATAATTGTGTCTTAGTTGAATCACCCATCTCTGAATAATAATCTAAATAATTGTATCTCACTTAAATCATATCTCTAAATAATAATAATAATCTATAAAGCATAATAATAATCTAAATAAGCATGATTATATCTCACTTAAATCACATCCATCCCTAAATAGTGATCTAAATAATAAACATAATTATATCTCACTTAAATCACACCCTAAATAATAATTTAATTAAGCATAATAATAATTTAAATAAACATAATTATATCTCTTAAATCACATCATTGTATCTATTAAATCACATCATCTCTAAATAATAATCTGAATAAGCATAATCAATAATCTAAATAAGCATAATTGTATCTTACTTAAATCACCATCTCTATATAATAATAATAATTTAAATAACCATAATTGTGTCTTACTTAAATCACACCATCTCTAAATAATAATAATAATAATCTCAATAAGCATAATTGTGTCTCACTTAAATCACCCATCCCTAAATAATAATCTAAATAAACATAATAATAATCTACATAAACATAATTGTATTTCACTTAAATCACACCCATTCCTAAATGATAATCTAAATAATTGTATCTCACTTAAATCATATCTCTAAATAATAATAATAATCTATAAAGCATAATAATAATTTAAATAAGCATAATAATAATCTAAATAACCACAATTGTGTCTCACTTAAATCACATCATCTCTAAATAATAATAATAATAATCTAAATAAGCACAATTATATCTCATTTAAATCACATCCATCCCTAAACAATAATTTAAATAAGTATAATTGTGTCTCACTTAAATCACTCATCCCTAAATAATAATCTAAATAAGCATAATTGTATCTCACTTAAATCCATTCCTAAATAATAATCTAAATAAACATAATCAATAATCTAAATAAGCATAATTATATCTCACTTAAATCACACCATCTCTAAATAATAATAATAATAATCTAAATAAATATAATTGTATCTCACTTAAAATCACATCCATCCCTAAACAACAATCTAAATAAGCATAATAATAATCCAACAGCAACTAAATCGAGCAACTCGATCAACCTGATAGAAGAGATATTTTCGTTGCAAATACTTTCCTCCATCCAATTCCATAATTTCATTCTCTCGTTACGTGTTACATTGTCGTTTCAGCGGCTTCGTAATCGAGTGAAATTGGTCGCCGAAAATTCGGGCATCGATTTCGCCTCCCCTCCAAATTGTCTGAAGGCGACAATTAGGATAATTGATCCCCGTTAATTCGAAATAGGGTTTGCTTTAAAGAAGAGCTATTTAAATCAGCACGTACCAAGGATTCTTTCTCTTTTTTTCTCGTTCAAAGGAACGATATCCAAACAAGTCTTATTATATATATTTTTTCGATCGATTCGAGAAATTAAAAACATTGGAAGCAATATAATAGGAAAAGGAATTTATAAAATAATCAATCGATTTAATTTTATTGTACATAAGAAATAAAAATTAAAATGTAAAAGAATCTACGTAATAAATAATTAACAATAATTAATATTTTTATAAATATAGTTAAAATATGGTATGCTTTTTTTTAGAACGTGAATTGAGCGAGTAAAGTGTTAAGAGGTTGATTAATAATTATCGTAATATCTTCTTTTTATCTCCTTCTCCATTCCTCTCATCAACTTTTAATTTTCATTGGCAACTCCATTATCTTTTCGCTCGCTTTTCTCACCTTTCTTTCCTCTTCCACACGAATTTACGAATCCTAGGGACTTTTTTTTTCCATATCCGTCTACAATAAGGGAAGAAGCGGGCAGCAGCCTTCGAATCGATATCACGAAGAGACGAAAATAGAAACTGCTTGATTTCGAGCCTCCCCCCGTCCTCAATCTTTCGCTTATCAAAATTTCAAAGGGCAACGTTTCTTAAATTCATATCCCTGTTCAATGAACCGATATTTCCAACTATTCGAATTAATAAATCTGGAATGCGTGCAAATATTTGCGTCTATTTTTTGAATATTTGTTCCCTCCTCCACTAAATAATTGATATTTACATTCCTCTACATCTCTGTTACACCCTCAATTAAAATCGAGGAAGAGGAGAAGGAGGAGGAGAAAGAGGAGGAGGAAGGAGGAGAATAGTTATTTTTTGGTTTTTTTTTTAGAGAAGGGAAACTCGAAACAAAAGGCACGTTAAAATGTGGATATGAAAACTCGTGGAAAATTTTGAGCTTGCTTGGAAACCTTCCAACCGGAGTTTTCCAGTCTGGGTGGATGTCTCCAGAAGAACACGAGAGAGGAGAACCTTGTGCTTGGTTCGAGAAGAAGGGGGGATGGCTGGGCAGTAATTAAACGCTCTCGTCCTTTCGCCACTTCCAAAGGATATCTTTCCATTCCCCTCTCTCTCGTTTCTCTTCCTCGCTTTTTAATTTCTTGTGAAAAAGGAGGAAAGAAAGTGAAAGTTGGGAAGAATTCTAATAGGGGAGAAAAATGAGAATTCGTTGAAAAGAGAATGGAGTTATTTTTAGTAATGAAAATAAGTTGATGAGAAGCGAGAGAGAGAGAGAGACAGAGAGAGACAGACAGAGAGAGAGAGAGAGAGAGAGAGAGAGAGAGAGAGACAGAGAGAGAGAGAGAGAGAGAGAGAGAGAGAGAGAGAGAGAGAGACAGAGAGGAGGATGAAAGGCAAAGAATGAAGTTGAAGAGAGGAAATGAAAATATATAACGAATAATAGAAACACTTTTTCCTTTCCTTTTCTCTCTTCCTCACTCTTCTTACTATTGCCTAATTAAACGCGTATTTAGAGTAACATTTTTTGCCTCTCTTGAATTACTTTTTCCATCCGCATTTCGCTCATCTTTTTCCCTTCCCTTTCTTTCTCTTTCTTTCTTTCGCATTCGATGTCCCAATTTCTTCATCGAAGATTGCAAGTAAATTCTTCTCCACTTATCATTTTTCCTTTACACGTTCTTTTTAACAAGACATTCATATATATATATATCTTTCTAACGATTTTTGCAAAATTAAAATTCCAAAAGCTTAAAGTTTTCTCTTCCTATATTGAACATTTCTCGCTCTACTTTTTTATGAAAAAAAGAAAAAAAAGTATATATTCGTTCATATATAAATATATACATATATTCTAATTTGCTTTGCCAAGTAATATTCCAATAATTCGATGATTCCCGGCGACAGACGTTAACCGAAATAAGAGAAACGTAGAACCGGCAACATGGGACGATACACAAACTCGTTTCAAACTAAGCGAAAGATCGTATTACGACATTGCCTTTCATCTTCGTGCAAGAAGTCAAGAGGACGACAACGAAAACAAAAACAAAAACAAAACATAACAGCAACTTCTCTCTCGCGTTATACACTTTTCTCCTTCCCTCGACGCGAATCATTATTTCCCAATCACGTTCTCCCGTCGAATAAAACGAAACGGACGTTATACACACGAAAACAATACCGAGAAAGCGGCAGAGGACATTGGGGACGCGTGCAATTATCAGTCGGATATATTTTCATTGGTGTGTGCGTGCGTGCGTGCGTGCTTGTGTGCTTGTGTGTGTGTTTATCGATTTTTGTAACACTTTCTTTTTCTCTTCGATCGTTCCTCTTCGTCCAACGCTCGCGTACGTATGCGCGACCGACGTCGAAAGTCGAGTCGTATCCAACGAGGAAATCCATCGCGTTTCTTCCATCATTAACACGATTGAATGTATATTCGTGTATACTTTTGATGACATTTTTTTAATTTGAACGTACGACAAAGTTATATTTTTTTTTTTTTTTTTTGTAATAAGCGAATAAGGAGGAAGAGAATGCGAAGACTGGGAATTTTTGTTAATTTTTCAAGGCCAGATATACTTTCTCAATTAAACATTATTCAAATTACAGTAAAAATTTAATGAATATCATAATGATCAAAATAAAATTTGATCAGATACTATATAAAGTTTAATGAATATTAGAATAATTATAGTTTGGATATTTTCAAGGCCAGATATACTTGAATCTTAATTAAACAGTATTCAAATTACAGTAAAAATTTAATGAATATCATAATGATTATATAAAATTTGGTCAGATACTATATAAAGTTTAATGAATATTACAATAACTATAGTTTGGATATTTTCAAGGCCAGATATATTTGGATCTCAATTAAACAGTATTCAAATTACAGTAAAAATTTAATGAATATCATAATGATTATATAAAATTTGGTCAGATACTATATAAAGTTTAATGAATATTAGAATAACTATAGTTTGGATATTTTCAAGACCAGATATATTTGGATCTCAATTAAATACTATTCAAATTATACTAAAAATTTAATGAATATCATAATGACTATATAAAATTTGGTCTGATACTATATATAAATGAATATTACAATAACTATAGTTTGGATATTTTTAAGGCCAGATATACTTGGATCACAATTAAACATTATTATTCAAATTACAGTAAAAATTTAATGAATATCATAATGACCATTAATGAACAAAATAAAATTTGGTCAGATACTATATAAAGTTTAATGAATATTAGAATAACTATAGTTTGGATATTTTCAAGGCCAGATATACTTGGATTTCAATTAAACATTATTCAAATTACAGTAAAAATTTAATGAATATCATAATAATTATATAAAATTTGATCAGATACTATATTAAGTTTAATGAATATTACAATAACTATATTTTCAAGGCCAGATATATTTGGATCTCAATTAAACATTATTCAAATTACAGTAAAAATTTAATGAATATCATAATGACCATTAATGACCAAAATAAAATTTGATCAGATACTATATAAAGTTTAATAAATATTACAATAACTATAGTTTGGATATTTTCAAGGCCAGATATACTTTCTCAATTAAACATTATTCAAATTACAGTAAAAATTTAATGAATATCATAATGACTATATAAAATTTGGTCAGATACTATATAAAGTTTAATGAATATTACAATAACTATAGTTTGGATATTTTCAAGGCCAGATATATTGGATCACAATTAAATCCAAATTATAAAATTAAACGAATATCGTCTAAGATCTTAGATCAATCCAACTCGGATTCCTTGATACGGAGAAAGAAACTTTCGAGTAAATTCGATCTCTGAGATCGGTTCGAGTTTTATCCCCTTTCCTCCCTTCATCCATCCTTCCCTCCCTACCGTCCTCTTCCAACCAATCGTGGACGCGGTTCGCATATGAATCGAGCTTAACGAGTCGTCTGGAGTCTCGTAGCTTCAGCCTGCAAGAGAAGAAATATGAACTTTGAACCCAAGATTTTAAAACGTGGCGGGGCGACACTTTCCTCCCTCCGAAATAACCGCGCTAGAAATTTTCTTCAGTATAAATTAGCCCCGAGGAGCGTGGAGAAATTTCGGGAATCGTGAGAAATGCGCGACTTTCTCGCCGAGTTTCGTTTAAAAGTGGGCAATGCCGCATTAATTTCTCCGCTGGGCCTCTAATTAATCCCTTTCGAGCGTTTCTTCCCTCTCTTCCTCTTATTTCACGATTCTCCCTATAATAAATATTTTACTACGCGTGTTTTTACATTTTAGGAAGGAAAATTTAAGGGAGAATATTTTTATCTCGTACAATTATAGGAAGTAATAATAATGTCGTCGATGGAATCTTTCGTCGAAATTAGAAGAAGGGAAAATTTTCTCGTTAAATCTCGGTTTTTGATTCGTCTCGATCGCCTGGATAAAAGCGCTCGAAGCGCCCATAACGCTTGAGACAGTAGGAGTAGAGATTATGAATGAGCCGACGGCCCACTGGCCTATATTTTCTCCTCGACTCGTGTCTGTCACTCGTCTGGAATTTGGGATAGGCCAATGAGAAACGAGAGCTCTTCCTCTTCCCTTTCCCACTTGTACTCTCTCTTCATCCTCTTTCTTTTCATCCGTCGTCTTCTTCTTTCCTCTTCTTTCCTTCTATTCTCCGTCGTGTATCGCATTTCTCAGAGCAAGAGGACGACAAAGATAAGACGGTTGAACGATTAAAAAATTATCCTTTTCTTTACACGACGATATCCAGGGAACCGGAAGTCGTAGCGAGACGAGTGAAAAAGCATTTTAAAGGGGAAGGTTTAGCGCTTCTGACGGTATTTCACTTATCGACCGGAAGTCGTTATCTTCGGAATTATAGCGAGTCAAAATTTTTCTAATTCCGATAGGATTTAACGAAGGTAAGGTAAGCGATCGAAAATTACTTTCTCTTAACACGATGATATTTCGGCAACCGGAAGTCGTAGCGAGACGAATGAAAAAGCATTTTAAAGGGGAAGGTTTAGCGCTTCCAACGGTCTTTTTCTTATCAACCGGACGTCTTTATCTTCGGAATTACAGCGATTCAAATTTTTTCTAATTTCGATAGGATTCAATCTCTTTACACGATATCTCGAGTGTCGTAGCAAGAACTCTCAATTAACATAGATATCGCTACTGTCTTCGAAGGTACAGCAGTAAAGTTCGAATTTTTGTCTCCTCGTTTGAACGACGATAATTTTGAAAAGGAAGGCGCATCGCGTCGAATGAAAATGCGTTTTAAAGAGGAAGGTTCCGCGCTTCTAATGGTCTTTCATTTATTAACCGAGGGTAATTATCTTCCGAGTTATAGCTGTTAAAATTTTTCCTAATTTTTAACACGATAAAGAATTACCCTCTTCTTCGCGTAATCTGATATCTTGGGAACCGGAAATCGTGTCGGAATAAATAAAAAAAAATCTCCTTCCTTCCAATTGTCTTATATATATATATATATATTTAAAATTCTCTCCATCCAAAAACAGATAACACTTTTAGACGAAAGCGCAGATATCTTTACAAATTGTTCTTCCTCGCTGAGCTAATGAATCATCGAATCGTTTAATTATTCCTCGTCGAGAAGAGAAACGATCGTTAACAAACATTCGATTTCGAGAACGGCAAAGGGCATTTCTCGAAAAACGAAACGAAATTTCCACGGGATAATTTAAGCTCAATTGAATAGTCACACTCGCGGATTTCATTTTACACAATTTGTTGTTTCGCGTGAACGCGTAGTTTAATTAATTCGCGTAATTTCTCGGGTAAGTCGATAAGAATCGGTTTGCTTATTTCCAATCGTTGTTGTTCCGTTTCGACAAACGATGGAGATATCAAATGTAAAATTACACTTTTTTTTATTTTTCATTTCAAATTTCATTTTACATATATATATATATATATATATATATATATATATATATATATATATATATATATATATATTATTTTTATATTAAATAACGAACGAAGTGGCTCGAAGATTATCGAATTTCCCAATGTAAACAAATGGAAATGCAGTCCCCGGTTAATAAAATAGTACAGGGATACTGTTTATACAGAAAAATCGAGTCGAGTTTCGATCGAGCGAGGGATGTTTGACAAAGGCGTCGAACCCGTTTCGAGTTAATTTCAACGTTTTGATTAAAAATCCCTCCCTCTCCCTCCCCTGAAAGTTAGTTAAATAAATAAATTCAATATTCGAAATATTCGTCTCCTCTTTCGAAAAAAAAATTTCTCGTCTCTTCTTTCTTTCTTTTTTTTTTTTAAACTCTCCCTCTCTCCTTCCTTTCCATAATTGACAATCACGCAATCGGAAGGAAGGACGCCTCTCCAATGTTTATTTCGATCCACAATGGGTCCAATCAACCGCACAAAACTTGCATTATCATTATTTCACACCACCCCCTCCCCTCTCTCTCTCTCGACCAATGCTATCGATGGACTGCAAAAGGGTGAGGGAAAAAGAGGAGGAAGAGGGGGAGACACAACATTTGGGATGACATTTAACTAGTTAACGCTCTGAATAATCCACGATTTCGTCCGAATCGAATACAATCCCCGAGACTTTTCACATTCATATTCGCGTCGCGGCCGATTAAATCATCGTCCAACGAGATTTTCTCTTGTTTTGTACACACGGTGATAAAAATATAATTGGTACAAGGATTGAAAGGAAGGAAGAAAAGGGATGCAATAACAACACTCTGAGCGACATCTAAGATAAAATTCTTTTGAAACTGTTCCGCGAGTGTTTACAATAATTCTTTCCAAGTAGGAGAGGAGTCGTCTCGAGAAGCATCGAAATATTTTTAAATTTCTCTCTCCTTGCACCATCTGTACAGGTTTTTAGTGATAAAGAAATTTTTTAAATAATTTTCTTGTAAGATGTTTGAATTGGACAACTCGAAATATTCTTTCTTTTTATATACAATTTAATTTTGGAGTGAGAATGGTTTAAACGCCGTTTCTCCAAGTTAGATGACGGATTGGATCGAAGGAATTTTTCGACGAGACGGATTCGAGAATTTTGCAATTTTTATTTTCGATGTGTTTGAAAGTGAAATATTCTGGAGAACGTGATAATTTTTCAATTATATAATTACATGTAATTCTGGATTTTCTTGGAAAATTTCTCCGGTTTCGAAAATTCTCTCAAGAATCAACCTTCAAAGTATCGATTTAACTGCAAAAGTTAAAAATATTTCTCGAATATAACATTCGCCATCTCGAAAATCCATTCGACTGTAAAACTCTTTCGATGATCGATATATACAAAATATATTAATTTAATTGCACAAGCTTTCGATTATTCGATTTTGTATAAAATCCTTTCAAGAATCACGTTTCAAAATATTAAAGGTTTCGCTCTCGAATATCGAAGAAATCGGAGGAAGAAGAATGGAAACGGAAGGAATAGTAAAAAAGAAAAAGGAAAAAATCGACGGGTAGGCAATCTTGATGGGTAGGGATGGGTAGGAAAGGACAGGTGACAAACGGCGGGACATGGGAAGACGCCGCGCAGTTAGGTTAGGGGAATCGATCTGTGAGGGAAGAAAATTGGATGGCACATTGTCCCGCAAAACAAATGAACAGCGGCTGTGCCACGTGATTGGCTATCAAGTCGGGGACGATGTTGGGATATTAACCGATCGAGATCGACGGTGGTGTGGTTTCTCCAACCAGAGAAATCTGGAAATCTGGACGATGACGAAAGTGAAGACAAGGAGGAGAAGGAGGAGGAGCACGATCCGTGTGTGATACGGCAATATATATTCGAACGAGGGGATAAACGGATGGAGATTGAAGTAGAAATTGAGACGCGGTTTTTTGGAATTTATAATTTTTTTTTTTTTTGCTGATCTTTCTAATTCTAGATTTTTAGATTCTAAGCTTTCACGAATGGTATATATGTATAGGAATTTAGGATTTTCGAATATTTCGAAAGTATCTTGAAAAATAAATTAGATTTAGATATCGTTAAATCTAGGGATCCCTAGAAAGGCACGTAGAGCTTTTTATATATTAAAGAATAAAGAAAACGAGAGGATAAAAATGGAAAAGTGGAAATTGAGTTTGTGATTTGAGAAACGGAATTCATGATTTTTTTCATTGTTGATCTTTGTAGAATTTGTAGAACCTTAAATTCCATGTCCTTGAACAGATTTGAGAAACGGAATTCATAATTTGTTTCATTGTTGATCTTTGTAGAATTTATAGAATCTTAAATTCCATGTCCCTGAACTGTATATAAATTTATAATAACCTTAGGATTCCCTAGATTCCTTGCAAAGACATGCAGAGCTTTCTACCTGTATTAAGAGAAATTGTAAAATGTATTTGAACTCTGAATACTTTAACGAGAGGATAAAACTGGAATAGTCGAAATTGAGTTTGTGATTTGAGAAATAAAATTCATAATTTTTTTAGTAAACATTTTTCTGATTCAATTTCTAGATTTCTAGATTTTAAACAGTATATAGGAATTTAGATTTATAAAATCATTAGATCTAGAGATCCCTAGATTTGCAAAGACACGCAGAGTTTTCTATATGTATTAAGAGAATATGTATTAAACTCTGAATACTTTAACGAGAAGATAAAACTGAAAAAGTCGAAATTGAGTTTGTGATTTAAGAATTCATAATTTTTTTATTAAACTTTTTTCAATTTTTAGATAAATCTCTAAATAAATTTTCCTAAACTATATATAGAAATTTAGATTTATAAAATCTTTAGATTTAGGGATCCCTAGATTTCTTGCAAAGGTACGCTTTCTGTATTAAGAGAAATTGTAAAATGTTAAACTTTGAATAATTAATTGAATAATTATTAAAATTTAATTGAATAATTAAAATTGAATAATTAAACTTTGAATACTTTAATGAGAGGATAAAACTGGAAAAGTCGAAATTGAGTTTGTGATTTGAGAAATCATAATTTTTTTACTAAACTTTTTTCAATTTCTAGATAAATCTCTAGATAAATTTTCCTAAACTATATATAGGAATTTAAATTTATAAAATCTTTAGATTTAGGGATCCCTAAATTTGCAAATACACGCAGAGCTTTCTATATGTATTAAGAGAATATATATTGAACTCTGAATACCTCAACGAGAGAATAAAAATAGAAAATCGAAATTGAGACGATTTGAGAAATAAAATTCATAATTTTTTTATTAAACATTTTCCCAATTCAATTTTTAGATAAACTTTCTTAAACAGTATACAAGAATTCAGATTTATAAAATCTAGGGATCCCTAGATTCCCACAACTTCCCGTATTAAAAGAATGCACACTGAATTCCGAATACTTTAATACATTTTGAGAGATAAATCCGAGATACACGTTATATATATATTTCCAGATCATGAAATCATAACATATTTCTCGTATACACGAATATCTCGAAGAAAATATTCGAAGCAAAGAGTTTTCCATTTAAGAGAAGGCGCTTCTCAAAAAAATCCAACGAATTGAATGAATTTCTCAACCTCAAATTTTATCTCGTCCTTCCACAACATCTTTCAACAAACAATCCCCTCCAATCTTTAAGTCAACCGAACGTCACATTGTTTGCCGTTTCTAAACACCTTCTCTCTCTCTCTCTCTCTCTCTCTTTCAACATACTTCAAATACTCATTTCCATACCCATAACCCGCCAAACACTCTTTCACACACACACACACACAGACAGACAACTTTTATCCGATCTCTTCATTCATCCCACCACCATCAGCCGGGATAATTCGATGAAAACAAGATTACGAATTAAACAACACCTTCCCTCGATCATTCGAAATTCAATTAAACTTAAAAGCGATCGTTCACGCGACGCCCGATTAATTTTTCATCGCGGATTATCCTTTAATTCTTGATTACCCTAAGCGCCTCCCCCCCTCCTCTCCTCTCATCTTCTCCCCCTCTTGTTTGCGCGGTTCATTAGAGGCTCCACGGGAGCCTCCAATTTCCCAATCTCTCTCGATCGAGCCTCGCCACACTCTCCTCCTCCACACTCCTTCTTCCTTCGAACAGTGCTTCCCAAATAACACCGCTTTTCCGTTGTATCGTTTCATTTTTCATTAATGGAATTACCAATTTGTGTTCAAATTTTGAAAGAAAAATGAAACGTAAGAAAATAGGGAAATTTGGAAAGAAATATGTAATTAATCTAGACTTTCTTTTAGAAAAAAAAAAAAAAGAGAAATTCGTTCGTTTCAATTTCCCTGTTTGTTATACTCGATATAGAAGAGAGAGAGAGAGAGAGAGAGAGAGAGAGAGAGAGAGAGAGAGAGAGAGAGAGAGAGAGAGATAAATAGATAGATAGATAGATAGATAGATAGATAGATAGATAGATAGAGAGAGAGAGAGAGAGAGAGAGAGAGAGAGAGAGAGAGAGATAAATAGATATATATATATATATATATATATATATATATAGAGAGAGAGAGAGAGAGAGAGAGAGAGAGAGAGATAAATAGATATATATATATATATATATATATATATATATATATATATATATATATATATAGAGAGAGAGAGAGAGAGAGAGAGAGAGAGAGAGAGAGATCTGGTTTTAAAATCCTGGTTTCGAGAATATGGGGAGCGCGGAGATCTCGCGGTCGATCGCGTGGAAACGCTCGATGCACGCACGTACAAACGTGCAAACAACGAGAAAAGGGGATAAACGGAAGGGGAGGCAGAAAATGGCGCGTTGTATTCGTACGAGACGAGACGAGACGAGACGAGACGAGACGAGACCTCCTCCCTCTTTCGTCGATTGTGCTCTCCAAACGGGGATTTCGAAAGTTATATACCCGGCTGGGAAGAAAGAACAAAAGGGCTAGCAGTATACTTAAAATATTTCCTTTCCTTTCCTTTCCTTTTTTCTTTTTTTTTTCGTTTTCTAATTCGTGCATTTAATCGCGAAAATTTATTTAATATATATTTAATATTTATTTATAAATATTAAAATTTATTTATTTTATTAATAGGATTTATTCCAGTGTTGTCATGGCTTCTCGTAATCCCCATATATGGAGATTGATATCGAATAAATATTTTCGAGTGAAAAAAAAAAAGGGAAAGGGATCGTTAGTTGGAAGCTTATTGGAAAAAGAAAAAAGTGTAAAAAAATAAAAAAGATCGGAGGAGTCGAATATATCCTAATTAAAGAGCGACAGAGCGCGGTTTCTGGCTGCTCTCCATCCGGGCGAGAAGCTCGATATCCGCGACGCGAGGAAGGATCTTCTTAGGCAGGGAGGGATTTTTAGGGATTAGGGTCGTTCGTGACTTTTCCCGCGCCTGCGAAATCTCTTCCCACCCCGAGATTACATATCGTCGAGGAGAAAATTGAAAAAGTCCCTGTGCGTTCCATTTTCTCCCTTTTTTTTTTTATTCTCTTCGCCTTTCATCCGAGACGCCGCCTCGTTTTCCTTTTCATCCATCGTCAATCCATTTTTCAATAGTTTATATATAAAAATGTGAATTTCTCTCTTGAATCATCACGGATCGTTAAATTTTCTTATTTAACGTGGATCGAAACAAAATTGGTAAAACGAGAAATTGCGTGCATAAATATTCACGCGATTGTGAAATGTTCAAAGAATTTTCGCGGATCGGTACACGGCTATTTTTGATCAAAATTCTCGTAACAAGGAGAAAACAAAACGTGGACAGACAAATCCGATTAACTCCTCCGTGTATCAGGGTGTATTATTCTTTTCCACCCAACATTCGTACATCTGGATCGTAAAATTCGTATCCACCTGTTATACCGATCGAGCGTTTAAGTTTTAATTATCTCGATACACGTTTCTATGCAATAATATGTGTATATGTATATATATATATATATATGTGTGTGTATGTGTGTAAATCATGATACGAAAATTTGGAAAAGAATCTTCAAAAAAATTTAATCTACTCGAAATTTTGGAGAAAATTTTATTTCGATTTAAAATATTCGCGCCCGGATATTATTAATGCATCCGATTCGAGCAAACTTGATTTAAAGGTGCAGTGATACCGATTCGAAATTATAATAACTGAAGCGAGCGTACAGTGTCGATCTCTGCTCTCCAAATAATAACGAAAATATTTTATTACCTACCGTGGGTAAACGTTCAAACAACCGCGATACAATCAATCGCAAAAGTATTATTGTATACGAAAATTCACCTGGCAAGCGTTATATTGGAAATCAAGGATAATTTCTGCAGTGAGCTATTTTTTTTTATCATTTCGAAGAAGTGAAATCGAATCTTCTTAAAATATTATTTTAGTTTTCTATTTTTTTTTTTTTAAATATACGAACGCGAAACTTACGATAAATTTCAATTTTAAATTACATATTTAAAATAATTTTAAAAAAAAACTTTAATGTTCCATATTATTCTGTAAAAAAATGTTTATTTCTAGTTTAAGGATATGTAAAAAAAAAATGAAAATTTTGATGATAAATTTTTCAAGATAGGATAAATTTTCATACTCTTGCGATCGACTGTACGTTATCTCGTTTTGTTTCGAGCTTACGATAATTTTCGGTATACGCGATATAATGTGAAATAAACAATTACACGAGAAATGGAACGAGAAAAATTCAATTATCGCGATGACTGTATTTCATAGAATCGTTATTTTTATGCAGTTACATTCTCTGATTTTTTTTTTCTGTTTTTTTTTTCTTTTTTTTTTTTTTTAAGCGGAAATGCATTTACCGTTTCAATTAAACGATTTCGAACTCGAAATAATGAATCAGGTATTCGTTTCATTTTCGTAATTATCGAGTTTTTAAAAGAGTATCGGTCGATGGATATTACTATATGAATGAATAATAAAGATATGATCGATACGAGACGAGATCGAGATTATTAAATTAACCGAGTGGCGAAAATCAACTGTCGGAAGTTTTCATATTAAACGTTTATGGAATAAAAAAAATCGAAAAGTTTTAAAAAAAAAAAAAACAAATCGAAAATGAATTTTGTAAAATTCCGAAATTAATATATAATACAAATAATACAAGTACGATACGTTCTTTATCTCCTGAACTGGAAAATAAAATAAATAAATAAATCAACGCGTGACGAATAATTGGACCGACAACACAGAACGAAACGTGGAAATTTATCGTCATAATTATCGAAGATGCGAAAATTAATTAATTAATAAAAAAAAAAACCGTTGGCGTTTCGTCGACTTTAAAAAGCGCAGTTGAGACTTAATTGTTCTCATTACGGCTTCTCGTATACCCGTCCACACAATTAAAACGCTTTCACGAAATTTTCTCCTTTTTTTACAACGTCCTCGAATTTACAACACGCACAAATTTTAAATCTCTATTGCAAGTTGAATCGACGAGTCACAAATTATTGGGAAAATTAAAAACGTATCGTCATCGCGAGTTTCTTTCGAATCTGTTTTACCCACGAACGATAATCCCTAATTACGTTATCCCTAAATTCCAACGCCTCTTCAAAATATACAACGTCCTATTTCAACACCCTATACACGTCTAATTAATCGAACGTTTCAAACTCGACGATCAATTCCCTCACACGAGATATAGAGATAGAGAGATAGAGAGAGAGAGAGAGAGAAGCACGACCGATCGTCCAACACAATTTATTCACCAACCTCGCTGCGATCCGATTCCCTAGCTGCAGGCGTATACACCGCTATATGGTATAGTATATACATGCGCTGGCAGGAATTGTTGAAAGGCTTCTTCCCTCTCTCTCTAGAGAGAGAGATAGATGGATCCTAATCCTATAAACATAATCCGCAAATCCTAACCGTCTAAGCACCTCGTTGCACGGTGAATATCAAGAAGCAACCGCTCATCCGGCTCTTGCCTCGAGATTTCTCCTGTAATCAAGGGATCATGCTGCTACGTACGTTGTATCTCTCCTCACGTACAGAGAACGAACCATTCTTTTTTTTTTCTTCTTCTTTTCTCCCAAACTTTACGATTATTCACAATGCTTTTCTCGTTTCGATTTTTCCTCGTAATTGAACGATAGATATTTAGCAATGAAATATTTTGTATCTTACTTATCGATCGAGAAATTTTTCAATTCGGTTCGATTCAAAATTGTTCAAATTGATGTATTTAATATTTGATTGTTAAACTTTATGTATTTATGAGATTTTATTGCCGATTTAAGTTTTTTTCAGTGAAATATATCTTGTGTTCAATTTCGATTCGATTTATAAAGTAATCGAACAATATTTAGCAATGAAATGTTTTGTATCTTACTTATCGATCGAGGAATTTTTCAATTCGGTTCGATTCAAAATTGTTCAAATTGATGTATTTGGTATTTCGTTGTTAAACTTTATGTATTTACAAGATTTTACTGCCGATTTGAGTTTTCTTCAGCAATGAAATATACCTTGCGTTCAATTTCGATTCGATTTATAAAGTAATCGAACAATATTTAGCAATGAAATATTTTGTATCTTATTTATCGATCGAGGAATTTTTCAATTCGGTTCGATTCAAAATTGTTCAAATTGATGTATTTGATATTTCATTGTTAAACTTTATGTATTTACGAGATATTATTGCCGATTTGAGTTTTCT
Source organism: Apis mellifera (assembly GCF_003254395.2). Taxonomy (NCBI): domain Eukaryota; kingdom Metazoa; phylum Arthropoda; class Insecta; order Hymenoptera; family Apidae; genus Apis; species Apis mellifera. The sequence continues at coordinate 787,371 of NC_037648.1, forward strand.
TGAGCAATAAAGTATACCTTGCGTTCAACTTCGATTCGATTCGATCGAAAATTCGATCGATCTTTTCGATTTATAAAATTCTACGCTCTTAAATTATTTTCCTATTTTTTTTTTTCTTTTCCAAGGCGAAATCACGAAAGAAACGTAACACAAAACGTGTAACACAATCGCGAGAATCTTGATATCCAAATTAATTCACCCGGCATCCTCATAATCATTCCTTTCGTTCACGGAATAATCCCGGAAATTTAACGAGTTATCCGACTTTAATCTCTTAAGAAGAATTCTCCAGAAACCTTTGGCCCGGAGAGAGTTCATCCCTCTCTACGATGGATCTTCAAATCTCACCCTCCCTCCTTGTTTATAATTTCCTTGTTGCGCTCCAGAAAAATTTTACAATCGTCAACCTTTTAAACCAAAAGGTTTCATTAACCGTGATAATCGTTCTCAACCTACCCTCTTTGTATTAATTTTTCAAGAAAAATTGAGCAAACGCAATTAAGCATTTAAAATGTGATAAATTTACAAGAATTTCTAAATCGTGTAATAATATTATTCCAATATTTTATTATATAATATTTCATTGATTTAACGATAAAAGGGAGGAAGAAATCGAATATTCGTTTTTAATATTCGTTTCTTAACGATTTAAAAATTTAAAAATTCTAGAAATTTTATATAAAAGAATATAAAAGAGGGAAATTGGAAAATCGAAGCTTGATAATAAACTTTGAAATTTGTCGCCAACTTTGAATAGTCGTGAAATTTAACCACCAACACTGTGAGATTCGAGCGTGAAATTTGGTATCGCATTTATGCCAAATTACACGAGATTCTTGTTATTTCGATGGCGAATAACGATCAAACGTAGTTGATATATCTTTCTTGATGAAAGAAAGCTTCTTCTTGCTCGTTTCTTTCGAGCTTGAAATTTTCAACACGCGCTTTCCTTTTTCTTTCTTCCTATCGAAAAATTAAATTAGAATTTAAAATCGAACCGAGAAAATTTTATTAAAAAAAAAAAAGGAAGATGAAATAAGAAGAAATTGAATCGTTATATAATATTCGATATAATGCGAGAAAAAGGTTGAAATTCGGGAAATTTGATAAGTTTGAAACTTGGGAACGAAATTTAACGGTAGCTGAAATTTTTATCGAAATTTTTCCTCCCCACGAAAAATTCTTCTTCGAGAATGAAAGAAAATGTATAAATTCCAATTCCACAGAAATTCAAAATTCCACATTTTTCATAACGATTTTTTCCAAAAATATTCGAGAAATATATAATTGGAGAGGGAGAGATCAAGGTTTCTCGTAAAATTTATTCCCATATGCTAATTGGTTTATCGAAAATTCATGGGAAACGTCGGTCTCTGCGCCCATTTGGTCAGTTCCCGACTTCGAGATAAGCCAGTTTCCTCGAAATTAGGAACATATGGGACGCAATCTCGTATTGTGTGAACGGTTGTGGTTGGCGAAGATGTGTATTATGCAAAATTTGGGAAACGTATTTCGAATTTCCCGCTCGCTGCTCGCCTCGTGATTTTGTAAAAAAGACTGAGACTTTGTGAGAAAGGAAAACATTCGATTTTCGAAATTGATTTATGAATCGAATAATTCGAGTTGTTATTTAAATTGAATATTTTTCGAAAGAATTTTAAAATCATATTGAAATTTTTTGTATAATTATCGAATTAATGAATCGTATTTGTGATTGGAAAATCTATCTTTAATCTATGCGATTAATTGTCGATTAATATTGGAATTAATTAGAGGCTCTAATAGGCAATTAATATTCGAAACAATTAGAAAGCTGGTGGATTAATGAGCAATTAGGTTCGAGTAGCAGTCTCAAAGGGTATCCGATTATGAATCAATTGTTAATGACTATTTCATACCTGTTAATTAATGCAAACGTGGTCTGCGTCAAACGATATCCAATCTTCTTAACTCGAAACTTATTGAATCGTGTGGAATTCCAAATAATAAAAATAATGGCATAATAAAAAAAATTTTGTTAATAAGCAATTGGTTATAAATTGTACGAATACGTACATTTAATTTCCGTGTTCTGTAAATTTATTCACAATTACCTTTAATTAAAGATTCCGTCACGTGTTCAACTTTCCCTCTGAAACTTAACACGTAACAAAGTCGCGACATCTAGCCAATCATTCTAGCATAATTACTATGAACTTAATAACACGTAAGTTAGGTTGCGACATCTGTCTAATTGTAATTGAAAACTTTCCTAATAAATAATTGCTTATAAATAATACAAATGTATATTTAATTTTTGTATTATTAGCACAATTATCTTAAACTGAAATTTAACAACACAACAAAATCGTGACATCTATCCAATCAAAATTAATTTTTGTATTCTAATTACCATGAACTAAAACTTAATAAAGTCACATTTATCTAATTCTAATCAAAAAATGTTTTAGTAAATAATTGTTTATAAATAATAGAAATATATATTTAATTTTTGTATTATTAGCACAATTATCTCGAACTGAAATTTAACAACACAACAAAGTCGCGACATCTATCCAATCAAAATTAATTTTTGTATTCTAATTACCATGAATTGAAACTTTTAATTCTAATTGAAAAATTTCTTAATAAATAATTACTTATAAATAATACAAATATATATTTAATTTTTATATTCTAGAACATTCATCTCGAATTGAAACTTAATAACACAACAAAGTCGCGACATCTATCCAATCAAAATTAATTTTTGTATTCTAGCATAATTATCACGAACTAAACTTAATTTAACTTCTACTTAACATCTACCAAATTCTAATTGAAAACTTTTTTAATAAATAATTGTTTATAAATAATACAAATATATATTTAATTTTTATATTCTAGCACAATTATCACGAACTAAAACTTCACAAAGTCACGACATCTATCCAATCCTAATCAAAAAATCTTAATAAATAATATTTATATTCTAGCACAATTATTTCCAACTAAAACTTAACAAAGTCCAATTTTAATCAAAAAATAATTATAAATTAATCTTAATAAATAATTGTTTATAAATAATACAAATGTATATTTAATTTTTATATTCTTACCACAATTGCCACAAACTGAAATTTAATAATACGTAACAAAGTCGACATCCAATCCTAATCAAAAACTTTCTTAATAAGTAATTGGCTTTCAATTGTTCCATCAATAATACAAATACATAATTAATTTCTATACTTTAATACGGTTATTCACAATCACTAGAACTTAACAATACATAACAAAGTCGCGACATCTAGCCAATCAAAATTAATTTGTGTATTCTAATTACCATGAATTGAAATTTTTAATTCTAATCGAAAACTTTCTTAATAAATAATTGTTTATAAATAATACAAATATATATTTAATTTTTATATTCTAGAACATTTACCTCAAATTGAAACTTAACAACACAACAAAGTCGCGACATCTACCCAATCAAAATTAATTTTTATATTCTAGAATAATTACCATAAATTGAAATTTCTATCCAACATCTAAAACCTAATTCTAATCAAAAAATTTCTTAATAAATAATTGCTTATAAATAAAAATATATATTTAATTTTTAGAACATTTATCTCGAACTTAACAAAATCACGACATCTACCTAATTCTAATCGAAAACTTTTTCAATAAATAATTGCTTATAAGTAATACAAATACATATTTAATTCCTGTTATAATTCTCTAACACGTTAAATTCATTCACAATTACCTCTGACTAAAGATTCCTCTTACGTAACTTTTCCTCTGAAACTTAACAAAGTCGCGACATCTACCCGATCGAAACAACCAATATCGCATACGAACATGAAATTCTTCAATCATTCCTCCTTTACTCTCACGGAACACAAAATCAGCCTTCGAACACGAAATAAAACTTGTTCACTTGTCTCGCGGGAAACGAATCCGGAACAACGACCATTTACCCAATTAAAATTGGATACGCAACTCGGTCGCCGCTACGAACAAACTCGAACGCTTTTTGACCGACCGAGCGTTTCGTGTCGGGGCGTTCGGTGTGAGACGAGCCTAAGACACGAAACTCGTGGTAACCAACGCGTTACGTGGCTCGGTCACGTGATCCCGGGCAGCGGTTGGGTCACGTTTCCATTCGTGTTTCCTATCAAAGCGGTATCTACGTTAATTTTCGTGGTGAATTGGAGGAGGGGGGAGGATAGGGGGCGATGGGATTTGAAACGATCCGAAATCTCTTGGGCGGCGGGCATGAAACTTTGGCAACACTTGGCCAATGTTGGAATAAATATATATTTGCGGGGGAGTGAAAAATATTTATCTCGAATTACAGGTTTCTTTTTTTCCTTTATATTGCCTCGAATAAATATTTGCGGAGGTGTGAAAAATATTTATTTCGAATTATAGGTTTCTTTTTTTTTTTATTATTATTTTAAATTGCTTTGAATAAATATTTGTGAAAATATTCAATAAAGGGGGGAGAGAGGAGGGGGAATAATTTTAAATTAATTTTTACGTTTCGTTCTCTCGTAGCTTGTTGAATTTTGGTTTGAATCGTTTTAAAATTTAATCCAGAAATTTCCTGAAGCTTTGCAAGTTTTTGAATTTTTTATAGCGGATTCGAAAGTGGAAAAGCACCGGAATGATTCATGGATTTCGAAAGATAAATTTGCGAAATTTTCCATCGAAAACAATTAAATCCTTTCATTTCTCTCGATTTCGTATCCAAGATTCGATCTTTCGCCAAAAAAACTCGATCAAAAAAAAAGACAAAAAGATAAATAAATAAATTTCATCTCGTCTAGAAGAATTTCAATCTTCCACTTTCTACGCAAAAAAGGAAAATATCATCCACACTTGCCTATATACATCTCATTGCTCTCTCGATCTAAAAAAAAACATATTCCAACGAATCGAATTAAAATGTAAATTTCGCGTTCTCGAGGGGGAGGAGGTAGCGACGATTTATTAATTCCGCCATGAAAATAGGATAGGAAGATCTCTTTCAGGATTCAGGAAATTTTCGAACGTTATTTATCGGCACCGATTCGCTTCATCATCGATAAAAGCATCCTCCTCCTCCTTCTCCTCCTCCCCCTCCTCGAACGCACGAATCCCTCGCGTCGAGATACCGTATAGGATTTATTTGTATCCCGAATCGAAAAGAGTATGAGAATAGGTGTATCTCCAAGGATATATGGATTTTTGAGAAGAATAGCGCCTCGTTGATTCGCCCGGTGGATAAGGAAGAAATTATCGACCGGACGCGTAGAAATTTCGGGAACGTTCGAGGAAGAAAAAGGAAAAGATAAAAGATACTTCGTTGGAAATACGAATATGAAAAACTTTGTAAACAGATAAAAGACAGATAAAAGAATAAATAATATTCTCCTCTCTAGCTTTATCAATTATAATAAACAGTCTCGCTCGAATCTCACCCGATAAGTCCTCTCCTCGTCGAAACGACTTTAGTCATTTTCGTCCGCAATAAATATCGATCGCCTCGCGACGTTCCAAGAACAGAGCACTCGATAGAGAGGTCGAAACATATTATGAAGGAAACGTAGCGTAGCCAGCAGAGCTTTATTAGCCGGTAACCCGTCATCGAGGAGGAGGAGAAGGAGAACTATTCGCCCTTGTCGCGGTTAATTAAATTTCGGCCGATTAATGGGCCGACGAGGAAGAATGGGGCTCGGTGTCACGGTTGATAGATTCGATTCGAGGCGGCTGGTTGGAAATTTGGGGAAGAGAATTTCCAACTTAGGGGAATATTGATATTATCGATGGAAGGAGATTTTTTTTCTTTTTGTCGAAACAAGAGTTTCGTTTGTTTTTATTACAGATTTTTTTAAAGAATCGTTTCGTTCCATTTGGTCGAATTTTAGCGAGAAGGAGTGAGACAGATATATATGTTATGCGATCTTTTTCCAACGGCGAGATCTTTTTGAAAATGCGGAGCAGAAGAGGATTAAACGTAATTCGTCTCATTTCTCAAATATTTTTTTAGGGGAATTTAGTTTTATTCCCCGAGTGTTGATTTAAACCAAGTGGAAAATTTGACGAAAGTGGACGATGCTCGATAAATTTCGACGCTTAGGCGGGGATGTATAGTGCGCTCTAATTAATTAATTCGCCAATTTTGCTTTCCTCGATTTTTCGAAACCCAGAGGAAACAAACGCAAAAACAAACGTAAATCGAGACTAAATGATTGAAAAAGAAAATCTTCTCGTTCGAGTGAAGAAGTCGAAAAAATAAAAAGAGATACGTAAAATTGTATTTCTTTTTGTAACGAAACTTCATCTCATGACTTATAACTGAAAATAACACGTAAAAAAAAAAGAAAAAAGAAAAAAGAAATTATTTAATTGACAATATTGGTGATTTTTTAATTAGTGAAAATTACACGTAAAAAAAAAAAAAGAATTAATGACAATATTGGTGATTTTTTAATTAATGAAAATTACAACTAAAAAAAAATCAAAGGAATTAATAACAAAATATTGATGATTTTTTAATTAATGAAAATTACACGTAAAAAAAAAAATAAAAGGAATTAATGACAAAATATTGATGATTTTTTAATTAATGAATATTACACGTAAAAAAAAATAAAAGAAATTAATGACAAAATATTGATGATTTTTTATTTACACATAAAAAAAAAATAAAAGAAATTAATGACAATATTGACGATTTTTTAATTAGTGAAAATTACACGTAAAAAAAAAAATAAAAGAATTAATGACAATATTGGTGATTTTTTAATTAGTGAAAATTACATATAAAAAAAAAAAAAATTAAAAGGAATTAATGACAAAATATTGAAAATTACACGTAAAAAAAAAAAATAAAAGAATTAATGACAAAAGATTGGTAATTTTTTAATTAATGAAAATTACACGTAGAAAAAAAAGGAATTAATAACAATATTGATGATTTTTTAATAATTAAAAATAAGAATTTCATTCGAGAATAAAGTAACTTTGATTTAGAAGAAATGAATTTAATCGCGGAGAAAATAATTATTGTAATTTTTATTTCTTTCTTTCCTTTCCTTCTTTTTTTTTTTTATATATATATTTGGAATGAAATTTTCGTCACGTTGGGAATTTTTGCAGAACGGTGGGATAAGTCAGGTTTTTAACAGTCGCAGTAGGAAATCGATACGAGGTTTCAGACCCTCGAGGAAATTCGGCGTGTTACAGCGAACTTTCATCTACGTGGATGAAACGTGGGACAGAAATCGTTACCCCCTAGGGGTAACGAAAACGCAGGGGTGAACGAAGAGGCGCGAACCGAGCTTTGTTTTTCGACGTCTTTCCCTAAAAATTTCTCCGCAAAAATCCTCCTCCCTCTTCTTTCCTCGACAAAATTTTAACTCTCCTATAAACAAAATCGACAAACAGATTTTCTTCATTTACTTTCCTCCCCCTCTTTGGAAACAAATTTTTTTCCAATTTTTCCAATCATAAGAAATCTAACAAAAATATCTTTGGAAACTCTTTGGAAACAAATTTTTCCAATTTTCCCAATCATAAGAAATCTAACAAAAATATATACATCTCTTTCTGACAACTTCCTCTTCTTTCCTCAACAAAATTTTAACTCTCCTATAAATAAAATCGACAAACAGATTTTCTTCATTTACTTTCCTCCTTCTCCTTTAACGAAACTCTTTGGAAATAAATTTTTTTCCAATTTTTCCAATCATAAGAAATCTAACAAAAATATATACATCTCTTTCTGACAACTTCCTCTTCTTTCCTCAAAATTTTAACTCTCCTATAAATAAAATCGACAAACAGATTTTCTTCATTTACTTTCCTTCCCCTCCTACCTCCTTCCCCTTTAACGAAACTCTTTGGAAACAGATTTTTTTCTAATTTTCCCAATCATAAGAAATCTAACAAGAATACATCTCTTTCTGACAAGTACAATAAAAGCTAGGATCTAATAAATTCACAAGAAAAGAAACATTTGGAAATATATTTTTTTCTAATTTTCCCAATCATAAGAAATCTAACAAAAATATATACATCTCTTTCTTATAAGTGCAATAAAAGCTAGTATTTAATAAATCCACAAGGAAAGAAACATTGCCACTCTTTGGAAATAGATTTTTTTCCAATTTTCCTAATCATAAAAAAAAAAATCTAACAAAAATATATACATCTCTTTCTGATAATTGCAATAAAAGCTAGGATCTAATAAATCCACAAAGAAAGAAACATTGTCACTCTTTGGAAACAGATTTTTTTCCAATTTTCCCAATCATAAGAAATCTAACAAAAATATATACATCTCTTTCTGATAAGTGCAATAAAAGCTAGAATCTAATAAATCCACAAGGAAAGAAACATTGCCACTCACGAGTTTTTAATAAAAACACATATAGTGAATGGAAAAAATTCTACACAACCTTTTGGAACCCTTCCAGGCATGATTGAGGAACCCTAGAAGGGATGTGATTAGATGAATTCGTGACTACCATGAAAAGGAAAGGGAGAGAAATTTTGAAACGAAGCTGAGATGGTCTATCTTTGATAATGGAGATTATGGTGTACAATTTATTCTTTAAAAGGCTTCTTTGAAACATTTTTTGGTAACTAAAAATTTCTATTTTTTAATTAATTAACAGGAATCAAAAGAATTGAAGAATGTTTAACCATTTTGATAAATTTTATGAACAATATTAAGGACATTGTATTAATACAATAATGAAATATAGAGATTGACCAGATCTCACCTGATGTGTCATCCAAGAAAAAATTAAAAATTTATTTCAACTAAAGAAATTGTTATTGCTTTTCATAATTCAACATGAGAAGAGTGAATGAATCTGAAAATAAAATATAGATTAACCTGTTATTACACTTTGTATCAATATTCTGCATTTTCATCCTTGTGAAAATGAAAAATAATTGATAGGTAGAAGAAAAAAGAGTAAGCATCTTTTGCAAAGTCTAACTATCTATTTATTAGCAATTTTATTATCCATGCACTTAATTATTAAATATCAAATTTTACTTAATCCATCATTTTACTTATTCCCTTCAAACTACTTGTGTGAATTATTATCTTAATTGAAAGTGATTTGTCCAATCAAATTAATTATTTTCCAGCTTCCTAAGTTATTACAACTTGACGTATTTATTGGAGAAATATAGAATATAGAATATAGAATATAGAAATATAGAATAGTTTTTTATATCAGAGATATAAGGAAACTCAATCGAGGAGGTGTGGACAGCTATCGAAAATCGAGGATTTGATAGAATGTGTCAAGAAAATGGAGGAAGGCCAAGATCAAGAGTATGAAGACCAGAATGACATTTAATATTTCTTATCCTACCTATCACAAATCTAAATACCTTTCTTTTTCAAATCTATGTAAAAATTTATCTACTGCTTTCCTGCCTATGTAAAAATCTAGATCCAATAAGAATATTTTTATTGGAAACAAAATAATTAGTAAAATTCAATAAAAATTAATTGACTCGTGAAATCCAAATTTCTTCTTCGATTCATATCTGTAACAAACTCGATTAATAATTAAAAAAAAAAATGTTAAGCAACTCATAATTTTTCATAATTTTGAAAATTAAAAATTTCACAATTATACTCGAATTGTAATATAAATTTAATAGATGTATATTTTGTAATAGACAAAAATTAATTCCCTAATAACGAATGTATATTTTTTAATGCTGAAGGCTGAAAAAATAAAGAAATGGTAGCCAGAAGGGTTACCAAAATGATATCCATTCAATATAAAATATCCAACGATTTCTTTCTTTTTGCAATATTAATATACTAAATTTAGAAAATAAGTCGCGAGGAGTGCTTCAATTTATTTGCGATACAATTATTAATCAAAAAACAATAATTAGAAAAAAACAGGATAAAAAATTTCCGAATTTATCTATCTAATCTAAATATTTTAATTTATGCACTCGTACTTTAATATACGCAATTCTAATTGCGAAAAACTGCAGCCGTATCAGACTGCGCCTTCATGCGGCTCTTGTAACTGCATTACGTGATCCAGAAACATTTTCCACATTCATCGTGGAAGAATATTGGGCGCTCATTTATGCAACGCTATTTCGAGAAACGCGATCGTTTATTTGCGCAACGTTTAAAAAAATTAAAAGCAATATCAAATCATTAAAGGAACCGCGATCGATATTTCTTCGCGATTCTAATTCAAAAATCGCGATTTGCCCATTAAAAATTGAAATTGATGGGCCCACATACGTCGGCCAAATACAAAAACACACACACTACGTATTGCTAAAACGAGCACAGTGACGAGGTAGTAACAATGACTTCCCATTCTTTGGACCCAAATAAGATCCAAAAAATGAGGAGCCATTCGTTGCGGCCCTCTTCGCGACAGTTTGTCGAGGCCTCTTCCGTCTTCCTCCTTCGGGCGCGATGCCCGCTGAAACTTAAATCTAGGCTCGAGATTCCCTGCTCGCGGAAAGAATAAAAAAGAAAAGAGAAGAAAAAATCACTAGGAAGGTAAATACGGAATCTCGAGCGCGAGCGCGAAATTCGAAAAATCGACGAGCAAAGCCAGAAGAGAATGACGCGCTTCGCTCGTTCCAGCTTTGCCCACGATTCTTCCAATTTTATTCCCAGAAACAGATTGCCACGCGAGAACGCGCCTGCCCGAGCGGAGACTGTGACAACCTGCCCGGCCCTACCTATTTATCCACTAACATTCGCACCAGAAAGTATGCTACCTGTCCTACCTGACCCTATATCTAAAAATTGGCAAAACAGGCACACCAACACACTCGTTCCAACGATTCTCACGCATAACGCTCGGGCGCAATGAGCCTACACTAGGGAAAGCGTCCCGGGACGCCTCCGACACCCGAGCTTGCCACGCAACTCGCACACTCTAACTTTACGTACCGTTTCTCCTGAAATCGATCGACGATGCCTAGTGACCATTGCGTAAATCGCAATAAAAAATGGTGAATATTTATAATTGAAAAAGTACGTGTATTTTCTGAAAAAATGATTTTACTAAATGGATAATATTTTGATATCATCGTTATAATTTGAGATAATAATGATAATTTATTATTTACAATCAACGATATTTAATATTGTGCAGGTTCTTGTGATTCGATAATTGTGAATTAAACGATAGTCGTAACGACGCAATTCCACAGCCTAACCACACACATACGCACGCAATGTGGAAAATACGTCGCGCACGATACACTAACGCATCGTCGATCGCTGAGAAATTGTTAGAAACTTATAAACTAGGCTCATCATGCTCGTCGCCTTTCTCTCACCCAAGTAGCACCTGGGCACGTGAGTGAGATCCTGGCAATGAACATGGAAGGGGTTAAATCTGAAAATCCTGAGCTAAAAAAATATATTATATAATATTGTGTTTGTTAACGGGCTAATGGGCTTTTTCTATATTCTCATCTTATTTGAAATTTTCTATAAAATGATTCTATTTTATTTCCAATGCAATCAAATATTGAATTCTAATATTCTACACAAAGAATAACTAATCAAAAGAAAATGCATCTATTGAAAACAAAATTAAGTTACAATGAAGTAATTGATTTAAATTTAAATATTAATGAAAGTACCCTCAGGCGATTCCTCCATCAAAGCATATTTTCAAAAACGCAACAAAAGTATTCAAAACTTGTAGCTTTGATTTCAAAATCTACCTGTCGCGAATGTCTTCTTGCACTAAAATTTATTTTTTCAATCTTAAAAATGAAGTAACTAAATCATTTAAGATATTATAATCAAAAATTATTTATCATATTATTTATTATTTGTTATATTTTTCCAATATTGGTATCAATGTATTATTATTAGAATAATATTGATATTAAAAACACAATGTGCAAGAAGACCTAGCCTGATCTAATAAATAAAATACAGAAAACGTTACTACTCATGAGTATAATAAATATTCATGGTCACTGTGCTCGTGCAAAATTCTACGTATACAACCAATCACCCGTGTCGATTCGGACCTTTCATCCTACGACATGATTGAGTGATTGGAGGAACCAAATGCATGCGACTCACCATTAGATGCGAAAAATCTGCGTTGCCATTGATACTGTCGTCATCCATAAATAATCGCAGAGAAGTCATCTGATACAATGATCTATAAAAACATTATATATAAAAACATATAAAATATATTGGTTATTTAACAATATTCAAAAAAATAAAAATTAATAAAAAATATATAAAGATATTTACCTCTTCGCGTGATGGATGATCACGTTATGCTCTTGAGAGAAGCACTGACTCTATCGAGAACGAAAACGAAGGAAAAAAAAAATAAATAAAAGACTATTAACGCGTCCGTTTATAAATTATAATCGAACAAACACTGAATTTAATTTCGCGTATAATTGTAATTAAATTAGAGAGCATTTATGCTCTAAAGAATATGAAAAATATTACGACACAAACACTGACTCTATCAACTGCATTGCACGCAGTCATAAAAATTTGAAAATAAAATTGTATTAGTAGAGAAGAGATATGATAAAAAAAGAAGAAAAATATTTCGATATTTTACTTTTCTCTATCGAGCACTTGTTCCAAAAATGTTTCGAATTGATTATTAATTTTTCAGAAATAACGAAAAAGTATGAATTACTTAAGAACAATCGTTAATAATGAAAATAGAACAAGTATATATGATATAAAATATCAAACTTTACCGTGTCTTCGTGAAAAAGCAATATTGGCGTCCATATTGGAATTTTTCCCGCCTTCGAAATTTAGCAATCTAGCAATCGGCTAATAATCTGTACAAAAGATCAAAATTTAAAAAAAAATAATTATAATATGTATAAATTTAATCAATTATATAAAATAAAACAATAATCAAGCTGAAATTCTACTTTATAAAATCACAATATGAATTATTCGTATCTCTAACCTTCAAATAAATGGATAAAAAAAAAAGAATAATTTACCTGTCAAAAGATTTTCAATAAACACAAATAAACACGTATAAATAACTATATTGATATACAAATAATAAAGAGCAAGTACGGAAATAAATTTTATGTAAAAGAAAAATCACATACTTCGAAGAAAAATGACACGTCTTCACACCACAATTACTGACACTACAATGGCGCCCAACTTCGCGATTTCGATTATCGAAATAGAAACTAGAGAAGGAATCGATAAATCGAATATATAACATGAATATATTAATCAAATATATATTAACCAATCATATTAAAATTAAACGATAATTAAACTGAAATCATTTTAAAAAATTATTTGAATTTTGAATATGAATTTTAATAATATCAAATTTTAAAAAATCATATATCATTGTCTCTAACTTTCAAATAGATGAATAAGGAAAACAAACACTTCAGCTTTCAAAGAATTTTCAATGATATCAATAAACATATTTATTTATCTTATTTAATGATAAAGAATGATTATGGAACTAAATTTTTTAAATTGTAAAAGATAAATCACATATCTCAAGGAAAAGAGACACGTCTCGACGATACAATAATCGACACTACAATGACGCGTCCCGCGCGATTTCGATTATCGAAATAGAAATTAGAGAGGGGATACGGTCGATTGTTCCACAAGTCGGACGTAGCACGAAAACAAAACGAAATTTCTTTGAAAAGTTTTATAATATAGAAAGAAAGATATATGAACAATATAACTAAACTTGGGAACAAAATATGCATGCGTTATTAAAATGACGAAATAAAATTTATTACGACGAATTGTTAAATATTTGTTTCAGTACGAATAAAAAAACAATAAAAATCTACTCTAAATATATCTATCTTTATGAAAAGAAATAACGTGTTACCTGATATACGAGGAAATCGTTGGTAATAAATTATCATGGCGTGTGCATGCAATAAATCATAATTTCGAGATTATATCGACGCAATCAACCGTTAATCTGGACAAATAAAAAGTAAAATTATAAAAATAAATATATAAAATAAGAAATTATAATTAAATAAAGCAATAATAAAATCGTAATATAATACGATATAATATAATACGAGCTACCGGTAACCTCAACTTATATAGATGTTCGAAAACCATAAAGAAATTCGAAAGTTAATAATTAAATAATTTTTTATTGCAATTTTTAATGGATTATTAAATAAACAGTAAACTATATATTTATTAACAAAATAGAAACAGAATTACTTACTGCATAGTAGGAATCACGAACCGGCGATACGTCCTTTCACGCTGATTTCTAACTGAAGAATGACGCCATACATCGTGCGATCATCTAGAAGCTTTCTAATTGGCTAGAGCGACTAGTTCCTTATTTATTTAACCGCGCGAAAATTAAAGGATTGTATTTCCATACATCAAAATACAAAGACTCGATTAAAAATATAATAAAAATATAATAAAAACAAATTATTAAAATTATATATAAATTGTATATAAACATTTTAAGAAAATTTAATAATAAACATTATAGTAATATAAATATTTATAATATTTAAATAATACTTTTATATATTATATTACAAATTTAAAGATAGTGTAATATTAAAATGCTAATGTAAATAATTATAATATAAATTAATTATAGAACATAAATCTAATTTACTAATTTACCTAAAATTTAAATCAAGCTTGTATATCACGTTGATAACTATATCCCACGATGCGAAAACGAAAGATAAACTTAATCTATTTTAATCTATCTCCTTTCACGACTTTAACGAATTTAATCTATCTTAATCTATGTCTAAGCACAACATTCTTAGCTTATTTTAGATTTCCAAAATCTAAAGAGAACTTTTGAAAATAGACTATGATATTTTAAATTAATTAGTATATAGTTAAATATAGTTTTTTCTTTTAATTCTAAATATCTACCTTATCGATTAGAGAATTCAAACAATATACAAATAAATTTACACATTATTCTGATCGATGAAACACAGTTTTCTTATACAAATAAAACGAAGAAAAGCTTCGAAAGAGGGACGACTTTGTCCAATCTTCCACCAATTATTAAGTATTACACAAAATATTCTACTTACCTAAAATTTACAACTTATCTGAAACAAATAAATTCTTACGTCTTTAAAAACACCAGTACAGAATTATTGAGACTAGCCAGCACATTTCGGCCTATCTAAAACCTAACCTCACTATCTGGAATCGCCATCTTCACTTCTCGGATGCCATCTGGATGGCATCTCCGTTACTCGTAATAATTTTTTCCAAGTGGAAATGGGCAACGGTCCACGATAGAAACGGCGAGACGATAAAAAGAAAAGAAAAGGCGCGATAAGGGTTCCGGATCTCGTCGGTAAATCGGAATATCGTGTAAGCGTTCTTCTCCTCGGTCGAAGAAGCCGGCAACCAGGAGCCTAATTAAAAATGCTTCCGTCACGAGGCAGCCCGAGACAAAAGGAACTTATGAATTACGCGAAGAATTCTTCAGCGGTCGCTCGTTTCTCGACCACGAGAGGTGAGGTGGAGAAAAAGAAGGGAGAAAAGAAACTTTTTAGCTTTGGTTTTGAATGGTTACGTTGTCGTGAACGAGCAAACGAGAATCTTTGGTTCGATGGAAATTAGATTTTTTTTTCCCTCGCTTTTCGTCTTTCGAGTTGAGGAAAAAAATGTATGTATTTTGATGCGTATTTTATTCAAGAGATTAATTACATTTCTAATACATAGATTAATTCATTTTGAATATTTGGAAATATTTGTACAGTTTATATAGATATTAGAGAATCAGTTAATTGTTAAGTTAATAAATAATAATTTTATAAATAATTTGTGGTTTGAAAGAGAGATTGATTATATTTCTAAATATAAACATTGATAATAAATTAAAATTGAATAGAGGAATAGTTTACTTTGAATATATATTTCAATTAATTGATTATTAGATTACTAAAAAAAAAAAAATAAATAAAAGAAAAATACGCGTTCATTAATTTTTCAGGATATAGAATTAATCGATCGTATTTTAAATAACTTTGAATAAATTACAAAGGTGTATGGCTCCAAAGCATTGTGGTATATTCAAATCAGTGGTTCGTTATGACCTGCATAAGCTTCTTTAAATTAATACTTTCACGAATATTTAAAATGCATTCCCCAAGTTGAAACTCATAAAAAAATTACTGGATGATATACGATATCAAATAATGAAGTTTTAATAGTTTTAATAGATACTATTTTTTTTAATAATGTTATTCAATATTCATAGACCCGCTTTAATATTCAACAGACGAGCATCCTGTCAAATTTCTTCCATTTTTATCATAGTTTTCAACAATTGAAACAATGTTTAAAATCCTAAATATATATATACACACAAATTAAAATATCCTGCTTCATTCAAAACCACTATAAAATTTAATACAAAACAATATACACTCTTATAATTTAATTGGATAATAATTTTGGAATATATTCAATATCTATAATAAATTTAATATATAACGTACATAATTTAATTCTTAATTTAACAATCATAATTTTGAAATGTATTCTATAATCTATCTTATACAAACTATGTACAGAACGATTATTATTTTTCTTTTTTTAAATATATATACACACAAATTAAAATATCCTGCTTCATTCAAAACCACTATAAAATTTAATACAAAACAATATATACTTTTATAATTTAATTGAATAATAATTTTGGAATATATTCAATATCTATAATAAATTTAATATATAACGCACGTAATTTAATTCTTAATTTAACAATCATAATTTTGAAATATATTCTACAATTTATCTTATACAAAGTATGTACAGAACGATTATTATTTTTCTTTTTTTAAATATATATACACACAAATTAAAATATCCTGCTTCATTAAAACCAATATAAAATTTAATACAAAACAATATATACTCTTATAATTTAATTGGATAACAATTTTAATATATTCAATATTTATAATAAATTTAATATATAACGCACGTAATTTAATTCTTAATTTAACAATCATAATTTTGAAATATATTCTACAATTTATCTTATACAAAGTATGTACAGAACGATTATTATTTTTCTTTTTTTAAATATATATACACACAAATTAAAATATCCTGCTTCATTAAAACCAATATAAAATTTAATACAAAACAATATATACTCTTATAATTTAATTGGATAATAATTTTGGAATATATTCAATATCTATAATAAATTTAATATATAACGCACGTAATTTAATTCTTAATTTAACAATCATAATTTTGAAATGTATTCTATAATCTATCTTATACAAACTATGTACAGAACGATTATTATTTTTCTTTTTTTTCACTTCATCATATTTTATCCATCCATTAAAATTCTCTACGCTAAATATATTCCAATATTGTTCCATTTCCCATCTAATTGACACAAATGAAAATATAAATAGATTATTAATTAATTCATGTTGAAGAAATAGCAAGAATTTTTATATTTTTTAACTCTCCATCCACAAACAATTTATCAATTACATTAAAGATGGAATTAAAGAAAAAAATTGTTGCTATTTATGAGTTTATTACTGTGATCCATATATAAACTGTCTCCATTACACAGATTCGTCGATTAATCACTGTCCCTCCGCGTCAAAGTCATTTCTAATCACTGGATGCCATCTTCGTCGCACTCTCAGAGAGAAACTGACACGATATCGACCCCGCACGGATTTACCTACTAACCTAAATAATTTCAAATATGCCTAAATCCGAAGGATTTGTTTGCCGCAACATCACTGGATGGAATGGAATTTCTTTTCCCTTCATTTCGTTCTTCGAATAAATTCGGCTATTCCTCGTTGTTCCAACAAAATATTTCCAACTTTCCTCGTCATAATACTTGATTTCGATTAAAAAATTTCTGTCCAGAAACTCTGCTCAACTTATATTCCAGAGTGTAACGTAGCCAAAATAATTAATCAAGTGGCAAGACAATACACTCTTCCTATTCTCTGAATTTTCCTTAAATATTTATCCTCGTGTAAACTCGTATCCATCCACACTCATTTCTGTAAAAAAAAAAATTTTGTAGAAAATAATTCAAACAATTCAATTAATGCAAAAAGTATGATGTGATTATTCGCAACTTACCTCGAACTTGATTGGATATTAAATGCATATCTTTTTTTGAAGAGGTTAGGAACGCAATATAATTCTCACCAATTTAATTCATCCCATTTTTTTTAAATTCATAGGTTGGCACGCGTGAAAAATCCACGTCTTCGACTCCAGTTCTAGCCATCTCTGAATTTAATCCGGTCAACATCGATAAAACTTGAAAAACTGTAAAGTTTCGGGAGCGCGCGATAAAAATGGGGGAAAAAAACTTGAATCAGTCGATGCTCGAGCGGCGACGGTTAAACGCCGCTTCCGCACGTTTCAATTAAACGGCCATCAACACCGAAAATTCGCAAAATCTGGTGAAAAAAAAAAAAAAAAGAAAAAATTGGTCACGTATCAACTGGTCGATTTGATTTTCGCCGATTAATTGGCCGATTTGTGGATTAAGCCGTGGGATAACGAAGATAACGTTCGATCTCGATAACAGGTTTGAAACGATAAAATAGATCGAATCGAGATATCGAGCAAGCCTCTATGATCCTCGAAATCCTCCAGACCTTATCGAATTAAGGGTTCCGTTAATGAGGATGGAATCCATCGTTATCCAATTTGCGATGGTTAGGCCATCTAGATCAACTCATCCAGATGGCGTAATCGTCGACGATAATATCAACGATAAATTTCGAATCAATTTTGCGTGAGAATTTTGAATTTTTGTTCTTCTATAGTTAAAAGTCGTTCGATCGATGAAAATTCAGGAATGGACTCGTGCTAGGACTCGAGTTGCGTTTGTCACTCGTTACTCGTAATTATGATTCCGCAAACTCTTTGAGAAGAGCGGGGAGAGCAACGAGTTTTGTTTAATTAATGAACGTTGAACGAACGTTGAGGCGAGTTACGATGCGAGTTAAATTACACCTCGATCACGAGTATCGTTATAAAAGAAAAAAATTGTACAACCGCGCGTATTAAATCAATTTTAATTATTACGAATCCGCGCATATTGCGCGCGGATGAAAATTTAAATATCTAATTTTGCGCCATTAAAGCAACGCGTTAACAACGCGGTGACAAACACGTCCCCGGTGGGGAACATTTGAACGATTTGCATTTGCGGAAATGAAATTGTTATGGGGCCGCGTAACTCGAAACGGTGAAAGTGGCATCGTTAATGGGCGAAATTCACAAACGAGAGAATCCTTTGATGAAAAATATTTCTATTCAAGATATATATATAAAAAGTGTGCAAAAATTTAAGACTATTCGAGGCTGAAAGATAAATTTTTGCAAGAAGAGATCAACAATTTTGTCAAATTACTTACCCGAGAATTTAAAAGGAAAATCACACTATTGAATTCACTTTTTCATTCATCCCAATATCTCAATCGGTTGCCGAGATATAAGCGCTCAAAGTGTCCATAGCGCTTAAAATTGTACTAGGGATTATGCACGCGAGATTACGCCAATGGTCGATATTTCTTTTTGGAATTGCATGCGTTTCTCCTGGAATCGTGTCTGCCATTTATCTGCAATTTGAGATAGATGCGAGTAAGCGAGCAAGGCGTGCGATAATAAACGATTAAAAATTACCTTTTCTTTACACGATGATATCTCGGGAACCGGAAGTCGTAGCATAACGAGTGAAAAAGCATTATAAAGAGGAAGATTCAGCCCTTCTAATGGTCTCTCGTTTATCAACCGAAAGTCATTTCCTCCGGAATTATAGCGATTCAAATTTTTCCTAATTTCGATAGGATTTAATCAAATGTAAGGTAAACGATTAAAAATTACTTTCTCTTTACACGATGATATCTCGGGAACCGGAAGTCGTAGCGAGACGAATGAAAAAGCATTTTAAAGGGGAAGGTTTCCCGCTTCTAACGGTCTTTCACTTATCAACCGGAAGTCGTTATCTTCGGAATTACAGCGATTCAAATTTTTCCTAATTTCGATAGGATTTAATCAAACGTAAGGTAAACGATTAAAAATTACTTTCTCTTTACACGATGATATCTCGGGAACCGGAAGTCGTAGCGAGACGAATGAAAAAGCATTTTAAAGGGGAAGGTTTAGCGCTTCTAACGGTCTTTCACTTATCAACCGGAAGTCGTTATCTTCGGAATTATAGTGATTCAAATTTTTCCTAATTTCGATAGGATTTAATCAAATGTAAGGTAAACGATTAAAAATTACTTTCTCTTTACACGATGATATCTCGGGAACCGGAAGTCGTAGCAAGACGAATGAGAAAGCATTTTAAAGGGGAAGGTTTCCCGCTTCTAATCGCCTTTATCATTTATCAACCGGAAATCGCTATCTACGAAATTACAGCGGTTGAAATTTTTCCTTTAATTTTAATCGAGTTTCAAGCTAAAATTTCACTTTCACGACGAACATGCTCGTTTCTGAAAGGAATATTTCACCGTATCTCGTTCGCGAATTACGAAATATTCACGGGACAAGCGTCTAATTAATCTCGTTTCTACAAAAAACGACTGCTA
This sequence comes from Apis mellifera, assembly GCF_003254395.2. Classification (NCBI taxonomy): domain Eukaryota; kingdom Metazoa; phylum Arthropoda; class Insecta; order Hymenoptera; family Apidae; genus Apis; species Apis mellifera. The sequence continues at coordinate 807,990 of NC_037648.1, forward strand.
TTTTCAACTCGACGTCCTTTGTCAGCAATTAACTTCCTTCAAAAAATTCTCCTACCTTTTCGCACAGTGTGTCTAATCGCTCGTCCATGCACAACGTACATCGCACACACGACGAGGCGAATAACAAGCGTTTAATTAATCTCGATAACGAGCGCTACTTTTAATTCAACGTTCTTTGTTCGAATGGAAAGGAAGCACGACCGTTGTCCCGATGAATAATACACCCATTACGAATCCCATTGTGAAACAGGTCGCCGTTTAATAATGCCGCGTCGAAGACGCGTTTCAATATCAATAGCTCCTCCCTGGAAAATATAATCGATGAATTAATTTTTTAACAATCGCAATTAATATGATCCAAGTATAAATTCTTAAACGCAAAATTTTTTGGAAATCAATCGATCGAAAATTTTTCATTTTTCCGAATTCAATTTATTTCGAGAAATAATGAATTATTTTTTATTTATTACTCTCAACGAAGATATTCTAATTCCCTAATTTTTTATTCGCTCGAAACGATTAATTGAACGTCGCGTACTAAGAAATGCAAATTTCACTTAACATCTGCTTGAAAAATGGTGGAGGATCGTAAATCACGTCGTTCACGGGCCTAAGAGGTGGACACGTGTCGTATCTTGAGAGAACTTTATCATACGGTTGCCATATATTCGATACGAGATGCAAATCTAAGTCAGGAAATTCAGATAAAGGGGACGGCACGTGAATAGAATTTCACCCGGAGAATTTCGATCATGCTGGACGATTCGAATTCTATGGATGAATGCGGAAAAATCGTGTACTATATTGCGCGTCATGAAAATCAATTCTGCTAATAATGCAAAAGATTTCTCTCCTTCTACATATCCTTTCTGTATTCAATTTATGTATCAAAATTTTATACATCGTCGATTATATCGCGAAGAAAATTTCGTTCGAATGTTTGAGATAAAGAAGATCGAAAAATCAAATCTTGTCTATTCTAAATTATACAAATAACTTTTTTCGATTAATAGAAAGTAATACTAAATTTGAAACAATTACAAACAATTACTATTATTCACTGTTACAATATTTGCAAAGATATAACTTTGAATTAAGCAAAATTTTAATAATTGAGGTTAGGAATAACTTCGATAATTTGTTACCATTCGAAGCGATCGAATAATCGCGAATAAATAACGTCCAAGTTGTTCGAAGATCGGATCAATCACAATAAATGTCAATAAATAAAGCATTGGATAACTTTATTTTTAACTAGTTACTTACTAGTTCTAGTTACTTTTTCACAACGGGCATTCTGGCACAACACGCTTGGTAAGAGTCGAGTGATTAGCCAGTCGATAAACAGTAGTAACGAGCGTTTCTGGTCGGACAGACGCGGCCTCTCCCACGTGCAGTGATCGATACCGGCAATTGGTCGGACGGAAAGGATGGCGGCAAGCCATATGGAACGCGTGCTATCGCCGCGAATTTATCAACGACCGGCCATTTGTTATGTTTATACGGCGAGGGGCGAAATTAATCGTTCCAATTGAGCCACGATCGGCCATGATTCGAAATTCTGGGATCGAATCCGCGATAATTCGCTGTGTACATTGCCGCGCTCGAGTTTACTTTCGCGCGTTCACGTGTTTGTCCACGAAATAGAAATAGAAATCCGTGGATTTGCTTCTATCCCCACTCTCTCTCCCTCTGTCTCTCACGCAAAACGTGAAATTGAAAATCTCTTTTTTCTTTTTCCTTTCTTCTATTTTGTTTTCCAGAAAGGAAAAGAAAAAGGTTTCTTTTGGGAAGATTTCTCTTATCTGATAAATGATAATATGAAATTGATGAATAGATTGAATTATCGAATAGTTAAAATGAATGGAATTGGATCACGTGGAAAACAATTATTTCGTTAGTTATAAACTTGGATATACGGTAAAGTTTTTGAAGAAATTTTAAATGGAAAAAGAATAGCATTGAAAAATGGAAAGTAATGATCATTATTCATCTTTTCTTTGCTCAAAATGATTCATTCATTCTAAATTTATATATTTAAAAATGTGAAAATATTTCTTCCAATCAATTTCACCGATTCTATCATTTCCACAACGATAATTTACTCGTATGAAAAGAATATCGCGAACACTTTTTCTTTAATCTACAATAAAAAGTGGCATAAATTAAATTCGTGATAAAAATGAAACCAAGCCTTATTTGTCGCGCGAATGTACACAGAAATTTTACACGCGGTGTACAATTTCAGTATATTCGAAGTGACGCGAGTCAGAGAAGGAGGAGAGGCATTGAACGGAGAGAAAAATAAGACGGTGCCACCGTTTTTATACCACACAAAAAACGGCGACGGTTAACCGGGACACTCGACCGCGTTTAAATATCCCGTCCGTCCCCACCACATTTGCATCCTTCGAGGAACACCGGCCTACGTAATACCAAACAAAATAAATATTAACGAGTCCGTATACCGTCCGTTTGAAAAAAACTTTTTCCAATGTTTCTCATCGACTAATATTTATAATTTAAATTACTGGTAAAAATACAATCGTTTCCCAAATATATCTTTCTATATAAATTTTTAACTTCTTATCAACGAGCGTTTCTTTGCTTGCTCGTTTAAATTTATGAAAAAAAAAAAATCCACCGATCTTCCTATGATTCCTCCGAAGATTAATTAAGAAAAAAAAAAGAAGGAAGAAAATATTTCTTCGATAAAAATCTCGTAACCTAATTTCAAATAGTCTTTCAACGCGTTCCTTGCACACGGTTTACACGGTACTTCGAACTTCTTCTCTTCGACGTACAGGAGCGAAAAAGAGGAAGGGAGGAGGGGGGGAAGGTTAAGTGTTTTCCGGAGACGCGGAGATCGAGAACATCCGCTACTATGTTTCCGCATCGAGGCGAAAAAAAGAGAGGCCATTCGTTGCCCGAGAAAACTGGGGAAAGTTCGTGATTTAAGGATACTTTGAAAATCTTCCGCCCCTCCACCTTCCTCTAGCCTAGTTTTAATACAAGCTTCTACAAGGAAATGTCCTAAAAAATAAGTAGTCGAGAATTTGTCGTAGGTAATTTTTTTTCGTTTACGAATCCTTCCTAACGAAAACAAGATGGACGATTGTAGTGTTGGGTATGTACGTCCACCGAGTTTGAACAAATAATCGAGGCAAGCATATTGAATAATTATTGAAGAATCGAGTTGTACATAATCGATGTAAATAATCCAATTAATTTGAACGAAGTAAGCGAGGTGAACCATTATTTTGAATTATTAACATCAAGTGAACTAATTACTTGTTCGTTAGAGACTCATATCCAACACTATCGTCGAAGAATATAATAATTGTGTATAATTAATAACGAGACGAAAATTTTAATCATAGATACACGTATCTTAAAATATTTTAAACGACAATCAAACAATCGTTCCAAATTTTAAAATTTCTCTGAAAAAAGGGAGAAAAAAGTGTTTGAAACACAGTTTCGCTTACCCAACGGTTAACCCATTCCCGATGTTTTTTTCACTTGGCCGGCATTTTTCGCGGCATACTTCGGACAATCAGCATTGTTATGCCAAATAATGCTCCCGGTTCTGGTGTTCCTTTGTGCGGGGGTGGTTGGTAAATGGCGTGCGGGTAGGTCGCATCGTTTTCCCTTGTCGTTCTTCCATCCGCCAGTCTTTTATCGCTCGTTGAAAAGGGGCCAAGAGGCAGCGAAAAAAAAAAAAAGAAAGAAAAGAGCAACAGTGCCGAGTGCAAGCATTCGAGGGGAAAAATTGTGCCGGGGATATATTTCCTATCTGGCTAGGAGCAGAAGGATTTCCTCCTTCATCTCTGGCTAACTGGATCTCAAAATATCTAATTTCATGTAATTCTATTTTCTGTTTGTTACACGTGATTTCTTCAAAAATTGAAACAGAATAATGAAGAGAGAATAATGTAGAAAGGATTCATATATTTATATTGATTGGATTCATATATCTGATTATATTTGAGAATTAGGTTTGAGAATTGGAATATTAAGAGTTGAATATTCTATTTCTATCTTTCTTATAGATCAATTATTCAATATAGTTAAAGAAATATATTTGCCAATTGATATTAAAATATTATTTTTAATATTATTGGAATATTTTTTGTTAAAAAACTTGATGGAATTCATTTTACATTGTTACCAGTATTCCTCTCTTCTTTTTTCATCTAATAATCTCAAATTTGCCTGTGTCTTGGATAAGCTTCCGTTTAGTAAGCTTTCTTCTAATTGCACTTATGCATTAAGCTTTCTGCACTGAGTCGAGTATGCTTTGAAAACATACTTGCTTAGTTCTAGCTAAATGGCGTTATTACAACGAACCTGGAGGAGTTTTGATTTTAATAGCGAGAGATTAAAAAATAAATTGAAGATAAGCCACGCGAAGATTAATTATTCGCATAATTTTACATCAATTTCTTATATTTTTATTCATATGTACCTTGTTTATTATAACCCAATCGTAATTACAATTATCTCTCGGTAAACGCAACAAGAATTATTATGAAATTAATTCAGTGATTTGATTTTATTAATTCAAGCGTATATTATGTAAATATTTATATACAAATATTTCTATTGATCGAATGTTTCATTCGATTTTCTTGTGAATAATCAAAGGGAAAAAATGAATTGTATTTATACCTGTTTGAAACAGTTGACAAATTAGTACGTATATTGCAGCAAAAAAATACTTGATTCTTGAATTCAATCTGCAAAAAACAGTGGAATTGTGAAATAATTAAAAAAAATTTTATCACGAATTATACAGTAATGATAAGATAAGAATAATTTCAATAATAAAAAAAAGTAGGATCGAAAAAAATTCCAATCTCAAAAATCGAACTAGAAAAAATTTGATAAAAATGGACATAAATCACAGATAGACGATACCTCAATCACATTTTTATGACACATACGGGACACGTTGCGATCGATATTTGGATAAAAACAATGTGACAAGAATGTTTAAGCTGAAGATAATCGTTCTTTGACGTATACGTGCATATATATCCATAAATTACGTAAAAATTTAACAATTCTCAATGCATTTCCAATATACAATAAAAGAAACGTAATGTATAACCTATAATTTGTAACCAACTTGATCAAATGTAATATAACTTGTAACTCAACTAATATTATTGATTAATGATATGATTGCAAGAAGACTCTGATGTATACAAGAAAATTACAACTTATAATTCAATTAACTTATTCGTAACTTATCTTTTAACTAATATTAATAATTGATGGATCATTTTATTTGAATATATATCTAACCTAACCTCCAATTTGTCATTAATTAATCAATATTGTTAAATTATTGTACAAGAAAATTGTATCATCCAAACATTATATCTATATTGCGATATGAATTCAACGATTCTTGATATATTTCCGGGCAAAAGGAGTGAAAATATTCGAATAAATATTTTCGGCATACATGCAGGGAACGAATCGTTTGCAACGATTTCAAAGTGTGGAAATGGAAGAACGGGATTCCTTCCTTTCCAGGACGAGAATGCACACACGGATCGATGCTTTCGGCCGTGCAGTTAAAACAGAACCGACACGGGGTTGGGGTTTGCCAGGGTTACAATTTAAACGCAAATGTAAACGGCCGGTTTGCCAGGGTGGAGGCGTGCAACAACGTTCATGGCTGGCAGAAATCGATTGTTGCCGTGTCAGTGGCCCATAGTCGTAGCAAGACGGAGAATAATGGAATCTGGGATTAATCGTGAGAGAAGGATTGCTTTTTCGCCTATTTTGCCCTCCAACTTGTGTTCGTATTCCTTTTACATTCGAAATATGTTCTTTTGTACGTGGAATTGACGACACTTTTGATTTTATCGTATTGAAATACAAGCAGATTGATCTAATAATGAAGATAGTAAAGTATTCAGATTGTTATCCAATATTTATAAGAAATACTAATCAGAGTTATAATGGAGAAAATAAATTGTTGTATAAGATGATTATACAGTAATAAATCCTTAGCGAGGATAAGGAGATCCTAACCTATCTATCTATTGACATATCTTTTTCTATTGGAAACTTTACGTAAAGATTTAATCTAATCTAATCTATTAAACTATTTATCAACTATTAAAGATTTTAAGAGAATGAAGAAAAATTTGTTTTCTTTCGTATTTTTACTTACTGAGCAATTGTGTCCTATATGTAGAGCCATGTTTCGAACAATTCTATATATAGAAGAAACACGTTGAAAGATTCAAAATATTTGACTCTGTGGGTACATTACCACTCAATCGATCACGGCAGATCTTTTTCTCGACACATACAAATATTGTTATGTTTATATATTAAACTTATTAGAATTGTCAGATGATCACTATTTAAAAATTTTGGATGATTTGTATATACGATCGATATTCAACGTACGAATATGAAATACTTGTATCGTCACGTGTCACGAGGATTAAATGAAAGAAATGCGTCTCAAAACCCATTGTCCCTCTTGCGGAATTCATGTCAAATTAAGTAAAAGAATTTGAATTTTTTTTATTTGATGAATATATAATTGCGTACATATTAAATTAAAACAGATCTAAATTCTATCTTCTGAGACGAGTCAGGAAAATATAACTTGCTTTTCTTTTTTATATTCTTGCACTAATTTTTTAAACAATTAATTGGAATACACAAGTAGATTAACTTTCAGATCTATATAATATATAATATATGCACTTTAGGTCGATACTACCACCATTTTAATCGATCGACTTGCAACAAAACTTTTCAATAAATTGTTGTATAAGCGTAAAATAAAAAAAGTGAAAAAAATATATATATTCTTATACACGATATTTCCACAAAATACTATAAAACTTTCGAAATCGATGGTTCTTTAATTACTTTCGAGCGGAGTACACTGGCGAAACTTTTTAAAACTGTAATGAAAAGAAGTTTCGAAAGATCTGTATCCTCTTTACCATGCAAGTCTTGTCCCCTAGATTTATCGTCTCCACCGTCTTCGATGGAGACGAAATTTTTCATAAGATCACTTTGTATCCTTCCTTGAAGTGCAGAAAAAAATCTTCGCCATATCGGCTCTCCCAGATTGAACAAGAAGGTTAAATGGCACGTTGAAGACATTGCATCTCAGCCGAGGAATCGATAAGTTTTAAACGTGGAACAGATTGATCGTTGATATTCTTTGAAATAAAAGGTTAAACGATATATTATTGAACGATAAAATAACGAAATTTCATCCACTTTCCATCGTTTACTCGATAATTAGAGCAATCGTTAAAAATTGCCTTTAATATTGAGATAATTAATAACAATTTTGAGTACAATTCTTATCTCGATAATTAATGAAATATACATAAAAAGTGAAATATTTGAAAAATGGAAAACTAAAAGTAATGAATAATTACATAAATATATAAATGTTAAATATTAAGAATTAATAGCTATTAATTGTAATTGATATTTTTAGTTATCTATTTTCAATGAAATTTTTTTTTTGTATATTTTTTTAATAGTGAATTCGAATGTTATTGAGAAAATAAAATATTTAGAAATGTTTATTATTAAATATTTTAAAAATCTAGAATTTTAAAGAAATTTGATTGGACGAAATAGATTATTGACCTTTTTTCATAATTTTGAAAGTCTATATAATATTGAAAGAATTTGAGTTTGAGTTTGAAAGATTGAAATGGAAAGGCCTTTCAGCTACTAAACCTTAATCAAAATTCAACAGCTTGAAATCAGAGAGGTATCAATGTAAACGATGTATCTCTTCAAACACAATTTCTTTCGAGTCTCTCATCACTTTAAATGAACAAGCATCATTCGAAACAGAACGTTATATTCAAATTGATTATCTCTGTTATACCTCTCTCGGCGCTTTATAACTAGATTTTCTTTGCTCGTGAATTCTTATAGAAGAAGATGAAGCTTATTTTTGTAAAAAGGATTAGAAAATTGAATCAGGAAAACGAATCTTGCCAATTCTCTATTAATTTATTAATTTATATCTTCTCAACAAATTTAATGAAAAATTCATTTACATATCCTAAAATAAAAAAACAATTAAATCTCGTTTCAATATATTTACAATAATTTAAAAATTGGATATAATTTTAACAAAATTTTCAAATTTTAAAATACTATTGAAAAAATACAACATTTTTTTATCCTCCTTTATAATCTTCCTTCTTAAGAATATATAAATTGCAAAATCTTTTTTACAATCACTTTTAAATGTATCTTCGTCGAAATTCAACAAAGAAAGAAAATATTCTGTCTTTGAATTTCTATTTCCAGCATTATAACTTCTCTGTATATCCTGTTCACGTCAGAATATCCTATATCTACGCGTCAGTCAACAGTAATTAAACACTCTGGTTAATTCCACATGCTCATTGTATTCGTCCATGTACGACTTTAGCCTTTGAATAACATTGTGACTTCTTTTTGCACTTTGTTAATTCGCGGCACGAATTAAGTTCCATTGGCTACGATTCATTCCTCGAGGCTACATCGATATTCAAAGTTATCCACAACAGCAACAAGTAACAAAGTTCGCCGCAATCGATCAGTATCGTCAAATAGCTTTTTCATCTGTGTGTAAAACTGGAACTAGTGAAAAACTCTGTCGACAGAATGACTGTATATTTTTCAAACGTTTGAACTCGAAGCCACGAATTATCACTCTTTGTTTTGTCATACACAAAGTGTCTTTTTCATCAGAATCTAAAGGCAATGGCATTTATTACACATACCTTTCAACTTGATATCGGTTACTTATATCACAGTAAAAACAGATAAATTTATTTTCGTGTCTCTATCTTTGTCAAGCAACCATTTTATTCTATTCTTCATGCTTCACTTTATATAAGCTTCAATAAATTGACACATCAATTTTTTTTGTTCTGTAGAATCAACCCTTCAAAGATACATATAGGAATAGATTAATATGCCTTATTCTAAATTTTAATTGCAATTAAATGCAATAATAACATTAGAACAATCAAACATATTAAAATGATCTAGATTTATTTTCACACTTTGATACTACAAACAGTTCTAGTGTTACATAAATTACATAAATTCATAAAATAAATAGATTAATAAACTTACACTACTTTAATTTAATGTCCAATTACTCATAGATGTAACTAACAAGATCACAGGTATGTACAGTTATCGGATAGAGAGAGAGAGGTAAGTGTAAGAGGTGGAATTTAAAGCGGGATCGGGAACAGTCTATGTACAGACCGACTTGGTTTCGTGAAGCGTGGAAATCGATTTGTCGTGTTCACGCCCTCGAACAGAAGGGAGACAGAGGATGAATGCAACGGGTAATGGGATGTAGGATTAACCCGGTGAAGAAGGATTGCCCGTTCCTTCCTTTCCGCGAATTACCTTCCTCTACTCGAGGAAAACGCTCCTCGGTAGTCTGGCACTATGGGTTTTCCATGGATGGAAATGTTGCCAACACCACTCTCGCCTTTAAGATCTCCACTCAACTTTTCCTCCGCAGTTTAATCCGCTCGAGGAACGTAAATCTGGAGCGTTGCAGATGCTCGCCGTGGAACACAACGACGACGCGACGAGGATTTTTGACGTCGATGAACGCGATTGAGATGAAGATCGCGATAGAAATTTGAAATTTTTAAAGATACTGTCTTTGATCTTGCTTGTGAAAATGGTGCAAGTAGCGTAGAGGTTAAGAGCGAAATTATGACGAGCGACAGACTATATAGTACTTTTTTATTCACTAGGCTAGTAATTATTATTTACTAGGTACATTAGAATTAAGTGTGTGATTCGTTGATTGTATATCTATCTAATTTCGATCGATTTATGATAAAATTAAGGATAAAATTAAAGATGAGAAGTGATGTATGATATTTTTTTACGAAATCTATTAATATAGTGAGACAGGATTTATATTATATAACTGTCTTAACTTTCATATGTTTATACTAACAGATTTTTAGAGAATCTTATTAGTCGAGAAAAAAGTAACTAGATAAATAGAACAATCTAAAAAAAAAATACAATTTCTTAAATAATGAAAAAATGCTCCTCTACACACTTTTCAAATTATTAATTTCACAATATATAATAATTATCTAGAGAATAAATTTCCCTTTAATAAATTAATCTCTAAACAAAATAATATAGTTATTTATATGCATATCGAGTTTCACATACTAGGAAATTTTCTACTTTCGAATTTGTATTATTAACGCGAAGTAGTTCACGTAGAAGTGGCGTTAAGACGCAAATTAGGTGAATTTCGAAAACTCGAGGAATTAATTTAAGGTAGACGATTAATTAATTTATGATTACGTTGTAGGTCGATAAGTTTCAGGTATTCGATTAACAGTCAACGTCACCGCTTCTCACAGGAGCAATGAATCGAGTGTCTCTCGACTTTTAAAGCCGATATTCCAATATAAATATCGGTGATTTAGATTCAAAAAAAGGGTGCAAGCTTCGTATTCTTGGCATAAAACCAGAAATAGTGTGGCCCACTTGCATTCGTTAGCTCGAAGTGGATTTGTCAGCACGGGCAACTCGAGTTAGCGCGAAGAGACTGCTTTCTTCATTAAAATGTAGAGTGTTCGTCTTATTACCGGCCATCGTTTTCCATCGTAAATGACAGGTGAACGAAGGGAATGGAACAATTTTCATATTTTAAAAATTTGTAATTGCAGGTAAATCATAAAATGACAATATTTTGGACAGTTAAAATAATTGTGTATTAATTAAATTAATTTAATTAATATTATTTAATTTATGAACTAAGTAATAAGGTTATTGCGTGAGCGAATAAATTATATTATCGATATCGTGCCTCCAATGAGTTTCGAAGGTTTGATGTAAATATATTATGACATAATTTGAAACTGTTAAATATATATATGTAAAACAGAATAGGAAATATGTTTCTCGAATTCACGTTTGTGAATTCACGATATAATAATAATTTTGTTACGTGCTTTTTTTTTTTTTTAGTTTAATCAAAAAGCGATTCTCGAAATATTAATAATTAATCAAATTTTGTGATTGCGCGACAAAGAAACGAAATAATATTTCGCTGAATTTATATTTGGATAAAATATACCTTTTTTTTTTTTAACCTTTCATCATTAATAAAAGTCAGCTTATAAATTTTCTAAATTATATATAATTATAAAGTATTCATAAATTAGAGATTTTCTGCTCGTTAACTCATTCAATTTATCCGCAAATAAAGCCGCCTCATTTCTCTCACTCTCCCGGGAACGTTATTAAAATTACTTTCCATCTGTCGCATGTAACACTGATATTCGTTCCCATCATTATAAAGCTTTTGATTCTGACGAATTTCTCATCTGTCTGTATTTAAATTAAAGTTAAACGAGATCAAACAGAACAAAAGATTTAAAGAAAGAGAAGAAAATGTATCTGAAAAGTTAGGAATAGTTTCATCAAATAACATTTTTTTTCCATGTAGACTGAGAATATTCTAGACTTAATATAGTCACGTTTGTATGTCAAGTTAACTCTTGTGTTAACATCCAGGTTCTCTTAATACAAAGTTGCTGTTTCTTTTACAAAATTTTCAAGTCTAGTTGTATCTTACATTTCTTCCAATTTATTATTCAAAAATTACTGAAATTAAAAATTAAATAATTTCAAAAAGTTGTTAAACAAGATTTCATTCTTTTCTCTTCAAATTTTTCTTATACAAATATATGCATAATTATGAAAACAATTGGATATTTTATTATAATTACATTTCTATCCGAATATAAATTTTATTTACAGGATTTATATTTTTACTGATTGCAGAACGAATTTAAATCAAGAAATCTAATTTAATACGTGAAGTAATGGAAGAACGATAATGGATGGAACGCAGATTTGCGGAAGAAAAATATAAAAGAGGGAATTATCGACGACTGTATACGATATTCTAGTCGAAACGATGTAATCTCATAAACGTCTCGTGTCTCGATTACATCGAATGGATTTAATTTGTCACCCCTATTGGACAGTTTGTCAATATTTATCAGCTGTTTCCATTTGTCTTATTGCGTCCTTCGGTTCGACATAAATTATCCTTGCTTTATCCCTTTCTCATTCTTTTCCCAGTTTTATGAAGCAAGAGTGAAGTTAATTGTCGTCGAAGGTGACTTTCACAATCCTGTTCAATAAGAAACAATCATTGATGTAATTGCAACATTAAGATTGACATTTAATTTTGTTTTATTAAATTCTAATAAAATACAACTCATTTTTAAAAGAACAAAAATTAAATTATCAGACATTAATATTAACTCAATAAAAGTAGAATATATTTTCTTTAAAATAAGAACAAAAAGAATATTCTACATTTCAATCTAAAGTTGCAATAAATGAAAATATGCCAATTTTTTCATCAAAAATTCATTGATATCCTTTGGTTTATCAATATGTGAAAAAGCATTCTCCAAAAAAGAGATAAATACTAAGCCATGAAGGCTCTTTTTTTTAAAATGAACCCTAAATTGTTACTCTATTCTTATTTTGTTGAAAATTATGGTATTTCAAAGATAATTTTTTTTTTAAATTTTTAGATAACAAACTTGGTTTGTCAGCAAGTGGAAAAAAACTTGTTAATAAATATACAGAAAAATGGATTGTTTTTCTTTCAGAATGAGTTCAAAAGAACCATTGTATCTAATTTCTATCTAAAGTTACAATAATTATTGATGTTACATAAATCAAAAAAGATAGTTCTTTGATGATAAATTATAATGATATAATGATAAACAAACTGAAAAATAGAATAATAAATTTAGTTATGCAACAATCAATATATTATGCATCTATTTTGATTTATATTCTTTCTATTTATTTTACTTTCAAATCTGGTTAAAAAGAATTATTTTCCATTATCTTTATTAATACATAAATATTTAATAACAAAATAAAGAAAAATGATTCTTGTCCATAATTTTCACGTTTACCTTACTCTTATTTCTATAATTGATCCTAACTTTAATTGAAAATTAATCATTCAAGAAAAGGGGAGAGCCAGATATTTCTTAAAAACCTACATCTAAGAGACTTCCATTTTGCAAAACGATAAAAGCGTCGTTAACCAGCCCGTAGAAATGGAGCCGTGAGAAAAGCATTAGATGTCGATGTAGTAAGTAAATTTCTCCGCAAAAAAATCGAGTAACGTCGAAGTTGCAGGATAATGGCGTTTCGCATGCAGCGGTGGAAAACTTTTCCTATAACGAACGAAAATAAAACGATTCGAAAGTTCGGGTGGAGAAATTGGAGAAGAAAAAAATTTCATGTAACAAAGAGGGAGGGGAAAAGCTCGAAAGAAAATTGTTGAAAAATTTTTAAACTTAACAATTAACAACTTAAAAGAGATTGAAGCATTTAATTTAACAAAATATTAATTTTCTAATTATTAATTATCAATGAAAATAAAAATTCTACAATCATAATAAAATTTTATTTATTTCCACGAAGCAAGGCCAATTTCTGGAAAATTTTTATCTCTATCAAAAATGATTTACGATTTTATAGAATTTATTTTTATTTAGTTCGAAATTCATTTTAAATTTTTATTTCCTTCTATTTTCTCGTTAAAATTCTCTTACGTTCAATTTTTCAACCGATATCGGCCTTCTAATCTCCATACATTTCCTTCAGTTCCAGCAAAAACGACGGGGGAAGTTCTTCTCGGTGAGGTGGACGTAGCCGTGCAAGAAGATGGAAGGAGTGAGATAACCACGGAAGAATCGTACCCGAAAAAATGCAACGTCGATGAGAATACGTATTCGCACGGGCAGACGGTGGGTAAACAGAAATCGCGATCACTCCCCACCCCTTTCCTCTTTTATTTTATCCTATTTTATTTTTTAATCGACTCTTACAATTATAAGGCACAAACGAATATGGTGGAACGGTGCCAGAGATTTTTGTTTTCAGATAGACAGATGGATAGATAGATGTACGTGAAATGAAATACCATTTTGATAATGTTTGCGTACACGGAGATTAATGCATACGTGAAATCCAACAGACGCTTACACGTATCGTTCGATAAAGGTTTTTTCGAAAAATGCACGGGAAATAGAATATATTCACAGGATCGAGACAATTTTCGAAACGCAAGTATTTTATTTTATTTCAGAAAGTAAATTTGTATTTTATATGTAATTTGTCATTTTAATTTTGAATTAAAATAGACAGAATAATATTTTGGGAAAAAGGATCGTTTTTTCATTTCTTTGCAACAGGGATTTTTTTTTAATTTTCATTTTAATTTTTGTTAAAATCTAATTGTATTTTTTTTTATATAAAATTTTGATATTGTCACGTTTGACAGGAATGAATAATGAAAATATACAATTAATTGATAGATACGTATACGAGATATATATATATACGCGAGAACGTTAATTAATAATAGAGATCAATAACAATGGCGAATAGCTGGGTGGAATCAATGTGCATATGCCAATTAACGCAGTTAACAGTTTCCCGCTTTCGATTGTCTCTCCTAATATTTATTCATTCCTTATTCCTTCCGTGTCCTGTCTACGTATTAATAATTTGATATGAATATTCTCATGTGCTTTTATTGCTTTAAACAGCACGTGCTTCGAATACGATAACGGATAGACACAGAACGGGAAGAAAATTTCACTGTATCCTATGTTTCGAACGAATCGATCAAAAAGACGGAATCGAATGTGTATCAAAGATATTCGAAGTATGGAATGCTCGAGCAAGTTCGGATAAAGTCGGAAGAAATCGGGCGAGCTCGGGAAAAGTCGGGCGAGCTCGGAAAAAATCGGATAAATACCGATAATACCGACCGATCCAATTATCTTTTATGCTATATTTTTCAGGTAATCTGGAAAAATTGTCTTAAAAATTCAGAAAAATTGATTAATGTAATTTCAAATATCTATTTCGAGGTTAAATTTATCCATATATAAATATTTTATTCTTTGAATATATAGAAATATTCGATCGTTCTTATTCGATATCCAATTGCATATTCTCTCTTTTCAAGTATAAGTGATACAGACTCTATCCACCATAATTTTCAATCAATCTTCAGTAACTTTCTATCTACCTCAAAGCTAACATTCATCATATTTCTCATACAAATTCTCGATTACCCTCTTTGAATACAAACGAACCTTTGTTTCACTCTGAAGCATAAGTTTCGTGAATAAATCTGTGTTTCTATGCATCGAATTAACTCACTTAAATTGAATAACTATAAGATAGAAACGATATAACAGTTTCAAAAATATCTATATTTTTTTTGGTCATCTCTGGATCAAAGGTCCATCGTAGAATTACATTTGTACCAAATTTCGCTTCAGTTTTGTAATAAAATCGATAAATCTTGGATGTATCGCGTGATATCACAGATTCCAAACAAGTTCCATTTTGTCGATCGCATTATTACGTTATTGGCTACCTTGCGGAATTTTCTCGCAGTGAGACATGCATCCCTGGTGCACGTCGAACAGGCGCGTCACGTTCCAATAATGTTATCGATGTTACCGACCGAACACAGAGATAAACTCGGACGTTAATAACGAACGAATGAACGAACGGAAGGCGATCCTCGACAAGGGGCCACTGTGAAAAATGAAATACGTGCAACGAAACGATTATACAGTTCATTGCTATCGTCTCGAAGGTTGGATGAATGGCAAGTCTCGAACAACGTTCAATTTGTGAACTGTATCTTTTCGGTATTGTATACGTGATATCAATACAAAACGAACGATTCTGAAATGTTTATTATTTCCATTTTGTGCTTCGGAAGAATTCTTCTTTTTTTTTTTCAAAAGATTTTACGTAATAAAAAATTATTTCGATTATTCTTTTGATTCTAAAATATCCATTTTCTTTTCAAATCATTTAAAAAGTTTACCATCGTATGTAAAATAATACGAAAAAAATTTGATAAGATAAGATTGAAAAAAAATTAATTGACAAGATCGATATTTACAAGTATTTCTTTCAATGATACTTTGTAAAAAAAAAAAATTCAAAATCTAACGAAAGCTAGTATTTTCTATATATTTCATTGAAAATTGGTAAAAATAAGAAGAAAAGCGAAGCGTATTAAAAGAGCTCGACGAGTCGGCGAAACGTGTCATTAATTACTATACACGCTCCTCTCGTAACGAAGAAACGTGAATCCGTCGCGACGGCGTCGCCTCTCGAAATTCATTGGAAGTCATCCCGCAGGGCCACCATTAATTAATAATATTAACGCTCGACGTGGCATCGACGAGCAAAAGGACATCTTTCGAAAAGAGAAGAGGGAGAAAAGGGAGAAAGAGAAGAAAAGTAGATAGTAGAAATCGAGTGAAAGAGGAAAACAAATCGAATGAAATCGAGAAAGGGAAAATAATTAATTTAAAAAAGAAATAATATAAAAATTATTCGAATTAAAAAGAAATTATATTAATAATGATATAAAATCTAATGAAAGAAAAGTGGATCAAATTGAAATTAAAAGCAAAAAAATAATAATAAAAAGAAGAAGATTTGAAATTGAAAAAACGCGGGAAATTTGAAAAGATTCCTCTTCTAAAATTTCACAATTAATATAATAAATAAAATTTGAATAAAATTGTAGAAATAATTGAATTTGAAAAAATTCGAGAAAATTCGAAGAGTCTCGAAAAATTTCGAAACATATCGATCATCTTGTAAAGTTATTACGTTTGATGATAATTATTTGGGAAAAAGAATCGAGAAGAATCATCATCAAAAAAAAAAAAAGAAAAAAAATTAACGCAAGCGGCAGAGAAAAAGAAAGGGAGAAAAAATGGAGGATGAAGAGTCAGAGAAACGTCACGAAATTATTAATTTCACGACGCGACGACTTTCGATCTATTCTCACAGGTGTTGCCCGATAACGCTTCATCCTATTAATTGGACACCTATCTCGAGAGAGGAGGGGCTGTTGTTACTCGCACAAACTTCTGACGAATGTCAGTGAAATATTTATGACACGTCGAGAACACTTGCGAAAATATAAA
Organism: Apis mellifera; assembly: GCF_003254395.2. NCBI lineage: Eukaryota > Metazoa > Arthropoda > Insecta > Hymenoptera > Apidae > Apis > Apis mellifera. Next base: position 825,068 of record NC_037648.1, read on the forward strand.
ATTCGAACGAAGATTATAAATAAAAATTCTACTCTTCAAATTTAAATTTCCAATTTTTCTTTTTTTTTATCTATTCCTCTTCACGAACCAGTATTGTTTATTTAAATCGTAAAATGCAGAGATTTAAACGAAGATTGAAAATTAAAATATTGGAAATTTATATATATATATATATTTTTTTTATTTATTCATCTACCAAGAATAATTGTTTGTTTCAATCGTTCATATTTATTTTGCTAGCAAATGTGCACGGAATACGTTTTCAGAATTCAGATTGATTAGCGATAGATGAAGATCTTGTTAAATCTTAACAAGCGCCCCTCTTCGATGAAATGCACACATATATCTTTTAATACGTGAATTGGAAAAAATTGAACTATATTGTCGCAATATTTTTGGAATCGAAGATGAATTCCGTTTGAAATGAAAATGATAAAAAAATAAACATTCTAAAATAAACTGTCCTGATTTTCATTTAATTAATTCTAATTTATAATAGTACTCGCTGAAATTAAACAATTTTATTTGTAATTTTATTACCGAATGTTGCCAGCAGTGCTATTTCAAGTTGGTACCTATTTCTTTTCCTTCATATATATATATACTTTCCTGTCAACAATATTCAATCTATCGTTTCAATCTTTTCCCATTTAATTTTAATTTCCCTCCATCCCTCTTAATAATCTCTCTTGCTATACGCTACCATTATACCGTATAAAATCGTAATATCTCTCTCTCTCTCTCTCCTCTAAAAAGCCCAATCCAAACAACGTATCCAGCTACGGGATAGAACTCCCCCTTCCCTTCTCCTTCCCTTCCCCCTCCTCTCCCCGTCTTCGCCATAATCGCAATAGCGAGCGTATGAATTTTCTCGTTCCGTTTCCAGATACCGTCGTACGACCCGAACTCTCATTGCATGTGCGTCGCAGGCGAGGTGTATTGTTGGTGGCAGAATTACAATCCGAGCACCGACCCTTCCGCCGGCCCCTCGTTCCTCCCGTCGACCACGATAGAAAGTAATTACACGCCGTCCCTGGAAGGAAGCACGGACGCCGTAGACAGTTTCGAAGCTTCCGGTGATCCAGCTGAGGAGGCATCGCTCGAGCAACAACAGGGATACGGGGAGATTAACGCGACCTATTCCTCGACTACATCGCAACCGGCCCCTACTACGTGTCTCGTCATGGGTAATGGATCAACTCGCTCCTCCCCTCCACCTCCTCCCTGTTTCTCTCTCTCTCTATCTCTCTTTCTCTCTCTCCGCGATTCTTCGCCGCGAGATATCGATTCATACGCGCGGTTAGAAAGCCGTGGGAGAAGGAGGGGGAAGAAGGGTGGGGGGAGCGCAATTAGTCTCGCGTCGCGCGGACGGATTTCCTCTATACGGAAATATAGGGGAAATATCGGGAGGATGTATCGTTGATCGACTCCCCTTTGTGCGACGATTGGTCGGAATAGCGGTGTCCCGACCGTTCGAGGCGACTGCCTCGATGTTTTGCACTTAACTGGCTCGTAATCATTGTTAGGATTAGATGGGCGGGAAATTTAATTGGAATTGGCGGATTAGTAAAAGAAAGATTTTATTTTCTTCTATTATTACTCAGATTAATCAGATAACAAAAGTAGTAGAAATTATGAATGGGCCGACTATACGAAAGATTGATTTCCTTCGATCGAAAATGTAATTTTATCGAAATCTTCGTTCAAAAAATAGAAGAAACTACACCATTATTAATTAATGAAACATAACCAAAGACTGTCACTTAAGACAGTAGTAGAAATGACGAATGAGCCGACTATCTATTTTTTCCCGAAAAGAGATAAAAGTGCAGTATCATCGTTAGGCGGGAAATTTAATTGGAATTCGCCAGTAACGAAAGATGATTTTCTTCGATCGAAAATGTAATTTTTTCGAAATCTTCGTTCAAAAAATAGAAGAAACTATACCATTACTGATTAATGAAACATAATCAAAGACTGTCAATTAAGACAGTAGTAGAAAGTGCAGTGTATCATCGTTAGGACTAAAAGGGCGGGAAATTTAAATGGAATTCGCCAGTAACGAAAGATTATTTTCTTCGGTCGAAGCGAAAATGTAATTTTATCATTTTTTTCATTCAAAAAATAGAAAAAACTATACCATTACTGATTAATGAAATATAACCAAAGACTGTCAGTTAAGACAGTAATAGAAAAGAGACGAAAGCGCAGTTAGGATTAAAAGGGCGGGAAATTTAAATGTAATTCGCCAGTAACGAAAGATTATTTTCTTCGGTCGAAACGAAAATGTAATTTTATCGAAATCTTCGTTCAGAAAATACAGAAAACTATACTATTAATCAAAATACAACCAAAAACTGTCACTTAATACGTGGTAAAAGTACGAGTAGTAAAAAATCTCGATCTTTCAAATTTTTAAACACTTGTACGAGGAAGAAAGGGATGCTGACGAACGTGGAAATCTGTTTACAGGAAGGGAGTATCGCGAGGGCGAGTTGCTGCCTCACTCGACCGGGAACTGCATCGAATGCAGCTGCGGATCCGAGGGCCGCGTCGAGTGCTCGCCGCGGGACTGTGTCGCCCTTCGACCCGAGATACCAGTTGCACCGGGTGTACCGGACGCGGCGGACGGCGATTTCGAAGTGTTCAACCTTGCGAGGGACCGAGGGATCGACGAGAGCTTTTAAAGCACCCGATCGACTAGCGCACGATCGTCGCCTGTTCGAAATGAAACGCGAGATTCCTTTTTAGATTCTTTATTCCGGGAATTGTCGATCGATATGAATTATTTAATTTTTAAAATATTTGTGAAGTATGTTTTAAAATTTATCCCAACGTGATAATCGAATATTTGTTCCATTTGACGATACAAGCAATAATTTTTCTAAAGAGAGGGACATATCGTGTGTGTGTGTGTATATTTAACGTTGTATTAAGAAGAATGTAAAGAATTATATACAATTTCTTCCCACGAATTTTATTTTCGTATCGATCAACGATAATAATTTAATAACAATCGAGTTCTCGACCGAAACAATTTATAGAAACATTTGAATAAAATATTCGAGATGAATACGATTACACGGTTGAAAAATCCGTGAGTATTAATTAGTTTAATTTATATGTATATATATATATTCTTCTTATCTTCTCTCGAGCTTCTTCCCTCCCTTTGTTCCGGAATGAAAGAGTTTCCGGTCGAAAGGGAACTGGTGAAAAAATCGATTATCGATAATGAAACAAAAGAAACGTTAAACGCTTTCTTTTCGACCGATTAATCGAGGCGTAAATATAAAGAGAGAGAGAGAGAGAGACAGTTGTTAATTGGAAGGAAAATTATTATCGAATCGATGATTAAAAAAAAGAAAAATGATCCTGTCTCCACGTGGTGATAATTATAATTAGATCAAATTGTGGCCGAATAACGTGTTTATGTTTTAACGATTCAGCAAGATCGATAACGGGGCACTAATTAAGTCAGGGATGCTCTTCTCACGAGCAAAGTGTAATTTTATTACCCTACGGGGTTTCCAAATTTCCCATTTTATTACCCACGCGTTTCCATTGGCGTGGGCCTAATTTATCGAAAGATGGATCTTGGCCACGATCCATCATCTTCTATCGATTGATTATTTAAACGAATTCTCTCGTGTAAGATTAATTATTGTATCATTAGTGATATTAAGATTAGTGAGATTAGTTATATTATTAGCTACGATTTATTCATCATATTAAAATTGTTAAACCGATCCGTGGAGAATTGTTCGAAATAATAAATTTCCTAACCTCTCTTTTATGGATTGAAATTATTGGGAATTTTTTCGATATTATTATCTTCCAAATTGATTATTTATCTTATGGGAGAAGAAGGTATATTTGTTTATGTAATTTATGTAAAAATCAGCAGTCTAATTATTAGAGCGTAAAAGAGAAAAAGAGAAATCTCGAAAGAATGTTCCTCAGCGCCACCAAAAATACCAAACGATAGATCGATAAGAATATTAGATTGTACTTCCACGCAAATTTTCCATTGTTTTGAACAATTTAATAATTTTTCTTTCTAATAAAAAAAAGTATTTTCTTTCAGGTTTCGAGACTCGCACTAACTAAGATAGATCCTGAAACGAAATAATTTTTTTAACGATCTATCTTCGTACGAATCCTCGCGACGATCGTCATCGAGTGATGATGTGATCGAGACAGAATCGAGGAGCTTGGCAGCAAAAAGGAGGCAAATTCATTTAGAGGAGTTGGTAACAATTTCAGAGAAATTAAAAGAAATTGATTGTAATTAACTTATGCTAATTAATAGTTTTATTGATTTCCCAAGTCTTTGAAAAACAAAGTCTTTAAAATTAAGGGAAATTAAGTGTCGGAAGATTGTCGAGTTTCTTAATTAATATTCTATTCTGTGTTAAAATTTTTAGTTTGTTTGTTTGTTTTTTGTTTCAAAAATTTTGTTGTTTTAATAATTTTTAGTTTGTTTTTTGTTTCAAAAATTAATTGTTATTAATTGTTAATTGTTTTTTGTTTCAAAAATTTTGTTGTTTTAATAATTTTTAGTTTGTTTGTTTTTTGTTTCAAAAATTTTGTTGTTTTAATAATTTTTATTTGTTTGTTTTTTGTTTCAAAAATTTTGTTGTTTTAATAATTTTTAATTTTATTTGTTTTTTGTTTCAAAAATTAATTGTTATTAATTGTTATTAATTGTTAATTTTTTTTGTTTCAAAAATTAATTGTTATTAATTGTTAATTGTTTTTTGTTTCAAAAATTTTGTTGTTTTAATAATTTTAGTTTGTTTGTTGCACAAGAATGTTACATATATATATAAATTTCACATTTATATAATCAATATTATAATATTTTATAACATAATATATAGAAAATAATAGAATAAAATTAATTTCTGCATCCAAAAAAAGGTCCTCTTGACATCCATGCGAATATTTCTGAAAGACAAGAAAACAGTTTTTAGACACTAGATAATAACTACTTATAATCATATCCTAAATTAACTAAAAAAATTACCAATGGATCCGCCTCCCTTTTTTACCTCGATAAGATCCTCGATTCTTGGCCAGTTTGGCCGCAAATTTTCTATCGGTAGATAACCCCCTATCGTAGACGTTAGTCCCCAGATTCGAACGAGAAAAATCCCGCGCGCTTTAGTTCTCGAAAGATAAGTTAGGGAGCGTTCACTCGTCTGTCGTTGTTTTTGTACGCACTCTCGAACGAGAGAGATATTCAATTTCCACGTTCGACGACACAGCGATGAACAAAATACAATTGTGTAGACGTCGGCCTACAAATGTACGAATTAATATTGCCGGGTACCAGGAAAACCGGTGTTCCGTTTTAAGGAATGAAGCATTGCAGAGCTTGACAGACTCTCGATCCTTGTGCGGTGAGCTGGTAGATGTCACTCGTCTCCTTCGTCTATATATATATATATCTATATATATATGATTAGTACGAGACGTGGTCATATCCTGTTCAAAGCCGTTTCGCTTGGCTCTGCGTCATGAATCCTTGCGACGACCACTTCCTGTGCTTCTGCGAGTTATCAACTGTACGAGATGTTCAGGAAGTTTATTGAGCGATCTGGATTTGGCCATTTCAGTTGAATAACGAAATATCGTCTCGGTCCTTGTCGTTTCTTAATCCCTCCCCCCCTTGTCGTGACGTGAGAGGGGAGATATACACTTTAACAGTGGAAATCGTCGAGAATCAAATTGGCTCGTTTTCTGCAATTGAAGAAATGGAATAAAATTACGTTTCGGCAAAATCCAAATGGATGGAAAATGATATTGGAAAGAGGATTTTACTTACTTAAAAATTTGATATGCGAGGATCGATTAATACTGATCGAACATTTCGTACATGTACATCATATCACGGATCGTCACTGAAAAGAGAGAGATTAAAAGAGTTTTAGAAGATGAATCGATTAATTAGCGTAGTAAACGATTAATTAAGTAAGGATTATAATTAGCGAAAAAAAAAGCGTAGAGTGGGGGTAAAGTTCTCGAGGATATTCTATAATTAAATATCTCTTTTCCTTGGATCAACGATTATTTGTCCTTAAAATTTCTTTTCTTAAAAAAAGATTCTTCACGATTCTATTTTTAATCCTATATTTTGATTTGCTGATAAGAATCGATAAGAAATTAAAAAAATTTTTCATTTCGAAACAGAAGAGAATTAAAAAAAATTTTAAACACATTTAAATGACTTGATCTGTTAAAAATTTGCCGATCATTAAAAAGGGAAGAGAACTTTGAGATAATAACCTAATAAAATACGTATATTATCAATTAAAAAAACAACCACGTTATATAAGATAAAAGAAGATTAGAACGATACGAAGCGAGAAAAAGTATTTAAATAAAAATCGATAGCGTGATTTCATCACCCGAATCCAATCTTAAATAGCCTCCCGATCTATAATACCGTATGTATATGTATTGCTCTTAAGAAAAAAAAAAGAAAAAAAAAAAAAAACAAATCCCGTGTTGTATGGATCAATTATTGATTAATACATACATATTCGTACATATACATATGAATATACACGTATATATATATACGTATCTATATGCATTACACCAAGGAACCAAATTATCAAGAGATAATATTATGCGTATTTATGCATATAAATATATATATACATATGTATATATATATATTTAATTATATATATATATATAGGAATAGGATATCCAAGCGTTTCGACTTGTGCACCTTTTGTAGATATATATCCGCCTATCCGTTTTATGGTACGTTTTTTCCTGTATAATTGCAGCGTTTCAATAATCGAGCTACGTTTTAAGAGAGAGAGAGAGACGCGAGAATTATTTCGAAGAAAGAAAGAAAAAAAGATAACTCTGGGTTGTCAGCTACACGCATTCTAACCTATAAATATAAATGTAATATTGGAAGATAGATGGACCCACCTGTTTCAAGTACCACTCTTGACTCGTTATTTTCAGAAAATTAAATGAATCAAAGGATGAGAGAGAATAAAAATAAATACGGAAAAATTATTTATTATTCGTAAAAAAAGATTGTTTTAATCGAATAAAATTTTATTAAAGCAATGGTAAAAATGTTAAGAAGCAATAATAATGATAATTATTATCATTAAAGACATATCAAGAGAAATGATCCATCTATTTTCAATATATCTCCATCTATTACCATAAATATACGTTTGATCATGAAGAGAATCTATCTCAGCGTACAAATAGTTAATGATCTTATGGTAACATCGATACATAAACAGATACGAAAGAAGCGAAGCGGTTGTAATTATACTTTTATGACGAAGTTAATTGTTCATAGTTAGTCGCATAGTTAGGTAGAGATCCAATGTGATATATATACATTCAAAAGGTAACTTTGTCTAAAAGTTTTACAATACATATATATATAGAAGGAGAAGCCACGACGTTTTATCGCAAGATTTGCCGTAACTTCTATGAACGTTCGTTCAATTAGATGTATACTGTCATAGAATATCGAGCAACGTTTTCGAACAATATCGTCGGGTTCGCTTTTTGCAACGATGCAAGTTTACTGTCACACACACATACACACACATACGTATTAATCGCATTTTCGTTGAACGAGCCCGCGTAATCGCATCATCATCATGACACGGCCTGTATACTTATATTATCTTTAATGATAGTCAAAATAGAAAACAGGATGATCTCGAAATGTTTATGACTACTGTGGAATAACGATCGAGACTACTATTTTTTAATTGTTCGAAGGGATCGTTTCATAACGATCTATTTCCTCGAGATTCAAATATGAAATTGCACAAAAAAATGGAGAAAAATAAAAAAAAAGCATAAATGGAAGAAAAAAAATGGGATCATCACGAGATCACGCGGGACCATCATGGCAGTTCGTTTTTCCGTTTAACCTTTTTCGTAACGATCTCGTACGTCTTCCAATCATCCCACATATTATACCATTGTATCTGTCTTGTACCCGTGGGATCTCCTGTCTTCTTAAAAAACGCTAAATAAAGAAAGATCTTATGATACGTGTCGATTCTCTTTCAATTTTTACCTATTGTAATTTTTACATTTTATCATTTAACACAAAATTCCGAGAATTTCGTTCGCTACAGAATTTTATTTTTTATTATCAAATTATTTCGTTCAGTTAAGTTAGATTGATTTCACTTGTTTCAGATTAAATTAATTTTTATCGAAATACGTTCGATATCCTATACAATATTTTAAGGTTAAAATAATTCATGAGTGATTAAAATTAATCCGAAATAACTATAGTATATGTTTAAATATGTTAAATATATCGTAGAAAGGAATGAATAATTTGAAAAAGTATTTATACGTTACTTACGTGTAAAATTTCGATTTCGATCTTGAAAAATGTACTCATAGTAGGTTGAAAGGATCGCGTATATTTTCAAAGAATGCATATATATAACGTAATGAATAATTTTTAAAATAATAATTCCTAAATAAAATTTATTTATTTATTTATTTAATTATTTATTATAACAAACGATCTTTATAACGGCAAATCACAATTAACTCAACAATACAAAAACCGATTTTAATATCGATAGTTCGATAGCTAATAATTGAACTCGCAGTGTTTATCACGTGATTTGATTTGTAGCAAACTTTACTTATTTCCGAGGAAAGAATCAAGAATCGAATAATATAGAAAAGATAATGAATAAATGAGGCAAAAGTGAAATCAAACGTGATCATAAAAAATATATTAATAAGATGCCTATGTAATAAAAGTATTATAATTATAATTATTTATAAACTAAAATAACGAATAGTTTATAATACGTTTACTGTTTCATTGAACTGATATAATAAGTGATATAAATGCATAAAGTTACATGTTACATAATCAATTAAAAAATCAATGATCGCAAACTGCTTTGATGTTCATTTTTTTAATGTGTTTAATTTTATTCTCAATTGCTATTATATGTAATGCATCTTGAATTGAGTTATTGTAGGAATGTATTTAGCGTGAGATGCATGTATGAATGGAATGGATGTATACATATATGTATAATAGAACATCGATGATGCCATATAATAAAATTATGTATTAATCATGCATGTAAGATGACTAATTCAACAAAGACAAGAAATAATGAATTAAAAGAAGAAGAAAATATATGAATGCAAGAAAAGATATTAAAATTTTGAAATGAATGTAAAATGCAAGTATGAGTTAATCTTTAATAGCAAGCCTAGTAAATCTGTGAGGAAATAAAACGATTTTGGTACTCAAATTTTTTTGAATTTTTCACGAGAAATTTAAATAAAAGTAATCCCTATATTATTTTTGTAAGTGTTTTTAATTTATTTTAATTTATAATCAATTTCTTTATTGATACTTGTTTTTATTATTTATTAATCGATTACATCGATTTACTAGATATGTTCATATAGATTTTTATTATTAAATAAGTTACTTTAATACATATTAAATGTTAATTTTTATTATTATTCATAAATAAATTTCTTTTGTGTATATATATATATATATATATATATATATAAAAATCTATTACATTTGTTCAAAACAATTAGATTTCGATTAACAATTACAATAAATATATCATGACAACACAAGATATATTAGAGTGCGCTACAATCATAGTTAAAAAAGTTTAATTTTTAAAATTACAAAAAAAGTATAAGTTTTGTTTTGAATAAAAAATATTTCTAAATATTGATAATTTTAAAAACTGATAAAAAGAATGTTAAAGAGAAAAAGTACTTGTAACAATACGGATGTATATTTACGATTTGATATCAATGATATAACTTGATATTAAAGGTTAGGTGTCAAACATTATATATTAGAACGTTATATGTTAAAACAATTATTCAATTATATTTATTTCAAGTTATTTTAATTATAATTTTTATAAAATATATATATTTTTTAATATTTCTATAATATAAATATACAGAAACACCTATTAAGATAATTATGTATGATTTCATAATTTCATTTTATAGATATATAAATGAATATATTTCGTTATCTATATTAACAGCTGGCAGATATTAAAACATAACGTATATACATAGATATAAAATTTCCGTTTGTTGAGACTGTTATCAACATAATAGATTTTTTTATATCATTATGATTCTTCCTATGACAAATAGGAAAGAAAATCTTTGTTTAAATTAACAAATTGAAAATTATTTCAAAGTTATCTACAGAACAGTGCAAATTAGAAGGATGGCAACTGAAGTCATAGAATCACATCCATTTAAGAATTTACAAGAATTATATGATAATGTGGATAATCTGAAACCATGGCCTGATATTAAGAAACTAAGAGAATCAACAGATTATGTGTATAATGGTTCAGAAATAAATATACAAAAGTTGTATTTGGAAAAATTTGATAGACAAGAACAACCAAGAACATTAGTATGTCATGATATGAAAGGTGGTTATCTGCAAGATAGGTAATATGTGTACAAATTATTATGTTTATTATGGTATAAATACATATTATTCATAATATAATTTTTCCTTCAGATTTATAGATGGATCAAAGTCTTATGAGTCTTATTTATTTTATCATTGGAGTGTTATTGATACATTTGTATACTTTAGCCATTATTTTATTACTATTCCACCTTATGGATGGATTAACGCAGCACATGATCATGGAGTTAAAATTCTTGGTACTGTAATAACTGAAAAAGAAGGTATATGGGATCTTATACTTGTATCTCAGGAGGATGTGAGAAAATTTGCAGATGCATTAATAGTTGTTGCAAAATTTTATAAATTTGACGGCTGGTTATTAAACATTGAAAATGTGATTAAAAATGAACAAATCAACAATTTAATTTATTTCGTGAAATATCTAACAGACAATATACATGAAGCAATAAAAGATTCTGAAATTATATGGTATGATAGTGTGACTAATGAAGGAACGTTAAACTGGCAAAATGAGCTTAATAATAAAAATATGTAAAATTATTATTTCTATATTTTTATAATTATTTTTAAATAAGTAAAATTATTTTTATAATTATTTCTGTTTTTTATGTTTCAGAGACTTTTTTTTAAATTGCGACGGTATTTATTTGAACTACAATTGGAATAAATCAAAACTAGAAAATAGTTATGCACTTGCAAAAAATCATAACAGAAATGTTCATGATATTTATGTAGGATTAGATGTTTGGGGAAGAGGATGTCCTGGTGGTGGTGGATTTAATTCAATATATGTAATTATAATATTTTATATTTAAAAGAAATAATTATTTAATATCTAATTATAATAATTTGCAGGCTTTACGAAAAATACGGCAAGAAAAACTTTCGGTCGCAATTTTTGCTCCTGGTTGGACTCATGAATTTTTCGGATCCAAAACATTTCAAGAATTGGAAGATTTATTTTGGGCACAATTGTTTCCTTATTTATATATTCATGTACTTATCTATGAAGAAGAAACATTTAAAACATCATTTTGCCGTGGAAGTGGTAGTTTGTATTATAGCTGTGGTGAGGTATATTAAATATTTGATATTATTTTTAAATATCATTTAATGAATATATTAATGATTATATTAAATTATTAAATGTATATGTATTGAATGTTAATATGTTAATATATAAATCTTTTACAGATACAGTTAGATATGCGCATTGTAGAAGGTAAAAATATTTGGGAACAAAGATCATTCTATAACTTATCCAAGCAAATGCCACAAATATCTGTACCTACACCACATTTACAATTCACATATGTTCCACAACTTCCTGAACCAAAAAATGAAAACGATCGAAACGAATGTCCAAAACAACCGATACAATATATTTACGAAACAAAGAAAAACGTTATTCGAATATTAGAAAATGTTGTAAATATTCAAGACAAAATGCCAATCCTAGATATAAATTGCTTCGAATTTTGTAATCAATTTTCTTTTGAAGGTGGTGGTTGTTTAAAATTAATTACGAATGATCTTAGATCGTATCATAGGTAAGAATTTTACGTTTTATAATTAAATTTAATATATGATTTAATAATGATTATTTTAAATTTAATTTATATAAAAATAAAATATAAATTTATAATTTAAATTATTTATAGATTATTTCTTGTTCATATCGAATTCCAACAAGACATTGAAGCAACTATCATTTACGAAGAAATGATATCTTCTATGACGAATGGAACTCGAAGTGAACCAATTTTAATTTTGGGTAATGATTCTGGCTTAAAATCTATTATCCATTATAAATCAGAAAATTTAAACTCGAGATGGAAAAAATGGTAAATTTATAAAATTTAAATATTTTAATGTTATTAAATAAAAGATTATATTGAATTATAAGAAATTAATAATATAATTAGTAATATCATCATTCAATATAACGAATATCTCTTGAAATTATTCTTGATTCTCAAGAGTCAATAACTTTAAGATAATTTTATGCTATACTCTTGGGATCTGCTATTCCGAAGTACGATAAACTAGAACTCGAACTCGAACTTACATCCTCAGATACAAAATACATCCACTACCTCGCGAGATACAAAATAGAGTTTCCAACTTAAACTAACAAAGAACTTTCAAATAAACGTATGATGTAATTCGCGAAATTTATTTATGCGCCTTTTAATCAAAGTGATTAATCTCACGAAACAAGAAATCTAAAAATACTAAATATACGAATTAGCAAATGAATTTCAAATCTCATTTATCAAACATTTAAAAAGTAACGTTCATATCGACGAATCAATACCATATTTGTCTAACAGAAAATTTTCCTTTTTGCCGACAGTGTTTATCTAACGAATATGAGGACTGTGAACGAGATCGGTATATCTTTCGCAAAGAAGAATATCTGTTATCTAGGAGAGATCATTCTCGAACAAAAAGGACATCCGAACTGTAAGTTTGCCCCTTCGTAATGTATATACTATCGCTTGCATTTTGTGCTCTCTCGAGAAATGTAACTATGTATATAACAGGTGGATTGCGTCACGATAAAAGTGTATCGCAAAAGAACGAGGTTCTCGACCGTATAAAGAACCGTTCTCCGATTATCAGATCGAGTTGTGTACACCATTTCGTCTTTGAGAACCACTTTAGTGAAAGGAATACCGACGTTCCATAGAACGCCTATTCAATATAACTTATCGCTCGATATTTCACAGGTCGATTTCGCGATTATGCGATAAGACCATTTCACATTCGATGTTATTAGTTTAAGATCATAAAACTAATCATTTTTTTTTTCATCTTTTCGTGATTTAAATTTATTTCTCAATTCTCACTTGCAATTTCGTGCTTTATTACCGTTATTCGATGTTATTGTCACGATGCAGAAGTGTCTGCATTCCGCGGTCGGTAATTTGTTTGACGGAAGGACGAAAAATGTCGACGAGAACCTTCTTGTATGGAGAACGAACGGGGCTATAAGAAACGAGGTCACGACACCATAACTTCTACTACTTTTTTCATTCATTAGTCGCATTTCATGCATTATGCGCGGATTATGCTTGATTTCGATTCATCATTTTTGATTGGCATATAAATTCAGGAATCTGTTAAGACGATTGATTAATAGCAAAAATTTTTTCTTTAATTTCATTTATAATATTTTCTATTTTATAAATACAATTTTCCATAATGTATTCATTTTATAACACATCTATAATTCATATTTTTAATATTTAAATATTATATTATTATAGATACTATGAAATGAAAATATCAAAATCTTATTGAAAATTTTTATTTTTTGTCTTGAATTAATTTCTTGAAACTAGTATATATTCTACTTATTAATTAGTAGAATATGCTTGTATCTTTCATATCATAAAAATAATAATCATATCAAATAGAAAGTTCTTCAGGATACAAGCTGCATAAAATATTAAATAACCGCATTAACCTTAAAAAAAATTGTGTCACTGTAACAGTATATTAGTTTGCTGTGATCAAAAAGTCATCGATAATTTTTGCAATTGACAAGTTGCGTAGTAGTTCAAAATTCATGACAATGCACAACACCCACTTCAAAACGAACGGTAGTTGTAAGGAGGACAATCTGGTTGGGATTATTCGCAATGTATACGTTGATGTGAAATATTTGCAACTGTGGAATGTAGTATATTCCATGTATTCCATTTCAATTTTAAATTAGTTATAAATTATTAACTCATCTTCTTATCGTATCAGAAATCTTACGAATTTGATTAATTTATCATTATATTAACACAGTTATAATTTATCTGTTATTTTTCTTCGTTAGGTTAGATTTACAATAATAGAAATTATTTCAGATTCGCTTTTAAATTGCACTCAGCATGAGAAAAAGGCAATCGCTTGAAATTCGGCTGTGTAATCGATGCTATCCAACAATTTGTCGGAGTATGGCCTAATACCGTTGAACCGTGACCAACAATCAACAATTTCAGGCGCGACTACAGTGATGAAGTTAGCGCCAACAATTTTCAGGCGCGCAACAGTCGCTAATGAATAGGGCACCATTCATTACGGCCCTCTGGATGTTCTCGAAGCAAACAAGTGATGGGCCGGTTGCTCGTTTGTTTTAGCAGTCGCGGCGCAAATGAGAAACCCAAATTACGTTTTCGAACTGTTATATGTCGCAACAGGGACTATTTGTAATCGGAGAATGTGGCCAGTTCATTGATATTCCTGCGGTTATCGGGTCGAATTTTTTTGCGGTTCTATACCTGCTGTTACACTTTGCATTATAAGACTTCTTTTCTATTTCTTTTTTTCTTTCCTTCACGATGTGTTATCTCACTCGTCAGTTACATCAAGTGTACGCGTATATACCTTCGCATTGTAATACATACGGTTGCTTTCGATTTGCATGTAACCTTTTCGAGCGCATTGTTTTTCGATTTGCACGTGGGTATCATACTTTTCTACTTACTTCATATAAATCATAAGTAATAATACTTCAACAGTTTGGTCAACTGTTTGGTAACGGTATTTGAATTTAACCAAAATGTACAATAGGTGAGAAAAAAATAACCATAAATTATTTGAAAATTATTATTTTTATTCTTCTTACGGGTCGATTGTTACTAATATAAAATATATATTTGTTTTTGAATATGTAATTTTGAAGAAAATAAAAAGTTTATATGGAAAAAATAAAATAAAATTTATATTCACAGAATTTTATTTCACAAAGATATCCCGTCGTAGATTTTCCATCCAGATCCTCACTTAACCTCAATCGGGCAGTCACGAGTCGATTCGAGAAAAAACATCAAACGCGTTAAAATTTGTCCTAAAGCCACAATGTTGGGAGTGGAACCCGGCGTAAAAATAAAATTCATTTCACAAGTGGGACGATAAACGGTACCAAAAGGATTTCGCGATCGAATCTATTCGGAAATACGATAAAACGTAGAGCGAAATAATGGTTCGTTATCCGTGTGCTCGCTCGACAACAACTATAATATTTTTAGGATCCTTGATACGACGTTTAAATTACCTCAAGGATGATCAGGTCGTACGATTTATGAAACGTATAATCAAGTGTGGCGGGGATCGGCTCTCGTCACGGTCGATAAAGCGAAAGAATGTCGTTTTTGGCGTGCTTAACGTATCGCATGGATGTTCTTTCGCAACTATTACCACGAGTATCTTCGACGTTTCTTTCATGCTATCGCGGCCGTGTTTACGACAGAAGATCGATGACTCTTCTCCCTTCCGTCATCGTGTCGGCGCATCCTCCACCTTCTATCAGCGTGTAGGAAGCAACAAAGTGGGTGTTGAACTCCGTTAGAAGCGTTTTACCAGAGAATTTACCACAACCTTGAGTGCATTCTTTGAAGAATGCGCTTTCTTCGCGCCCATTCTTTCATACGATTACGTGATTTTTTTTCTTTTTTTTTTTTTTTTGTTTGATTCAATCCTTCGCGCTTATGAAATAATCAATTTGCAAATTTTTGAATAATTTCTTCGAGTTGCATCATCATCATCTGTGGAGCATATTGTATAAAGTAGCTATCGTAGAATAATGGAAAGTGAAATAAATTTTATTTTAGGTCCCATTTCTTTACTTACATACGTAAAAATGATGCGTATAAATAATAGATATGAATTTACATAAAAAAATGGTGATAATAAATGAAATACCGGTTGTTCTTTTGAATTTCTGAGATGTTTGAGTCATATTCTAGGATTGCTAATAACTTTCTATTGTTACTCGAATGAAATTTTCAAGGCCTCGCTTGACTATGATCTTTATAATTGCTAATTTTCCAAGCTTCTAAATGTAAATTACTTTTTTATTTATTCTTTTTTCTTTTTTTTTTCTTTTTTACAAAAGTACCTTCGACGATGGATTAATTATTACAAAAAATTTCAGATCATGTCAATAATTTAACAACTAATTTGTAAATTAATATATTAAAAAAAAAAATATACAATTAAAGATGTTATTGCAAACTAATTACAAAACAATTAACGGAGATGTAAAATAAAAGATACGAGTATGTAATGAATAGAAATGAACAATATGATAATTCGAACCTTAAAAGGAGAAAAAAAAAAAAAAGGAAAAAAAAAAAAAAGAAAGACGTATTTATAGTTTTATTATTTTAATTTACTCGAAGGTAAACTTTTACGTGACTTTTGATTAATTCTCTTTATAAATTTTTCGTTTCTCTCTCTCGAAAAAAAAAAAAGAAAAAAAAAAGAGAGAAAAAAAGATTAAAAAGTGTGGATACTTTATATACGTTTATTGGTAATAATTTATTTCTCGCTAGGAGGAAGACATGACATAATTCTTGCACACAGGTTCAATGACACACACTTATTTCTATTTCACTTCTATTGGGTCAACGACCAAATAATTTCCCGGTGAAATCTTAGAAACATCTCTGCACACCATTTCAATCGCCGCGTACTGTTTTACACTGTTTTATCGTATTATATTTTCAAAAGATATTTCATGTAATGACAAATTATATATATACATCGAATAATAACATTTTACGCAACGCGCAAATATCTTTTTCCACGTACAAAATTATAAATAACAAATTACAAACGAATTTGTATTCATAGTTTAAAATTCCTACAAAAATTAGAAATTTTCTTCTTCTTTCGTTATCCCATTGGAAGAGAATTCACCTATCTAATTTCTTCTTAATTTCTAACCAGATATATATACGTATCAATACATCCTGTTTATAAAAAATTTTACAAGAAAATATCCATTAACCATTATCACCGTATCACCAGAGATGAAATTCCATACACGTGATCCAATCGAATTTTAAAGAAAAAGGAAGAAACATTTTTCACTAAGGTTAGGCCGCATTCACATTACAGGCGTTCGTAAAACCTTCATCAACGAACATACAATATATTTTGATTATAACCTCTATTTCTCCAAGCCTTCGAACTTCCGCCTCCGATACTTCCGTTCGTCTCTCTCCCTCTCTCGAAACGATCACAGAATCGAGTTTAATGGAAATCGATGGGATTCCGAATCGTTGTTTCTCCTCCATGAACGTTTGTCGGCCATCTCCATAAAATCTCCGCCATTTGGCGCTCGAGAGAGGCAACGAGAGAAGTAACGTTCATATTTACAAGATGAGATCAGACTGTTTTCCTGCTCGGCCAAGGCGATCTGGTCGCGTTGATTCAACATGGAGGAGAGGGATGAAGAGAGGTCTCGTCGGCTCGATCAAGGAAACGTTTTCAAACAGGACAAAACCTCTTCTCTATCTTCCATCGTGTTTTCGCATTCCGTGCGTACGAGATAAAGTTGGCGAACTTTTTACGGGTAGAGAGACAACTGCGCACTCTGTTGTTGATTTTCGGATTTAAAATAACTCGACTCGTCTCAATGTCCGCGTCCCTGAAAAAGAATTTTGGAAATTATTCTCCGAGCGAATAATGAAATATCTTCCTTTTCTATTTTTGTCCACTCCACTTTATTTAATAATATTTCTATTAAATTTCAATTTCGTGCATCACTTGTTTCCATCTTATTTCTACTTTATCATCGGTTCAAAGTTTTCTCAATATAATATTGTGTTATATAAGCATATTTGTTGTGATGCAAGATGAACGGAGGAAAACCTTTTCAATACTTTCAAGCAATAATAGCCGACTGTTTATCCACCCGATACAACTTCATAATCATGTATATCAAATATAATCCTGCAATATCAATAAAAGTTAGTTAATATTTCTCAACTTTTGATTCGGTCTAACAGAATCTTTTTCTCTAATAAAAATTTAATGGCCTTCCATTCTACGCCAGCTTCGAGAAAGACATTACTTACTCCTAAGGCTATTCCACGAAATTGTTTGCTTCTCGTCGTTAACGGACAGCCTCCCAAAAGCGCTTTCAAGATGATCATCGCAATGTTCAACGATTGCAGTGGATTTTATCGTCGCGTGATCCCGATCGAAAGGGAAACGTCGAAATCTTTTTAACAAACGGATCGAATCGTTGGTTAACCACGTTGGGGTTGCGTTCAAGCTTCGATGAAACTGTTTTCACCTGCTAGTGGCTTACCAAGATTATTCGTTCTTGGAGACTCTGGCAATTGATTCCAATTTCATTTAATTAGTGATTAATTCTCCGATCGACAGTTGAAACAGGAAATAGAAAAATATGAGAATGATAAATAAAATTTTATATTGGAAATTTTAATAGGATTTATTCTTGACAGAGGAAAGTTTTATGAAATACGATAAAAATCTTTCTCTTCAGAGATTTCGAAATTTATAAATTTTCCAATTAAAGTTGAAATATGCAAGTGTGAAGAAAAAAATATATTTTTTAAGGATCTTTGGAGATTTTAATTTTTTAATCGCTCAAAAATCAAGTTAAAAGTCAAATTTGAATTGAAAATTAAGTTAATGATCCGAGTTAATATAAATTTGGTGAGAGAGAAAATAACAAAGTATATCGTTTAATTTCTAGATAACATGATACATATTTCCAAGATATTTTTACTTTATTCTCAACAATTTATCACCCGACGTCCCCGATTAACCGTGACTTTCTACAGGAGAGCAGCAATTAAAGCATTCCACGGCCGACGAATCGCAACCGCGGACGTGATCGCGTTAGCAAAAAATATATATATATATATCCGGATGGAAGTTGGTTTTCGCAACGGGAGGATCGGTTCCGCCATTAACCGAACACCGACAAATTAATTTGCGGCGCCGAAAGTAAATCCAACGGTGAAACCTATCGCACGTTAATTAATTAAAATGGGATCGTGTCTTAAATGTTGAAAGGAATCGAAAGTAAAAGAGGGAATATTTCGAAATATCTGTGGCTATTCCTTCGGAATATAAATATCCGAGAAAACTAATACTTTGAATCACACGTGCCTCGTCGAATAAATTTTTTTATTTCGAACACCTTCGATTCCTAAATTAATCTGAATGATGAAATAAAATGGAAAAAAGAATTTTAAAATTCGTATCATAATTTGTCCGAAAGAATAATTCTGGGTGAAAAAAAAAAATAATTACCAACATCCGGTATACGATATCGAATAACTCGCATTTGCATTCTCCCGGTGGAAAAACTTTCCCCGCCTAACCTTGCGTTTACGCGTATCTCTCTCATTTTACGCGCCGAGCATATTTCGAAACTTAAATCGTTCACGAGAATCGTTCTTTCTCGTTGATCCGCTTAAACTTTCGTTGCGAGGAGAATTAGAATTAGAATTATTCACGATAATCATCAAATAAATCAATAAATTTTATTTTGGCTTGAGAAATCGTTCGTTCAAGTTTTGGAATTATAAATGCGATTTATTTATTAAAATTAAATGATATGCTTTTGATTACCGGTTTCGTGGATGGATCGAGACAAAAAAAGTGAACGATCGATTCGTTGTTATCCTGTTTGCACGATTCTGAAACAGGCGATCCTCATTTGCAAGTAATTGCATTCGCGATGAGCTCACGTTTCATAGAGTGGGGGGTATCAAAATTATTCGAAAAAGAAACGACATTTGACTCGTTAGAAACGAAGTAAAATTCACGATATTTAATCATGAAATTGCAGCATCTAACATTATATCAGAATTTTTTAATAAGAATAGAAGAATTTATTATTTCAATTTATCAACTCTTCACTCTAATTCAACTAATCTAAATTGATTCTATTTTCAGGCACCTGCTTCTACACTGTCTGCGACAGTGTTTAATTTTTAATCCTCTTAGCCCGCATGCGATCCTAATACTTCACCATCGTTTAATTTCACTGGATGCGATGTAGCTTCGACGTAAGTATATATATATATACATATATATATACACAAACTATAAAATTCATGCTATTAATTACAGAGAAGTTGGTCATTATTCTCTTATCATTTTTATTTCAATCGTATATACAGAAATCAACTGGAACAGAAGTGAAAATTAAAGATGGAAGGACAAGGTACGATCATCATTTTTACGGATTATTTCCTTGTCTATGATTGATTTGACAATCAGTTTCACAGGAAACTACGTGCACGAGCCACTTTCGAACAGCTTTAAAAGTTCAGGATCGATAATAGCTCACGCGAGAAATGAACGCTGTGACAGGCATTGACAAGTGAATGGCTCCACTTGTAGTCGGTCGATGAACCTCGCTCGATTGAAAAATCAAAAAAAGATCAACGGGCAGAATCCGTGCAACGAAAGTCGGTATCAGGTGGAGGAGCGGTCATTAACTTTTCCCGATAAAAATTCATGACTCTCTCTCTCTCTCTCTCTCTCCCCGTTTGTCACGTGTTCTTTACACACTTTCACCTCTGCCTATCGTTAAATAAATGAATTGTCGAGAGAAGAAATTGTCAAGGATCGTGACGTGTCTATTGTTTATATCTCGATCTATTCTTTTGTAAAGAGAATTATATTCTAATATCATTGTACCGTCGCCAATAAAATTGATGCAATGAAATTTTTCATTCGATTGCTTAATCGGAATGATGCGAAACGAAAACTTTTTATCGAGTATTTGGTGAAATTCAGTTTGACCAATCAAGTATTAACTGTGAGATAATTATTTATTCGCGAACGAGTA
Organism: Apis mellifera; assembly: GCF_003254395.2. NCBI lineage: Eukaryota > Metazoa > Arthropoda > Insecta > Hymenoptera > Apidae > Apis > Apis mellifera. Next base: position 846,172 of record NC_037648.1, read on the forward strand.
CAATTAAACAACTTTGTGAAACGGAATTATTAAGACGCGATGTATTAGATTTTATTATTAAGCGGAATACACAATGTGATAAAATTGTAAAACATTTATAAAATTTTATCGAAATTTATGGTTTAGGAATAATAAATTTTATTTTATAATTTTATCAAAATAATTTAAATATGCGATTTATAAAAATTTTTCATAAAATTTCGATAAAAAATAATTTGTAAGAATAAAATTATTTTTTAACTTGAAACATTCGTTCCACAAATACATCATCAAAAATGTAATATAAAATTTATATTTATTAAAGAAATTCAAATTGGAAATAATTTTAAATCTTTTTCTTTTAAATTATGTCTATTATAATCTTATAGGTTAGGATTCGAAAACATTAAGCGCTTTATTTCAATACGAAACTAAGCCAACAGGATATTTGTGTACATTCTAAAAGTTGGTAATGCTTTGAAACGTCTAATAAACGTAAATGATGAAAGAATTTCAAAATAATGATTTCCTTTCTTGCTAGAATACTTCCCTAAAAGGAGGGATAAAATGATCGGATTACAATCAATTAATCTTTCTCATTCGATCTTATAGACAGATATTTCATCTAATAGATACATATATAAAAATAGATCGCTTACTGTGTCGGGACATGGCTACCCTGGTTTCCTCTTTCCGCTCCACTGGTGTTGCATTTTATCACGTGTTATCGCGATTCGCGGATAAAAAAAGGAAAGGAAACATCATAGAAACTGGATTTTCCGGTCAACAGTGTCTCTTTTTATTTCGAATGAGATAATAACAAAATAATTCTCGACGTATAATCGTAATGTACGTCACGATAAATCTCGAAACGAAGGATTATAAATTGTGCAATTCCAATTTGAGGTTAGATTAGAAATTCGTAAGTTGATTTTGTTTGTTATTAATCGAGTTCGTATGTACGTCTTCTGGATTAAGATCGATAATCATTTATATTCATTTTCTTTACATGACTTGTACATATTTATATTCGATATAAATATCAGATCAATTTCCATATCGTAAAACTTTGTAACCTAACATAGAGCATCGTTATTTCGTGTTATAGTATGATTAATCGTATTATTATTATATTCTGCTGTACGAGATTATTAAATATAATAAAGATACGAGAATATTAAACATACACTTTCTACGTTTTAGAAAATTCGATTAATAAATTTCATCGATCTTGTTTATTTATCGTAAAGAAAAGTGACAGATGGATTTAAACGAGTGTTGTTCAAGCAAAGGTAAGAAATAATTTCCATAAAGCACAGTTGCAGGAAGAACGTGTGATTGAATTCTTTTAGATTTCAATTATCGGGAATAGCTGTTAACTGAATTTGTTTTTGCGTATACGGGTAAAGGTATCGCGTAAGATTTCCTGCACGATGCAACATGGGATCGCATTCTTTGCCTTTTCTTGCGACAGTGCTATTTCCCTTGTAACTTTTATTCGGAAAAAAAAATTCTAATCACGCCATTGCGAAATTATGAAACAATAAATTAGTTGTAAGAGATAGAAAATATATTAATTTAAAAAAAAAATAATTTAATTTTTAAAAAATACTTTTGATTTTTAATGTACATGTTAAAAGATTGTATTAGGATAGTTTTGTAATAAATATATAATAAGATTCGATAATTTTTTATTAATTTCTAATTGTATGTAATTTAATAAACAATAAATACATTTTTTTAATTTCAAAAAATTTCTAAAATTTTTCTACATACCTTCTCATTTACTTGAATAAAATTAAGATATGATAAAGTTTAAGCTTCATAATGTGATTAACGAAAAGAATTCGAAAAAAAAAAAATAATAATTATCTCTCTCTCTTTAAAATTTTTGAATATTTTGGCGTGTCAGGCCAATGGAAAATGTATACTAACGCTTTCAACTCTTCATAGTCAATAAATTTGAATAATTGCGTTACGCATATTAACATTTAAGATATGAAATAATTTTATATCTCTCAGAATTCCCATAAAAATGTTTAACATCAAAGAATATCGCAATCCAAACTCTAAAAATACTAAAATCTTTTAAATCCCTATTAAATCTTAAACTTTGCTTTCTACAGGGAGGAGAGAGAGAGAGAGAGAGAGAGAGAGAGAGAGAGAGAGAGAGAGAGAGAGAGAGAGAGAGAGAGAGAATGAATACGATTCGAACGACGACGTCTCGACGTTTCGTTTCATTGGACGTCGAATCTCGACTCGTCCGGAAACATCCAAAGAGGAAGTGAACAATTTCGATGAGAAATAGTTGTTTGATCCGCGCTGGAACGAAAGTAAGAGCGAATCAGAGACCAATTTACTTTTATAACGCGTACCAGTGTCGGTCCATTGCGCTTGCTTGGAATATAATATCTATCTATAATAAGAGATCGATTTCGTTCCGATCGACAAACGGTGTCTCACGATTTCCCTTCCATTTTCGAATTGTTACGGCACATGCAACGCGGGAGAACGCGTTTTACTCGAAGAAATAATTGGTATTAAGTATCGATAATAATGATTTTTTTAAATGACAAAGAATATAGAAGGGAAAGTGAGGAAAATTGATCGATCAATTTTACTTTCTACGAGATTTTTAATTTTAATACGAGTGATTTTCAAAAACTATTAAATTAATCAACTTTAATTGATCCGTGTAAAAGTTTCTTTTATTTTATCATATATAATCTATAAAAAATGAATAACAAAAGAATATTTTATTTCCAGACATTGAGAAGACACTCACGCATAACACACTTAACCTCCAAACTTTATTTAAAAATTAAACAATACATTTGGAATTTGAAATATAGAAAAAAAATAATAATAAAGAAATGCCAATAGAAAGAAATTCATCTTGATTAATGAAAATAGAAAGATTTTTATTCCCATAAAATTATCGAAAGTCCAATTGACGAACGAACACCGATGACGAAACTTCCACTGTGATTCTCCTTTGTCTTGAACAAGTGTAATTACTTCATCATGTTTCGTACGCCAGTCGTTATGTAAATTAAAATTTTGCAAGCGTACATAATTACTGGGTCGTGGTTTTCGTTACGCGCTTCGCGGTTTCTTTGACTTTTCATGGTGAAAAAAAAAAAAAAAAAGAAGAAATGAGAAATTCCACCGTCGATTCTTTTACAACTTCCGCGACGAATCGTATTAACCCGCCCTTCTTCTCGCGTGCATCCGCCTGTATCGATTTGCATAAATATTTTTTTCTTTTAGTTTTCTAGAAACAATCGTTACTTCGTAGTTGGTCGTGGTCCGTTAAATCAAGCAAGACTTTCCGTTCTCACATTTCGACAAACCGAAGGATTAAAAACGACACTTGTCAATTTTTGTCAATTTTCTCTGAAAAATAACAAGAAATTAATAACCTCGCGTTATTCGTATTTTTGTGAAATATTTTTTGTGAAATATTCGTTCGTACGATGAATAATTTACGATATTCAAATCGCGCTTGTTAATACACGGCTTAACCTGTGTGATGACGAATTTCGATTAATGTAAAAGAAAAAAAATTAGAAAAAGAATTAGTTTTCACTGGAGAAATAGTAATTTTTTCACGATTTAGAATGTTCGTTATAAAATATCGAGTAATTTAAGTGGAACAAACACAGTGGAGGCAAATACTAAAGTTGTGCCACATAACCTCTAAAAGGAACGCAATGCCGATGCAAAAGGTCAGGTTATTGCATCCGGGCAGATTGTTTCTCCGTTGAATGCACAAGGCAATCTATTCGCGATTTCTATACGTTAATCTACACGTGATTTCCCACGACCACTGTTTTCTAACTTTCCTCGGTATCTGGCTAAGATGAATTTGCAAAAAGTGGACAGTCAAACGTGCGGAACTTTCGCTCGTTCCCTTATAACGTGTGTGCATAAATCATTCTCTAACGAATTAATATCTATGCCGTGTGTCGCGCGACGCTCGAGAGAATTGCAAAGTGGTTTTCACGATTACTTACAATTACTTGTAAAAATTACACGATCAAAATTTTCAATATATTTATTTATTACAATGTAACATACGATCTATCACAATGGATAATAAATATTAAAAATTCATCGTGATCAACATTGCATATTTTATATTTACAACAGCTTTCTAATATTCTTTTTTTTTTTCTAATTTTCATTGGATTCACGCATTTCAATTGTAAAATGATCCATCTAAAAATTATTATTATGTTTTAAATTTTTATATATATATATAAATTTTTATATTTCTAATTAATTTTTAAGCGTTTGGATCCCGATTTTCGAGCAATTTTTATCGTATAACGATTTGGATTGGAACTAAATATTCGCTAATGATGGATTCGAAATATAGAGAAAAATTAAGCGAACGAAACCGACGTGCACTGGTACCTCTGGAAAATCCTCGTGGAACGGTACGTCAGCGATAGCGATGCGAGACCGCGTGTTCGTACACGGCCTTCCAGACGTTTCTCCGGCCTTTCTAAAGCGACCTCGAGAGAAATGCGAAGAGAAGCAGGAATCCTCCTTTCGATCTGACCACAACTCGGATCTTTTCATACTTTTTACCATTCCTATCGCGTGCACGCAACTTTGCCTCCTTCGATGTTTAGATCATCATTACGCAAAAGCTAACCTCTTATATTAAATACGTCTTTAAACATAACCTACTTTGACAAGTTTGCTCCTCTAATCTCTACTCTATCAAATTTTTATCAAATCATCGCAGTTAATGATACTGTAAGTAGATTCACTCTTTTTTTGTTTATTTTAAAATTTACAATTATTTAATATTTCAAACAACACGTAACGTAGAGTATTTGTTTAATAAATTGAATTTCTCTTGAATATAATATGATTTAGTTAAAAAAAATGGGATTCCAGTTAAAAATGATGAAAATTTTCAGCAATTTTAATTAGATTTCTAAATCATCTTTTCTATCATTCCCTCTTCAAAATAAATTTGATTTCTACAAATAAAAACAAATATAAAAACTTACCTTAAATCTCTTTCACCAGTTCTACATATTACTCTCTTCCTGATTCCTTTTAATTCTTTGAATTCATTCCTTTCAATAAAAAGAAAATTTTGATTTAACCATACCTTTTAAAAATTAATTTGAAAATTGTGATCCAAGAATATTTCTAACATACAAAATAATAATTGTATTATTATTCATATTACAGTGAAATAAATTTCCTCTTACCTCTCTTTCTATACAAACTCCTCAAAATGTTTCAATTCAAAAAAAAAAAGTTTCACTCCCGTTTCACACGTTGACGTGTCCATTATTTTCAAGAACGAAACATGCGGAAAGCTTCGATTCCCACGGTGCAACGAAGGCGTGCGTTATCCGCGATTTACCTAACACCTATGGGATCGTTGATCGGCCGTTGAGCAATTTTCGGGGTGTTCCTTTGGCAAAGGGAATAATAATCCTTGGAGAGGGACGGAAAAGTAGAGGGGCGGTGTGATCAGTGTTCCACGATGCAAAGGAAGAAAGAGAGACGGAGAAAGGCTCGAGGAGAGTAGCAGTGGCGTGCGAGTCCAACACTCCAGTCACCGATCGGATGCACGAGTAGCCGGTCGTGCAACAAAGTGATCGTGAATTTCCGTGTCTTTGCTTCTCGAAAAAGTGTCTTACCGTGTTATCTGGCCGCGATTTGGACCAGGTTTTACAAAAGTGCGACGTGCGACGTTCTTCCATTAGTGAAATGTGCGCGGCGACGTTGTGCGGCTTGATCATGATGTGATGATCAAAGGAGAGAACGTGACAAACTACGACCTGGTATGTTTATTTATTCGACCATTCTAAGACACAGCACGGCTGCGACCTGGCAAGTTCACGATATTGTAATAAAACCGCAGGATACAGACCCAGATTTTTCGCCTTTGTTCTTTGGGAAAGATATTTTTTTCTTGATGTGCTAGTAGTATCTCTTTAACAAAATTAATATTGATTAATTGATTTGGACAAAATGTTTTTATTATGTGTTCTATTGTTTAAGTGTATATTATCTATGTATATTATATATAATCTTACCTGTAATATTGCAAGAGAAATTTTTGTTAGGAATATTTATTGAACATGTGAGAGGATATTAATATCAGAGAAGATATTGCTGTAGCTGAGAGATATTTCATCTGAAAACATTGTTGAAAATGTTATTAGAAAGAAATGTTATTAGAAAGTTATTATTCTGTAAGATTTTATGGTTAGAGAATGTTTCATCTGGGAACTTTTTTTATGAGATTCATTATAGAAGATGAAATATGATTAGATGATTTGAGAAATTAATTTAATATTAATTCTTATCTGTATAGAAACAATTATATATGTAGAGTTATAGATAATTTTGATATAGAAAAATTTTGATTTAAAAAATAGAACATTATCATAATTGAGATATTTTTCAAATTATCAAAGAATGATGCAAATCATAAATAATTGTTGAACTTTTTATTTAAAAAACAAGATCGCGTGAGATACTCGAGTTTGCCGGTCGAAGAAAGTTTTTTTAAGTGTTCTAATAATAAAAATGTTCACCGTGTATGAAAGAAAAGATTTCACTGACGGATCTTCGATGAAAAAATCTTTAAAGATTATTCAGTTTGGTTCTGGTACAATTTTTCTTGTAATTTGGTGAAAGGTTTATACGAGTTATTCTGAGAAAGATGCGTATCTTTGCATGAATTTGTTCTAGTTCGATAATGGAATTAAGTGAGATACGTTGAAACATAGGTTAGACTTTGGCTGTTGAGCAATCCTTTTTTTTCTTACGGTAATTTGGTGAAAGGTTGATAGAAATTATTCCAAAAGGGATTTCTAATTGTGTATAAATAATTTTTCTTCGAGTTAATAATGAGATTATGTGAGAAAATATTTGAAAAGTAATTATTTGGATGAATTGAGATGACTTTGTCTCTCTCTAATTAAATGTGTGAATTATTTTAGAAGAAAATTTATATTTGTATGTTAATCATTCTATATGATAAAAAAAAAAATCCTAATAAATCATAGACCCAATTTCTTTTCTCTACAATTTATTGAGAGAATTGCATGAATATGATCATAATAAAAAATTATTATATTGTAACATCTTTTCAAAGGAAATTTTCACATAAAACTTTTTTTACAAGGAAGTTTTTTTCACAATCATATTTATTTCCTATTGAAACACGGATATACAATTGCGTCTTCCTTATTTATTTGAAAGTTATAGAAAAATAATGAAATCAGAATGATTTCAACGATATTTTTGCATTTTTCTGCATAATTATACAAAATTTCTAATTTTACTTCAATCTTTTCGATATTTCAGCATTTAAAAAATAAATCGTAACAAAAATCGTAAAATAATAACAACGTTTGCGATCCTCTGTCCAATTACGCAAGAATTCCATTTCTACGTGAAAAATCCATTTTCTCGTAGAACTTCGATTCCAATCTTCTCAAATATTTCAACGCATTTCAAACAAACAATTATACCGCAATTACGCGTGGATTTCTCATTCAAATTAATGCGAACGACTCAATCTATGGTAAATCGTGCCTACCTTCAAGCGGCTAGCCGCCATATAGCAAAACAAGCGTGTATAGTTAACAACGTAACTGTAAAGCTGCGCATTTACGTGTGAAAGTTCTTGTATGTCGTCCAGTAGAAATATCGCTTACAGTACAGGTGAATAAAGGAAACACTTTATCCCTTCGACTGATTCGTATATTATCGCATAACAATTGTAACGTTTAACAGACACCGTCGACAGCTCACTATGCGTGTTTGCTCGCAATTCATTGTGATTCCTCGGCTTGATGCGCGCGCACACAAGCGCCGAGGATTCTTTTCCGGTCAGAAATTTACCGTACACACCAATCGCGGTTTCGTCTACCGTGAAATATTCATCCAGTGGATAGGTTTTATCTGAAATAAAAATAACAAATAATAAAAAGATATAATTAAACTTGAAACGCGATAAATTTATTTGAAATAAAATTGTTTGCAAATAAAATAAAATAAATGATTTTTTATTAAATATTTTAGTGAAAGAATAAAGGATAACTAATGAAATAGAGTAAAAGATAATAATAATTATGTACAAGGAATTTTTAGATCAAACGTATATTAACTATTATTATTATTTAAATAATATTATTTAAGATGAGGAAAAAAATTTACTTCAATGACTCGTGAAACAATTTTATGAAACAATATCACATAAAATATTTGTGATATTTTTTTTAGAATTTTTATAAAAAAATTCATGCATGAAAGTAGGTTGAAGATAGTTAATTGGACAATTAATTGTGCGTATTAGAAAGATTTGAGAAATTGTGAATCATCACAGATGAAAAATATTAATGTTTATCATTAAATAGTAAAATTAGATTGGCTGGTAAAAGAGAGTTGTTTGATGAATCATATCTCATATTTCTTATTAATCCATGCGGATATTTATGCATTTAGAAAAAATTAAAAAGCGTGCAATAGACAAAATATATCAGATTCTTAAAATAAAATACTTGTTAATGGTATTTAATAATAGTTTAATACAATAATACAACTTTGAAAACTTTCATTTTATTTATATTTGTAATTTGTTCATTATTTCAAAATTATAAATATATAAAACTATAAAAATAAAGTGTATATTATATGAAAAAGTAACTCCTTCTTGTAATTTTAAATTATTTTAATTAAAAATAAAAATTTTTATTTAAATTTCATTTTTTTAATTATATTGATAAGAAATTTAATTTACATAAACATTTTACAGTCTATTTATCATTGAATACAAGTGAAATTTAATAGGAAGAAATAAATGAGTTATAAAATTTTCTATTTTAGAAATTACATTTTATTTTTTATTTTAAATGTTATTAAAAAATAAAGTTTTTATAATTTTTTCTTTTTTTTTGTAAGTTTGACTAATTTTACTCAACTTACTAATTGATAAATAAATATTGGATTCATGAAGTATAAAAAGTTTCTTTCTTTAAAATGTTTCCTGTTTAACCACGGAAGAAGGACAAACTTACATATTAGTTACTTCAAGGTCGCTGCACATCGTGAACCACAGAATTTTTCCGGACTGTTCATCTTAACTGTACTTGATTTACAGACATCATATTTTTCTTGTTCAGAATGTACTTTCCTTGAAATCGTTCAACTTTTACCTGAAACATTATTTAATATTAGTAAAAAAAAAAAAATGATATTCCTTAAATCTAAATATTCTTGACATAAAATAACAAAATTAACCAAGATTCTAATTACATGCATAAAAATTTTTTCTTTAAATTTTAAGAAAAATTTCCTTTGTCCTTTCTTTTCAGACCATATTCTCCTAATATAAAATTGAGAATTTTAGTGGTAAAATTTTTTGTTAATATATATATCAAATATATTAAAATATGAATAAAATATTATGGTTTTTTTTTACTCAGGATTTTAAATCTTCTTTTTTTTCATTTCCATTTAAGACACAATAATCAATTTATAAATACTGCTGAAATGGCATTTTTGAAAAAAAATATCATAAGAATCATTTTTTATTTCCTCTCTTTTTTCCAGTCCTGTCCATTATCCATATCTGAAAATATAAAAACTATACATAATTTTGGGTTGACCAAAGAACACATTATGCACATTTATTAACGATAATAAATTTTACCTGAATATTACACACAATTTAGCAGGGATATAAAAGATCATAGACCGTTATCTCTTATTGCTTTAGCTTTGTACATAATGTTATATTACATGCTATATTACAAATGATATCTGCAAAATGTTTATCGTTCGAGTAGTATATAAAGAAGAATAATTTTTTATTTATTTTATAAACTTATTTTTCTTCGTTTCCTTTTCGGATAAATTAATTAATTCAACAACGAGATTACATTAAGCATACCTTTGAAATTGTAAAATTTTTGTAAAAATTATAATAATTTTTTTTTAATTTTTTCTTTGTTTTGTTAATATATTCAATAATTAAATCGATATAACTTATTCATTTTTAATATATCGATATATTTTCTTAATTTGAAATCTGATTAAAATGATTTATCTATAATCAAAAGCTATTAGCTAGTAAAATGTTAATAAATAAAAAAATAAAAAAATATACTATGTATGCGTTGTGTAAATTTATTTATATAAACACGTATAAAATATTCCTCGAATACATTATATCCTTCCAAGAATATTATCTCTTTATTATTTCTCTTTACGTATATCATATATTCTCATTTAAATAATTTATGATTAATCTGCTGCTAATTCTTTGATCTTATGAACTTTTTGAAACGGGATGTTTTTCTTATAAATTGATTCTTATAAAATTTTTGAAGATCAGTGCCATCTAGCGTTTGGATCACCGAAGCTCCGACTTGTTACTAGCATAGCAGGATGTGCAAGGAGGTATGCGAATTCGCGTGACGTCACAAGAAGACAAGGAAAATAATATTGTGCGAGAAGGACAGAGAATGTTTCCGCCATTTTGACGCTACGTGGAAAATTTATTAATAACTAATTTTTCACGCAAAATTTACGCACTTTTAAGCTTGGATCTCGAAGATAGAACCATAGACAAGTTTCTCGTATCAATTTTTAACATAATTTTCGCTTCCATTGATTATTTATTAACGATTAATATTTCGTGTAAAATTGACATCATCGATACGCGATAGATTTTTCGTTAATTTTTCATCAATATAGGATTTATTTCTAAATATAATTATATACGTTTGAAACGTTGCTCTTCCCTCTATTTTCGTGTATAAATTTTATTTATAATTTTGCTCGCGTTTAAACGAATAATATAATTGTTTATCTTACGGAATAGAGATTTGCATCTGAAATATTCATAGTAATAATCGTTAATAAATAATTAATTAGAAGGAATTTTACATAAAAATTAATAAGAGAAACTCGTTCGAAGATCCATCTTTAAGTTACGAACTTAAAAATGTAGAAATTTTTATTAGAAGATGAATAATTATAATTAATAAATTTTCAATATGGCGTCTTGAGACGCATTAGAGACCATAGAGGAAGTTAATCGCTAATAAATAATTAATCAAAGAGAATTTCGCATTAAAATTGATACGAGAAATTTGTTTAGACTTCTAGCTTCAAGATGCGAGCTCAAATGTGCGGAAATTTTCAGTGGAAAACGAGTAATTAATGAATTTTCCGTATAGCGTGGCGGGAAATGCTCTCCGTCCTTTTCTCGCAATATTGCTCTCCTTGTCTGTGACGTCACGCGAATTCGCATACCTCCTTGCGCGTTCTGCTATGCTAGTAATAAGTCGGAGCTTCGGTGATCCAAACGCGAGATGGCGTTGATTTTTAAAAAATTTTAAATCGTTTATTTTATCGACAAAATGCATTCCATCAATAGTGTATAAGATTAAAAACTAAAAATAAAAAAACAATACATAATCAAAAATGCTCATTTAAAAAATAAAGAAATTTCTTTTTTTTTTCTATTTATATCAAATATCATGTATAATAATAATCCCTTAAAATTATTTCGTTAAAATATAGGGATATAAAATTAACAGAAGATATATTTTTATACTACATAACATATTTTCCAATCTTGAAGTTGATTTTATTGCTTCACAGGTACCAAGTTTCATATTGAAATCGTATTTATAATAATAAAATATTACATCACAATGGGATTATATAATAGAAACGAATAATAATTTCGATCGTTATTGAACATGGATTATCAACACAATATTGCTTGCTTATACTTACAGATCGTTGGGATTCAACGGACTGTGTTAACCGGATCAACGTACTTGAGCGTCTATTGACCTTTACTTAAAAATTTGAATAAATAAAAAAAAGAAAGAAAGAAAGAAAAGAGAGAGAGAGAAAAAACAGATATTTCTATCCGCTTAAAAATAAATTTATTATACTAATCAATTCTCAAGAATTCTCTAATAGAACGATCTATCCTATTCGTTCGGTTAAACACAAATAAATTAAAGTAAAAAGTCAGAAGAGAAAGGAAAACAGTATGCGTTCAAACGTATCTGAAATTCAAATTACATACAAGTTTTGAAAAAAATTTACATAAAATAAAAGAAAGAAGGTAAAAAAAAAAAAGAATTAAAGAACAAGAATAAATAAAGAAAAAAAATGAGCTAAGAAAGGAATCTTCTATTAATGATAAATTCTTTTTTAAGGAAGGAAGAGGAAAGAGTTAAATAAAAAAAAAAAAGAAAAGGAACCAGATTGAGAAGAAATCTTCTCTTCAATGAATGATTTATATATTGCTTTAATAAATAAAAAGGAAAGAAAGAATTCATGAGAGAGAAAAAAATAAATGATTGAACGAAGAAGCAGGAAGGAACGGGTGTGTACAGTGATGTATTAGAACGCCTAAAAGAAAAAAGAAAAGAAAAAAAAAAAAAAAGTATGGAGAACGCGGCGATCGCACTCGACTCGACTGTTAGAAGTCAGGATTCGAATAATTCAAAGAATTCGAAGGACTCGAAGGACTCGAACGCATCCGATTCGAAGCCAGAAAGTTGCCTCGAGTCCAAACATTCGAAGGAAATCCTTATTTCTGAGAAGCAACAACGGCAACAGCCCCGAACCGTGACAAGCACGACGGACGATCGACAGAAGCTGAAGAACAAGGAGTCGAAGGATGAATCAACTATTCTGATGTTCACTTCTTGTGGCCAATTGCTTTTAGGTAGGAAATTTTCTGTAATTTTATATATTTCTTGTTATTTTTATTATTTTGTAAGTAATATCTTTTCTTTTCTATAAAATTTTAAATTTTATTTTATTTTGTTTTGTTTTGTTTCTCTCATTAAAATACATTTTGTAGAGAATTTGTATTAAATTTTTTATATGATAGGATTGTTTGAATAGAAATAAATAATAAAAAGATAAATAAATTTCTGCAATTTAATTTAATTCAAAATAATTTTAAATACATTACTTAATAATACATTATTTAATAGTTAATTAAATTTCATTTGCATATCAATACTATTCTCAGTTAATAATATTAGATAAAGATATATCTGATACTTAAAAAACAATTGACATTATTTCGCAATAATGACCGCGAAAACCTGTTTCATTGGAATTAATTTAATTAATAACATCACGGATTCACAGCAAACGTGTTTACCAGACATTTCAATTTCAACTGGATAGCGAATTCCTATTAATTAAATATGATATTTGACGGCGATTACTATTTAAATTTATGTTAATATGTATATTATCCTTACAAGTTCATTCGTCGTTATCGTCCTTGATGACGCATATTTTTTTCCAAACACTTCTTGAAATACTTTAATTAATTCCAATAAAACAGAAAAGATGTTTACATTTTATATTTTAAAAAAATCATGATAATAAAATACAACTTTTGTTCATGAATAATAAATATGTAACAAACAGTAAGTATTACATATTTCTTTATTTAAATATATTCTATTATATTTAGAGTTCATTATGTAAAGAATATAGTCCATAATTTTTTAAAATTATTCTAATAATTACAAGAGATAATGTTAAGAAAGCAAAAAATTTGTCTGAAATTATAATTCATGAACAAGTAAGATGAATACAGAGTTGTTAGTGGTGATTTCTACTTTCGCGTGGTATCTTGATTGTTTTAAAATTCTATAAATAAAATATATACGAATTTTCACTGACTGGCCACTGAGCAGCAAACATTTCTCCAAACTGCATAGAAATCGGTGTAAAAGTGAAAACATTTCACTTAGAAAGTCATACTTGTGTAACTCCTTCCACAGATTTGCAAACCGTAGAGAATTACCATGCTGTAGTTCATTGTTATTCCATGTTCTCTGGTGATATTAAAATGAACATAATTATTATTATATTCATATAAATCCATTTGTGTATCCATTTTATATTTATACTTTCTTATTATTTATACTTCATTCCTACAATTGATAAATTCAATTCACAACAAAAATGATCCTCATTAAATTTCAATTGTAAGTTCCACTAACTTCATGATTCTGTTGCAACATACATAATATACCTAGAATGACAAAAAAAAAAGAAATTAAAGATTTTCAAATATTTCTTCTCTAAAGATTATTTTTTACATTATAAATTTTTCAATTTATACTTTGAATATTATTTTCAATAACTATTATCTTAAAAATTTTATATTATAGGTGTAGTACTTGTAGTGTTTGGTATCCTGGTATTGGTCCATGGCGCTGCATTAGGAGGTTCCGGTGCAGGATTGTGGGCAGGTGCGGGTGCACTTGCCGCAGGAGCGTTCGGTGTCGTAGCAACACTTGCAACGTCAACGAGCAAAACGAATTCCAGCTTTTCCACGGCTCACCTTGCAGCGAGCCTCATTGCCCTTGCCCTTTCGAATATGGCTGCAATCACGGCCTTGACTGCTATTGTCAGGGACTCCCAGAGAACACCGGAAGTGACCTTGCTCACTGTTCCGGTACGTATTGTCTGCACTTTCACTAGTTTTTTTATTCTTTTTTTCTATGCATTCCTTTTTTCTTCTTAACATTGTTGTATATCGTACATTCATACTTGTATCTGAAAAGAGATTTAAAAAAATTAACCTATAAATTAATCGAGTTTTAGAAGATTAAGATTTAGAACTTAAGAATTTCTATAATCATTCTTTCTCTTGTTTCAGAGATTCTTTTAAAGCTGATAAATAATCATAATGAAATTATTATAACAATTATATATTTTCAATTTTATTTACTTTTCAAGATGTCTTATATAATTCATCCTCATATGATAAGAAAAATTTACACTTCTCGGATTTCATTAGCAATCGATGAAGATATATATTATAACTGATGAAGGTATCAATTACGATCAATCATTAGCGATAAATATAATTCAATACCTGGAGAAATTTTATTGGCGCGTGCCTATTCCATGAAGCTAACGGTGACTTCATCAGGAAATTATTACTCGAGCTGTCATTGGGTATTTACTGCTTATACGTACAGAAAATAGAATCCATAGGGATTATTAAAAAATTTTTCATATAAATGAAAAACTGGTATGATCTTTGAATTAGCAATTATCAGCCAAATTTTATTTGAAATATTATTTTATTTACTTTTATTCCTAAAATAATTAAAAAAATAAGCTCATTTTATCTCAAGATCAATTATATATAATATATGTAATTTTTTATTTTAGTTCATATTATTACGAGCTGTACTTACTTAAAACTCAATTAGTAAGCGGCGGTATTGGTGGCCCAAATTCGTTCTTGATCATTTTCTCGTTCACCGATCAGATCGACGGGTTTTGGCGTCTCAGACCAACCAGAACAGGGCCGTTGGAACCGTTTGACCGTCAGAGAAAGTTTCCAATGCCAAGGCTAAAACGCGGTCAGGGCATCGTGAAATTTCACAAATTGCCTCTCTGCCTCTGAATCTTGAACGCGGTGAAACGCGCCTCTTCCGGTCAATGATCTATTACAAAATATTTTGCTATGCAGTAATCTGAATTTACAAATATATTTCATGAATGTCGAAGAAAATAATAACGGATTAAAATGATTATATTTTAATTTTTTAACAAGAGAGAATTTTATCTGGCTAAATTTTCTAAAACAAAAACAAAAAAAAGTTTTCAAGATAAAATATTATAAAAAAAAAATATATTAAATTATTTAAGCAGTAATTAAAAGTATATAATATTAATATATAAAATATAGAAAATAAAAAATTTAAATATCCTATAATATGAAGTTACACAAGTAAAAGTAACGATGTTACTTTTCTTAGGTCAAAGTAAATAGACTTTGACGGATATACTTCGTTCAACTGTTTGGTAGGAGAAAGTCTTCTGAAGTAGATATAGGTATCTTGTATCTATATTTATATTCGATTTTTAAAATAGTATCACTTTGAAGTAAT
Organism: Apis mellifera; assembly: GCF_003254395.2. Classification (NCBI taxonomy): domain Eukaryota; kingdom Metazoa; phylum Arthropoda; class Insecta; order Hymenoptera; family Apidae; genus Apis; species Apis mellifera. The sequence goes on from NC_037648.1 coordinate 862,107, forward strand.
ACCAACTATATATATATATATATCTTTAGCAACAATATTATATTTATATTTAATTTAAATCTTATTATTTATAATAATACTTGGTAGTTGAAATATGAGTAGGTTAAAGAACAATAGGAGATGAAAATGATAGCACAAGAGAGTGTCAAATGTTAGAAGCTGCAAGATAAATATTTCCATATATTATTCAAATATTATTTAAATTATACGTTTCAATCTTTAATTGAGATTATTATATATATTATAAATATTCAATAATATTTGGAAATTCATAACAAAACTTTCTAGATAAATAAATAATGTTATGTATTATTTCTTGTCTTTATCTTATTTCCGGAAAAAGTGAAATTATACTTTCTCACCAAAAACTCTTTGTTTATATAATAATATACATTATAAATGAACAAATTATTACAACATATTGTTCATTTATGTATTATTCATTACAAAATATTAATTGTATAATTAATACAATATATGTATACATATATATAATATGTACATTAATTTGAAAAATAAAATAAAATAACCTCAATTGTTAAAGAATGAAGATGGAGACGCAGCAGAAGTAGAAGGTACCTGGGCAGGTATATTGGCTAGCATTGGATTATTGGTAGCTAGTGTGGCCGAATTATTGGTTTCTGGTTACATTTGCTTAACCTTAACCCCCAAACTATGCGGATGCCTTCGAGCAAACAATGTCGACGAAATTGCAAGCGACGGGCGACTGAAGACACGCAACATGGTTCATCAGTGGGTCACGGCGCAGAATCATGTGCCGAAGAATCAACCGATTTACGTAGTGCAGCCGATGTTACCGATACATCCGATGATCCAGGTGAGGCCTGATCTTATCCCACGACCCTTCGTTCTCGACTACTACGGCTCGACGTAGGAACTGGAAGGGATAGGTCAGTGACACATGAGCTAGAAAGTTTAGACGACGAACGTTGAGAGAAACTCGTCGAGTCTTAGCTTCAGGCGATCTTTGTGCCTACATTTCGGTGATGCACGAGCTCGTTGCAAGCATTTCTGTGTCAGGAGGATAAAGCCAGCCAACTTCTTCTCTCATAGCTTTTCGGATTCCTCTTTGAGCGAAGGATGCTTGAGGCATAGTACGTGTTTGCGGTCAGAATGCCTGAGAAATTCTTGTAGTGGATGGTTGTGATTGGTTTCTGCAAGGAATGTATGGTATGTTTGTTCTCTGGTTGTTGAATTTTGTTTCTTGAGAAGATATAAGATTGTTTGTTTGATAAATGGATAGTTGAATAGAAAAGGTTGTTTAATCATGAAATATTAATAGAGAATGAAGAATGTGTTTCATATTATTTTGATTATTAGAATAGTTAAGTTATAGATAAGTTAATTAAAGAGAAATTGATATCTAAGAAATTTAAAATAGATACAGTAAATATATTTTATGTTATTTTTCTTGCTAGATTTTATTTAATGATGTATGAATGTTGTTTTATTCAATAATAATTAAAGAGATTAATTAAAGAAAAATTGATTTCTAATAGAATGATGAATTGAAAATTTAGAATGAATTGAGTGAATATATTTTATGGCTATTTTAATACATAAATTTTATTTGATAAATATAGATGTTTTGATTAATATTTAAATAATTCAAATAAAAAGATGTTAATATATATAAAATAAAATATTAGTAATTAATAAATTTGATGAATAAAAAAATCTTAGACAAAGAAAAATTAAAAAAATAAAATAATAATAACAGTAATAGTCATGATAAATTTTGTTTTATTATAGTCACCATACGCAATCTCTGGGGCACCTGCAAAATTTCCTGGAGGATTTGTGCCTACTGGACCTTTGCCAATAGCTAGTCCAGCTTATGGTGCCGTTCCTATGTTACCGCATATGCCATACGCTGCTCGTGCACCATCACAAATTGTACGTATTCTTAATATTCATTTATTCTCAATCCATCTTTTAAATAATCATTATTATATTCAATATCGATTCTAATTATTTCGTAATAAAATCTAAATATATATATTACATTAATTATATATATAATTAATTACAAATATAAAATATGTATTATAAATAAGAAAAAAAAGATAATGCAAAGTTTTTTTTAATTGTTAAAAGATTCGATCAAAACAAAAACGCCACATAACTGAAGATACCATGGAAAGAAAGAGGCAAACTGAAAGAAAATCGGAATCCCCGAAAAGAATGTCTTCTATAGGAGAAGATCAAGTAGATTTAGCTCAAACATATACAGGATTGGATAAAAAAATCTCAGAAGAGTTCATTTCAATTGCCATGGATCCAGAAAGGAAATCTAAAGCCTCCAGTAGTCATGGCAGTGAAATTGGTACCGCGAAAACTTCTTAAAAATGTGATGTTTTCAAATTATTTCGAGTTATTTTTATGATCAATGCAAAAAAAATCCTTATGCATTTACGCATGTAAATGTATATAATTTAGCATTAAAAGAAAAGTTTTGTATCATTTGAATATATATATATACTATATATATGAAACAATTTAAACACTCGAGGCTTTATTTCTATAATTTTGTTGTATTAATTTACATCATTACTAGTATTCACAATACGCATTGCAATTTTAATTGCTGTTGTAGATATTAATTATTCACTTTTCATAATTGGAAATTATAATGAAATTCTTGAAATAAAAAATAGATATATATGCTGTATTTTTAATTGTATAAAAATGATTATATTTAATGAGATTTTAAAAATTAATAAATTTATTTATTTCTTATGCTATTTTATACTAATTGTTATTCATATTGTTGTATATTATTCATTAAAAAATGATATATATTTTAAGGAGAAAAAATCCAGTTTTGAAAGAATAACAATATATAGTTTTGAATATTTGTTATACAATAATTCCAAAGGTAAATTATAATATTTCAAAATATTATATATAAAGATATAAATTTATTTTTAATACATAAGAATTTTTAAAAGAATCATTAATAAACATAAGAATTGTTAATATTTTGTATTTTATCTAATAATTAAAAAAACTAATTTTTAAACTGCCAATTTTTATACTGCCAAAGTTGTTTACTTATTTTTTTAATATATACTTATATGATTACAAGAATAAATACAATAGATTTTTAAAAACATTTTACAAATTTTACATTTGCTAGATTTGTAAAATATACAAAAAAAATGCAATTAAATTCATTACAAGTTATTTAATTTTCTATTTCTTTCTTAAGGTATTGAAGTTTTTTTGCAAGGAATAACATATTTTATTTTATTAATAAATACATATATAAATCAAAACAATCTATATAAATATTGAAATTAGTTTTTAAAAAATTTTATCATATTTAAAAAAATAAAAGAATTTAAAATAATTAATATAAAAATATATTAAACCAATTTCAATATAGAATTTCAAAGAATTAAGATAAAATACATTAAAATATTTAAAATAGTTTTTGGAATAAGATTCTATTACATTAATAATAAACTTCTAGATACCTGATATTAAAATAGGTATTTAATGCATAAAGTCATTTGAATCATTTGTAATTATTGTCTTTTTTTATAATTTAGTTTATGAAATGTTATAAGTGATGTGTAATATCGCCACTTTATTGTACAATTATATGTTAATACTCGAAATTAATTCAATGCGAACTTTATCGTGTATATATAATGTATATCATGTATTGTTATGAAAAAATAAATTTAAAAAATAAAACACATTATTGAATATAATTATTATTCCCAAATAGTAAAATAAAAAATACAATATACTTTTTTTAAATATTTGTTCAGTATTTTTTTAATGTAAATATTTTAAATACTAGTATTATTTACAATTAAATTCACTACAAGTTACTTAAGATTACTTGTAATCACATATGGCATATATTGCGCGTCTTTCAAAAAAGATATATAACTAGCATATATTTTGTATACGAAATATAAAAATATCTCTATTTTTTTAATAAGAGTAAGTTTTCTTTATTATTATTATCCATTCCGTTTTCATTATTATTTCTATAACAAAATATATAAAAATACATACATAAAAGCATCACAATCATTGGAATACTTAATATATGAACGAGATTAAAGCAATATAAAATATTAAGTTCTTTAAATGAAGAAATAAGATTATCGGCATTCTTTATTTCTTTCCTTTTATATAGATAATTTTTTGAATGTAATTTTTATTTTTTATCAAATAATAAATATAATTCATTAATATCGTTATTAATATTAAGAATTTATATCAAAGTTACCATTTTTATTACTTTTATCGATATTTATTTTAAAAGTAATTTTGATAAATATATGGATATATTTTCAATATTCTAGAATATAAATTGAGAGTGTAAATATTTTTATAAAAATGCCACGGTATACACAATCTTAAGTACTTAATACCTAATATTGAATATCTATTTATTATCTTCTATTTTGCTTAAATAAAATTTGCATGTATCAAATTACTTTTTTTTTTTGCATTTATCTATATATAAGCTCTTGTTGTATTACGTAGCATAAAAATAAATCAATATTTTATCACAAAGATAGATAATTAAAAATAATACTTATTAATATTAAAGATAATCTTTAATATTAAATAAGTATTAAATGAAATTAATTCAAGTATAATTGCTTTATAAGTTGTGCAGTATATATTTTCTGCTGATTCACTATTAATTCACATATTATTTTTTCTATTTGAAAATAATTATAGATATTATCATATTATATCAAATATCAAATAATGAGCGGTTTTTATATGCTTAAAATTATAGTACTAATTTGTAAATAGACTATATTATTTGTTGCATCAACATGAATGTGTACATATTGAAGCGACAATCCTGTTTCTAAATATAATTCACTACTATATACAACTATAAATTTCTATTATACACTTTATACATTTTCTAAATAAGCATAGAACTTTATATTTATTAATCAAAATTGAAGACTATATAATAAATATTATTAACATATATATTGCTAATAAAATAATTTGCTTTCTTTAAATATATTATCTATTTTAAATATTAATTAAATATTTTCGTTAATTTTTCATTTTTTAAACGAATTTATTAGCAATAAATTATATAGTAAGTGCCAAAATAGTTTTATGGAAGACATATGTAATATGCTATCATAACATTAAATTATTAAATTTGCTTAATAATTTATAATAAAGAATAAAGAAATATTTTAAACATATTATATATAAGGCACTTGTTTAGTTTAGCCTTACAATCTTCAATTTTGATAAATGAAAAAAATATTAATCTTTTATAAAGTTCGATTTGCATTTGTTCTAACTAAATTCTTATAAAAACTGCAACGAATTTAGTACAATATTTTTTTAAACTTCCAATGAATAAAAAAATTGAATTAATTTCAACTAGCATTTGATATATCTATATCAATCGTTTCTTCTTTGAGTAATGTTCGTTTATCTTCTTTGGTATTAGCTTGTCTTTTACCACCAACTTTGCGTTTACCTCTATTAAGTACACCATTTTCTTCATCCATCATGCGCAAAATTTGTGTCTGATCAGAACTTTCTATCGGTGCTATCGATATATCACGAACAGCGCGAAATTTACCACAATTATTTAAATGTTCGTTTTCCAATCGAAAAAAATTCCAAACGAACCGCCTTAAAATAAAAATATATTTTTATAAACTAATTGATAATATAAATATTTAGTGAAAATTAATTACATAATGAAATAATTAAATATTTATTAATTGATAAAATAAAACTAAAGTCTTACCTAAAAACTTCTAGAGGTGCTACTATAGATGTCATTAAATCACTGGATACATATTCACATTCGATAAGAACAAAACTCGCAATCCATGCAAATCTCAATATAAAATCTTCAATTATAGCAAAATAATAGAATCCCTAGAAGAAATATTATATGTAATAAATGTTTCAATAATGAAGAAAAACTAGACAATAACTTTATTTACATACAGCTGCTGAATATACAACTTCTTCGCGTAAAAATTTATTTTCACCAGCATTGCTATCTAACAAACCCCAATCCATTTTCAAATCCCAAGTTACTGAATAAATTGAATTGACAATGCAACTAATAATCCAAAGCCATAACCATGGATTTTCCCAACGAGTTTGATATTCCACTAAAATTATTATTTTTTTTATCTTTTTGTTAAAATATGATTAATAATATAAAAAAATCGTCCTTACCAGCACGATAAGCACACATAGTATTACATATTACAACAAGGAATGTTGTTGAATATTTGCCAGCATTAGCTAAATGTGGAAATGCTTCTTTGGAATCACGATATCGTCGAATACATTGTGCAAAACGAAACCATGCAGGTAGACAATTAACAATAGGTCTAACAATTAAGGATCCAGACATACATTGCGTTGAATCTCCTGCCTCTAACCAATTTCCATTGGTAATATAAAAACACGCTAAAAAATGGAAATCTAATAACGCTGTGGCCATACTGTTTAATTGATCTGCCAACCAAAAATCAGCGAAATTTACATATGCGAATGGCGATATTAAAACTCTTCCCTAAAAATAAAAATAAAATAAAATTTGAATTTTTATTAATTGCAATTTTTTACACTACGTTATATTAATACAACTTACGATTATTTTTAATAGCCAAAATCGTGCTTCATGGCGGAACATTTTTAACGGATTTAATAAAAATGCTAACATGATACAAACTAAAACTAACGGATTTACGTATGGTGGAATGCTTAAACTAGCACTGTACAAAAAGCTTAATAAACTAAGAGTCCATATAACTCCAAGAACTGCAGCTAATTCCATAAGATGTTGTTCAGATAAATGATTTCGTGGATCTAATTCAAATATCAATACATGGTTCACACCAGACGATCGCCATCCATAAACATTTACACCAATAAGAAATAAAAATTGTATAATAAGTAGAGGTCCACGATATAATCTAAATGCAATTTTTAAGTTTTCTCCGCCATCGTGAAATATAGCTAAAAATAAAATAAAGAAAATAGTTATAATTAATTATTTATATAATTTAATTTATATAATTTATATAATTATTTATATAATTTTTGTTATTACCTGAAAGTACAACTGTTACGAATAGGACAATGAAACTACCAGAGAATAATCCAACCTTAAATGTGGTCCATGGACTTTGATGTTCTCCTAAAGGTGGAACGCGTAAACGTTTCATAGCACGTTGTCTATCTCCACCTTCTAAGTCATTTGTTACTGTAGTTTCTGTATCTTGTATGAGTTTGTCTATATCTTTTGATGTATAGAAATGTGAAGTTTCTACACATTCGACCCTCCATTTTGATCCACTATCTACAGACAATAACTGAAAATAGAAATAAAAACAATATTACATCTTGTATATATAAAAAATACAAGTTGCTACAATGTATGAGGTGTGCTGAGTTTTTACTTGTGTTTAATAGGATAAGGGACTTTAAAATAAGTATTAGTTCTTTCCTTATTTTTTTCATTATTGTTTAAATGAACCTGTAAACCTAGAGAAATACAAAAAAAATTAAGTATGAATTAATGGAATGATAACTAACAGAATCTCTCTTCTGATATACCTTGTCATGTTTTTTAAGAATCTTTCGAAAACCAGTGTAATTAAGATTTTGATAATTTTGAAGAAGTATAAGAGATAAATAAAATTCTGAGAATGCAAGTTTCAATTCTCTCAACTTTCTTGTTGGTAAATGAGGTTTAGCAATCACTTTCCCCTTATTTTTTCCTCCACCTTGTTGTAATTCTAGTGCTGTTTTCAATTCATTTTGAAGAGCTGCATATTTACGTGTAGCTTCTGCTAACTTTTCTATATATATAAAATATATAAAAATATATATAAAATAAATATTAAATATAAAATATTTTGTTGTTAATAAATATAATTAATAAATTTTCATTAATTTGATTTAATTTATATATAATTCATATATATTTAATCTTAACAAAACTCTCTTACCAGAATAAAATGTATTGATTTTCTTTAATTCACGATCACAAAATGTAAAAAACACTTCATCAAAAGAAGCAAAATGTCGAGATATAACTTCTGGTTCAACACTTTCAGCTGATGGTGCTTCTTCTACTGCAGTATACAGCATAGCCTTCATTTCCTATTGATCCAAAAAGAATTATCAATCATATTGATTAATAGTTTTAATAAAATTATATTTCTATAAATTTGAAATAAAATATTGATATCTTAATTTTTCATATTAATTTATTTTACCTCATAACTAATATATTGTTTACGCCATTCAGGCGTAATATGAGCAGATAGATGTTCTGCAAACTTCATTTTAATTCAATTAATGTAACAATCTGTAATAAATAAATTCACTTAAATTATTTAATATATAATATCAAAAAATTATATAACATGATTAAATATATAAATGAAATATATATAAAATAATGAAAAGTAAAATAAATAAAGAATATCTATATATTAATTAAAAAAAATTATTTTTATATAAATTTCAAATTTCAAAATTTTTATATAAAAAAAATATATATTTCATATATAAATTTACAAAAAATATGAAAATAAAATAAAATCAAAAAAATAAGATAATAAAATAAACAAATGTAATTATAGTGAAAAAAAAATATAATAAATTAAATGTTTAATTTCATACTTACCTTCAATGAATTAAACAACAAAAGAGGTTATACGCAATACATATAATGTTTCTAAAATCTTTGTCGGCAACAATAAGTCAATATTTTTTCAATTCGTTTACTTCACGATAAATTATTATTACTTGAAGATAAACGTATTTATCTTTATTCTTTAAGTTTAATTGTCAAATGTTACATCGACCGCAATATCATTATTTCTTCGTAAATATAAAGTACATTCTGTAAGTACAATAAATAATTTTTTTATTAATCAATATTTTTCGCAAAAATATTACTTATTTTTTAATAATAATAATTCTTAATGAGAATTCGGTAGAAAAGTTTTACAATTAAGTAACTTTAATCTGCACATTATACTAACTTATTTGAGATAGATAAAAATACTTACATATGTAAGTACTATAAATGATAATCTTGTTAATCTTGTTATAATTTTTAATGTTTTATATTTTTTACCTAAGATTCGATTCTAATTTTAAATTCTGTTGTTATATATCACATTTTATTGATTTTAGATTTTATTATGAACAATAATTGTATATACTTATATATATATATATATATATATATATATATATATATATATATATGAATATAAAAAAAAACATATTTACATATTTTTACTTTTTTGTTTTTCTATGAAAACAATTCTAAATTGTAACTTTTTTAAAAAATCAAATAAATTATTTAAAAAATATAGTTATAAAACATTGTCAGATAGAATAAGCATTTATTTTTATTTTGTCAATATTCGATAATGATTTTTTATTAATATTATTTCTAATATTTTCTTAATTAATATGGACTAATAAATAATTTTTAAGATATTTAAAAACATATATATATATATATATATATATATATATATATCACGTGATTAATTTAAAACATTGTAAACTATATTTAATATTTTAAATCAATACAATACATAAAATATTATAAAATATTATAAAAATAATTAATATTCAATAAAATAATTAATGTTGAAATACTAAAAAATTAATTTTGAGATTATTATAAAAAATTATAATACTTGAATATAATAAATATGAAAAAATTTATGTTTTAGTACAAATAATAATTCTATTTTTTTATGTTATATAAATAAATAATATCTGAAATTTTATTTCTATTAATTTTTTTATAAAAATATGGATTATGTTTATAAAAAACAATTTTTATCTATAACCTATAATAAAATGTAATTTATACTGCGTCAAAAATTATTTTAGAGATGGTACTATAAAAAAGAATATTCAATGTGAATTAAATTATTTACTTATTTACAAAGTAATAAATTATAACATAGACAAAAAATAATTTTATTTAGATGAAACATGTATGTAAACAAAAAAGCAAATAGTAGGAGAAGGACAGAGATAGGATAAAAATATTGAAATCAATGCAACAAATGAAACATGCAAGCAAAGAACAGAAAATAATAGAAAAAGTACAGAAATAAAATCAAAACTAACAATTAATGCCATCTTTTAACTACCAAAGATATTTTTTCAAAAGCAAAATAAGATAAAGTAAGAATTGAGGATCAGCGTCATCTTTTAAATACTTTTGAAAGATATCTTTGAAAGATATTTCAAAAGATTGCGTTGGTCTGTAATTCTTATTTTATATTTATCCTTTTTCACTATTTTCTATTATTTTCACTATCTTCCTTTCTTTTTGTGTTTTATTTACGACATTCTAGAAGACAATACTGCTAATTTGTATTCTATTTGTAATAGAGTACAATTAATATTTGTACTGTTTTTCTTTTATTATTGTTGTACGTTTCATTTATGACAGTCTAATAAAAATATAATTCTTTTAATATATAAGATAATACTTTTCATTATTTTTAAATCTATTAAAACATAAAATTAATAAAATAATATTTACAATTATTTTTTTATATAATATAAATAACAAATCTAATTTTTATTTTTTCAGAATTTATCATAGAATAAGATAATTAATCCAGATTTGATATAGAATGTATCAGTTTCTATATCTGTTATTCTTTATTAGCTTAATAAATAATAGTATATCATGGCAAATATTTATGAGAGGTCGAAGTAAATATGGCAATCTAGGTGCTCCAATTTTATCTGAAAATTATAAACTTCCAAACGAACAATGGTTTACACAGTTTTTAGATCATTTTGATCCAACTGATGCACGTGTTTGGCAACAGGTAATATAAAAATATATACATATATATTCATATTCAAAATTCTTAAATTTGTAATTCAAATAAATTATATATTCTTTATATTATATTTATATTTAAAATTTTTTAATTACTTTTATAGAGATATTTTATAAATGGAGAATACTATAAAAAAGGAGGACCTGTATTTTTAATGATAAGTGGTGAAAGTACAGCAACTGCTAAATGGATGGTAAAAGGTCAATGGATTGAATATGCTAAACAATTTGGAGCATTATGCTTTCAAGTAGAACATCGTTTTTATGGAAAAAGTCATCCTACTTCGTATGTAATATTGTTTACAATTTAAAATTTTACACATTTTAAATTATAATACAATATTTTTGATATTTATAGAGATCTTAGTGTGAAAAATTTAAAATATCTTTCCTCACAACAAGCACTTGCAGATTTAGCTTACTTTATAGAAATTATGAATATTGATTATAAATTATCAAATGATACTAAATGGATTGCATTTGGAGGGTCATATGCTGGATCATTAGCTGCATGGTTGCGTTCTAAATATCCTCATTTATTACATGGAGCTGTTTCTGCAAGTGGCCCTTTATTAGCAGAAATTGACTTTCAAGGTAAGCATAATATTTATTATGAAACGTATTTTATATTAATAACTATACTTTATAGAATATTATATTATTGTTGAAAATGCTCTCAAACAATATTCTGAAGCATGTGTGAATACAATAGTAGAAGCAAATAAACAATTTCACATAATGTTACGTCATCCGATCGGTCAACAAGGAATAGTTAAAAAATTTGTGTAAGTAGAAATTGAATTTCTTATTTATCAATATAAATATATATTTTATTATTGAAAAATTTTTACTTGCAGTTTATGTGATCCTATTGATTCTGGATATACTAAACGTAATGATATTTCTAATTTGTACGAAACGTTAGCGAGTAATTTTGCTGGTATTGTACAATATAATAAAGATAATCGTAATAATTCCGCAATGGCTAATTTGACTATCGAAAGCGCTTGTGATATTTTAACGAATGATAGCTTGGGTATTGCCATAGATAGACTTGCAATTTTAAGCACTAAAATATTGAATGCATCAAAAGAGAAATGTTTGGATTATACATATAATAAAATGATTCATAAACTTCGAAATGTAACTTGGGCTAGTGAAGAAGCAGAAGGAGGTAATGCAATATTTTTTTAAAAGTATTATTGGTAATTTTATGTTTTTAGTTATTATATTTTATAATTATAACTTTTTATATTATACTTTTTAGGACGACAATGGATGTATCAGACGTGTACAGAGTTTGGATTCTTTCAAACTTCCACAGCACGTCCAAAATTATTTAGCGAAACATTCCCAATAGATTTCTTTGTGCAACAATGTATTGATGTGTTTGGCCCAAGGTTTGAAAGATAAATATATTTTTAATTATCATTAGCTATATAAAATTAAAACATTTTTATACTTCCATAGATACAATATTCATTTACTGAATTCGGCAATAAATAGAACAAATATTTTATATGGAGCATTAAATTTACAAGTTACAAATGTAGTATTTGTACATGGATCAATTGATCCTTGGCATGTTTTGGGACTTACGAAATCATCGAATCCACAAATGCCTGTTATTTATATCAATGGTGCATAAATATTAATACGTATTTTTTATTTTCTAATTTTTATTCAATATTGAAAATTAATTAAAGTTTATGACTCACAGGTACTGCTCATTGTGCTAACATGTATCCATCTTCCAAAGATGATCCACCTCAATTAAAAACTGCCAGAGTAAAAATCGAAAATCTCATTAGTCAATGGTTACGTAATTAAATGTGATATATTTTTTTTGTTTTATGTGATACACATATTTATATAATAATAACAATTAGATTTCCTATTATTTTTTTTTTTTAATGAAACAATAATGATTACAAGAATTAAGTTTATTTAAGTAAGTTTTTAAACAATTTGAATTCGTTCTTTATAAACTTCTGTAAAGCAATCATGCTATATAAATATTTTTAATTCAAATAAATGGTGCATTTATTAAAACTAAAAGTAATTATTTACGTATATAACAAGTTATTTGTGATATAATGTTTACTATTTTGTATGTATTATCTTTATATTAAACCACAAGAATATATGTATAGTTACAATTAAACAAATTTGCCCATAATGGCACTATTACAATTTCTTGTGATTATTGATATATTAAATAAATACATGTACAACTTATTATGAATATATCTTATATCAGTCAACAAATAAATACATACTATTTATTAATTATGTATGTTTTATTCCAGACGAATATGGGAAAAAATGTTTAACTTGTTAAAATAATACTAAATATAAATAATTAATTAAAATATATATAGAACAAATTTTACATAACGTTTTACACGTAGCTTGTTCTAGAACGAGCACCGTATCTAAATAAATTTTGTTTCTGAAATGGATAACGTCGGCCTTTCCTTAACGATATCATCTTTAAATGTCGGTTTATTATGAGAAATTTATTTAATCTTTTTAAGACGAGGCCAAAATACCCATAACAGATATTAATCTTATCGAGTATGATTTTTGTAAATTAATACCATTCTTAATATTGTAATTAAACATTCATACAATAATTTATATTAGAATTTGTTTAATCGGTAATTATATATATATATATAAATATATATATATATTATTCTCATTTTTTTGGCATATCCTTTGATCAACTTATGATCCTTCTTATTCACAACTTGCATCATTAACTTACGCTACTGTAGTATACGATATTTACATTAACAAGATATTTGTAAATGATTTACTGTATAATAAAACGATAAACATTTTTATCTATCAATCACGTTTTAAAATTCTCCTACACAACGTCTGATTCACCACGTTCCTTTAAATTCTACTTGGAGTTACAAATTGGAATTACAATTTCATAAATGATGGCATTATGAGTGCTTTATGCTATTATGTAAATGCTAATTTTATATATAAAAAAAAAAAAGTTTTTTTAGTTACAAACTTTGAATTTCAATTATCTATCTCAAAATAATCTATCAATTTTTAATTTGTACATACAAATATTATCACATGTAACTATCCAGAAAATAAAATTAAAATAAAAATTAAAATTCAAACAAAAGTATTACACTTATTTAAATTTAAAAATCACATTGATAAAAATATTACAGCATTGCATACTCCATTTATTTCTCAATATAAACCATCATTATTCCTCATTGTATTACCATTTGTAAAACATTAAAAAATCGCTTACTCATGATCTAATCGCAGCAACTCGTCACAGTTATCGATTCACTGAAAATCTCAAGAAAAAAATATAGGATCTTAAATAACAGATCCGGTACTCAATATCTATGATGGGACTGGGACTGCCTCCACTCAGGCGTAGAGTTACCGTGGTGATGATGATGATGATGATGATGGCGTTTCTTGTCGGAGATGCTGGCGTGCTTGCTGGTGGGATACGTGGCTACATCGCTCACAACTAATTCCGAACCATCTCTCTCGGTGTTGTTACCACGGTAATTTTCTCGATATCCTGGTTCATCCAGGGTCTCCTTACGACGAAGAGGAGGATGATTGGTCTTATGACCAGCCGTCTCATGCAGATTCTCCCAAGCTTGACGGTAGTATCGGTTCAAACCTCCTCGACTTTCGGACGAACTGCTTCCAAAGCTGGCCACGGTGTTGCAATCAGGAGATGCACGGTGCCGATAATGCTTGCTGCTTCTACCACGATTTCTGTGTAAATACATTAACAATTGTTTATTAATTCATATTAAAAATAAGGATTCTGTTCTTTTTATATTTCTTTTTTTTTGTTTTTCTTTAAGCGGTGTAAATGCATTATCGATATGACCTTCAGATTTTTTTATATTATCTTTGTGAAATGTATATATGTGTTTGGACAATATTCTAGCCAAGTGTAATTGAAGCAAATAAGTTGTAACACCATCACCAGTTTGAAGATAGAAAAAGTAAGAAAGATTTAGATATAAAATATAGATACGCAATAATATTTATACTATCTCTTAATACTTAATCTCTTGATTGATCCCATAATTTTAGTAACTAATTTTAGTAACTATTATTTTAAGTAGCTAAACTATTCTATAAAAATAAAAATATTAAATCATACGTTTAAATTTAATCTACATTATTATAATTTTACTTTTCAATTTCACCATTTCTCTTAATTCATTTCTAATTACATTATAATCTGTCAATTTTTAATTATAACAGATCACAAGATACAAGTTGTAAACAATTGCAAGTAAAAATAATTGTGGCAGCAATTCCTCTTCATTCTGTGCCCTATTTCAAAACTACTGTGCTACGAACAACTGTGGTACGTACAAACCAAGCCACAGGGACCTCGATGAGGAAGTGCACAAACGCTGCATCACGTGCACCCGGAAGTGAAGCATTGAAGTACTCACTCACAGAGTGAGACTTGGTGAACGAGCTATCGCTATATAAATATTTGTGCTCATTACAAACATTGCTCGTTTACCTTGACTAGTAATCACTCGCGAGGGTGGCGCATGGCGGTTGTAGTGGTACGTGGTGATGGTTGATGTAGTGGTGGGCGGTGGTTGCGTGGAGGGTGAGGGCAATAATGGTGGACTATATATATATATGTATATATATGTATATCTATACACAGGAGGTAAACATGAAACAAAGAGAAAAAGAGAGAAAGAGGAAAAAAAAAAAGAAAAAAAACTAGAGGGATGGATTAGAAAAGTATCCAGCGCGATGGGCCGCCGAGAGACCAAAGGAGTAAGGATGATCGGTGCTGCGACGTGCCGTCAAATCGCGGCGCCCCAGGTGCTGGTCGGGGAAGGGCAGCGCCAGTAGTGTGTACCAACGCGAGGGCATCCCGGCGTCACCCCTTCCAAGGCCACCACTACCCCCACCCCTCAACGCACCAACCCCACCAAGCCCCCTGCGGCGCCTTCCTCTGACCCTGCCACTGCCGCTAGCCACCGCAACGCAAATGGGCTCAGTGTTAATTGTTATATTCTTGATCGTTGCCTAATTTCCTCTGATCAATCTTTCTTTTTGTTTTTTTTTTTTTTGTTTCTTAATTTTCTTTACCACATATATTTTATTTCTATTTTGACGATTAGTTAGATTAAGTTTCTATTCTTTTTCTGACCAATTTTTCAATTTGGTTTGGAAAGTTTAGATATATTCGTGGGATAATTTTTTTAAGGATTGATTTTTAAGGTTAAGATGAAGTATGTATAATATGATATAAATATGATGTATAATTTGTATTCGATTGTTTATAACTTAGTAAATAAATTTCAATCAATATTTTACAAAAACTTTGGTGTTTGGAATCGACTATCCACGAATATATTAACACCCTATATATATATAGATATGATATAGTTATAATAGAGTATTAGGTTGGTAAAAAGTTGTCCAAAAGTTTAAGGGATGATTCTTCAAGGAATGATTTTTCACTTATCCTTTTTTGTCTTGAATAATCAGCTCTTAAATTTTTTGATACTACAATTCCTATCATATTCAAAATGTTTGAATTTATAATAATAATTATTATTTGATATATAGATAGAAATTTCTTAAAAAATATTTTTATCTGATAATTTTATATTTTTTCACTTAAAGTAAGAAAAGCTTTTACAGTTGCAGCGAAATTACATTATAATACTATATCAATTAATAATATTGAAGAAAAAAAATACAATAAAAATCAAGAGGACTTAGAAATTGTTGATCTTTACACGTAACAACCCTTTGTTATACTACAACAAATTACAGTATTTTGAAAAAATATGCGATTAAATTAGAAAAGATTAGATAAGAAGATAGACGAAAGAATAAAGACAGTTTGAACAAATATAGAGTAAGCGATACAGTATACACACGTAGAGTAATATATATTGTATATATAGAAAAGCTATAGTTATGTATAGTCTGCCCAAGAAATAATGCCTGTTAAAAAATTGAAGAAAGTTAAAAATAAAATTGCAGATACTAAAATACAGATGATTATAAATACAATTTCATGATGTAAAGATCAAATCAAATCAAAAATATACAGAGTGTTCAATTACAAATATTCAAAATTTCAAAACATAATCATTAATCATCATCCATTAATTTGAAGAATCATTTCTTAAATTTCTGGTAATCGAACACTCTGTACTAACGTATATCAACTCTGTTTAACGTATATCAAAAAATTCAGTCTTTTAGAAAATAAAAGAATCACTATCCTAAATTAATTTTCTATTTTGATTCTTATGAAAGTTAGCAAGAAAGTTATATCATAGTTAGTAATAAACGAATAAACAAAAAAAAAACAATATATCACAAACAAAAATAACATAAAATACAAAATATACAAAGTACAATCTAATGTTATATTACAACAGGCGTTACTTTTGGTGCAACTAAAAATCTTGATCACAGAGAGAGAGACAAAGAAAGAATCACGCGGATCGCGTATTTATTTTAATGATTTTCCTTTACCTGCGTATAAGTATTACAACGGTGGTGATTACAGCGGCTAGGAATACGAAACCGCCGAAGACACCCAAGGCGATCACAGCGCCTAGATTTAATTTCGCTTGATGAGTGTTACTCGTGTGGTCGGCATTGTCCACCCTGTAGGGTCCAGAAGGTTCTGGAACACCGGTTCCAATCCCAACCTGTGCGTTATCCACCCCACTGCCCGAAATCTCATTGTCCTGAGGATGATCACTGCTGTCGTCGTTCAAAGGTGGCGAAGGAGGAGGTGCTGGCCTCTGAAGACCGACATTCGGTTTCCTCGCGATGGTTTCGCGAACCGTCGCGGGTAATTCAGCGGTGCTGGCCACTCTTCGAGGCGGTACAGGGGTGGTGCTCGTGGTTGTGGTCGTCGAGATTGTCGTGGGTCGGACTCGTGGCGGTAAGAATGGTTGCCGTGTTCTGGCGGTCGTTGTTCGTACAGTTATTCGAGGTGGGGCGGTCACTGTGGTGCGTGGTTCCTCTGCAATAAAATTTATTCATTTTTTTTTCTGATTTTTGATACGATTATTGTAAAGAATAAAAGTCATGCGATTTTGAACCATGTGCTGTCTTGTATCCTGTTTGTTAGAGATTAGATTTATAGTGTAACAATTGTCCAAGTATGTAAGTATTTCAGGAATTGTGGAAATTCTTCTTTGAATGAAGGAATTTTGGAATTTTTTTTCTTTTTTTGCGATGAATGAAGAAGTAGACATTGATTTCTTAAGCTTGTAGAAAGAGACAAAGATTTACAAATTTTTATATTTAATTATTTATATTAATGAATGAATGAATTACCTATGCAAGTGGGTGCGATGTGATCGTATAATCCAGTGGGTAAACATAATATTTGTCGGTGCCCAGTGAGTCTATAATTCTTTTCACAAGTATAAGTGACGATGCTGCCTACGAGAAGACTTCGATTGAAGCTCGATTTCGATGGCATTGTTTCGGTTTCGTCGATTTCATCGATTTGAATGTAACTGTGCGGCACAGGTGTTGGAGGATCGCACAGGATTGGTTCACAACGCGGCGGTGGTCCATTCCAACGCTCATCGATGTCACAAGTTAATCTTGCACGACCTTTAATGGAAATTATTTAAAAATTTTTACATAAATTTAAATTAAGTAAAAATTGCTTAAACAATAAAATTCAAATAAAGATCTATCTTCATTTATTTTAATTTCTATTATTACTTACTATTAATTATTTTATAAATTCATTATCATATTTCATAACCATCTCATATATTGTTCCAAAAAATAATAAAGAAGAAGAAACAAGTTGAAACTATCATTACTATCATTTATGAAACAAGACTTGCTTACCAATTTCCTCAAACTGCTCCTTTATAAAGCATTTTCGAACACACGTATCAGAGTATTATTTACAAACGATATCCATTTATCAAACAATCAAATAATAATGGCTAGCGCCACGATAAATTCTTACCAGTCATCTCGAATCCTTCATCGCAGGAGTAAAGCACCTGACTGAGATAACTAACGGTATTGTTGATAAGTGTGTAGCCTCCGTGTTTTATGTTTGCTGGATAACCGCACTCGATGCCTGAAACGAGCAGAATGTTGAATTTAACATCGATATAACGATACATATATGGTTCACCAAGTTAATCTCTATATTTCTCTGATCCTTATATTGTCCAACTATGAGAGAGCAATGTTTATTGAAGAACTTATAACTAGAAATCTTCAATCATTGACATTATTTTGCCATTAAGAAATAATATTTTAGAATACTACTGTTCTTGTATTTACATTTCTATTTTAAGGAATAATCCTTTACAATTATTTACAAAGTTATTAGTAACAGTTACTGTTCTTATTAAAAAATAATATTATACAATACTTTACAATACAATTATTGCTCTTGTTGTTTATATTTATAAATGTGTCTTTTGTTTCTATTAATTTCCTTTTGTAAAATATTATATTTGATGTCTAATCAAATGTTAACAAGTATTTAAAAATACTTGTTTTACATTTTGTTTTGCAGTTACTCCATAGTTGAGCAGTATGCTTCTTACTTTTGCACACAGGTGGAAACTCGTTATAGAAGCCAGTGTCCAGACAAGTGCGAGTGGACGGTCCTATAAGAAGGCTACCAGCGTTACAAGTATATTCCACGGTCGCGCCAACTTCGTATGCACTTCCGGAATTCCGATCTGCGGTTGTGGTCACCGTCATCGTGGAATTCGGCGGCTGTTCTGGTCGACCACATGCTCGTGGTTCTAACAGCAAACAAAGAATTTCATTTTTTTTTTTTTTACTTCTTTTTACCTGGCTGAAATTGCTTGCTATTTTTATGTTCAGTGATGGAAAAGGAATTATGGTAAATCATAATCTGTGGTTTATAGTTGGGAGAACTTATACTGATGATTTTTTTTTTTTTTTGGAATTTATATATAAGTACATAAAATATTCCTAATTGAAAGAGAATGAAAAATATTAAATAATATTATTTTTATTGTTCTAAAAAAATCAAGAAAAACTTATTTGTTAATTCTTTTAGAGTTTGAAAATTATATATATGACAAATAAATAAAATTCCTAACAAAATTTATAAAATATTGACAATACATGCAAAAGAAAAATAAAAAAATATCTAAAGTATAATACTATTAATGATATTTGAGGAAACAAGTTTTTATTCAAACTCTATTTCTTTATAATCTTATAATTATTAATTTATAAAAATTTGATTTCACATGAAAATCCAGTGATTATTGATTCTCAGCTTGTCACATTATATCATTCATCTAGCGCATCCACAGACAGAAAAAGATATTCGTGTCATCATATAATTTGATAATAATGAGAGAAAGGAATACGGAAGCGACGTTAGTTTGAAACTTATACCAGGTACTCACGGTGTTGACAGATGAAATTTAATCGAGCCGTGCAAGGAGTATCAGACCAAAGCCAGCCTCTGCTACCATCGTATCGAGCACAATCCTCTTCGGTTCCTTGAGGCAAGCTCCAGAAAGAAACGGATACCTCCTCGCCGCTTCCTGTCCATCTCCAAACCGTGCGATCCTTCTGATCTCTCACTGCACCCATCCAGTATTGACTGGAAGTGTCGCTCCTTAAGAAACATAAAATATAAAGTTTTTAAAAATCTTTATTGAAAGAGATATTGAGAATTTTTTTCTATTATTTTCTACGTTAATTATTTAATTTGTAAATAATAAAATATGAATTCAAGTGATTGAATTATATAATTTCATTTTTCATTTAATGATTTATATTTGTTTCATAGAATTCTATATTGTGATTTTTCTAAAAGACTACCTATGCCTCCTCCACAATTCCCATGAAATAAATCCTTGCAATGCAGGATTGCTTTCATCCACTAAAGTTCCACCTCGTGCACGACAGAACGATAACGCCTCCCTGAATATCATTGGTTGCCGATTATAGAATATATAACACTTTCCATTATAAGTTGCTGTTGAACCTGGTGGCTGATCTCTGAATTGTGGACATCTCTCAATAGGAAGTGCCTGTGCAAAGAAATAATTAATTAGAAAAAAATAACATACTTTTCAAAAACCTTACTTATTACTAATTTATTATTAAAAATTCCAAAAATACAACAATACAAATAATAAGAGAAATATTACATGCTAAAAAAAATGACATACAACTCAAAAGAAGAATTTATTGAATATTGATGTTTCAATTTCCAAACTGAATTGAATTCTCAATTTTGATTGAGTGATGTTTTTGTACATTTTTATATTAAAAGCTCTTTAAAATCATTAATTTTGAGATCTCCTTCCAAGCAAGTGTGAAATATCCAAAAGATTCCTTATTTTTTTACTTACAATGATACTTCATAAAATTTCATAAAATTGCCAAACCAAAGAAAAGAGTTTTTGGCACAATCTGACATTTTTTTATCCATTTCAAGTAAATTCTGTGATATACACCTGATCGGTATACACGAAAGCCTCGCACAAAGAGAGCTGGACTGGGATTGATGTCGGTGTGTTCGCCTCCAGATGCACGGAAACGAAAGCTCCTGGCATAGGAGGATTGCAGGGTAGGAAAAGAGGTTGGCCTTCTTCGAGAGGGCCGGTGAAACGATTGCAAATTGGATTCGTTCCCAAGTCTGGCCGATTGTTTCCGACACGAACCACGATTGTTCCTGGTATATCGTCGCCTGTAATCAGAGAACGTGCGTGAGAAATTTGAATTCGATAACGTTTACCTATGCGATAACGATATTAATATTGGAAACAATCAAAATCGATTGCATTTTTTTTTTTGCTATTGATTCAGGAAAAAAAATACGGTTATTCAATTACTAGTAACTTTAGTGCTAACAGATAATATAAATAGGAAAAAATTTTGCTGAAAACTCTGAATACTTTTATCTTTTTTTCTAACTTTTTTCCTAATTGGAACAAGTTAGATGTAGCGAATTGATGAATTATTTCTTTACATAGAAATTGAACACAATTTTTCATCATAAAAATTTTTAAAGAGAATCGAATATCTTTCAAAGAAAAATTGTTGACATAAATTACAATTCAATATCTCTTTCATTCAACAGGATAATAATGCACAAAACACGCCAATCCATCAAAGAGAGAAGTACTCTTCCGTATTAAAACGATAAACACATTTTTCATAGGATCCATGGATCAGAATCGATCCATGCTTTCACTTGCCGCACAAATTGCTACCCTGCAATCGCAAAACATTTGAACGGATAAAATAATGTGAAATAATCCAGGTGCCTAAGCAAGGACTACATCTTCCGACCTGGAAAGTATCCCAGGTGTGACCAAATGGATGGCCAACACCAATTACATGCTTTCCACGTTTTGTCCCCGTGTAATCATCTTCGAAACAGCGACAATTTCTTGTTTATATATATATGTATATATAAAAAAATATCCAGCCTGCCGAGAAACGTCACGAGTCATCCCGTGATATTAGAAAACGCGTTTCTAACGATGCGGTATGGTTGGTAATGGTTCGAGATCGTTCGAGGTCGTTTTGAAAAAATTTTTTAGAGTTTTAGTGTAAAATCAAGTTATATTTGTGAATTATCTATATATAGTTTTATATTAATATAGATTGAATCAATAAATGAGGCTAGGGAAATAAATTGTTACTATTAGTTAACTGTGAATTATGTGAAATTGAATTCTAAAAAATAAATAATTTGATTTTGAACAAACTTTGCAAAGGATCAATTCTCAATTCCGCATCTCTATCATAAATACAATTCTACTTGTAAACACTGTGTATATTTTAATTTTTAATAAAAAAAGAAAAGAGAGGAGAAAAATAAGTACACACTTTCGAAAATTTTCAGGATATGCAACTCTAAAAATCAATTTCTAGTAACAAGTAAATAGAATTCTTAGAGAAAAAAAATTCCCTATTTTTCTTCCATTCCTGGCTATCGAGTTGCTCTGTTGTTTATTTTACGTACGCATGAGCTGTAATCATAACTGCTTGGCATTTTCTTTTCGTATTGCCGGAAATGGGGAGTTCGCGTTTGGTGAACGATAACCGATCTCGATCGTAATTAAAACGCTCCGCTAACAGCCTCTTATCGGTATTAGCGGCGTGAAAGTTGCTTCTCCTTGTAAAATATCGAGTCGATTTAATTACGATACACTACGCTTGTTCATCGGCGAAACACGAAGATTATCGTCACGTGCGGATGTTAGGTGAATCGTGACCAAGGAGGAAACGAGTGTTGGAATAAAGCTGCTATTTATTTGGATAACACGCAATTTTTGTATGTAACGAAAGTGTAGGCTTAGAATTATAAGGAGAGGGGAAAAAATAAATAAATAAATAAAATGGAAAATATAAAATTATATAAAACTTAAGTATTCGTAATTAATACACTCTCGAGTCCATTTGCATGTTTGCATATGCAATGTGGATGAATTAATGATTAGGTTAGAAATGCGTATTTAATTTTGAATTTTTTTGGAATTTTCAACGTATATTAATAATTAACTTAAGAAACAATCGATGTTAAATTTTAAATTTTTAAAAAAGTAGATTTTGTAAAAAATTGAAATGAGTTAAATTATAAATTTAAAATTTTCTCGGAAAAGAAGAATTCTTTCTATTTAAATATTTGAATAGCATCGGCTTTCCTCGAGTAAGAAAGAATTAAAAAAAAAAAAAAAAAATGCTTATACTTATATTTGCACTTTCCTGAGAAAATAATCATTTCGAATCTTTTCTTGAAAGTTTATAGTCTTTTTAATTAATCGTCTAACAATTAAACGAAAAATATGAAAGTACATTAACAAAAAAGAAAGCAAGTTTCCAAAGAATTTTCTAGACTACGTCAAATCGATATACCATATCTAATATGCATTATTATTATACAATATAGCATTTGCGATGCATACTGTTTCGTGAAAGATTGAGAATTATTATTATTATTATTATTATTTTTTTTTTTTTTTTTAAGGAAGAGTGCAGTAAATTTCTTCCAAGAATAACAAAACTACTCTCACTCTTTATTTCCGTGTAAACGGCACGCCATTATCAGCCATTTCGTTTAACGGTGAAAGTTTTCCCTTGTTTGATCGGTAATACGAATCTCCATTACTTAAACTCATAACTTTAAATTTATTCTAACTAAAATTACGGAAATTGTAATAACAATAAGAGGAATAAAATAAATTAGTAATGAAAATTTATGAGTGATTTGTTAATAAATATCCATTATAAATTTCGAATAAATATCATACGGTTTAAAAGAAAATTGTAACTTTGTTTTCATAATGACATTATTGGCAGTTTGATAGTTTTATTATTGTTCGTAAAATTTTATGCCAATTGTGCAACAATTTTTTTAATACTTTTCTAAGATATATCTTTAAACGATTGTAATACGAGAATTAATGTGGAGTTGATAGACGAGATAAAATAAAATAATAAAATGGAAATTAATTTTGCAGTGGCACGATATTTTCCTTATAGAATAGTACATTGGAATTTTGAATTCTCACGTACTTTCATGCTTTTTGTATGATGTTCAACAAAGTCAAAATGTTATTAAATTAACAATTAATATTCTGAATATAAGATATATATTCTGAATAATTAATCGATACTTCCTTGTAAATATATGTCGATTAATGGTAACGATCGATACGTGAAATAACATCGTGTCTTTTAAATAGATCTTTCCTTTTTTCTTTTACCTTATTATTGGCACGCGTGAAAACTTCTAGAAACTTTCCAGTTCGACAGCAAAAATCTTTTCACTCGATCGATAGAAAACGATGCCATTTACTTTTTCATGCATATCAATTTACAATATCAATTAGATTAGATATTTTGAATATGTATAAATATATTACTCGAAGAATTCAATTTTTTAACTAAGAACTACTAAGTTGAATCACACTTTTTGCAATTATTATATAAATATTATTAAATGTATCTTTGACAAAATATTTTTGGAAATATTGTAATTAATGTCTATATAATTTTCAAAGTCAACTCTATTTATTATTAATCAATTTTTATAACGACTTTCTGATTAACTTCAACTTTCTAACTTCAACTTTTCTTAGAAAGTTTCAAACTTCAAATTTTAATTAAAATTCGATAATGTTTCAATTTTTCAATGTACACGAGTATCCATCAAATTTCACGAGGATGGTTGCTCTAAATCTAGTAAAATAAGATCTATAGAATGGCGTGAAAGTATCGATAACTTGTTCATCAATCGTCTATGATTTCCGAATTGTTGGAAAAATTTTCGCTCGTAGAGCATCATTATTGCTCCCATAATTGGCTGTTTATCGATAGAAAGCCGAGGGAGATCGCGTCATTGAAATGAAAGTGGCGTTCCATCACGTTACAGGGATTAAACTTTGTGTTTACGCTTCCTGACCATTTTCACCAACGATTCATCAAAGTGATTCATTCCTTAGCCTTTGATTTGGTATTTGGAATTTTCTGATTATTGTATTGTTGGATATTGTTGGATTGATTTTTGTTAACTCTATTCATAACTATTCGTTTGTTTATTTATCCAAAAACTTTTATTATATATTTATTATATTTCTGGTGGATCTGTAAATTATGATTTTAATAAATAAAATTAAATAAAATGAAGTTTGTGTCTCAAAATTCGTTTCTTTCATTAAGATAAAAATCCCATATATATATCAAATATATATAATATATAATTTGTTAGATTAAATGTTAATAAAACAAGATTTAGAATTTTGGAATAAAATTCTATTCCTAATATGTTACTTACCGCAACACGGTTTACCAAAGTCAAGTCGTACCAATTGTACCATATAGGGTTCGAGCAGGTTCACGTACCACCAGGGTCTGTGCTCTGGTCTCGTAAGGGTGCAAGTTTGAGGGGTGTAAATCTGTCCACTGCTGCCATCCACCGCACGCTGTGGAATTCCACCCTCCGAGGTGCTCGATTGCATAGGAGCTTTGCCTCCGGCAACATTTAAAACTGTAATTTAAAAAAACAAAAATTAGAACCCTTATATTTTTCACTCAAGTTTTTTTAAATGTCTGTCTGATAAAAAATAATCTTATCTCAATTATTTTATTCTTTAAAGATAAAAAATATGGTATATTACTTATCCAAGAGAAAAATATTAATTAATTGTTTTTGTATATTTTGACGTGAAATTTTACGAGCAATTTATTAAGGGGTTAAAATTTCATATTCAGAGCGAAACGAGTTTGAGAAATTCTTTTCGAGGTTTCCATCGAGGTGATGACGGAATAAACCGCAAGACACGCGACAGCCAGATTAGTCTCTTCTTGCGCATCCCTTGTGCGGTTTCTTGTGCATTCCTAGATACCAAGTGCACAACACACGATGCATCGCACACGACGTGCCCCGCCCCAATTGCGGTACTTGCCACACGTGCCCATAATGTGCAAAACGTCGTTACATTAACTCGTATACTATTATAGTTATTAGAGACTATAACTACCTTGGAACTGGTTATACCAGGTTTCGATCCCTTAACAATTATCGTCGATTAGAACGTTTATTCATTACATTAAATATGTATTTGATAATTGTGAACGTAACTCAATTGAGATTTATAGACTTCGAAGAAGGATTTGAAAACTTAATCAGCATAAATCATGTTTTCTTGAAAATTATCTATTTGTTTAAATTTTTTAGTGACAATTCATTTTGATAATTCAGCAACGATTGATTATATGACATATGATAATAGATAATTTAATATATATATATATATTGTTCTAAACTTTTTATCTGAAAAGACAATAATTCAAGATATATTTATTTGAATAAAATATAATTTTGATCGAGAAAAAAGCGTATAAAATAATTTAAATAAAAGTATCTAATGAGAAATTAAAATTAAGATTGAAGTTCTTATAAATAATAATCCGATAATTTAAAAGGAAATTTTATAAAGTAAAACAAGAATATCGAAAGTAAAATAAAAAACATAAAGAATCACCTTGCTCGCAATCTCATGCCCTGATTTACTTAAGATTATTAATTAGAACGTTCCACATATTAACGATCATTATATTAAATTACATTCATTTATATTTGATACCCTTTACATATTCTTCGTTATTCTTTAAGAATAATTAACATTATTCTAATAAATTTAATTGATACAAAATTGATTCACTACATCTATTATCAATCATCAAAATGGTAATATTGTATTATTATATTACATCAACCTTGTATAAAACAGTTTGTAATATAGTTTCAATAATTAGCACAATGGCAATCATAAAGCTAACTTACCATAAATTATTGATTCAATGATATCCTATTTCCACCGAAGTCTCATTGAAAAGACTTTGAAGACATTATGATATATCACACACCATGTAAATAATTCTAACATTCTATTTAATAATCTGCACAATTCCAATGAGACAATCCTCCATTTTGTTCGAATTTTATCAATTTACAAAATTACACTATATCGATTCATAAAATTATATTATACTTCGTACAAAAATGTTTGTAATCATGAATATAACTGCAATCCAATCACAAAGTTGATTCATAACATCATCGACATCCTACTTCCAATGTCCGTCATAGAAGGACGAACTTCTCTACAAGGCTCTGAGAAAATCTACGCGGCTCATTGCCATTCCCATTGAGCGAAAAGAAGAAGGTCGGGTATCGTACGGTTGAACACTCGTTTGGCACGCAGATGCTATTCGCGAAACTTTTGTGCACGTTGCACATTCGCGAAGAAGTTACCGGGCTTGCGGTAGTTTTACTGTACCGTAACGTGAGAATTTTATCGGCGCCTAACTGGCATTACCACGATCGCGGCTAACGCACCACTCGAAACAAGATCGCCATTTTTGTCATCTAGGTTAATCTCTGATCGAAGCGCCACTTATAACTAGATAAGTTCTATGGATGGAAAGAAATCGCAAAAGTTAGGTTTGAAGATTTTTTTTCTGGATGAAAATTGGCGCGTAAAGAATAGATCGATTGTAAATTGAATTTAATATCGATATTGGTATTTGATTATATCGCGAGATAAAATTGAGGTTAAGTTGGAATATGATGGATTCTAAAAATTTTCTTTTAGAATAAAATAAATATAGATAGATATTATACAAAAGAAAAATAAATGAATGAAATATGCAGAATATAAATTGTTAAGAAAATTATGTTATTTTTGTATTTGCAGATAGAATTAGCAATATAAAATAGAATAAGTATAATGAATACAGTTATAAATCATAATATCGAAATATAAATAGAAATCGTGATTCTTTTTTTATAAATTAAGAACGCATAATTGGTAAAAATTATTTTACCGTGAAGCAATTGAGGTTAATCCTGATCGACCCCTATAAATCGGCGTTGCTAATTCATTCAGATGATGGGGAGATATTATGGCTAAAGCCAATGTCACTGTGAAATCTCTTTAATAGGCAAACCTTTAATAAACGTACATGTATAGAGACATTAGATTAATGATGCATAGTATATTAAGGAAAAAATGAAATTTTAAATATATTAATAATATGTTATTGAATCTATTAAAAAATTTTCTATAATTATAAAAATTCTAATTCGAAAAAATTGACAAAATCCTATTCGATATTCGAACAATTCGACATATTTCAAAATCGAGATCCTTCAAATTTGAAAAAAATATGTTACTTCCTGATTATGAGAATGATGAGAATAGATAATACTATACAATAGAGAGAATACTGATTCAACATTATCTTATTTTTTCACGAGTACGATCTGTAAAGTCACGACTTTAAAAATATATATACTTGCAGAACAATTGGAAGATATACGAATGAGACAGCAAAAGCATTGTGCGGAGGACATTAGTGAGGAGACAAGTCTGTTATAACGTTACATTGTGCACACCGTGCAAATCATATATTTTATCTTTCTAACTGTTCAATTTCTGTGAATGTTTCGAATAAAAAGCTGTGACTTATATCCTAATTATATCTACAGTTACTGGACAAGAATTAGTCGAGCAGTGTTTCATCTGCATGTAAAATTGAACAATAAATTATTCAAGATTTACAAATATTTCTATAAATGTACAGTAAATACTTTTATGACTCGATACGGTGGAATTATAGGATAAGATACGATCATCAAATTACGGTGATCAAAAGTCATAAAAGGAAATTTTTACTTGCTTTTATGGTAAAAAGACATCAAACATTCTCCTTGGACGCTTTACTAAATTCAGTCATTGTAAATGACACATTTTGCACGTACAAACATCAACATTTACGTTACATAAAATCCTCATAATACTATAGATTATAAATTATATAAAATAATTATAATATAAAGATATAATTGTATATTGTATTTAAAAAGAATTTTATCGAATACAAAAGAAATTCAAAGTTCCACAGACATTTAAGAAATATATCTGAACACAATATCTATTTATATTGATTATTATTCTATCAAGTGAAGAATCCTAAATATTCGAAGTAGGAAGTCGAAGCCAAGAAATTCAAACTTCTAAAGCATTGGAATAGACTTTTAGAAAAGGTATCCGATTCCAAAAAATCGATCTATATTCTAGAATGATTGCGAATAGACTACATTGACTATCAGAGAATTACGTGATGAAAATATCAATGTTTTCTCAAGCAAAGAATCATGAATATTCCTAAAGCAGGAAGGCGAATTCGAACTTTCAATTTAAGAAGGCAATTAAATACGCATTGACTATATTCAAATACAAGAAAATGACAACATTTTATTATAAAATTCAAAGTCTGAATAAGCTATTCTTACATTCTGCATCGACTTAACATATTAGAGCGTATAGATGTGTACTATGTATATATAAACATAACCTAGTCGTACCTACCTCGAGCGAAGAAAATCGTGAATATGCGAAGAAGGAAAAGAAGCCAAGACCACGGAGCCAAAGAATTCGAATTTCGAAAGCATTCGAACAGTTCTTAAATAGCTTTTAAGAAAAAAAAATTATCCGTTTACAAAGTCGAGATACGTTCTATCCAAGCGCAGATAGACTACACAGAGAACGTGTAATTGATGCGTTCTCGACCTAAACCTACATACCGACTCCTTTCAGTTATACTCGTTCCCACACGCGTTCTCGACACACACGTGGATACGTCATAATTTACAGTTACTTCTTACACGGATTATTACGAAAGGTTTCAATATATCTATTCAAACACATTGGATCGAGCAAAAAGAGAGACGAGTTTCACCACGTGCTGGTATAGTTATCGGCCAAGACCGGAACAAAGGAAAGCGGTTTCTCGTTATTGTAGTTTTGCGAATTTTTTTTTTTTTTTGATTGCAACGATATAATTGACAATATATGATTTTAAAGAAACGATCGGGTATTCTTTTTTAAAGTATGTATTTTTTTATGTATATATTGTTTAAAAAGTAAAATAAAAGAAGGAATTAGTTGAAAATATCCTTGATAACTAAAAAACGAAGCTTCCGAATCTTTTTTACTCTTAATTTTTTACTTATTTGCTTCGAAGCTTCTTGATTTATTTAAGCCTTACTTTTTAAATTTTTAAATTATACAATTATAAAAATACAAGTACGTATATATATATTATTTTCAACATTTTAAACGCAAAACATGTATCTATATACACAGATGCATTATTTGAATATTTATAAGTACGACTAACGATTGGAATACAGATACAAGCGATTTACATGCTAAGAAGCGTTGAAGCGATTAAACCGTAATTGGTCGATTGTAATAGTTCAATTTTAGCACGTTATTGCCAGTTAGTGGTCACGCATATGCATGCGAAGGTGTTTTCTATTTCTATACACGGAACAATGTTAAAGGTGGAGAATGTTAATCGTAAGTATTTGCATATCATTGAAACTCTAATTAAGATCAGAATAATCGTATATAAATATATATCCTTTCAAGAGATTTTAAATCGCTTCTTTCATTATAATTTGCTTAATTTGTAAGATATAAAATGATCAAAATATCATTTATAATTCTACATTCGCAAAAAAAGTTAGGTTAAGAAAAAAATGATCTCGCATTTAACGGCAAAATGCTAACTGCGTTTTACATTCGTAGAAAGTATCGAACGAGTTCATCATCGTGCCAGTCATAAATACCACCGAGTTTACGATCTCTCCGAGAAGAAAAGAATTTGCAAAAGCACAAACGGTGTTTAACTCTCATCGCGGAGCTTTGAAGACGATGATTAGAACCTTTACGGATGGAAAAATCGAAAGAAAACAAGTGAAAGTTGGCGTAAAAATTACGCGGTGCGCACTTGGCGGATGCAAAAAGAAAAAAAAAAAGAAGAAAAACGCGATTTTACTCGATAACTAGAAACGAGATCATCGATTCACTCGCTTCGTTGGAGTGCAATTTTCCAGGAACGATTGTACATACATTCCAAGACGGATTTATTAAGATGATGGAAATAAAAGGTATTCACTTTTTCTTCCTTCTTAAAAATTATTATATAATTAATTAATCTAGCGTGCATTTTTTTTAAGGACTCTTTAAATAAGAATAAAAATCAAGAATTGAATTAAAAATCAACTAGAAAGTGGTTCCATCTATCGAGGAAATTTTTCATCTTATCTCTACACCATTTTGGCTATTGAGCATATAGCGATTACGTATACAAAAACATTTGAAATTTTTTGATCTCTTTTTGATGAAACTTGCAAATCATTGGTCACAGCGTATCACAATATGGAACAGTAACTTTTTTCCCTCCTATTCTTTTATTTACACTCGGTAATTAAAATTACGGTAAATGAACGCGATTACGTCGATCCAGGTAGGCAGTGAACGGCGTACAAGTTTACCTTCGAAAAGTCAAGTTCACGCATAAGCGCGTAAGTGGCAATCCGCTCCTGTCGAGGCTGGCAGAAAATTACGAGAGAACGTTTACCGACACTGCGAAATCTCTGTCTGCTTGTTTATTTATGAAATCAGTCCATGTCAAATTATAATATAAAATGGTATAATAGTAATAATCCAGAGCGAATATATATTATATATAGAAAAGAGGAAAATTGCAAAATGTGATTCGTTGCACAAATAGGAATGATGATAACAGTTGTTTAATACTGTTATGTTGTAAAATTATGTAAAAAATTATTCTTAAGTTGACCAAATTATACATTTTTTGTGGAGTTGTATGTAAGTAGAGTAATCTAAGCAATATTTTGTACAATTTTGTATTACATTTATGATATATTTTATTCATTTGAAAACCAATCGAAACTTTCAGATTAAACGAAGTTGAAAGATCGAAAAGATCTTCATGCTCCAATTTTTATGAACATCGTTGAGTGACTAAGCTTTAAATATCGCTTCATTGGCTGTTCAGGTCTGTTGGTTGAAGTGAAACAAAGTGGTACGTGGTTTCCCTGGAGCAATCGAAATTACTTGGAAAACTTGGGAAATATCAATTAAAATATTCACAATTCGGTGAGTTTTCCAATCGATGATGCTTCAAGATTTTTGGATCTTCAAAAGGATTGTAATTACTTTTAATTAATCTAATTTCTTTTTTGCAGGAATTTGTTCGTTTTAAACTTCCTCTACTTTTTCATTTGGAAAGAATTCTAATACATTGCAACATTAAGGGGAAAAAGAAATTTGAAAAACATTAATTTTTTTTCTAATTTCCCTTATTTTATACGGAGAAGGTATACAGGTATACTTTATATGCTTCATCGATTACTCAAACTTTACTTACATATACCATATATATATATATATATATATATATATATATATATATATATATCTTTCAGTTTATCATTGAAGGGTCGTAAATAATTCGAATATTAGTAAAAGAAAATAACAAAAAACTGAAAAATATCTTTAC
Source organism: Apis mellifera (assembly GCF_003254395.2). Lineage (NCBI taxonomy): Eukaryota > Metazoa > Arthropoda > Insecta > Hymenoptera > Apidae > Apis > Apis mellifera. The sequence goes on from NC_037648.1 coordinate 894,955, forward strand.
CGTACTTCGGAGTAAGGAAATGTCCATTAGTAAAACGATAAAATTCAATGCCATTATTTCCATCGAATAAATATAAAATTTAATATTATTTCTCAAAAATAATATTTTAATAGTAATTCTACAAAGAATATTCGTACACGGATCCTCATCGATTCCGAATCAACTCAATACAATAATATATTCAATAGATACGCCGTCTAACGATCATCCGCATTGCCAATAATATCCTTAAATAATATCTTTTATCCAAAGTCAAAGATCACCGCACGATAGAAGTTCAGCAACGGTAAAAGGATTGATGGGATCCTGGATTCGAAGCTACTTTCCAACAGGTATACTTTATATGCTTCATCGATTACTCAAACTTTACTTACATATACCATATATATATATATATATCTTTCAGTTTATCATTTATGCTGATCGAATGGAAATTTCTGTAACGATTATCGATTAAAGTGTACTTTGGAATTCTTTTTCATCTTGAATAAAAAAAGGTAAAAATTAACCGTTCTTTGATATTGGACACGAGATCTGTATTGGAATGTGCGTGCAATTTTTTTCAGCTACAAAAATACTTTGAATAAGGTGGAGGGCAAACGTTGCGATCGTTCCACCGTGTCGGAATCACGTAGTTCTAATTCGACGCCATGACGACCCAGTTCTTGGATATTTTATGCCGTTTCTTTTGGATTGTCGGTTACATCTCGTATCTCGTATGAATAAATATCGTTTGAGACGTGATTAAAGTTAAAAAAAATAAGATTATAAAAGCAGGTATTCTATATTTGTCATTATAAATAATTTTTCTTACCTCTTCATGAAATTTTCTTGAATTATTAATATTTGATATTTTTCTTTTTTTTTTTAAATTTCATTCACAGGTATTATTTTTATTGTCAGTGGACAAGACGAATTCATTTCGTCATGGACGATAACTGTTCGTGCAATAAAGTTCCATTAGATTAAAAGCGGTTGTTCTCTTTTAAAAAAAAATCTCTCTTAAGTAACAAAGCAAGAAGAATCCTAAGCGATCATTAAGCGAGTATGATGATTGATTTTACTTTAACTCGAATGTCATCGTTTCTTTTTCCTTTTTCTACTTTATTCGTTTCCTTCCATCTGTTTTGCGATCATCGACATTAAACAATTTTGAAGTAAAATTTTAATCACCATTTATTTACTTTATTACAGGAATTACAATGAATGAACGCTGTTCGAGCGAAGGGTTGATCTCGGAAGAGATCGGAATGTTAAAGGGGGAAATAAATTCGAGGTGGGCCAGGAAGGACAGAACGTCTATGCGAGGAATGCGCGCCAGGTTGAGAAGGCCGCGGGCGTTGTTAGGAGGTAACAGGTTCAGACTTAACGGTGTAAGGCCCCCACTATCTTTGCCATTTCTTTTACTGTCTCCTCGGTCAAGGACACCCTGAATCAGGTCACTTGCCTCCCGAAATTTTGTACCGACGATTCTTACTTACACAGTTCTCCTTGCAGAATTCTTTTAGATTGAAAAAAGTAAAAAAAAAAAAAAAATTTTCTCAAGAAGCATTAAACTATTATTGTTTTCTCAAAATATTTTTAAATTTTGTTTGTTAAAAATTCATTTTCTAATCTATTTAATTTTTTTTAAATTTCAGGATTTAATCATTATTCTTGAAAGTAATTTAATTGTTGCTTTTGGTGAATTGAATTTTTTTTTTTTTCCTTGAGAATTATTATTATGCTGCAAATGTGTTCTATGCATCGTAAATATCAATTCGATGTTTGATAAAAATACTTAAAAACAGGCGTGACCGGAAGTACGTATACAAGTTTCCTCCGAACGTGAAACTTTCTCTTAAGCCTACATCCGCAAACATGTTTGTCTCCCGATTACATACCAACACATTTTCCAACAATTCTTTTGTCAACACAATCTATCCACCTCGTGTCTTTTACATACAATATCCCTTTCTCATTCTTCAATCTTCCAATACAACCTATTCAACCTTCGAACGTGAGAATTATAATACAAAAGAATATGCACAAAAATCAAAAGATAAAAAAATAAACGATATTCACTCTGCTATTTGATATTGCTTCGTTAAAAAAATACTCGATAAATTAGTAATTAAAACTTCACTTTCTTCGAAAATTTCTTCGAAAAAATTTCATGACGAAAACTTACCGCAAAATGGCACTCCTTCCGGTGTCCAAGAGCCATCAACTTGGCACTGTCTTCGCGCAGGGCCGAGGAGTTCGAAGCCTCGTTCGCAGGAATACGTAGCCACCGTGCCCTCGAGCAGCACCGTGTCCTTTAGAAGGGCATCCTCCTCGTCTATAACGTCCTCGGCACTTGCACCCGTGAACCGGACGCTACTATGCGCTGGGGCCCCAGGATAGCCGCATCCGGCACTGTTGCAACCTATAAACCGACAGAGACATCATCATTATCGAGTAACCGGTGCCATTTATCAAGCTTTAACGCGCTAAACATCGGCATAACAACTAATAATAATAATAATGGTGTAGTTGGATAGTTTCAATCGTGTTCGAGCCCCGATCGATAATGTAGAATTGTAAGAGAACCACGTTCTCGTTTAATTTTTACAAGTGATACTTCGATATATCGCTTCGATAATTGTAGCGGAACGTCGTTTATCCGCGATAAACAAGATTCTATTCCATGATCATCATCGTTTAATTATCGTCGTGGAAAGACATAAGAAGACATAAGAAACTACATAATTGATTGAACAGTTTAAAATATTGGACCGTTGAACAATGGATGGCCTGGATCGTTCGAGCTAACCTTAATTCATACTACTGCTGACATATTTCAAAAATGATTTCTCTACTTTATTTCGTTAAAACGAAATATTCGACGAAGAAAGAAGTTATTATATTGTATTATACGGAAAAAACTAAGAAGATAAAAGAAACTTTTATACGTTGTATGAAAACACAATGAAAATCTACAAAACAAGCGACCAGTGTCTTCGATCGATCGTTGATTCTAATTGCGTAAAGCGAACGGAAAGAGGCAAAACGCGAGGGGGGAAAAAAGACTGAATCGGTGAGCTGGATGTCTATTCGTGTTCACGAAGGCGACGAGGCTGGCCATTGAAATCATCGAGTTGAAAACTCCAACGCTCGATGAGGCAACGTCCCGGTTTACAATGACTTTAATGCAGCTCGTGCGTGATGACGTGAGTTGCATGTCCTACCTGAGGCCAACGGCAACAACATTGTGGCCACGGTGCATACCACGTACGCCGATTACCAACCGAGCAATAAAACGTTGCATTATTCGTATAATTAGTCACGAAAGATCGAAGAATTGCATTATATTAGGGAAAATGTTTCGAGATAAAGCTGATATTTATTCTATAAATGAATATGAAACAAGAAATACATGGAAAGGTGTAAAATACGCAATCTGAATATAAAATTTACTCGTGAAATCTGAAATTTGATTATTATTCAAACAAACATTGAATCTACTAGAAAATAAAATCTACATCGTACAATCATACCTGAATATAGAAATTGTGACGAAAGATTCTCTTATCCAATTTTAATTATGAAATAAGGAATAGAAATTAAGAATTTTTATTATCAAAATAAATAATCAAAAAGTAGAAGAATAATATTCACTATATGTTTCCGTTCTCAATGATAATTTAATTGATTAATGATTAATTATTTAAAAAAAAAAAATAAACTCTTTCCAAGCTTTTCTGATTTTTATTACCAACAAAATACCTCTCCTATTTCGTCCCACTCTACCCTACCAACAACCAGTACGAAACTATTTCGAGCGAGATTCTATCACGAGGGCATCGCGAGCCGTTAAATCAATAATCTTTGGTAACTAGTTGCTCGCTAGTGGGCGTAGATAAACAGAAGAAAACGCCACGGACCCGTGACGGAAACGATAATGCAAGCAGCTCACATCCTGCGGCTTTCGCGCAATCACCTAGGAAGTCATCGACTGTGCCGATGTTCTACGTACTTGCGCGCTCGTCGAAGGAAAGAAGGAGGGGGGGGAAAACCTCGCGAAATTTCACCTCATCCGATGCGTTTGCGTAACGCGACCATTTTTCCTTCCTCTCCTCTTCCACTCACAATTTTTCGTCGCCGTTCTGGCCATTGAATCGAGAGGATCGAAAGCGTTTGCTTTCCAACGATTCGATTTGCATTCCAAACACGAGGATTCCACGCGGAAATCGGAATCGATTTCTGCTCTTTTCAGAGATCCAGAGAGAGACGAATTAAATAAGGAATCGGATGTATTTATTAGCTTAATTTATAAGGCGCGATGGAACGGAATGGAATATATTCAGGTGAATGGAAAGTGGAGTGAATTAGACTTTAGAATTTCACTCGCTTCTTTTTTTTTTTTTTTTGCCTTGAAATGTGTTTTACGCTCGAGAGAGATTAAATATTTGCATAGATACGTATCTTTCGATCCGGATTAACCATGTTTGTAATTACCTTTCGACCTCGAAAAATCGATATCCAGAATTTTGAAATAATTTCCAATTTTCTTTTCTCTCTTAAAAATTCCTGCCTCGAAGAATTTAAATTTAATGGAAATTCGACGGGAGAACGTTGAAAGGAATAATTCTGTTTAATTACAAAAATTTATAAAACTGCGAATCACGTGGTGGAGAGATTAGATTAGAAGGAAAGTGGTCTGAAATAGAGTACCGTCGGTATTTAGGTTTATTGCAGGATGTCGATTATCGAAGGCGGAAAAGAAAAATGAGAGAAGATGAGATTTATATACAGATAACGGCTTCTGGCAACTCCCGACCAACAACAAGCGTTAACTGTAAAAGTGTTAACTCGACGAATTCATTTAGGAGACAATGGAGGAATGGCACGTGCGCGGTTACAATACATATATTCGAGAAGATAACGGAAGCGTTGCGAAATGAATTCCTTTCCAGGATTTAACGAAACGAGTGACGAAAAAAGAAAAAAGGAAAAAATACAAATTTTCGAAAATTTTATTCTTAATTATTATTATCTTTTATAAATCAAATTCTCTACCTTGGAATTTAACCTTCAAAAATTGGATTAAAATTGAAGCCTGAATCTCGTTGCACACACTAAGAGGTTAAGATTTTCATTGGAATAATTACAGTCGTCGGAAAGTTTTTCTAAACGGCACTCCTTAACAATCTTGGTAAACGGTTTCGACTGTACACAGAGAAATGACGACTTGACGTAACGGTTCGGTTGTACGCGATTTACATATTTATCAGCAACTTTTGTCTTCCTGTCCCCCACCCCCGTCCCAGGGTCCGAAGAGTTAGCGAAAAACTTATCCGTTCCTCGACGACTTTTGCCAGACGGAACAGAAAGAAAGAAAAAAAAAAGAAAGAAAGAAGAAGAAGAGAAGAAAAGTGAAACCATAACTGGAAATCTAGAATCGGCCACTGATGCAATCGGTGTTTGCTAATACGGGCAATGTTATAGCTGTGTAAGCAATGATGTCAGCCGATATAACTTTTCTCGAAATTATCGACCGAGCGTTGTTTCTTCCCCCTCCACTCTCATTTTACGCTTGAGATGATTAACCGAACGAAATTACGTATATGTATACGAGGAGATATCTCGAAACTTTTTAAATATATTATTAAATATATTTTACAAGGTATACGTTTCGTAAACTGAATTTCCATCGAATTGTTGTTGCATTGATTAAAAAGTTCGACGACACTGGTATTTCTTTTCAATTCGAGTCACGAGTCTCGAAACTTCCGTTTTTTGAATCACGCGTTCAAGCAAAAGTTCGAGTGTCGATGTAATAGCGAGGAATAAAGTTACGTTTCTTTTTTTTTTTTTTTTTTGTTCTGCCCCGATTTACGGCTTAACAATTACGATGATCGACCTACATCGAGCGGATGCAACGAAGCGTCGTCGTCCAAGGAGGAGAAGGAGGGGGAGGAATGGAAACTTTTGCGGAAAACGAGATGTTGCTCGATAATCTTCGGCGAGCATAGGCCAAACTTTTGCTGGAAGGAGGGCGCTGGTGAGCACGTGGAAAGAGATGAAACGAGAGATAAATCTTCTCTTTCTTCGTTAAAAGAAAGAAAAAGAAGAAAAAATTCCTTCGAAAATTCGATCTCATCCTATTTAAAGAAAAAATGACTCAGATTTTTATTATTTATAAAGAGACATTGCTCAAATAAAAAGGTGATAGAGTAAGATTGGCACAGTTATCGAAAAGTTTCACGAGATTATAGAATCCCGGTTACAACGCGATGAAAGTTGGCGAAAAATTATAGGACGCGAAGGAATATCCGTTGCTGGTAATAAGAGAAATAATTTGAAATCTCTCTTTCAATCTTTTAACAGATTTTAAAGAAATATTAGAATACCTTTTTTCTTTTCAAGTGAAATCATTTCTGACTCGATTTAAACCTTTTACATTTTATATATATATATATATATATCTTTGTTTTTAGGTTAGGTTGTCGAGTCTTTTATATTTCGCATGTATATACGGGCGTTATATGTGGGTCAGTGGACACAACGAGTTACAATTGCAAGGATAAAAGTTATTCCGGTATCAGGTGACCGCTATTTCAACCGTTATCCTTTGATAATCGTAATAATAAATTTCATCGATTCGTGCAATTTTTCTTCGACGATTATTCTTCTCGAATAATAAAGAAAAGAACCTTGCAATTTTTATATTTATAACAATTATAATACGAGAATTATCATAATCGTGGAAATATTTAATTTAAGAACGTGAGAGAGTTTGCAAAAGAAAGAAAAGTGATATTATTAACTGATATCTGAATCTGAAACTCGACGAGATCCAGGCCAATGTTTACTTCAGAAGATCATATATCGTTGCATCCAAATTTTCTCTCTCCATCTTCCTTTGAATCTCACACGATTATATCGTACAAATGATTCGATGTAACGAACATTGATGCAACCCGATACGAAAAACTGTTGGTTCAGTTCGTAAAGAGAAACTTCGGAAGAAATTCGTAAATTATTACGAAATTTCATTTCTTTCGTATCCAGCCAGGATAAAAGGTGTAGTGTAGTAGTGCAAACACGTGGTTCCGCCCACGTTCGAGGAAAAGTGGATAATCGGGGCAAAAGTAGGTGAGAAGAGGAGGAAGGTCGAACCCCTCCCCTCCCCCTCCTTCTCTCCCGTTACTTTACGGGAATCGTGGGAAATTAAGGAGCCGGCCAAGGCTAATTAAACCATCTCCTTTTGTTTTCGAAAATATCGATATATTCAATATCGAAATTTCGAGTCGAATTAATTCTTCTCTCTCTTCCACAGATCAAGGATCAAGATTTATTGCTTCGAAGAAAAGATACGAAGATTGAGGTGGCAATTTTGAAAGAAGGAGGAATAATTAATAAATATTCGATAATCGTTCGTTCGATCGATTGTTGGGGAAGATAAGTCGGAATGAAAGGGTTGGAAAGGAGAGATTGACACGACTGACTAGCGATCCGAACGGAACAGTGTAATTAGTTGGGAACACGGTACGTATTCAGGAAGCGGTTTAAAAACTGGGAGAAAAGTGTGTGTGTGTGTGTGTGTGTGTGTGTGAGGAAACGACGTGGGAAATAAAAGTCGTTTTGCTGGAGAAGGGAGAGACGATTGTGATCGTTGAAACGAGTGGAAGAGGAATATTTTCGATTTTTTTCCGTGATAAATTTGCAATTGAATGCAGAAGGGACTTGGCTAGGATTAGATTTTCTCCCCAGCGATCGAATTTGAAATGGCAGATTGGATTTTTTGAATTCTTGAAATTTGTAAAGTAAAATTTCATCGTTCTCGAATTTTTTTTTTTAAATCTTTCGCAATAATTTTCCATTCCATTTCTCGATTCGCGAAAACAAGTAATAAATAATAATTATCTCGGATAGAAATCGAAAAAAAATTTGAATAGACAAATATTCGTTTTTTCACAACTCTCCTATCTCTTCCCAACCATCTTTAAAATTACTTCACGCTTACTATTGAGCAATAGTAATAATAATAATAATAAGCAAATCAGACAAAGAAAGAACAAATTTCTGGATCTTTTTTTCAATCCATTTTCGAAAGGAAATTTACATCTCGTTAATTTTACAATTGCCTCTTCCAATCAAGATAATTCGTCGCGATAAAAATATAATATCTTCCAAGATCTCTATCTTTTTGCACAAAAGCGAGACACGGAGTCTCTTTGTTCCCCGAGGAAAATTTCCTCTTAATTGGATAATTCCACATTTTTTCCACGTTTAATCTAAATAGAACAGGACGCCCTCTTTAAGATAAATATTTCATAAACGTTATTTCATTAAACAACGTAATCCTCCTTCCTTTTAATAATCTCGTTTAAACATTTCCCTCCCCCATTCGAAATTCGAGAAAGAAATATCTTTAGACTCCTCAACGAATTTTCAAATTTTCAAATCTCGTGATACAAACCTCGTGCAGCCAAAGCGACGACGACGAGCAGGATCGACACGGCTCTCCTCTCCTCCATCTCTTCACCGAGATGCAAAATTCCCCTTTAAATCAGGCGTACCAACGACGAACTTCTTATAGTCACCACCGACTATCGTCGATCTCCTCGTTAAAATCCAGTATAAAAAAAAAAAAAAAGAGGTTCACTCTCGCGTTTCGTCACCGAAATCGTATATCTATAACGTCATTTCTTCGCAATTTTTCCAAGGTTAGGACACGAAGGACACGAAGAAAAATCTCCTCCCTTAATCCTCCAATTCCTCTTCTTACTCTCTTTCCTTTCTCCCCCGAATTCTATCCCTGTCTCATGCCTGAACCGTGCGTACGTAAGACTGGGGGAGGGGGAAGGAGGAGGAGGAGAGACAGGGAGAGAGAAAAAAGAGAAAGAGAGAGAGAGAGAGAGAGAGAGTGAAGAAAAGTGGAGCTCGAAAACGACCGACGTGAAACGATCTTTCCTGAAGACTGAGGTGCTTACTCCCTGGCAGGAAGTCGTCCAGGTGTTCTGCTCCCCACTTTTGGCTCTTACCACCTCCCCGGACGGGTAACGACGACCGATGTGCCGGTTGCCATCGGGAACGAGGCTGACTGACTCGCGGAGAGGCTGACTGACTGACTGACTGACTGACTAACTGATTGACTGGATGCTACTTGCTCGTATATTTGCCAGGTATTCAGGCCAACTTTTCTGACAGGGGGGCAGAGAACGATGATCGTGGGACGGGAGGCTCGAAAACGTTCGATCCCAAGGTTTGGGGGAGGAGGACACACACACAGGTTGTGGTGGACAGGTTGAATATCTGGAACGAGAAACGTAACTACGTGTTGGAAAGGTTATAATCGGTTGATAGTGAGTCGTGTTGATGAGAGAGAGAGAGAGAGAGAGAGAGAGAGAGAGAGAGAGAGGGAGAGAGGGTTGTAAATAGGAATTGAAAACTTGTTGAAGTTTACGTGAGATATCTGCAATAATCAAGAAGGGAAAAGCAAAGAGAGAGAAGAAAAATGAGATTGTAACGAAATGAAAAATTATTATAGGTTAGGTATTTATATTTGTGCTAATATTTCGAATTAATTCTCAAATTTAAGCAATAATATAATAACCTAATATTATTAATTAATATTCGTTATTATTAATTATAGTGCGCACGATTTACTCACATACAAATGAGAGAACGTTGTACGTACGTATCATCGTACTGTTTCGACTTAAAAACATATCAATTTACATTTAGATGCTATACTATAATTTTCCAGTCTGTGGTGATAACGGGATGATGTGTGCGCAGTTTGCAAATTTATTCATTATTCGAATTATTCGCGACATTCATAAAGGAAATAATTATATTATTGATTGATTTTTAATAACCACGAATGGCATGATTGTTTCTTTAAAATTAACGAATATTTCTCACTTTGCTAAAAATAAATGTGTTTCGTGAATATTAATTTCAAGTAATTTTTGGAGAAAAGAAAAATATTATTTTTCTTACATTTTCTTTTCATCTCCCTCGAAATCAAATGTTTTTATTAAATGCAGTATCTTGTCATCTTTTACATTATTTGGAAAAATTTATGACGCTATCGTACGCGTCAATCGCCATAGAAATCCTCGTAAACGTATTAAAATTGTTTTATAGTACAATGCATTTTAATTTAAAACTTTATTTAACTATTTTCAAAATTAATTATTATTATTACAATTTTTAATTGTAAATAAATAGAATCGATAATATCTGGTTATAAACATCGATTCACGTATACGTATGTATTTCTCCATTTCCTAGAAACGATCGAAAAGGATATATATATATACAGCGATGTAGCTCGAGCATGCGAAACACTTTCTCGCGGACTATTAAATTTCACGGCTACGTTAGTCAACACGTTCGAGGTGAAGGTACGATCGCATCTCATTGTTGGCGCGAGGCAGAAACAATTAAGTTGAATAAGGAAGCTCGACCATCGAGGGTTAGACGGTCCGGTTTAGGTTCGTTGATATCATTCTACTGTTCTTCCTGCTTTAGAACGCCACACCGTTTCAAATCTCATTTTCTTTGCTGACAATGGCTAGACTTTAAATTGACGTTAATTTTCAAATATTAATGGTAAATTCATTTACATTGACGGATCGTTGCCAAAAGAATTTTTAGAGGTTAGGAAACTTTGTTTATATATTTGAAATCTTGGATTATAAAATATACAATCTCTGGAACCATGGAATTTACAATTACATTAAATAATAATTGTATCTGCAATCGAAATTTTGTAACAAAGTATATAAATATATATCGATGAATTTTTTTAATTTCAATCAAATAATTTTTTCTAATTTCCATTTATTGTATTCGTTATATTCGTATTCGTATAAATAATAAATACTTTACCATTACCTAATTACGCTCATAAATGTAAAATACGAATAACGTATATATCTATTCAATCTGTCGTATATTGTATTATAAATTTATATAAATTGTAGAAATAAAAAAAAATATACATCCTTTTATTCAATTAAGCATTCTATTCGGAAAGCAGCGATCTCAGCGTGAAACTTTACCACGAATTAAGATTAATATAGATGTACCGACGACGCGTCGAACTTGGAAACTTTCTGCGTCGTTTGTTAAAAAGTAGCATTTAACCGCGTTCCTCGTCACTATCGACGTCTCTCTCGTTTTCCTGTTGCATTCCGTGTCAGTTGACCGAGAAGAGGTCACGATTGGATATTTCGATTAGAAACATAATAGACAAGCATGTGAATATATATTTCGTCATAAGAATTTATTAAAAACAAAATTCTTCTATGAACTTAAAATGACCGATTAAAAATTTCAAGTTAAATTTTTCAATATACATCGATATTCTACGTTTCTTTTGTCAACTTTATTATCATCATTGAGTGCATTAACGTTAATTTTCAGATATTAATGATAAATTCATTTACATTGACGGATCGTTGCCGAAAGAATTTTTAGAGGTTAGGAAACTTTGTTTATATACTTGAAATCTTGGATTATAAAATATACAATCTCTGGAACCGAATTTACAATTATTTATAATTTTCCTTTCATTTTAGAGAAAAACCTTATAAGAATGATCCATAAAGACAATCTAACTAAATATCTCAATTGATATAATGATAATGATACAAAAACATATTTTATATGCAATAGCCTAGAAAGACTAAATATTTTTGCATTTCAAACTTTTTACAATTAATTGATACTCTCACAATTTTTCACTCGACTTCCAAAGAATACATTTACCAAGCGTTAAACTTGAGATCAGGGGGTCACCAAGGCACGTTGTCGTCGGCGCGATATACTTTTTATTCCAGACACGTGACTGAAATTCACAAGGGAGTACGATCGTCCATTGGCGGAACTAGGTGACTCACTGTCAACCCATGCATTTTTAGGACACTTTCAGCATCACGGTAACCGACGAATTGCGTAGGACCAGATTTGGTAGAGGCGGAAATTTCGTGGCGACGAAAGCTAGCGGTGTCGAGTCACTTGTTAGTAACATCGGCTTCCTGACCCACATACCACGACCGCCATACAAACGTCGTAACGTCCACGCATGTAGGTGTGCATCCACGGACGTACACTCAATATCAAAAGCCATAGGCCACCTATTTCTCCATAATTAACGAGAAATGCACGTTTATGGAAAATTATATATTTTTTTGTGTTTAAATTTGTATTTGTTTCGCCCAAATATTGTAACGTGCATTCTGTTTTTTTTTTTTACACACTTTTAAATTTCACATAAATGCATTTAATAATAATATATACAGTCTTAAGTATGTCTCTTTGACAATTTGACGAAGATATATTTTAAATTTTAAATATTTTTTTTTCCTGATAAATTAAATGAATAAAGATGATGCATTGTGAGCTAATATTAATTTATCGTACATTATAAAAGAAATGATAGATCCACGATCAAATTAGATAAAAAATGATGGAAATTTTAAAACGAGAAGAAAGAATTTGAACAAACATTTGTCAAAGTTCTACGAAAATTAACATCGTATTTTCCAATTAAACGCGTCATCGTTTATTCCTCCGAAAGATCGATGAATAGGTAACAGAATCTTGGACTATGTAAGGTCATCGACCGAATAGGCAGTCTAATCTGACCGAATCAAGTTTCTCCGTTAGTCCATGACTATATATCGATGACATCGGTTTCATCCGTGCATATGAATTCGATGGCCAACATCCTAAAATTTTTATTAGCCCGTCCATTAACCTATCTAACCTATCCTACGACTTAAGATTAAAAATATTCAAATTCTTTTCACCAGATTAGAATGATTAATGTTTCTACTTAAACTTTTCAAATCTAAAACTTTTATTTCTTCTTTTTTTTTTTTTTAATCCTTCGTGTATTTAAAATTATCACTCGAAAACATTTCGAAGAAATTAAAATCCATATTTTTCGTTTTTTTATAATTAATAGATATGTAAAAAAAAATTAATATAAGAGACAGAAATATAATTAAATAATATACCTTATTTCATTATCCCTTACGGTTTATTTTAAAAATAGATTCTCTGGAATTACGGGTAATTTTAACTTTAAAATAATTATCTCGAAATTATTCCCTAGCTGTTTAATAACAATACAAATTTCTTCCACATATACAATTTTCCATTGATCCGTCAAGCGTGTGTCAAGCCACGAGCGTTTCATAAAAAAAAAAAAAACCTGTTATTCACCTTACGAAATTTTGGTCAGTTAGAATAATTAAACGTTAATTAATAAAAATTGCACAAGAACGGTGGATAATGGGCCGGGAAAAAGATAGAAATTGTGAGAAAATAATACGTACACGAGCGTTGCGCATGTGAACAAGGAACAATATGTATTAACTTATATCCGTATCTAGGATCTTCTTACTCTTTTGACTTTCCATGAACATCGGCCGCCTCGAGGAATCTTTGCAGGTGCTTAAATCGGGGTCATCGCCGGTGCTACCGGTAACTGTGTGCAACTGTTCTATGGGAATACGTTGCACATGTGTAAACAATATACACATATTTTACTGTAACAGCACGAGGAAGAAAATAAAAAATTATTAAACACGTTGCGTATATATATATGTGTATTACATTAGATCGTGTATAGTATAATTAAATGATAAATATCAACGATAACATTGTCGAGATATTGACGGCAAGATATATGAAAATTGTATTTTAAGGCTTCGTCGCCATAAACACATAACACATAACTTTTTGTGAGTTTGTGATGCGTTTTTCTCTTTACGAAAATAAAAAAGCAAAATATGACGATAATGTTCCTTTTGATTTTCTATTTTTCAACGAACGCCAAACGAAAACTACGCAACCGATCAAAAAACTTTTTTTACTGATTGACAGGTGAATTGCCAACTATCAAATAACAAAATATGTTTTACATTTGGACTACGCCAGCAAACCTAAAAATTCAACTGAAGCCATCTATGAGTGAAATCCGCAATTACTTAGTTGCCAACCCAATATTTTCTAAAAAAAAAAAAATTAAGCAAAATATCTTTAAAAGCGGATATGATTGACTACTTCCATTTTCTTCTAAGTCTTTAATAAATATAATAAACGAATAAAATACATATAATTAAACCGTGCAACGTAATTACTAAAAGAAGAAGGAAAGAAGAATAACACGTCGATGCGTTAAGCGACATACGACACAATTGAGGTTAGTTTTTCGCGCGCGGCGAAAGCAAAATTATGTTCAAATTATTCAACAAAAAGTCGAAAAACGAACAAACAATTACAACATACGTGTGTAATATGCTTTATTGCGACGATAACGAGTGATCGATCCTATTTCGAAACGAAATGACGATGGAAGCGGAGCAAGAGGCGAATTTCGAAAGACGATTGCGAAAAGAAAAAGAAATGAAATGAAATAAAATAAAATGGGAAACGGATGATCGTTCGAGTTTGTTGGAAACGAAGGAAGGCGGAAATAATTGTACAATCTCGGCTAAACGTAAAAAAGGGGACAGGTTGTTCTCGCGTGACAAGTCGAAAGCGAGAATACGTGGACGTTCTCTCAAAGATGCTATTAAACACGTATATTCTTGCAAATGTGTTAATTATTACGCTACTTTCGAAATGGTACGAGTTAACATCTTGTTTGTTCTAGCGTTAAATCGTATTAGATCATCTTATAAATTACCTCATCTTTTACAAGCCCAAGTTTCGGATATTTTCGATTATTTCGAAATTCAGATTTCAATTGAAGGCAAGGATTATTATTCGTTATAAAATTTTATCGATGTAAAATTATTATGACAACGAAGAAAGAATTGTAAATCGGATCGTAAAGATTTTAAATTAGTTTTATTTAATATTTATGGTTTAAATAAGAAATTATCCTTGTTTGTTTAAATTTTATAATTTGTCATTTCAAGTTTTAAATTATTTAATATTTATTGATCATTAATGTAAATATGTCGCAAAATTTAATTGAAAAAAATGAAAGAAGAAGAAAGAAATAATATTTTTAGTACGTGAAATAACAAAGCTACAGAAAGGTCAAGTTTCTATTATAACATGCTTTCTCTTACAATTAAATTAGAGAACATGTATTTAGTGGAATCACTGAAAATTCTCGTTAAAAGTCAAATTACCATTTCGACCCATTTAAGGAAGAGACAGACATTTATTATAATTAAAACCAGATGCGTAATAATTATCGAGAACTTGTACTTTTGTGATGTTTCCTTTACATTTCAAACTTTTACTTATTATTGTGATCAAAATTCGTAGCATTTCCGTATTCATTTTGTTCACATTCACATTAATTTGTAATTGTAGATATAATTTTTCATCATAATTGCATAATATTTCTTCACAAAACATACGAGTTATAAATATATTAAAAGAAGATCAAATGACCAATATTGTAACAAAAATAAAATTACACAAATTTTAAATAATTTATTTAAAAATATAAAAATATATATCTAATTTGTAAAAAAAATATATAAGTAGTATACATAAGTCGTAATTTTTCTTGATGTACGTTTAAGATTAATCAGCAGAATCATAATCTCTTTCTTTCTCTAATTCTTATATTCGTTGCCATAAATTTTACCACAAAATTTTACTTTTTCTCCAATTATAATATACCATAACGACTTTCTTTTTTTTTTTTTTAAATTACGTAATACAATTTCTACGCACGTAAAACTATTATTACAGTACAATTTCTATTATTCTTTAACTTTCCTCGTACGCTATAATAGTAACGACTATAAAGTACCGTTCGTATCTTATTACTTCTTTTCCTATTATTTTCTTTTATTTCCCTTATTGATATCTCATCTTTTTTTTTTTTTTTCCTATTTATAAGTTTCATTAATGTTACATTCTTCTCATAGTCACTTCCTTTGCTACGAGGAAATTACAATTGAAAAAAATTGAATTTTTTTGATTCCTTTCGGTTCATGCTAACATTTCTATTTTTTTATTGAAGTCTCTTCCTCGAAAACACATTCCTGTTTCTTTCTGCACTGCTCAACTGCTCGGATGACAATTCATTGAACTTTATCGATCAACCTTTCAAAGACTTTTTACTTTCTCTCGATCTGTTTATTCCTCGAACTTTCTAATTGATTTTATACGTAGTAAAATGGATTTAGAGATTGTATTTTTGATTATAAAGTTCATAACGATGTTATTATTATTATATCGTTTAACCTAACCTATACGTACGTAAGTTGAAAACTTTTATAACACGAATCTCGATAATTCTTGAAAACTTATGTAACTCTGATTCAAAAATCTTTATAATTCAAATTCTTTTTAATTCTTTTTAATTTCAAACTTTTATAATTTGGATCTATGATTTGAAAATATTTCGAAAGTAACGAAAGGATGATTTCAACTTCTATAATTCGAAAACTTCTATGACTCGAACTTTCATAATTCAAATATCCCTAGAATTTTATATTTAATACATCTACATACGACTATCATATATATATATGATAATCTATCACGTGGATCATGTGGACTTCTATGATAAGAATAATTTATATATGATGGCAGTTTTCCTCAAGAAAACTATATCCCAATAATAAATGGAAAAATCGAATATTACTATTATCGAGATATTGTCGCAAAACTTGCTCTCGCCAATTTACTCGCGCATAGTTTTCGCTCTCTTTAAGTGACAAATCAGATATCATGGAATCTCTATTGGAGCGTGAAAATGGCAAAAGATGCGATAAGTCTAAGAAAATAAGATCGAACTAGATCGACCAAACGAAGGTCTCGAGATGCCACTTATTTCGCTTGTTTGCGGGAGAAAGCTACGCAAATTTACTAAGCGTGTGACTCACGTGAAATCGTTCATGCAAAATATTTAATTCTGTGTCACAGATACATCCGGTGCAACATGGTCAGAAAGATCGTTTTGTCACCTTCTCTCCTAAGTTTCACTTTTTACGTATGCATCGTTTCCTCAAAGATTTATCTCTCCTATTATCTTCTATTACAGTGTTTTCCAATCTTTTTTGTGAGAGACGACCTTCTTTCTATAATAAGTCAAATATAATCTGTGTGCTCTCTTCCTTTTCACATTCATTAAAGATGATGCATTTAATAAATATTGTATTCGTTATTTATATTTATAATATATGTCTATTTATAAAGTTTTATTTGTTTGTAAATCTAATTCATAAATTAATGAAGTAAATAGATGCATTCTAAATTTATTAATAATAAAAAAAATAATTGTATAAAAATACTTAATATATTCATAATAATATTCATCATTTAATTACGTCTATTTATAAAATTTTATTTGTTAATATTGTATTTGTGTATTGTGTATAAATTAATGAAATAAATAAACTTTAAATTTGAATAAGGCATATCTTCTTAATAGATATGATACTCACACAAAAATAATTTCATTTTTGTTGCATGTTCCATGTTGTTAAAGTATAACCAATTCCAAGTATTATCTACGGAAGTTCGAAGCTAGTTGCATTAACGGTCCTCCACCTGTTAGTTCTATGCCACAGTCTATTTCAGTCTTCTGTAACAAATAATTTAAAAAAAATTTATAGAAACTAGTATTTGCTTATTAGATAGATATAGATAGATATAAAGCCAAACATTATGATACATTATTAACCACACTCTTCTTTGATTTTATTTTTAAAAAAATTATCTACATACATTGTATTGATATAATTTTTTATTAAACTATGACTATATTAAAAACATACAAATATAAATATATATAATAGTAAATATATAAATAAATAATATATAAATAATATATAATATATAATTTATATAATATATAAATAAATAGATAGATAAATAGATATAAATAGATAAATAGATTTTTAATAAAATTGATAAAAAAATAAAATTTAATAATTAAAAATTATTCTATTTATTAATAATTAGTTAAAAATAATTTTAAAAAATTCTTTAATTAATGCATCAAAAATTATCAAAAAATATTTTTAAAAAATTGATTAAAAATTTTATTGTTCTACAATATTCTAATTTTATTATACATATTCCTAACTTAATGATGAAATAATAGTCAAAAATGATAAGATATAATTCTTAAGAACAAGATTAATCAATAATAAACTGTTCGAAATTGTTACTGCAGTTAACACAATGACTGAAATCTTCGATAAATCGACTAGTTTCACCGTATTAAATTTACCAATTACGAGTCAAATTGATCGAAACAAGATAATATCTCTGGAAGAATGTAGTGTAATGTGAAAGTTTGTTTCGTGGATTAAAAAGAAAAAGAAAAAAATAGCACTGGTCTTCAATTAAAATTAATAAACTTTTCTTATTTTCTGTAATTCTCTTATTCTCTATTCAACTGGTTGCTCAAGAAGATATGCCTGAAAAACATTTTGAATGATCAAATGAATCATATTTTTCAATTTATAATTAAAAAAATTAACAAAAAAAAAAACAATGCTATTATGATTAATTTTCTAAAATTGCATTCTATATTTTCTTAAATTGGAATATTTTTTAAAACATTTTTCATGTATGCATATCGTATATTTGTTTATTGATATTGTAAGAAAAAATCTTACAAAACCTTATGTAAATCAAATACTGTGTATATGATGCATAAACAAAATGAGTATGTATGAAAAGTATATATACTAAGTATAAAAGCATAATCAGATATACGTGTAATTAGATATCTCGTTTTATCGTGGGAATCATGAATGTAATAACAATGATACTATCAATAATGCTGGTTAAAACAATTCTGAGAGGAAAATAACTAGAAAAGGAGGTCAATTATTATAATCGATAATTATTATTTGATAATACTTAGTTGAAATAGAAAATAATAATAAATAATAATAATGTACAATTTATTATAGAAATTATTATATTTTCAATTTTCTTCAAATATTTTTTATTATATTGACTATAAATAGTTATAATCAGAATAATGATTATAAATATAATAATATTTTAATTTAACCGCCAAAATGATTCTATAAAATTCTTTAAAATTCTTCTAATGGTAATGTCACATATAATATTTTACTTATGTTATCGACATATGGTAATGTTAATAGATATAAACCAATGATGATTACGAATTTCAAAGAGAAATTAAATTAATTATTAAATTTAATTAATCTATTTATATTTAAGAAATAAGTACGAGTAAACTTAAAAAAATAGCCGAGAAACAAAATAAATGTAACATTGAATGAATTTGTATCCGATGTTTTAAAATATCAACTTCACAAAAATCAAAGTATAGCCCTCTAACATCAAACTAAAATACTATAAAACTACAGAATAAAGCTTAATTCTATTAACCATATTGCAAAAATTTAAAAATTTTGGAAGATTTTCTTAAGTCAAGTTCATAAGTGATAGAAAAAAAATAAAATTATTTCCATATTTTACTTCTTTTTTTCATCAAAAATTTAAAAAAAAAAAAACTATTATCTAAAAGAAGAACGTGATTGTTATTAATTTTTCATCATATAAATACATGATATTTATATAGAGAAATAATTTAGGTTATTCAAATTAGTTATTAATATATAAAAGATAATCTAATAAATGTATAAAATATGAAATTAAAATAATAATTGAGATCAAGTCCTATTTCAAAAGTTTATAATACAAATTACCGATTATAATAGTCACATATACAAATAATATAAAATAAAAAAAAAAATTAAAAAAAAAAATAATTTTATTCTTTGAATACAATTACAATATTTAATAAATTATTGAATAAATATATTAATTGAATAATGATATACAAAAAATAAAAGAAATAATTATTAAGAGATTAAAGTATAGATAAATTACATACCTAAAATAAAGAATTTGAATACTAAACTTTTAGACGATGAAATGACATCATACCATGATTTCGATTATCGAAATTTGAAAAGAGATCGATTTATGCAAGTCGAAACATGTCAAGCATATATGAATATCAATTGTCAATTTTTTGGAAACAACTATTATAAGAACTTTTTAATTTCGAACGAAATAATAAAACATAGAAATAATTTACGAATTAAATTTATATTAATATAGATAACATATTTAGGAAAGAAATATATGAGAGTATATATGAAATAAAATTGATTAATAATATTTAATTGTTATTTTCATATGAAAAAAATGACGAAATAAACTTGGTAATGTTAATAAATAAAAAACTTTTCTGTTAAAAAATAAAATCTTATGATTGCATGCAAAATCATTAAATTATTTTTTAATCGTTACTTAAACACATAAATTATTACGTTTTCGAATTATATCGATAATCGAATCGAATAATAATCTGCAAATAAAAATCAAAACCTATAATAAAAAAATATATCGCGTATGATACGAAAAAAATATATAAAATTAAAAATATATTAAAATAATAAATAAAATAATAAATAATGAATAAAAATTATCGGTAACTTTAATTATAAATAATTAAATAATTGAATAATGAAAAGCGACAAAAAAGCATTATATTAAATATATTAATTTATTTAATATATAATTAAATGTATATTAATTAGATAAAATTTATAGATAAAATTACTAATAATCTATAAATTATAAAATAATATTTTATCGATAAAAATTCTATATAATTACGCACCTCAATTAATATAATACATCTTTTCACCAATTTTCAATAATAGACTGACGTAATTCTAATGGCCAATTAGAAAAAGGTGCTTGATTGGAATTGTGTGATTCCTTATTTATATAAATCCGCGCGAAAATTAAAATAAGTATTGTATAAGAATTGTATAAAAATTTATTTTTATTATAGATCAAATATATAAAGATAAATTTTAAAAATATCATAAAAATAAATCATTAGTATAAAAATAATATATTAAAATTTGCATAATAAATATTATAATAAATAATATATAATATCTAAATTAAAGTTTAATTCAAAAATTATTTACCTATCTAAAATATTACTTTTTACTTATTTTTTTTTTTTTATTTTTTTAAGTAAAATCCAAAAAATACTAGTTTTAATTTTGGAAATTTATGTTAATGTAAACTTTAATAATATCTGTATTTTGATAATTTATACAAATAAAATATTTATTATAGAAAAAAATAATTGACAATATTTTTATTTATTTAAATTTGAATTCTATAGATCGATCACAATTATAATTCTTATGTCAAAAACAATTGACTATTGCTACATTTAATTACTATTATTTTCATCAACAGGAGCACTGTTGTCTTATTCCATTCTGAATCGATAATATCGCGTATGATACGAAAATGATAACAGAGAATATTTTATCTTCGGATGATGAGTCTATTCTAAACTTAATCTGTGGTGGTACGCCAATTTGAAGACTGCGAGCGCACACAGTGTCACGTGGTCAGGCGCGACAAGCGCATATTCGAGAGAAACCTGGCGCCCTGGTGGCGGTCTTTAGGGCGGCCATATTTTCTCTCGTGGATTTCAGTCACGAAGGTGGTGGTTCGCTGACAATTTTTGGGATGCGCCGTTTGAAGACATTCTCGTGTGTTTTATATTCGTAAATAAGTGACCAGTGCCAATCATGGCTAAAGGGAGTAATAATTTGACTGGAAGACGGTCGTCGTCGCATAATACAAAGCCTTACGACGCAAACAATGTGAGTAGTATCTCCTTGGCACAAGTCCCCTGATAGAAAGTTCTCTGCCTCTCATCCAACGGTTATTCGCTCGTTACCGCGCAAATTAAGTCTCTCGATAAATTCACACTATGTACCAAATCTTTTTTAGAATATTCTTTACATGGTTGCTCTTTTTCTAAAATATATTTTCATTATATTTAGACGATGTCACGGTTATGTGAATCCACTCGATAACCTCAATCTTTTCTATACTACTTCACTCATGAGATATCCATCAAGACGCCTATAACATGTAACCTTGAAATATTGTTTTTTATAAAAAAAATTTTTGAGAATTTGCCATATAATTTAATTCTAGTAAACTTATCATTTTTTCAATTTTATAAAATTTAAATGTTATTAGTTTACATTCATATTTAATACGTGTGTAAAAAAGGCACGCATGACGTTGGAAAATCGTGTTTTGCGCAAATTCACGCAATATCTTGTAATCTTTTTTAAAGATTATTTTTCTTTTTTTGATAATAATATTTGTTTAATTCGATTGATTTAAATTAATATAAAACTTAATTTATTTTTCAAACGAACGTTTTAACCTCAATTTTAAAAATGACTTTTTATGTTTTGCAATTGTTACTGTATTATGTTCTTACACCTAATTAATTATTATTAATCTTAATTTCATAAAATATTTATAATTAAATAATATATTTAAATAACTAATTCTTTCTTCGTATATATTTATTCAATTATTATTTAACATATTAATTCAAGTAAAATTATACATAAAATAACAATATAATAATAAATACAATATATACAATATATATATATATTTTTTAAAATTCATATATATATATTTTTTTTCTTTATATATAATATTTAATTTCTTTTTTTTAATTAATACTTTTTTATTTCATATAATATTAAATAATTTTTTAGACTATAAAGTATTTTTAAATATTATTTGATATATACATATCTTTATTTTATTTACATTTCAGTCTTTTGTAAAAAAAGTGGCAACAAAAGTAACAGATCTTATACCACAAAGATTATGGATCAGTAAGTGGTTTAACTCATCTCAAAATGAAGATGTATTAGAAGATAACGAAAATCTTGAAGAGGTTGAATCAGAAGAAGATATACAAAAACCTCCACCTTTAAAACGACCATGTATTCGTATGGATGTCACTCATCCACCTGGTACATTTTCAATTCAACCAAGGACTAAATCAACAATCAACAAAACCAGTGTAGCTAAACAACAATATTCAATTCATAATGAAATGGTAAACATATTAAAAAATATTAATTTTAATCAATAAAAAAAATTTTCAATCAATAATTTTTTTATAGAGTGAAGATTTTTGTAAACCTGGAATGGCCGGGCCAAGTGGGATTAGTCATTTAGTATCTTCTACACCTACAATGCAATCGAGTATTAGAAATGTAGCACCTCAGAGATCTGAATTAAATTCATTAGTTGCTACTACAAATAATGGAACTACAAATGGTACGGATGATAATTCTGAATCCAGTGAAAGCACTAGTGGTTGTAGCTCTCTTATTCCACAAACAAATAGACAAGAAGCTCCATCAAATGTCTCTTATCATTCACCATTTTCAAAGAGAAAAAGATTTAATGATGATAAATTAAGTTTCAGTAAGTCAAATTTTTCTCTTTTTTTGTTGTTGATTATTTTAATATAAATAATCATATTTTTTTAATATATAAATTTTTTTTAGCCAATCATATGCAGTCTCCAAGATCTTTATTTTTAGATAATAACAACCGAGATACTTTAAGTAGTCGTAGACCGAGCTTTAATGCATCAATTATGACAAACACGCCGGATCGTGCATCTCCCTTGGCATCTCCTTTTTACAGTGGAAATATTACTTTTGGTGGGGCAAATGCAGCAGGTCTTTATAAACAAGGTCGTAATCTGTTTAATAGTTCAAATGAGGTATGAGTTATTAATTGAAATTAAAATCATTCTAAATCATTTTTATCATTTACTATAAACATTTTTTATTACTATTAGATTCAACTTAAAGTTCCTAAAAGAACAAGTGTTGAAGTAAAACCATCTAATACAGCAGGAATTGATTCATCTGGTATGAGTCAAACTGCTAAGAAAATATTGGAAGCATTAGAACATTTTTCGTCGCCAATAACTGATGCTAAAAAGATACCATTAAAAATGATGAATAATACATCATCAATAAATAAAAAAAGGACAAGGGAGGAAATGACATCAACAACTAAAGTTGGATTACGTCATTTAACTCGTGAATTAACTGTACCAACTGTACCCGATATATTAAAATTAAGACGGCGGCAAAAATTACAAGATACAACAGTTGCAGCTAGAAAAATTATTTCAGCTCGAAGCGAACCACCGCCTCCACAAGAATATCATCTTAGGTAAAAATATATAATTATTTTTCATATGTAATATTTTTATGTGTTAAT
Source organism: Apis mellifera (assembly GCF_003254395.2). Lineage (NCBI taxonomy): Eukaryota > Metazoa > Arthropoda > Insecta > Hymenoptera > Apidae > Apis > Apis mellifera. The sequence continues at coordinate 919,075 of NC_037648.1, forward strand.
TTATATTAAATTATTTATGTTGTTTATGTTATAAACAATTATTATATGCATTCATTATGTATATAATCATTTTTTAGGACACAAACTAATGAAGATTTAAAACATCATGGAAAAACTAAAGGAACAAAACTTGAACAGGAAGATACAATTGAACCCGTCAATTTACCAAATATACCTTTACCAATATCTTCTTTACCTAATTTCAATTTTATGCCATCTACTAATACAACGGTAGTAGATGAAACTAGTATAGATAAACAAGATACATTCACATTTGCAAGTCCTATAAAAGTAACGAGTACTACGAAGAATTTAAAATCGATTAATAATTTTACTTTTAGTAGCCCAATTAATGCTGATAAACAATCAATTGATAAATCTAATGATATAAATTCATCTTTAAACAAAAATGCTATTAAATCTAATATATCTTCTAATGAATATATACCTCCTGTAATACAAAACTTTATTTGGTCTGATTCGTCTATAGCTCCTAGACTAAAAGAAAAAATAAAAAATAGTGATGGCACTATTTCTTCAGATGAATTAAAATCAGGAAGTGTTATGGATGTTCTTTGTTCTAAATCTGAAAAATCAAATGAATCAAAAATGCAATTAGATTCAGATAAAGAAACAACTATTAATAAAATAAATACTGTTAGTCCAAATATAAATGATAATATTATTAAAACTCTAAATTCACAGTCTAATATGTGGGAATGTTCTGAATGTTTGTTCAAGAACAATGATTCTGAAACACATTGCTTTACTTGTAAAGCTATCAAATCAAATCTTAAGGATAAAAAGATTTCTGAAATATCAACATCTAATAATGCCAATGAGTTAAAAACTACAGTAAAGGATCATTTTGGATTACAATTTAAGCTTTCAAGTAATCAGTGGGAATGTACGTCATGTTTCCTAAGAAACAAACAAAATGATACTAAATGTATTGCATGTAATGCTCTTAAACCAGATATAAAACAAGAAATTAAATTTGTCAAAAATAAAGAAAGATTTGAAGAATGTCCTAAATGTAAATCAAAAGATTTTGAAAAAACTACATGTTCTTGCAATACATTTAAATCTAATGAATTAAAAATTACTCCACAAAAAAATACGAATTCTGCGACAGATACTACAGATATATCTGCAAATGAAGATAATAGAACCAATACATCAACTAATACATTCTCAAATATAGATAAATTAAAATCAAGTAAAGATACATGGGAATGTCCTTCTTGTATGGTTAGAAACCTTATTTCTATTGATTCTTGTCCATGTTGTAATACAGCTAAACCAAGTGTTGGAATTACAACTAAGAATATTGTGTCAACGTTTCCAAATGGATTTGGAGATAAATTTAAAAAACCTGATGGTGCATGGAATTGCAACACTTGTATGATACAAAATGAAGCAAAAATTACTATATGTGTAGCTTGTGGTGATTCAAAACCAGGTTCAAAGAAATCAGATAATTCTACTTCTGCAAATAGTAGTTCCAATTTACAATTTAATTTTGATATGCCTGCAAATAGTACTGGTTTTAAATTTGGCATTGATAAGGCTGGTCAAGAAAAGACTGATAGTACAATATCTTCAAATGATTTTAAATTTGGCGAAAATCAACAAAATAGTCAAACTGGTCAATTTACATTTGGTATACAAAAAGAAGAAAAGAAAACAAGTGAAACACAAAAATCAGAAAATAATATTCTTTCAACTTCAGAAAATGCTTTTCAAACTAATGCAAGTAATAGTGAGAAGACTGATATAAAACAAAATCCAGAAAAAATAGAGAAAAACACAACATTATTTTCGTTTGGTATAGCTAAAAGTGAGAGTGGAACAATAGAATGTAATAAACAATCTGGAAATGTAACAACTGCAACAATTCCATCTACATTTACATTTGATACATCTAAAACTACAATGGTACAATCAGATACAAAGGAAGAAAAACAAATTGAAAATACTATAGTAGAAGTTTCAAAACCAAATACAGGAACTATAGAATCTTCTAATGCTATTAATATAAATACATTATCTTCAATAACTCAAAGTAATACCCAAGAAACTAAATCAACTGCTACCTTCTCATTTGGGGTACCAAGTAATACAATTGCAGTTACTAGCAGTACTTCTACAATTGTAGTATCAAGTCTTCCATCTTCTACTCAATCCTCCTTTACATTTCTTGAATCAAAATCAACTACACAAACATCAATTGTACCAACTTTTGGTCAAATATCGACATCAGCTCCTACAGCTAATTTAACTAATACCTTTACATTTGGAGATAGTAAAACAAGAGAAGGATCTTCAATAACTAAAACTTTTGGAACATTACCAAGTGCTCCTTCTGGAAATACATTATTCTCAAATATTTCTAATTCACCATCATTGTTTAATAATGATACAAAAACTACAACATTTGGACAAACTTCAACTGAAGATAATAAACAACCTGCATTTGGTGCTACAAGTACAAATAAATCCTCAACTTTTGCAATGCCAGAGAATAAAGTACCAATATTTGGAAATACAGAAAATAAACCAATTTTTGGTTCACCTGACACAAAAATGCCTGTATTTGGAAATACGGATAATAAAGTAACATCTTTATTCAATCCACCATTGCAACCATCAACTGCAACACCAATACCTTTTGGTGGACCATCAGCTACACCAACACTTTTTAGATCATCCGTTACTCCTGTTTTTGGTAATAATACTACTTCAACATTTACTACTGAATCAACACCTAGTATATTTGGATCTACCTCAAAGCCAAGTGAAACTGGCACATCAAATTCAAACATATTCACATTTGGCACTAGTCCTCCTCAAGCAGTAGCAAAATCAGGAACTGGATTCAATTTTTCTGCAAATACTAATCCTGGTGAATCGACACAGAAACCATTATTTACATTTGGTAGTCATACATCTACTCCACAAAGTAACAATTTATTTGGAAATACATTCAATAATCCTACATCAACAAATGCCGGTTTTACATTTAATGCACCTAAACCAGAAGCAACAGCATTTGCTCAATCTGCAGCTACAACTCCTACAATTTTTGGTACACCACAACCTGGAGTACAAAATCAAGCATCATCTTCGTTTTCATCTACACCTTCAAATACAGGATTTAATTTTGGGACTACAACACCTGCTGTTACATCATCAGGAGGTTTTAATTTTGGTGTAGTTGTAAGTAAAATAATTATAATTAAATTAAAAATTATTATGATTATATTTGATTAATATATTTTAATCTATTAATTGTTTTAATTTATATTTCAATATATTAAATGTTTCATTATATCAATCTAAATAATTGATTTCTATTTTTAGGCACCTGCTTCTACACCATCTGCAGGATTTAATTTTAATCCTCCTAGTAATACACCTACATTTGATCCTAATACTCCACCATCATTTAATTTTACTGGCGGGAATGCACCTCCAACATTTAAGTATGTATAAATATATAATGTATAATATAAAATTATATTATAAAAAATTATTCATAAATTATAGAGATTATATATTACATGTTATTTTATTTCAGTGCTACACCTACTCAAACACAACGGAAAATTAAAAAAGCTTTTAGAAGGATGCGGTAGAAGGGCAAGTAACATATGACCATAGTTCAGAACACACTCGGATGCACTTTTTTTATATCTATTTCATGCAACTGCGTGTGTAAATATGTTTTTGAATATATGATAAAGTTATAGTATGATACAATGAAAATATCATATACCGATCGGTCACATCAATGTGGTGGTATACCAAGCATTTTATGTAATATATTAATTTGTCAATAGGATATGCTTGCGTACAACCACTTGTGTTCTACAGGATCTGTAAATTATAAATTATTTAAATTATACAATAATAACAAATGATACTTCGATGTTGGCATGAAGCCAGTTTTGCAACTAAAACAGATCATAATGCTATTGCATTATTAATACCTTGCCCAAATAAGACACTGTATATGTATTGACGTGACAATTTAATTTGCTGAAATGAGATAATACCTCGATAAAGAAATTTAATAAAGCACTTAATATGTGCAATTTATTGAAGATAATGAGTGGGAGTGTATCCCTCAGGTAAGTATAAGTCATTCACAACTCGTGACAATGATTTTGTAACTAATATAAGAAGAGAGAGGGACTAAACAGTGCCGAAGTACATTGAGTAAAAATTATTTTTTTGTAAAATATGAAAGAAATATTGCAATAACTTGCAATGGCTTTATTCTTATATTTCTATGTAAAAACAATCATTCTTACCTGACTAATTATTTTTAATAAATTCAGTATACACGACTTTACATAGTCAGGTACACGATCTTAAAGGAGCTTAATGAAAGAGAAATATGTGCTTAACAGATGGAATTCTTTTATTCATTTCTTCTATAAATTTCGAGACGTTACGAGTCTTGTGAATCGACTGAATATCAATGATGTCCCACTGCGTATAAACATTAATTATATTTTAATTAGAATTTTGTGGACAGTTCTACAATCTTTGTAGTACTAGTCCAAAAAAACGTGTATCATATAAAAAAAATGGCATTCGGATAGTACAAACTCACGATTACTGAACAATTGCATTGAGTAGTCGAAATTGTATATTTTTTTTATATATTGAATGAGCTAATCCTATAAGAATATACTGAATGCCATTTTAATAGGATTAAATTATAGTAATGTTGTGTGTTTTATCATAGAATGAATGGAAAATGAATCAAGAAGTATGTTGAATGGAAGTAAATTATTATGGGGCTTCTAAAGAGTTACTTCTTTTTGTTACTAAATTAAATATATTTTTATAATGAGTTTCTAAAATTGATATCAATTTTGTATATTACTGTTATTTCTACTACATAAATATATCATGGAAACGTATCATTCTGTATTAAAAAAACTAAGTATATATTACAATAAAATTAGTAGAAATAAAATTAAAAAATTATACTTAATTGTTAAAAGATATAGACGAAAAGTCATATTCTGACATACTTTTATAAGATATACTATTTTTTTTCTTTTTTCTTTTTTTTTTTTTTTTTTTTAAGATTCATTTCTTTTATAATATTTTTCGTTCTAATGACAATGTTTATACAATTACAGATTTTAACAATGAGTGCAATTTTATCAAGAGTGATATTAATTTTTATAAATGTAAGTATAACAAAATTGTTTCCAAAACATTAAATAACCATGAAATGGATATTCTTTTTAGAAGTCCCTAAATACAGAAAGTAGTTAGTTGACGTGTTAATGATTAATGAATTAATATGAAATCATACACGTCTTATTTAAGATTAGGATAGTTATATCTATAATGTTGGCTTAAAATTGACAGTAGCCAAGAATAACTCGGCACAAGACCCACCTTCTGCCATAGTAGATATGTAAGTAGGTACAAACAACTCTGTTATATATTGTTGCTCTATATATGTTGTGTAATATTTACATTATAGATTTTAAGACATTTTTAATTTCTGTATACATTATCAAGACACAAGGATAATATATAATAGAGAAATCTTGATTTCATGTTGATAATTTATAAATTGCAAACTCTGAAAATACCCTTCGTAGTTGTTATCTATTATACTAAAATAGTATTGCTAAGTATGTAAAAAATATATCAACGTAATTAGTCCATTTTTCTTTGTATAATTAAAAATGCAATTATTCTACTGTTTAAATGTAGAACAAGATTTATCGTAATTCAGTAATTGAAATAGACTAGTTATACTTACAGTACCTCTTAATGTTATCCTTTATAAAAGAAATGATCTTCTCTACGAAGGGTTCTCTTCCGCACATAGTTATATTGTCTAAATTAAAAAATTATAGCTTTGTATAATTACCAGCTGAAATACTAACCAATGGTAAAGTGAGGCTGCGCTGAGATATGTCTATGCTGCTGTCCTACACTGTGAACATTCTCTGTCGAGGCTGTGTCGTCCATTTGTCTATCCCTAGACAAATTTCCAAATTAATGAATATATCAAATGCTGCCTAAAAGAGGCAGTACCTTTGTATTAAATCTCGTATATGGCCTTACAAAACATAACGAGCGCGTGACGTAGATGTATTAATGATTGTAAAGCAAATCATATTGGAATTGTTTTGTAGCAGTTTGTACTCTCCATGCAATGTGTTTGCATAAATACTTGAAGAGCACTACATTAAAATCGTTCAACAATAGATATTTAACATCTTATGACTCATAGAATATTTGTTTTTGTATTTATTGTAACTATTGAAAATATTATATTTTCATGAAATTAAGTATTGTTTGAATTAGTCATCACTTAATATTATAATTTAATTGAAATATGTAAAAATATATGTAATAATTATTATAAATATTTTTTTTTTTTTTTTTTTTGTTAATGAAATTTCTTTTCTAAGCATGATGTGCAAAAATTCTGTGAGTTATAAGATGTAAATAATGAGTCAAATGTTCTGAGGCCTTATTATAATCTTAGTCCATGAAAATTATGTATTGTACTGAATTTACATGAATATCTGTAATGATTATATTGAGAATGTATTAATCAATGATCTAATGTTCACAAATGAGAGAGTTTGTTATAAAATAAGTCCAATGACTGCCTGTAATTAAATAAAATGTACATGGGAGAATGTTCACTGTATGCTTCAGGTGCTATGGAGATGTTATAACATTCTTATGTCATGGTATAATGTTAGATAATATTGTGAAAAAGTATCGGTGTTTCTCAACCGATAAATTATTAATAATTTAATAATCTTAGTCGCACAAATGAAGCACAGAAAGCTATTAATATTCTCTTATTTCTGAATAAAAACAAAAATACTTTATAAAATTACAAATATTTTATTTAAAAGAAAACATGAAGACGTATTTGATTTATTGAAAAATACGTAATAAACACAAAATTATATAATTAAAATAGTAGTAATACATTACATAGAATAAAAGTAGATCTATTTGCGAACGAATATATAAATATAATTATGATAAATGAAAAACTCGATAGCCTCATATAATATAATTTATTGAATAAATGTGACATTGCTTTAATGCGTAACATTTGCAATGACGAGGGCTATTGAGCTTGTGTTGAGAAACACCGTAAATAGGATACATTCACGTTAACATTATTACCATTATTATTCTTAATATTATTATCCTCCGCTGTATTCATAATAATTATATTATACAGTACTAGGATATATGAAAAATATCAATTGAAAACAATGACGTTTAATTTTGGTTTACAATTTTATTTTATAGCTAGTAAATAACGATTTTAAGGAGGGCATTTAGATAATGATGCGAACCAAGGAGTTTTTAAATAAGTACAATTATCGTGTAATGTAACTACACTTTAAATTTTAATTTTTTTTTTTTAGTAAATAATGTAAAATGTATGAGAACAAATAAAGCACGTGTAGTACTTCGTAAAAACCCTTTGGTTCACATAGAGAAAGTAATCTGAAAACGAATGTTAGAATTCAGTCGCAGTCTCGAATTCTTAGGTCAAATGTATTTGTTTAATGATTACATTTCGCGTTGCTTTTTATTTCTGTAAGTATCAAGCTCACTCCTTAACAGTTCCTCAAAGAAAATATACAAAATAAGAAATCCATATTATAATATAATATTATAGTATTTGTGGTTTTATCATCCTGAACAATCATATGTCTGTTCTACATGTTTTTAGTAAAAAAATATTTTATTTTAGTTACATGATATATTTAAATGCAAAATTCAAAAAAAGCAAAGGAAAGTAATCTTCTTTAAATAGTTTGAACAAAGTTAGAGTGGGCAAAATATAAGTATTTTTTTCACACTTCAAAAAGTTTTATAAAAATAAGTAATTAAAAATTACAAAAACAAATGATTAAAAATTAAAAAAATATTTTTTTCTACATAAAGTAGCCCAGTTACTATTAATTAAAAGTTCAAATTGATTATCATGTTGCATTAATTAATTATCGTCTACTATAAAATCTACGTATTCAGTTTCCACTTACTAGAACTATACAATAATTATATAACGTTAATTCATTTTCTTATGTTGCACAGCTGTATGAGGAGTTATGCAGAAAATAAAAATTATCTACGATTAAGATACACTAAGTGTTTGACTTATTTGATTTTGGCACACTGTACAATCTGCATTAATGATACAATGTTAAGGTGCTTTCAAAAACACTGAGAATAAGTAACATATATTAGATTATTGTAAATCTCTAAAATTATTTACAAATTTTATACAAGTTTCAATCTTGTCCACTAAAAATTTTTGTTATATAAAAATGTATTTTTTTTTTTTTTTTTTTTAACTATTAATATATTAAGATGAAATTTTAAATAAAAGAAACAGATTGCTATAATTACAAAGCAAAACTATTTTTTTCCAAATATGTGGGAATTAGGTAAGATAATGGCGATAAAGAATTGAATTAAAACTTCTGGCACGAATTTTATTCCGAGATTTACAACAAAAATGTTTCAACTAGTTAAAATGCCGCTTAATCTTGGGATATGAAACATTGACACGTATAACATAGGTAATACAAGACGATGTGGACAATTCAATAGTTTGCAATGAACTGATAGAATAGATTCATTTTCTATTTACTTAGTGTGTTGTGTTTGCGTGTGGATAGGCCTTCTGTGCTTCCTAGAGAGGTGGGTTTCTTAATCAATTGTAATAAGACTCGTTAGCTGATAAACGGAATAGCCAATCCTCTCTAGGCAGCCCATATTCATTACTATTTTTATCACTTCTATCATAATATTATAATTTAGGTACAATCTTAATTATTCAATATTAATGAGAATATTAATAATTATGTTTTATTTTTTGCATGAATTAATTATAGATTGTAATTATAATTACTTTATAAAGTTTCTTACACTAAGAATCGTCAGACATGAAGGAATTTTGGGATTTTAGCTCCTCCAATGTTTGAATTTGTTGACGGAGAAATAATATCCTATAATATTAAAAAAAAGAAAATCAATTTGATTATTTTGATTTTTTATTTAATTTGATTATTTTGTACAATTTTAATGTAGTAAAAAAATAAGAATGAATATATATATATATATATATATATATATATATATATATATATATGTACCTTTGTTCCTGTAATGTTGCTTGAATTTCTGTCAGCCTCACTATCGATCGTGCCGTTTTTAATTCTGCTGATACTCTTGTACACTGTAAACTTCCCATTGTATGTGCTTCTTCACTAAGTTTCTGTGCCTGAAAATAATAATTATATTACAAATATATTAAAGTATATCTTATATTATTAAATATTTATATTATAACATACAATATTAAAAATAATTATTTTCATATAAATACCTGTTTTTCAAGAATATCAGCAGGAAAGGCACGCACATGTTGCGTTAAATCTTCCCGATAGTGATTAGCAAGTGATGGTGTTAAGGAAGGAGTTAAAGGAGGCTGTACTCTAGCTAATGCTTGTAAACCTGTATTACTTAAATTTCCAAGAGAACCTAATGTACTAAGATTTTGCAATGAGCTTAAACCTTGTACTCCAGAATTCGTGCTCCCAGGACTTGTTACTGTGAAAGAGAAACTTGTAGGTAATTAATTATTATGATTTTATTAATTAAATTCATCAATTATTAACATACATTTTCGAGCATCGATGCAATCCTGAGTTTCTGAATGTGTTGGAGTAGGTGGTCCCTCACTTGTAACATTACCGCTTGTATCAACTTTTAGTGGGACCATTACATCATTTCCACTATTATTTCGTTCTCCACTAGTCGACTGCTACAAAAAATATAATTGAATAATATGAATTCAATTATTATATTTTTATATTGAAATTAATAATATAATTAAATTAATATATTAAATTATAAATATGAACTTACTTGTCTAGATAATAGAATGGCGGCTGTTTGAAGTGTTTGTAATGCTTTTTGTGGTGTAATATCAGGTTGATCTTTATTGCCTGTGATTTGAGATAAAAGTCTCGGAAGATTTGCTAGTGAAACTGGTGGTCCTGGAGCATTACTATTACCTTGTTGCGTTGGTGAACTAAGTTTTCCAGGTGTTTGTGGTGTAGATGGTGGATGTGATGTTAACCGAGGTAATGCTATAATAATATATAAATCATTATTAATATATATTTTTTCAGTTTCTTTATCATTATACTGTTAGATACATACCAGTAGCCAACAAAACAGGACCTTGAGGCAGTGGATCGTGAGTACAAGATGTTAGAGGTTCGGAAGTTGGAGTGGAATCACCTGGAGAAATATCCATATCCTGTGCTTGACGCTCCACTCCAGTTTCTTCTCTACATGATTCCCGATCCCTTTCGCGTTCTCGTTCTCTTTCTCGTTCTTTCTCTCTTTCTCTTTCTCTAATCGAAACATCTTCTCTACTACTACCACCACCACTTCCACTGCATGAACTCCAATATTCTCGTTTGTCAGACTGACGCGATTTACCATCTCGCACACTGCTACTGCTATTTGACCGCGAGTTGGAATGTTTATCGTGACCTACGAACAAAACGAAGAAAACAAAAAATCTTCTATATTGAATAATTCCTTTAAATTAGATATGAATTAATTTTAGATAAAAATAAAAAAATTGTATAACTTATATATTTAATCCAATCTATATTTTTCATATAAATGATAAATTTATATTCATTTGAAATAAATATTCGATATATAAATATAACATTAAATGGAAAAAATATTTATATCTTTACATTTATTTTAATTTCTTCATTTATTAAGGTAAAAATATTAAGATCAAAAAGTTAATCTGCAAAAAACTGATATTGATAATAAAGCAACAAATTATTAAAATAGAAAAAATATCATATTTTTTAAAAAAATATTAGCAATAAATAATTTTTTAAATTTAAAAAATTTATTTAATAATATATCGTTAAACGTACTTGACCTAGAAGAATAATCATTGGACTGACGTTGTCGATTTTCTGTTCGACTAATCCATTCCCGTGGTTTTTCCCACTGAGAAACTTCTGTTTTACAGTTGTAATAATACTTCTTGCCTGAAGAGCTCATGTGTTCTGACCAATCACCAAACCTGGCTGAACGTTCCATTGCACCTCCTCGCTCATCACCACGTTTGTCCTAAACATACTGTTCTAAAATTTCCGGAAACAATTGAATCGATGGAAAATATTTATAAAAATTCCAAAACTTGTTCGAAAAGTTGAAATTACATTTGTCCACGTTGTTGACTCCGTACACCTATCGAATCTCGATATTTGATAATTTTTTAATTTTCAAAAAATGATATATTGTGTATATCGTTTTAAAATGTTACTTATTATTAAAATCCTTGTTTATCATGCCAATTTATTTATAATATATAGAATATACATGAAACATATTTAAAAAACAAAAAAATTCATAATAATTAGAGGAGATATCCCCATAAAAGTAATTTTAAAATAGATTTTCATATGAGATTTTATTTAAAAACGACTTATAAATTTCATTGATTATACATAGTTTTATCATTATTCGTTTTGTTTAACTATAGACAAAATGAATTTTTATTGGTATTTGTATTTATAATCATATTTGTAAAAATATTTACAAATATATTCCATTCTATTTTCATAATTACTAATTTGAATCAAGAAATTAAGATATCTATAAGATTAATTATAATGAAGTCATATATATTTGAGATCTAATCATAAAAATTAATCATAATAAGTTTAATAATAAATAATAAAAATTTAATAAAGAATTATGAATTAATTATTTAAAAATTTATTCATAATTTATTAATAAAATAAAAATAAAAAATATATAAATATATATTATATATTTTAAATTTCTATCTTTTATTTCTATTCTATTCTATTTTTCATAAAAATAAAATCTTATATGATATAATTTATTTTAAAATTGTCTTATCACAAATTTTATGATAATTAATATATTACAAATATATTTTAATCATTTCTTATATTTTTATAAATATATTTTTTTCTGTAATAATTATATGAAGTACATTTTATACTGACCTGACAGGAATTGTGTGATGGTTTTCTCTGAGATGAAGATTCTCTTGATGAATTTGACGATAATTTTATAGGATGTAAAATCTGTAAAAATCAATAAAAAAAACCATTTAAACATTATATATAATCCAGAATATTTTTATGATTCATAAATCAATTATCAAAAAATATTCAAAGGAATTACTGTGTATAAATTATTTCATAAATATTAAAAAAAAGAACAAAAAAATATTTAAAATAGAATTAGGAAAAAATTCAATAAATTCATAATAATGTAGTAAAATTCAAATAAATTATTTTATTTGTTAATTATTTTAAATTATTAATTTATATTTGTAATAATATATGATTAGAAATTTTATTGTAACATTTGAATTTATTAAAAAGAAAGAATTAATATTTCTTAACTATATTAATTGAATTAATACATTTTAAAATTTCTATTAAAAATATTCTTACTTCTCCACTACTCCTATCATGGTTGGTCCTGTGTTCTGAATCTCTGCTCTCACGGCTTCTCTTGTCTTTTGGGGATCGTGCACAATCTACACATATGCAAGCAAGCATGTTACAGCTGAAAATGTTAAGACACAAGCCTGTTTTTATACTGAAGAAAGAAAGAAAACTTTAATTCTCAAAGTCATTATACAGTCGATTTTGCCATAACACAGATTCTATAATTTAAATAATATAAGTAAGACAAAATGATAATAAGCATTATTCATTAAAAGATAAAATAATTAAATATATAACATCTACTTTTTTTATTAATTTTTTTTACATATTAATATTTCAAAACTTTATTTATTTTAAATCTTTTAAATATAAAAGTTAAATATAAAAATGCTATATAAAAAAAATAGAATATTAAATTTAAATATATTTAAAAATATAAATTTTTAAAATAAAAAAATATAACTAACTTTAATTTTTATATTAGTTTCATAAATATATGATAAAATATTATTGATTATAATAATAATAATTATAAATAATAAGTATTATATATATATTTATGTAAATATATGTTTGTAGATATCAATTTTTATTTTTATTAATCTTAAAAATATTCTTTTAATATATTTTTATTTAGTCATGAATAAAGTTGAATTTTAATTGTTAATTATATAATTCTTTTACAAATAAAATTAATAGGTTATAGCAAAAATGACTGTATTATTATTTGTCACAATTTACGTGAATCTAGCAAATTTTTCCTAATTAAAATATTTGAAATACAGTATTAAATTTTTTTTAATATAGTTTTAATGTTTTGTATATTTGCGGTATATATTTGTTTTATATTTTAAAATATGATAATTTTATATTATTCTAAAAAATTTAATGAAAATTTAAATAGTTAATTAAAAGTTAATTACCTGAATACTTGTCCCTAGAGGAGGATAACTTGTAGTCTCTGTTTTCTCTCTCCTTCTTGTATAGGGGCTTGGATGTGTAACTGCGAGGACTATCTCTATCTGTTCCCATGCCCATACCCAAGCCCCCAGCTGGACTATAAGAGTTGCCATTTGGGGAATCTCGCATACGTCCTTCGTAACGACTATCTGATGATGTTGTTGATGAGGAGTAGCCACCCTTAGAACTACTATACTTTGCGTTCTGCAAAAAAATATGAGATATTAAATATAACTAAAAAATTATTTTAATTAATTATCAATTATCAATCAATGAAAAAAATATTAAAGTTTTTTATATTTTTCTTATATTTTTATTGTTAACTAATATAAAAAATAATTATTAATCAAAATTGTTATTGTAATAAATTATATACAATAATTAATATGTATAAATTGTTTATTATATTAAATTTCAATTATACAGATAAAATATTTAATTATATATTATGTTTTATATAAAAAACATAATATAATATTATTGTTGTGACTTAAATAAAAAAAAATTCAATGCATTAAACATAAATGAAGTATCTGAAATTATTTATTATTTTTATTAAAACACATAAGTGTTACAAGTAATATATCATAAAAAAAAGATTATAATTAATATATTTATGCAATATTTCCAATATACTATTAGTAATCTGCATAATATAGAAGAATGAATTATTGATTTTCTAAAAGTGAGGTTATGTTTACAATATTAAATAAAATTTGTATCTTTTAGCAAAAACATTAAAAGTGAGCAATTTTTATAATATTACAAGATATTAAATATAAATTATAAAATTATATTAAAAACTATATATATAACTATTGCATGTTTGTAATAATATTGATAATTAAATGAATATTCCCAAGGACAATATCTAGTTAAAATTTTTATATGAATTTTAAAAAAAAATATCAATTTCTTTTATTATGTTTAATTTTTATATATTTCTTATGATAACAGAAATATAAAATAATAAAAATAAAGTTATAAAAAATTGTATACTCAACAAATATACATATATATATATATATATATAAAATTTAATAATTCAACGTTCTTTTATATTCATTAAATAAGATTTTTGGGATTCATCAATCAAAAAATAGGCAATAATTAATTCACTTGTAATTTTAAAATATATGTTTTTTAATATATAAAGATCAGCAAATTTATATAGAAAATAAAAACAATATTTTTTTTTTATGATACATATGATTTACAAGTCATATTTTAAATTTTTTAAAATAACTATGTAAACGAAATTATTTGACACTAGATTATAGAAATCCAATATAAAAAAAATATATATATACAAATATACACATAGTATATGTCGTGTATATATATATATATATACATACATACATATACATACACACATCATACATACATATATATATATACATGTATACACATCACACATACAAAAGCTATGCGATATTTGCGCCACACGAAAGGGACAAAATAGGCGGGCAAAATACATAAGAAATATTGGACACTAAATAAAAAAATGTCGCGTATTCGGAAACCATAATGAAATTCTTATAAATAATTTATCTATAATATCTAATTGTGACTTATTTAATAATGAATTATAAAAAAGAAACTAATGCAAGAAATATGAAAGAACTATTGACACAGTTGATTGCGCGATTATCGAAATAAAAAGCGCAAACAAAAAAAGAGAATTTTATTTCTTTTTTAGTGAGAATGAAAAGAATCGCGGTAAAATTGTGCATACAATCGCACTGTAGACGAATTACCCCACTCCTAAACCCCCGACACCAATTGCTCGGATGATATTTACCTGATAGGGATGGGCCTGGTGCTTTTCGAAGTACCTGCAACCATAGAAGATAAATGGTGAATAGAATTACAAGACAGCGGATATTCCAGGATGGAAAATAAAATTTCCATCGAGGAAAATCTCCCGCGAATGGCGGTAGTAGTAATGTCGAGTGGGTCGGATGGACGGACTTTGAAGATGAGAGGTGAGGTGAGTAGAGGTTGGTTGTGTCAGGATTGGGTATTTGACGGCGGTACCCTACCCATCGCTGATCCTTTGTGGTTTCCTCGCATGCATTACCATCAATGCCGGTGTCTGTGGGAAATTCGCGGCCTCGGATGTTCCCTTTTCGGTTGGTCAATGTCATAAAAACAACATTAACGCTTATTTAACAGTCAACTTTCTTTCTACCCGGACGCCATGTCACATACGTGATCGGCCGCTAGCGGTTATTATAGTCGAAAAGTTCGAGTAACGTCTGCGCTTCGGTGTGCACTTCTCTATTCAGGAGCGTATATACTAAAATCTTTGAACTGATCCATTTAATTGCACGTGACAGTGTGTGATCTGTGTGCTTTAAAATTCTTTTGTCAATTTGATTGATACATTTTATATTTAAATTACGTACAAACTTATTAATTTTATTGTTAACATAAATAAGATGATTATAATATTTGATGAAAAATTCATTTGTGAAATTTATGTGTAAATTCATAATAGAAATGATTATATTTGTTCATATATAATTATGAAAATTATATAATCATATTATTCTATTCATTTTTTAAATATCATATATAGAAAAAAATGTATATAGAGTTTTTTTTATTTTAAAGAAATTTATATTCGTTATAAATGTAAAAATATTCAAATAAATTTAAATAATTTCGCAATGACTCACTTATATAATTATAATTTCTAAAATTTGCATCTAATATAATCAATTTTTAAATTTGCATTGTAATAAATAGAGAAAAAAGATTTATAAAAATATAATAATATTTCAATATATCAATTTCATTATCAGTAAAAAAATATTTTTAAATTATCAACAATGCATTGGGGTTCTTTAAAAGGTGCGGCCGTACCTGTATTTGTAATTTCCGTAGCAACGTTCAAATTGTTAAGATAACGGCGGCGTTGATTCAGCATTGACGCGAAGCGTTGTGTTTTACTCGATTTTCGAAGAGCTATCATAAGTTTCGAGCACATCGACAACAGGCGGCGCAGGTTGCAATAAATTTACAATTGTATGCGGCTATGCTGTAAAAAACGTAAAGAACTAAAGCTATGAGACGCCTTATTACGACAAAATGAAAGTGATGATCGTTCCCATTTAATTTCATTTTGTTGCAGGTATGTATTAGTAAATGATATAACAATGCATATTAAGAAGCAAAGATTATTTAATCTTTGTATTCTCGACAGCTTCTAAAAACAAATGCACATTCAAGGAAACTTGTGTTCTTTCATTGTTGATTGTTATTATTTAGACTTTTATAATATAATATCGACACGTGGTTATATTATGAATCGTAGCAATATATAATTATATTAAATATTATATTAACACGTGTTCATTGTTAAATTTTATTTTCTACAATTTGATTAATTTATTTTAAGAAAAATACGATATATAAATATAATAAAAAATATTTTTTATCTTATATTAATATACTATAGTATTAAAAGAATAGTATATTATAGTGTAATATTACATACAATTATATTAGATTTTAAATTTTAATAAAAATAATTTTTATTTCAAATTCAGTAAATAATTAATCGATAAATATTGAGAGGTATACAAGATATAAAAAAATATATTAATAATTAACATTTTTTCAAATTTATATAAAAATTATATATTTTTATTTTTTTAAATATTTGTATAGTTTAAAAATAATTTTTTAAATTATATCTAAATTTAATATTCAGATTTTATATTATATCTTTTATATAATTATAAATGTATGATAATTAAATATAATATTAATTTTAATAAATTTACAGCAGAATTTTATAAAAATAAAATAATGGATAAAAGAAATAAAGTAGATTTAATATTGACATGCAATAATCCTATAAGTATGTCAAAAAAATATATAAATCAAGAATATACAATTAGTCATTTCAATGATATTAAATCATGTGAAAATATATTTTTATGGCTTGATAAATTTAATAATCTAATGTGTTCATCTGTGGGACATAGAAGTTATGAATTATTAAAACATTTACTTTTCCTTTACACACAGTAAGATTATTATATTTTCTAAGAAAAAAAAAAATATATATATATATATATTAAAAGAAATGAAAATATATATATAATATATAAATGAAATTATTATTTACATTGAAATATAATTTTTATAATTTAAAATTAATATTAATTAATATTATATATTTTAGAAATATTTTAACTAATATAAATACATATTGTGAAAAGGTATTGGATATGACAAAATTAAAAAATCATCTAAGTACTACATTAACATTTTTTCATCTTTATTGGAATGATATTAAAGAGGTATTAATAATCAATTAATTATGAATATAATAAAAATGACAATGTATTTTAAAAATTTACTAATAAATGTTTTTAATAGCATGTTAATGATTACAACTCGTATTTAAATGAAATGTCAATACTGTTAGGAATATACATAGATATAGAACTTAAAACTTTTACACATACTATGGATTCATCTAAAATTGCTTCAAAACTGCTTTCAGCATTATGGATATATTTAAGTAAGTTAAAAAAAAACATTTAAAATTTAAATAAAAAATATTAAAGTATTATTTTTATTCTAGGTAACTCAGAAAAACATATTTTTAGAGTATTGCTTAAACTAAAATTTGTTACTAAAAAATATTCAAAAATTTTTGATTTTATATTCATGTATGTAAATATTTAATATTTTCTACTTATTATAAAGTTTTCTTACATAATATAAACTATTTTTTTTATATCAGGAAAAGTTTTACTAGTTTCAAGAAAAGTGTGGAATCTTTAACAGATATAGAGTATGTTAGATATCTACTTGTTCTAAAAATATGGAAAAAAATGAAAGAAACTATAGAAGAAAAAAAAGAAGTGAATAAGATAGCTTTAACAATATTAGGTCCATGTATTCCAAAAATGCGCGATGAATTATTGAAGATTATATATAAAGTTCCAACAGAATTTGAAAATGGAACTCTTGCCCTATTACAATCAAATGTATTTAATTTAAAAACTGCATGTAATAATTTTTTAGTATTTGAAGAAACAATGTTTATTGAATCTAAAGATAATTTCATAACACAAAATTCTGATTTATATTTACAGGTAAATTTTTTTATTAAGAATTATAAATTTATAAATATTATTGATTATTTTGATTTGATTATTTTTAGGATTTATATAGTATCCAAAAAAGTTTTATAAACTGTGAATTAATAAAAAATGGTACAGAAAATAATCATGCTTTTAAAGATGGAATAAATAATAATAAAAATAATAATGAACTTCTCCCATCAAGAAACAAATTTAAAAATTATAAAAAAATATCAAAATTAAAACCCGAAGAATTAATTTTAATTGATTTAACTAAAGAAGATGAATTAAAAACAGATAAAAAAAAAAGAAAGAAAAAATGTCAAAGAAATTTAGAATGGTTAAAAATGGTAAAAAAAAAATATAAAGTACAGAAACAAATTGATGAACTAAAACATAAAAATCAAATAAAAATTTCAGATGTTCATAGTATGAAGAATTCTGAAAATTTTTCCCATAACATTCTTCTTGAAGAACAACCAATTTCGAATAATAAGATTAATGAAAATACAGAAAGTAATACTTTAATGGAACAAAAATCATTTCAGGATAATACTCATAATTTAAAAAATATACAGGATTATATTTATTACATTAAAGAAGAAAATAATGAAAATTTTGAAATTTTAAAAGATAAGATATTGAAAACAAATGAATGTAAAATTAATACATCAATAGATAATCAGATATGTGATATATCTTCTATACATGATTTGAAAAATACTAAAGAGTTAGATCAAGATATACATTGGGAAGTAGAAAATTCTAAAATAGAAAATTTGCCACAAAAAAATGATGCAAAATCATATTCTGTAGATGAATTTGAAAATATTGATATTTTAGATAGTATTCTAAATGTACATATACCTATTAAAGATGAACAAGATTTTTGGGAAAATTCACAATCTCCATTGATGTCACCAATTAATTATGATAATTCAAATAGCGTATTAGATTGTATTCAAGATTTTTTTTCATCCTCTGAATATATGCATTCTAATGAAACAGAAGAAAAATATATTTTATCAAATACAGAAAATTCTCAAACCTTATTACCTGAAGATAGTCTTGGAATAACTGGAATATTAAATAGTTTATTTGATTTTGATTCTCCTTCCAATGATTTTATGTATTCAAATATACAGACAATTAATCCGTGATTAATTAAAAAAACTTTTAAAGATGAAATAACAAAAAATTCTAATATATCTGAATTGCATTTTGAGGAAAAAATTACAGAAAAGAATGATTTAGAAAATACATTTTTACAAGAAAATAAGGAATTATATAGTAATCAAAATTGTTATGTTGATGATAATATGGATATAGTTGGATTTGGATTAAATTCAAGTGCAGAAGAAATAATTGATTCTTATTCATTGAGTAAAGGTATACCTTCATTTTCTGATCATTCAACTGTTTTAGTCAATTCAAGTAACATATCTTCTGAAGATAAAGAATTATTTCCTAAATACAATCTTTCTAGTCCTACTGATAAGTTTAATACCGGTAATTTTATAGAAAAATCATATATTTTTCAAAAAAAAGATATTAATCAAGTTCAACCACTCAGTGATACAAAAAATCAAGATTTACCTGAAATTTGTATTACTAATAACATTTCATCAAATATGAATTATATATTAAATCAATCAAGAGATAATTTTCAGTCACAAAAATATGCATGTACAGAACTTGAAACTAGTCTTTTTGTAAAAAAACAATCTTTAAATTCTTGTGATTTATTGTCTTCCACAGATTCAATATCATGTAACATTGATACAACATTTCAATGTGTTAAACAAAAACATAAAAATTCTATGAGACAAAGAAATATTCAAAAAACTATGCAATATAATAAAGAAAAACAAAATCACATTACAAAACGTAAAATAAAAATTAGTACACAATCTAAATGGACATTAAATTCTAAAAGAAAAATTAAAATGAAAAAAAAAGAAAAAGAATCATTTACATTTGTTATTCAACCCAATCAAGATGAATTAAATTTAAGATGTTCAGAAATTACTATTATCAATCCTTTGAATTATCAAAATATACAAAATACATGTGAATCACCATTTCAAATGTCATATTGTCAAACATCTCCTAAAAATTTTTGTACATCTAAAAAGAAAAATAAACAATTAAATTGTCCAGGAGTAAAATATATGTCTCAACAAAAACAAATTTTATTAAATCTTTATGAAGATTCTATGGTGGATATGGAATCTACAAAGAAGATTCCAAAGTAGAAAATCTTCACAATATCATGGAAGACATCTCAGAAGATTCAAGTATATCAAATATATCTGAAAAATCACATAAATCTAAAAATAAATCTTGTTTCAAACTATCAGAAAAAAATATGGAAATTGATACTGATATAAACAAAGCAAATATCATAACAGATAACAATATAATTAAAGTTTCAAATAATACTGGAAAATCTAATGCCAAGTGGTCATTACAAGATATAGATATGCAACCATCAAATTCTATTAAAGAACAAATAATTACAACTTTGAATGAAGATATATCTTTGAAAAAAAGAAAATTACAATTTCAAAATTTTATTCAACCAACTTCCACAAATGGAATTCTTTGTTCTATAAATCAGCAAAAAAAGAAAAAAAATCATTGTGTCTCTATAAAAAAAAAGTAATTTTACTTTAAATATTCTTGATAATTTGTTTTACTTTAAAAATAAACTAATTATTATTTTAAAATTTATTTTATTTTCTATGTAGTTTTAGAATATCATCATGTTGAATAAATAAATATAAATTTTGTATAATTAAATATTTTTATGAAATAACTATATTATGTACAATAAAATTTATATATATTTCACATTTTTGTCTACATATTCAAGTAATAGCATCAAAAACACAATGTGGTAGTTTTATCAAATAGAGAAGTTTTAATATTTAATTAGATTTAATATTTTAATATTAAATTTGAAAGACTCCAAATTAATAATTCTCCTCACGGAAGATCAACATTGGAAGACATTTTATTGTTTTGAATATCTTTTAAACATCTTATAAGTAAAATATTTTATATAATCAAAAATGCATTCATGCATAGAGAAGAATAAATTTTGTGTCATTTTGCAATTCAAGACTGATATTTAAATTTTAGTAACACGGATATTAAAATATATAAAAAGAAAATTAAAATGAAAAAAGAAGAAAAAGAATTATTTTTATCTATTGTTCAATTCAATCAGAATGAATTGAACTTAAAATATTCTCTGAATATTATTATGAATTATCAAGATGTGCAAAATACATGTAAATCACTATTGTTAACATATTGTTATATTGTCAAACATTATTTAAAAATTATTATACATCTAAAAATATACACAAACAATTAAAATGTGCAGGTGTTCAATAATTAAAACGTATATCTCAACAAAAAGAACAAATTTTACTAAGTTTTCATGAAGATTCTATGATGGATACAATCTACAAGGAAGATTCTAAATTAGAGAATTCTCAGTGTACCATGGAAGATAACATCTTGGAAAATTCAACTATGTTAAATGTATTTGAAAAATCACATATACCTGAAAACAAAGTATTTTATTTTAAAATATAAAAAAAAAAACATAAAAATTAATATTGATGTTATCAAATTGAATCTCATAACAGATATAAATATAATTAAAATTTTAAATAATATAAAATTTATCACCAAGTGATTATTATAGAACATAGATACATTATTAAGTCCTTTGAAAGAGCAAGTAATTGTACTTTTGGATAAACATATATCTTTGAAGAAAAGAAAATTAGATTTTAAAATTTTTTTCAATCAACTTCAATTTTAAAAACAAATATAATTGTTTAGTGCACAGTCAAGAAATAATTTAAAAAAGAAACAAAATGTTATATATCTTCAAGAAAAGGTAATTATTTAAAATTTTATTTTATTTTTAATATAGTTTGAAAATATTATTAAATTTTAATATTAAATACATATTATCATATTAAAAACACACACACATACAGTCTGCAACTTTTATAAATTAACTATATTATATAAAATAAAATTTATATATATATATATATATATATATATATATATAAATAATCTATTTTTTTAAATAATACTATTAAAAATATAATATTTTATTAAGAATTTTAGAAATTTACATTTACTTAGTTTAACATTTTGACATTTTAAAACAAAAATAAAATATTAATAATTCTTTATGTAGAAAATAATACATAACACTGAAAGATATTTTATTTTTTTGAATATCTTATATATGTTTCATAAATAAAATACTTTATTTAATTAAAAAATGCATTTATGCATAGATTTACAGTTTGCAAATAATAATTAAATTCTAATACATTCAATTTACAAATATTTGCATAAATTAAAACATAATAATATGATATATATATATATGTTTATATTTGTCTATATTTTATATGTCTCATTATAAGAAAATATATTTTATAAAAATTATTTTAAAAAAATAAATTCTTAAGAATTTTTAAAATAATATTATAAAGGTAAGTTTATTTAATATTTTTAAATATATATATTTTATATAAAAATTATATTATATTATAGTAATTGTAATTTATTTTTTGGTAATTGATTAAATACAATGTAATAATAATTTTAATAATAAATATAAAATTATATATATATTTTTATATAAAAATATTGTTTAATTTTTTATAAAATATTAATATATATTGTTTTATATTAACTTGTGTTTTTGTTTATAGGTATGATATGTACAAATAAACAGAAGAATATAGTAGGTGAGTCGATTAGAATTTTTCCAGAATAAAGCTTATTTTTTTCCAATATAAGTAAATATTTCATATATATTTGCAAATAAATTTATATTAAACTTCCAAACTAGTAAAAAGAAAAGGAAGAAATGCTAACTATTTGAATATATCCTAAATATATACATTTTTCTTAGGAAACAATAAAGTTTTCAAAATTATAGAAATAATTAATATTTGAAAATAAGATGTATATCATGAAATTATAAATGGTAATTATCATATATACAAATCGTAACTATATAAATAATTATACACATTGATTGTGTTATTTATTAATTTTTAAATCACGAAAATTTTTTATTATAATTATATATATTGGTAATAATTTTTTTTTATAAATTGGTAATGATATTTTATATAAAATAGAAGTAGTAACATTATTATACAATTTGCACAATTGTAATATTATTTATGTGATAAAAGTTAAGTTTATTTATTATGTTTTTAGAATTAATTATTATCAAAATTATTTTTATTAATGAAATAATTGCGATGTCTTTGTTTTCAGTATTAATAAATCTGTACTATATTTTACTTAGATATTTATTGATATTTTTACGATTTTTTTTATTTATTTTATTTCTTGAAAATATATATTGTTAAATTTGAAAATAATAAGAATTATAATAATTTTATATTATGATATATAAAAATATTATGAACGTATTATTTCCAAAAGATTTTTTGAAGACTATTTATTTTTTTAAAAAGTCTTCAATTCTTAATATAAAAAAAAATATAAATTATATGCATATAATTACATGAAAGAATCTTAATAAAACTTTTTAATATAAAATTCTTATGTATATTAGAATTTAGAATAAATTTAACAGTCATATTAATATATAAATTTCATATTTCATAATTCATATCTTTTAATTTTTTTTAACTATTTAACTTATATATAAATGAATAATACATCAAAATATACTTTTAAATATAAAGTTTATGAATGAAAAAATTTCAACGATCTCTTTAATAATATTTAAATTATTTTTTTTAAGATTTTAGTTATTATCATTTTACTTCTATTTTTTGGTAATTATTGCTAATTTTTTTAATGTACAAATTATTAAAGCTTTAATAAAATTTATAGTTAATATTTAATAATTTATAATAATATATCCATAATGATATAAATTTTTTTTTCATTTTATTTAAAATTGAACATTATATCTCGTTAAAAAGTGTAAAGAGATATTATTTAATATTAAATAATTATTTTTAATAATATACTAGAGTAAAGTATATCAAGTTATTATAAATTAGAAGAATATTATAATAAAATTTTAACTCTCTTATTTTAAATCTTTTTTAAAATGAATAATATTAGTTAATTTTGTAAAATTTGTTCAGACAGATATTGTGACCTTATTATAAACTTATTATGTAATTAAAAACTTGACAGCAATGAATGGAAGGAAATATTGAAATAACATGTGATATTTTTATTTTAATATGGATTTAATTTAATTTATGGAGCTATATACATTTTATTTTGTTAATATATATTATTTTTTTTCAAATTTCTTACATTTGTAACTGTACAATTTATATAATTTTTGTTATTATTAAGCTATTATTATTATCTATATTTATTACACATTTATAATATTTATAGCAATTTTAATATTAAATGTAAATATATTTTTTTAATTTTTATGTATAAAGTACAAAAAAGATCTTTTACAAAGTTTAATATTAATAAATATTTTTTATTTTTAGAATAATTTTTATTGATTAAAGTTTATTTTTATGAAAAAAATAACATATTCTGATTAATTTTTTATTTTCATATAGAAGTAATTACAATAAAAAAGAAGTAAATTTCACAGAAAATTCTTAACATATAAAAGTTATATATATATTGTAGACATTATATGTATAATGTATAATTTATTACTATTTATTACTATATTTTTTATGAAAAAAATAATATGTTCTGGTTAGTTTTTTCAATATAAATAAAAATATTTAATTTTCAGTATTTTCAAAGTATTATAAAAATAATAATATAATATATATAATATAAGTTTATGATAGAGATTAAATATAATATTTATATTTGTTTATGAAAATCTATATTTCGTGTTTATTTCTAATTATTATTTTTAATTTATTTAATTTATATGTTTATTTATGTTTGTTACTTAATTCAATTTGATAGCCTAAATAAAATTTTAAGAAATTATGATTATTTTTATATAATCAGTAAAACATGGAACAAAATCATTACTTTTATGTCATGTCAAATAATAAAAATAATTTTAAATTGAATTATATCTGTAAAATAAAATATTAATTTAAAATTTATTTAAATCTAATTCGAAAATCATTTATCTGCAATTTATATATAAAAAAAATTAAACAAAATTTATATATAAAATAAGCAAATATAATGTTAATAAAATAAGCAAATAATGTTAATATAGATGCTCGCAGAAATGCAAAAAGCCTTTTGTATTTTGTAGAAATTATTGTATTCTTATTGAAATATTCAAGAAATGAATTTAAGAAAACATATATATAAAAAATTGCTATACTTTATAGTATACTATGTATACATAAGCTAAACATAGAATAAGACTAGTATTCATATGGCACAAAGAAAAATTTATTTATAAATTAATAAAATATAATGTAATTAGATATAATTTTTCATTTACATTGTTAACAAATTTGGTTTTTTTTAATAATAATTTTTCTTAATAGATATTAATAAGAAATTATTCAAAAATTTATACATGTATGTTTGATTATATATCAAAATATTTTTTTTAATATAATTCATCCATTAATGCCTATTATTTTCCTTTTCTCTTAAGTATTCAAATATATTTTCAAATGTGGATACTAATAAGTATTTTTATAATTATGTATAAAATTAATTTTTATTTTTATTTTCAACAAAAATATAAAAAAAAAAAATAGTGTACAATATTTAATCAAGAAATGAGAAATTGTATGTTTATTAGTTCATATATTTGTTTTACATTTAATATATATTATAGATTTGTACATTATTGTCTTATCTGAAAATGAGTAGTATATTTATAAAACATTAGACATAATGTTAATACATGTTTAAGAAAATTGTAGTTAACAAAAAATAACTAAAAATAAAAAAAGAAAAAGAAAAATTATTTTATTAAATTAATATAATTAATATCTTAATAAATTAAAATTAATTTTATTAACATTTATATAATTTTAAACTTTTAATGTTATTTAAAGATATTGCTTATCTGCTATAACAATAATTTATATAATTAAAATTTAAAAAAAAAAATTTTTTTTTTAAATCAAATACATAACATACTTTTTAGAATCTTTTTTTATTCTGATATTTTAATATGATTATAAAAATTTATGATTTTTTTAATTATGACATTGTTGCAGTAAATAAGTGATATATAAAAGTAAAAGAAAATAATTTCAGAATTTTTAATAAATTTTTGATCTTCAATTAATTTATAAATGTAAATAGAAAATTACAAATATTACACTATGATCTTTTTATAAATGAATATATGAAAAATTAAACGTGTGCCATTGCATTGCATTTTATTAAACAATTTATTAATTTTTCTGTAAATTTGTGTGTTGTTAATCGAACTTTAGCTTTGTTAGAATAGCTTTGTTAGATTTATGTAATTTATAATCAAAATATTAAATTATATTACATTGTCTATAATGTACAATACAGAGACTGAACAAAAGAATAAAATTTTTTTTAAAATAAATTGTTAATATCAAAATTTTCTATTACCAATAATATTAATATATATATATAAATTTAATAAATAACTATACAAATATAAGTTTTTGAACATGTGAATAAAAATTTATTTCATTATATTTCATATTATTATTTTTATATATTAATAAAAAATTCACAAATACTTCGAGATTTATATATATTTACAGGTTGTTATACAGAAAAATTATTATTATTATATTTCTAGACTTTTTTAAACCTAAAATAATTTTAATTTTTATAATTTTAAACTTTTCTTTTTTTGAAAAGTTTAATTAAAAATATTATATTTAATGTTACATAATTTTATAATATTTAATGCCTAAAGCTATATGCATAATTTCTATTATCTTTTACTTTTTCTTTTGTATTTTACTTCCTAGCATACTATATCTTCCTATTCTTTGAAAATGATGATAATTATATTCATTATCATATATTTCCATGTTATGATATTTGTAGGACATTATATAAAGAATAAAAACATTTTTAATGAAATATAAAATAAGTATATTAAAAACGCACTTTACAAAATATATCCTGGCATACAGATAAGTATTATTATAAATGAAATAAAAATCACATAGAGATATGATTCCATGTGTTAAACTAAAAATAATTAAATATAAAGACATTAAAAAAATATTTAAACAAGTACCCTGTTACAAACTACGTCTAACCCTAATCGTAAACGTAAAAAATTTACGTTGGGGACGTAAATATGAGGTAAATGTGTTTATATCATTTTTCTCAAAAAACCCAGTCTATGCATTACATAATGCATATAATTTACAAATATAGGTAAATACAAGTTTATTCGAGATTATGACAGAATGTTCTACACATATACAGTACTTAATTTTTTTATGAACACGAATGAATGAGGCATCCGATGTAATGTTACTCTAAATTGTATCTTAAGATATCAGACTTTCCTTAATAAATGCTTCACGCATAAGATAATTTTGTCAATAACAAACTATTCATACATTCATGTGCATACATGAAAATTTTGCAATAATTTGGCAATTATTTAACTACATGTATAATATCAACTATCAAATTAAAAATTTATTTATATTATTTCAACTTAAAACTATCAGACTTTTTTTTTGAAAATTAAAAAATAAATAATGATGTTAAAGAAGCAAAAACAAAAATTTGTCTTTTTATATTTTTCATTTACAATATGAATTCAGTATTGTAAATTTTTGCAATTAAAAAGTTGCAAAACAATATATTTATCATTATCAAATGAAAATTAATTGAAAATGATTGAGATTGAAATGACAAAATATCCAACTTAATACATGTTTTTTCTATAATAAAATGATGTAATTAATTTAGCATTAGTTAGCTAATAATCACAGATATAAATATCAAAACATTAGAATATGGCACTGAAATATGCAAATGATTTTGTATTTTGAATAATTAATGACTGAATATAATTGTTAAGTATATATAAATCAGAAATATCAATTTGAAAAGAAAATTAATAATTTTTTTAAATTATTGCTTTATCTTTCTAATTATGATTAATCAATAGAATTTTTTTAATATTCGAATTTTCAAAATATATGGGATGATTCTTTATTAGAGAATTCAAAGGTTATTTAAAAGAGTCAATGCCATAAGATAATAATATTATATTGCTTATATATGTGATATAGTTATTGATCTTTGCTATATTTTTTCAATGTTATAAAAGGCTAATATAGTTCAATGTATATGTATATATACATATACATATACATTATATATATATATAATATAATATATATATATATGGAATAAAACAAAAGTTATGATTAGCACGACCTTTGAATCTTCTAGCAAGAATTATCCTGTATTTTTTATTTTGATTTGCAAAAAAAAAAAAAATAGTTGAATAATTTTTAAGAATATATGTTAAAGTTGAACATTTTTAAAGTATAAATTATAAATTTATATTATAAATTTGGGTATTATATCGAATGATTTTTTTATGTGATAAAGCTCTATCATTTTGGTAAGTATATAAAATCTAAGTACATCTTTTTAATTTTATGTGATGTTTCCATTTTCAAACTGAAAATTTTGAATATATGTTAGTTTTTTGTAATTTCTATTTTATATAAATCAAAATATTAAATTTAATTCATAATTAAAAATGATGATATTATTTCATAATTAAAAATGATGACTAGCTATGCTACTTGCATTGTGATATCTAAGAATATATTTATAACAAATAATGTTGCTATATGTATTAAGAGGACAGATTAAAAGTTTAAAGGAAGTTAATATTTTATATTCTACTCTTGTATGATGGTACTATTAGTTCTATGTTATTTGGCAAATTTATTGACATCACATTTTGGAATTAAGCATTTCCTTGAAATTTTCCAGTATGAGGAAATAATTAATCTGAAATATAAAATGAAATATAAAAAATTTTTTAAATAAATTAAAAAAATAGAATAATTAAAATATATTATAGAATAAGAATAAGAATATTTAATTATAGAATAATTGAATATATTCAACATAATAAAACATATATAAATGTAACATATATACATACAATAATATTGATAACATTTCATTTTCAATCTTACCTATTAACATTTTTTTAGTAAATTATGTCATCAGCCTGGATTTCTTATTTCGCTGAATTTAAATAATCTTATGTCATTAAACTGAAAAATGTAAAATATTAGAAAAAAAATTATATATAAATACGAAATAATAAACTAAATCATATTTTGCTACATAAAATTGTATTATATCATTTATCTATTATTTTTATGTAGCATAATAATATATTTAAAATTATTTGTTAAGGATAAATTATCTCACCTTCCATATATAAGAGTTATAAAATTGAAACGTTTGCATAAAATTATTTTAAATTACTATATTACATTTATATAATTATGTACAAAAGTAGTTTTTTTATCTGAATATATAAAACATTTTAATTAGTCTATAAACGATGAAATTTTGCATTCTATACGATATCTATCATACTCAGTCTAATTAAAATTATTAAGATTCTATCGAAATTAATTAGTCATCAAAATCTGATAAAATGTAATATAATACTGCATAGCTTTATACAAAGCAAATTATAAACATTAAAGAATATCTTATCATTTTAGTACCAAATTGTCTATGTTCAACAAAATACAGGTACGATCTGCAAAATCTATACATCTTTCATATTGTTGCTTGAAACTCTTCGAAAAATTACGCTAATTTGTTAATCTTCGGGTGTTGTACTATGCCATTACTATCGCCAATATGCAAATATTTTCTCGAGATGATATATCTTCCCATTTATACAATATATACAAGTTTACGATGCCACAGTCTTATAAGATTAATGTTCACTCATTCATTTAAATTTCAGAAAAATTTCTTACGGTAACGAATTTTCATAATGAGGCGATATCGATCATCGACTAGTCTTTTTACGTTTGCGTTTTGACTCACCGGACGGATTCCATTCTGGATCAACATCGGTGTAAGAATAATTTACTTTAGGAACGTTTCGTTTTGAGCTTCTTGTTTGTCGTAGAGGCGACTGTGTTTTCTTTATCTTTTTGTACGTTCCTTCTTGTTCCATCGGTTCTATATCAAATTGCTTTAAAGATGCCACGTCTGACAGATTGATCTCTTTCCGTTGCGCGGATGTTTTAACTGTCCTCTGAAGACAAGATTCCTGACATATCGTATTATCAGTCTGATTATTTGTCGATCGAAATTGACATTCGATCTTTCTTGTATTTTCTTTTGCGAGATTCTGATGTGAATTGGCAACATGCATATCCTTATAATAATTTCTTCTTATCAAATTTGAACTACAATGATAGTCATTATGTGATTCTTCTTTTTTACCAACAGATACTTCGTATTCAGATTTAACGATTTGATCGGATCCTTTCCGCGTATTGTCCAATGCTTCTAAAGCAGCTATGGACATCATAGGCATAGCAGGATAATTGTCTACATTTTTTGCTTTTATCTGTACTTCACCATATGCCATTGCATGCGCTTTCAACCTTTTCTTCAAAGGTAATTTATTTTCTGCAGCTTTATTAAACATCCTTTCGGAATCACATTGTACTTCCAATTTTTCCAATGAATTATTTTGCAAAAGATTCTTCTCTATCTTACACAATAATTGATCGTCGTATAATTTTTCTATGACCTCATTCTTTGCTCTGTCATGCTCTTGGACGGCAGGGCTTTGTACTGAAGAGTGCGTTGACAAGAAATACGGACTACTTTCGATACAAGACACATGAGAATCCGATGCCGGGTGCATACATTGTCTGCAATGCGCAACGATATCATAAGTGCAATTTAAACAAGAGCAATGCGATCTTCCACACGGATTTCCCGATTTCGCATGCGAATAAAGGGAAGAAGTGGCATTAATTTGTAAATTACATGATACCGAAGTGCAATGTTTATGATATGGTACACACAATTCCGTGTTGTCAGCACAATTTCCATAAATCGCTGGTAAGGTCGTTGGATGAGTAGCGGGAATATGCAAGGGATGTTGACTATCAACTTCTCGTGGATGCGAGTGAATTCCACTGAATCCTGGAATTGCACAATTCGATGCCATGTGGTTGGAGATATTGAACTCTTGCTTGATATTTTGTCGAAAAGTAGAATTTGATTTCCTCTTGTCTATCGATTTGTTCATAACATTTATATCCTGATATATTTGTGAATTTATAGAGAGCATATCAGTTGACAACTTCGTGGAATATGTTTTCATATCTGAAAAATTATCTTCCCATTCTATTTTTATTCCTTTACCTCGCACTATGGAACACTTGTTCTCTTGATACGGAGTTAAATCCAAATTACACGATACATGATCTAAAGAAGATAGAGTTTCAAATTGTCCACAATCTTCAGTTTGAGATATCCAATTTTTTTCCTTTAATCTATTGTTCTCTTCATCGTTATTATGATCTTTAGAATTTTCGATTGCTTTGTTTATAATGTACAAATTGCTATTAGGAGATTTTTGCAGCAAAACTACAGTTTCTCCGTTTAGTATTACATTTGTATTTTCTTTCACAGTTTGCACATTATTTTCTATAGGAGCTAAATTATGTGTTAATGTATCTGTGTCATAATTTAGATTTGTTTCCGGTTGAAATATGACTTTACACAATTCGCTATCATTATTTCCATTATTTGTTTCATTAGATGTTACTTCTACGTGAAGTGCAACATCTAAGGCATCCTCGGGATAAATACCGACAATTCTATTGATAATTTCTGTGGATGGATTTTCGAGCAATTGAGAAACAGTGTTTGACGAATCATTTGTATCTGCCTCATCGTCAGTAATTTGATTATAACACGCATATCTCAAAGATGCGTAATCTTTTACTTTTATTTGATCACATTTTATATCAGATTCAGGCTTCAAATGGGGTATATGTTGCGAAACACTAGCCAACAACGATAAACCATCGATATTGTCTTGTAATTCTTGAGTGATGTATTTATTTTTGGCAACATTATTCACATTTTTTTCTTCTATTATTTTACTACATTCTTTTGTCTCTATTTCCGATGACACAGAAGATATTTCATTAGATTCACAAGAAATATCTTCCTTATTAGTATATTTTCCAAACTTACCATCGCACTTGTTCTCTATTATATCATCTATACATCTCTTAAAGTTTGTATCGATACAAGAATTTTTATTATTCTCAATATTTTCATTCGGGCACGTTGCATTATTTGTATTAGAAATATTTTTCTTATCCATAGAATAAGATTCGAAAATAGATTCTCTGATATTAGCAATGCTTGATTTATCTTCTTTTATATTCTTGTTTATTTCTTTACAAATTTCTAATTCTGTTCGCGGGCAGAATTCATTTTTTACTTTGTTTGTACATTTTGATGATTTCGATTCCATTTGTGATTCAGACTTTTCTTGCATTGTTGAAATTTTGACAAACACACATGATGACTCTTGCTTTTCCTTATAATTTACTAAACTTTTAACAGAAGATGCTTCAATGTTCTTTATTGTTTCAGTAGAAATCGTTTCAGTTTTATTATTTTGTGCCGTAATTAATTCTTCACATCTAACTTCAGAATTAAATATCTTATTAGAATAATCAGATTCAAGAATTGTTTTATTGAAACAAACATCTAATGTTTTATTATTCTGGATATTTTGATTACTTCTTTCTGTATTTTTCGATAATGTTATCTTATCGGTTATTTCATTATTAATTACATTGAAGTTAGAATGATTAGAATTAGCGGCATTATCTTTGGAATTATATGGAGTACATATTGTGATATTATTTACACCTGCGCATTCTGTTTCTAGATCACAGACTTTTTTAAAACTTTCAAGTTTTTCGCGTGTTTCAGGTTCTGAGAAATCATCTGTTTCTACCAGTCGCTTGATCACAGTTTGTTTATTAAATCTATCGTCTTTCTTTTCTTCATTTTGTATATTCGAATTATCTCTGTTACTTAAACAATTACTATTAACAATGCTATTTGAAACTTTTGATACTTGCTTTTTTAATGAGAGTATCTCAGTCAAAACTGCTTTATTGGTTATTGTAGATGTTTTAATTTGTGTTTTTTTAGTATTGACTTCTATATCGATTGATTTTGTTATGTTTTCTGTACAAGCTATCAATTTTTTATTATTTTCGCTATTTTTAACATCAATAACCATCTGGTTAGATTCTTGTTTTTTATTGAGATTTTCTGTGGCATCTACTAATTGAGATGGTTCTTCTAATTGATGACTTCGTGAAATACTACTTTTTTGCTTTTGTTTCTTCTGTGATGCTGTTATTATCTTCAAATCGATGTTCTTCTTTGCCTCTTCTAACCATGCTAATTTTCTTGATTTCCTTTTCTTTATACATTTTTCAAGCACTACATCGCTAGTTAAGTCAATAACTACAATCTCATTGGTCTTTTTACATTTTCTCCGCAAACGATTTTTGTTTGATTTCATTGTTTTAGAATTAACATGCTTTGTAGAAATATTATTCGAAAATGTACCTAAACATTTAAAACTAGTTTGTTTTTCCAAATTTAGAGATTTAAAAGTTTTTAGCAAAGAAATAGATTCATTTTGTTTATTTTTATTTGAAATAATTGAATTTATGTTATTATCTATATATTCTACATCTTCCTTAACGATATCTTCCGGCTGAGACATGTTCATAAACATAAATATTATTAATTTTATCGCAACAATACTATACTTATTAAATGGAACAAATTGCTATTAAAAAAAATTAATAAATACAAATAAATAAATATATATATACATACATACATATATACATATATATATATATATATATATATATATATATATATATATATATATATATATGAATACATACATATATAAATACCATTTTTGAATTAATTCTACTGGACGAATCAATGGGAGTTGCAGGTCCGTCCTGGTATACACTTCCATTGTTTTCTTTGCAATATTGTGTAAACATTACACAATGTTTCTTTATATCAAATTTTTGTTGTAGAAGAGATTTTGTAGAATTTGGTTGACTCTTTGGCACTTTTGGCAATACATCTTCTAATATACTTGATGAAAATGTTAATGGCAATGGCCCCAGAGATGCAATTGCTGCAGTTGTTATTTGATTTTTTACAGCTACATTTTCATTTATTTTTCTCCACAAACGATAAATAAAAAAGTAACGAATATACATTATATCTGATTCTGGATGTGTGGGAATACTTTTTATTATTTTCCTATAAAAAAAAAAAAAAAAAAAAAAAAAAAGATATTTGAATATAATATACTACATAGGAAAAAAATAAGTTTTTACGAATAATATAAAATTAATTTTATATTTTTTGATTAAAATTTATAGAGTGAAAATTAAATAAACAAATTAGAAATTTTAAATATTTGTTTTTTAGATTATATTTATACTTACGTCATAATTGGATCTAAAATATGATGATAACTGCGACACATAAATTGTATTTTCATCAATGTATCTAATAAATAATCCATGGAATGTTCTGAAAGAGATATATATAAATTTTTTAAAAATATTTTAAGAATATTATAAATTTCATTACTTCTGTATTGAAATTTATTTTAATAAACAATTTTTAAAAATATAATTATACCTAGATAAACATATAGACAGGAAGTAATCCTTGCACAAATTTTATCATGATCCTCTCTGCTTTTTCTAGATGCTTTTAATTCCATATCTATATAGAATGCTAATAAATCTGACATAATATTTAAATAACTGAATCTATCACAATCCTAAAAAATAAAATTTTTTTATATTTGTACAAATATAAAGATATAATATGAAAATACAAAGAAATAAAAATTAAAAAAGAGCTTACCTTAGAAAGTTCACGATAAATATATAAGAATAACATTAAAGAGTCACTAATAAAATCCTTTAATTTTCCAGCTCTCAAAGGCCTTGTGTAACACTCATTTACACTGACACTTATATTTCTGTAAAAAAATTAATTGCTGTGGCACTTTTTATTTCATGCAAATGATAAAATTTATAAATTTATAATATATTATCTATTTTTATCTCAAATATATTTATCTCAATATATTTAAATCTTTTTTTAATCTCAACTGTTTTAATATATAATAAATACATTTATTAATGCTTAAATTTATAATTCTATAATTCTATAATATAATTCTATAATAACATATTTTAATTATGTTATAAATTTTATGTATGTTTTATTAATTTATAACTACAAGATTTTTGAAATACAAAATTTAATATTAATTCTTTAAAATCATATAATTTAAAAAATACTTGATGTTTGTTTAAAATACAATAAAATATATAATAATTTAAAATAAAATAATTAGAATAAACATTAGTTCTATTTGTAAATAATAACATAAATAATAATTTATGTATATAATATAATTATATATATGTATATAATATAATTATATACATAAATTATATTATAACATATATTATTATTATTATTTATATTTAATAATATAATTATTAAAACAATATTAAAACAATATATCTATATAATTATTTCATAATTTAATAAAAATTATACTAATAATAAATTTAAAATTTTAATAATTACTTTTATTTTTATTAATTATTTATTTTTACTATATTTTTTCATTATAAATATTTTTAATAATTTCAATTTATTAGTGCAAAAAATATCAATCTAATTTTTATTCTTTAATTTTTATTTTAATTATATCTATACATATTATTATATAATAATATCTATATAAGATATCTATTTCTACTGATTTTTAAACCAGTTCCCAGAAAATATTTTACTGGTAAACTGAAAACAAACACTAATACACAAACTTATAATATAAATCATTACCTTAAATAAAATTTCATAAGTTCTTTTAAAGATGCCATACTTTTCTCTGTATGTATACATTTACACATTTTCCTAAATTCTAATATCCATGGAAATAATTCAATAATAGATAGTTTTGATTCATCATTGTTCAATTTTAGTTTTCCACTGTTTTTAATCATTTCCTTTTTGGTATCTGTATTGATAAATAAATATTTTAAAGAATTTTATCATAAATATTTTATAAAAATGTTTTATAAAATATTATAATAATAATAAATTAATTTCATTTCAAAGAAATAAACAAATAGTTTAAAAAAATTATTTTAATAATATTAAAAATTATGCAATTATATTTTATAATCTTTATAGTAATTTGTACAAAACATAATAATTAAATTATTCGAAAATATTTAATAATATATTAAAAAATATATTTTAATATAATTTTAATATATTTAACAATTGTATTATCTTTTTCAAATGAAACAAAATATTACTTTTTTCATAAAAAAATATAAAAATTAGTTTTTATGAAAAAATAATTCTAATTACTTTATAATTTAAATTGTTTAAACATTAATTTCACATATATTTGATTTAAAATTTTAAAATAATATTAATAAGTGTGTATCTAAACTCTTACATAACATAATAGTTGGAATCTACAGTTATATTTTATATTGTTTGGAATGAAATTTTTATATTTTTATAATTTATATGTAAAAAAAAATTATTTTTTTATCGATATTATGTATTCACTTATTGTACCACGAATTCACTAAACACTTTTAATTACACTATATATAGAATTTATGAAATAAAACGATTTAAAAAATTATTTTTGTTAATTATTTAATGTTTTTAAATAATACAATAAAATGATAACAATATCCGATGAAAAGTAGACAAAAAAAACAATCATTTTAAACACTTTTTATTATTTATTATTTATTATTTATTATAAAGTATTAATAAAAGTATTAATAAATTTTAAGATTTAGAAAATCTATTCAATTTTCATAAAAATATTTAACATAAATGTAAAATTTATACATAAGAATTATTTAAAAATATTTGTGAAAATAAGACTATTAGAAAATAACAAAATAAATTTAATCAAAAGTACGATACAAGAAAATAATTTAAAATAAATCTGATCAAAAAATAGTTGCTGTTAACACAGATGCATTGCTCACTTAACACAAGATTGACTTTTCACAGAAAACTTACAAAACTATCACTAAAGGATATAATATATTTGTTTAGAGATTTCATTTGAATTTCTATAAATTCAGTTCACATTTGTTAAATGACAGCGCTAATAAATGTAGGGATAAATCGATTGAATGCGTTGAGAAAGCTAGCGTGCTTCTGGCGATAAATATTTGTAAATGATTTGAAAAACACTTTTAATGATCCCGATAACCACGTACCTTGTATTAGAGCATTTTCGCTTTGTATGTTATTTATCCGCTCTTCCACAACACAATTCATTTTGTTGAGATTTCAATAACGTATTAATATTACGTATAAACGTTTTTGCCTACCGAAGCGTACCTCATATTAGAGATCGAACAAACTATCGCGACCACGTCTTTCCACATACTGCGCTCTCGGCAACGGCCATATTGACACTGGCATTTGGTATACCCACCACGAGAGCGCGTCCTCTACATCCCACTGTTACCAAGTTCTCATTTATTCTTATACACTTAAAAACATATTGAAAATGAGAATTACATTCCGTAGATGTTCTTTTTAATTTTACTAAATTTTTATTGCTACTATTCTATTCAAGTTTCTCAATAATATTATAAATTATTTTTGACATTGATAATTTTTGAATAATAAAATTTTGATATTTAATATTCTTTCGAGGATTAAAAACGACGAGGATTTAGATATTAGTGGCTGATTTGTCGGTCTTTCAGGTAACTCAACCAATGGAGACTCGTCAA
Source organism: Apis mellifera (assembly GCF_003254395.2). NCBI lineage: Eukaryota > Metazoa > Arthropoda > Insecta > Hymenoptera > Apidae > Apis > Apis mellifera. Next base: position 957,628 of record NC_037648.1, read on the forward strand.
ATACGTAGCGTGCAAATCATGAACTGAAAATACTACCATCTCTATCCATAAAAGAATCCAATCAAAATTGAGCAATTAAGTAATTGCATCACATGGAAACTTGTAAATATACATATATATTATTATTCATATTATCCATTAAATATTTTTTAACAATATTTTTTATAAAATATTGCAGTTATAAAATAATAGAGATTAATTTTTATTCTAACAAAAATATAAGGAAAATATAATTTCTATATGATAATAATATAAAAATATATATGCAAAAGTATAAAAAATTAAAATTTTTAATTAAGTTTTTGAGAATAAATAATTTTTAATAAAGTTGTTTAGAAAAATATAAAAATAACACTATTTTATAATAAATTTATTGAAATATTAATATAAATATCATTTTAGTTTAAACAATTAGATACGTATAAAAGAAAGAGGAAAATGAGTTAATATAATTAAAAAGTTAAATAATTCAGTTATATTATTTTATAAATTATATAATAAGAAAAAAAAAACAAACTTTGTGCAATAAAAGGCATATATTTATTGTATCAATATTTAAAATTATCATCCTATTTTATTTATGTTACAAGTAATGTAATTCAATATACCTACATATTATGTTCCCACATTCATGTTTTTCGTAAAAAAAAAAAAAGTAAAAGTCATTAAGAAATAAAAATTAATTAATTCGAAATCTAACAGAAATTTCAATAGGTTAAAAATTGATTCAACACTGACATGCAAGAGCGCGTGCGCAATAACATTTGGAAAGCTCGGCTTGCTCTTTCGGTCCTTGTCGGCCGTAACCGCGATCCTCTGTTCCGACGGTGTCGCCTACCCCGAGCTCAGTGAGCCGATGTGTGAGCGCCGCGACGCCCAGAACAGCCTCAACGTTAAGCGTCGCCGACGTGGGTTTGACGAGAGGCCACGTTTTCTTTCTCGCCCTTGTCGTCGTCGTCATTGTTGTCGTCATTTTCGTCATTCGTTTTTTTAGTTATCTTTTTTCGATTAGCTATTGTGGTGGCGCACGCGGCTACACATCGCCGATCGGTTTGGTGCGCGACGAAAGGGAAACAGAGAGAAAGACAGAGACAGAAACGTGTACAATATATCTTCCTCTTTTTCTCTCTTCTCCTTTTATCGGTCTCTTTCTTTCTCTCAATTTTCTCCGCCCTGAGCATTTCTATCTTTCTCTATCTTGACAATTGTATTCATTCGCTCGACATCATCGTCTCTTGCTGTCATTGCTGTCTTTTTCATCGGTGGTTCACGTGTCTCGCGAATGCGTTGCAAAACGCATCTTCTCTCTGATCTCCACCGGCTTCTCGTTGTTTGAGGAACGTATGGCTACAAAAAGGAAAGGGGATGACCGCGACCGAGGACACGATCAACGATGAACCATCGACCACCAAGAAGAAAAATGACATAAATGTAAAGGGTACATAACATACATATTCGATCTATTCTAATCTCGTTCAATTTAATTCGCGGATCCTTCTGATATAAGAAAATCATTTATAGTCGATGCTTTTTTCACTCCTTCGTTCAAATATGTCGTTTCCTTTTCTTTTTTCTATATTTCGTTATTTATTTTTTGCTTTCTTTTTTAATTTCATTATTTTGAGTAAATTAAATATACATAAAAGAAAGATAGTTGGAGAAAATGATACTGTATTTTGAAAATAAGCGAAAAAAGGAAAATATGAGAAGTGAGAGCGAGAGAAAATGTGCTGTGGTTGAGTGGGCGGGTGAATTATGGAAAGAGGGTGAAAAGGAAGGGGATGAGACCAATGGTAGTATATATGTATACATATATATATATATGTATGTATGTACGTATGATATGTATGTATGTATGTATGTATGTATGTATATATATATACAGAATGGTTTGTATGGATGCATAGGTAAATAAAGATAGCGATATATTGCGACATGATGCTTCTCGAGGATTCCTTCAAATGATGTTGAAGGAGCAATTATAAGTTTTTAATTGCGTGACAATTAAATTTATTTGATGTTACATTAATCGAAATTGTTACATCTTGCGAAATTTTTTTAATTTCGCTGGTTGAACAATAAGTGTTTTAAGCGTAAACAAAAGATCGTTTAAAAAGCATTCAATGAATTATTACATTCAAGTCAAAACTTTTCTTTATATATTCATTATAATAGCATTACAGAAAACTATTATTTTTTTTTTGTTCATATTGCATTTTCAGCACGTATCGTCTGACCAACACAATGGTTAATAAGGATTTGATTCAGGTTTGACCTGTTGATTCTGCAGAAAACGCTTGTATTGTGCACGTTACCTGATGTTATAAATTAAAATATATATGCTATTATCGTAGCATAAAATGTCATAGTTTAAAATATTTAATTATCATATAAGGAAATAATTTATTGCAAATATTGTAATTATAATACTTTTTAACAATGTCATTTAAATTTATATTGAAATTCTTTTGAATAGAAATTTAAAATGTTCATGGTGACTTTTTTAGCGCAAAAGTTTACATAAAATCATAAAAAATTATTATGCAACGTTTGATAATTTCCATGTTATTATTCATGAAAATGCGCTTGCATTTTTTCAAATAAAATTTATATTTACACAATTATTAATCGGTATAAAATTAAACTCATTGAATTCATGAAAAGAAATTCACGCAGTTTCACATAACTTTGTAATATAATGTAATATATTAAATATAATATATATTAAATTTCCAAATAAATGTAATAATAAGTAGATATTATTTTTAAATTTAATATTTTATTTTATTATTTTTCTACTACTTATTAAAAAAGTAAAACTGATACAAATTTAAATGTTATATAATAATTCTGCAAAAATTTTAAAAGAGCTAATTCTACAAAGGTGAAAGTTATATAGAAACAAGAATGAATACTTACAAGCTTTAAATGAAACTATAGAAATATAATAAATAAAATTATAAAAACAATCATTAAAATAATTTTATATATTGATAATAATACATATACTTTTCATAATAATACAAAATATGATACAATAAAAAAATATATTGAAATATAAAAATATTGTACTGATATACATACTATGTATACACATGTACTAACATGTCGAAACTTTTAAAATATTGATCGTACTGTTCTGTGAAATAGAATATCTGACTACACGATCTTTTAATTAGTTTAAGTAGCGTCTATTCAATTAGTTCCAATAAGTTCAAGTTCGCATTAACAACACATTAATTATAATAAATATAAATTTATCTATCGAACAATGAAAAAGAACAGTTTTTGAATTTTTTAGGTTATCGTATTCTTTAGTCCATTAAAATATCTTCTGCTGCGTCGAATCGACAATAATGTAAAACTGCAGCCAAAAGTTACGATACTTTGTACGTGGGAGTGAAAATGCACGGCAAAGAACGCGCATACATCGTTCAATTTCTCATCGCTTATTTTCTACATCCATGCAAATATTCGCGGCAGTGAACCGGTTTGTGATAAACATTGCCACGAAGAAAATTTAAAATCATATTTTTGTGTGAATCGCATGTGTTGCCGCATAAACGGGACTAAAGCATAAACAATGAAAGTTTGATAAAATAAATTCGTGCATACAAGAGAATTGATTGCTGGACGACATCTATATGGTGAGTCCTATATGTATTGTTCTTCGTACACATATATGTTGTCCTTTTAGAGTTAGTCATTGTTTAGAAATTAAAATTTGTACACGTTAGTTGAGGAATCAATCGATGTTCGTACTTTTGTATTTATTCTAAAATCAATTTGTTAGAAAATAAATTATATGCATGTTTCGATGTTTTTTATGTTTTGTATACGTAAATGAAACAATATGGAGAATATGAACTATATAATAACATATATAATATTCTGAGAATAATATTTTGAACTATAATGCAACTTTAATTTCCCATAATGTGTTTTTGTGCATAGCTGCTATGATGTATAATTCATTTACTAAAACCAAAGATTTGCAAACGTATCTATGTAAATATATAATTATATAGAGTTCATTAAAAATTTAATAAAAAATTTGTAAATGATTTTTAATATGAATATTAGTAGTTGGTTCTAAAAAATATTCTATATCTCAAAATAATAGTTTATAAAAGAAAAATATGATATTATAATAATATTATATATATGATATTATAATTAATTTAATAAGTAAATTTTTTATATATCCAATTATAAAAATAAATATGAATTGGATAAAATCTTATTTATAAATAAGATAATATAATGTTTCGAGACTAAACGAGAAAAAAAGTATATATTCTTCTTTTATATCATTTATTATATCAACACTTTTTTTTAACAATATATAATAAATATATATTAATTGTTTTATAATTATTGAATTGTACATATTTTATGAATAAAATATCTTTGTAACATGTTAAAATAAACATTTTATTTAACATAAAAAAATTTTCAATAAAAAAAATACACAGTTTTTTGTAAGAGATAATTGTACTTTAGCGAAAAGCATTTTGTGTTTTCATATAATCTTTTTCTGAAATCAAGTTATCGTTAAATAACAAAAATATGATGATAAAAATTTATATAAAATTATTTATAACATTAGTTAAAAATTTAAAAAAACAAACAAATTTTTAGATATTTTTGGAACTTAAATTTTATATTATTTTTAAATTTTTGATTTTTAATTTAATATTTTTTTTTTTTTTGTATAATGCAATTTATATACTTATTAAGTATGACTCTATGAAAAAGATTTTTTTTATATTCTTAAATCGATTAAAAAGGGTCGAGTAAATGATATAGTATACTTCAACGCCTATCAATCTCTTTAATGTACGCTGTCACATCGTTGTAACAGGCGATAGATCAAAGGAATTGATACGTAATGTTCATTCAAGTAAGTGGTAGTCACACTTTGCGAGAATACAGTATGATTTTAAAATAATATTAAAATCAGCAGATGAAATTCAATTAAAACGAATATCGCAAGTCGAATAATATCATTCATAGTCAAATTTATAAGAAATTTCCTGTAAAAGAAGCCTTAAGTATTTTTTCATTTTTCTTTATATATTATATTAATTGATAGAAATATATTTAAGAAAAATTATTTAATAAGATATAGTATATCATTTTTCCCATTATTGAATATCATTATCAAAATTATCAGTTATTAAAATTATATATATATATGTAAAATAATAAAAATAATTAAATATTTAAATATATATAATAACGAATTTAAATATACATATATTAATATTTTATAAATTGTTTATTAAAAATACATTACTTTTAATAAAAGCAATTGAAATTTATTTAAAAATTTCTTTTTAAATTTTTATTTATTTATTTTATAGCATTGTATATTTATTTTGTGGAATCTTTTTATTTAAATAATTTAATGTAATTCTAAACCGATGAGATTTCATACGGGCCCGTTCATATCCCAGTATGTATAATGTTTCTGATCGTGTCACATCTCGTAAATCCTGCTTCTTTGTACTTTTTAAGTCAACCCGTATTCAAATGCCAAGTCGAGACATAAAAGACTATAGATATTTGAATCCCACATAAGCTATGTAAATGTATACACAGATTCTTTAATTTCACATTGCTTTTATGGTAAAACGATAAATATGCCACTCATGTATTTTTTATTTCTTTAGTTCATTGATTTATTTTAAATATATTAATAATATTAATATATTAATTAATATTCGGTAATAATTTTCATATAAATTTAAATATCATAAAAATATTGAAAATAAACACGTGCGATAAATATAGAGAGAATATAAATATTATATACTTTTCGAATATTCTTCTAATTAATTTGAAATAATAAAAGTGAAAATATATTAATCAAAATATTTCTATAAATTTCTGTTTATGTACTCACCATGTTTGAAATTCGCGCCATATAAATATATATCCGTACGTGGTTCATCACGAATGATCTAACCTTAAACACACACTTAACACGTTGACACGTTGTACATGCAATGCATACAATCGAATAAAATCGATGTTTGTTTCTGTTTATAATAGTTTTTTCCTCTAAATATTCTTCAATATCATTTGACTATTACCTATACCACATGCACATTACTTTTTTTGCTTTGTTTTACGTTTTTTTTTTTTTCATAAAATCACTTTCTTATTTATAATTAATTTGAACACATAGTTATAATGTTTTTTCTGTAAAATCCACATATATCTCAAAATGATTGTTATTGTTGTTTAAGTCACAGAAAGAAATATTCTTAAAGAGTTTTGCTAACTTGAAAGTTGTTTAAAGGAGATATAACAATCGTTGAATAATCATGATTTGTACTTATATATAGACGTTTTCATAACTATTATTTCTTTTGATTTATTATGAATGGAATAGAAATTGAATTTTGATCATTCATTAGAATTTAACTCTGTTTTAACCAATGATGATATTTCTTAAAAGAGGTTAGGTATCGATAAGAATGCAATTTTATAAAACGCATTACGACGTAACTCGAAAGAACAGTTGTGTGGTTTGTATGTAATTAAATTGTATGAAATCATAAAAGTTCGCACAATGTGGAATGAGTAAAAGTATTGAGCTCAAAAATATTGATCAATAAATTTATGCATATTGCACTTAATACAATTCATGTCATATACAAGTACACTATTTTAATAAAACTCGCTTTGCTATGCTAAGTTGCCCAGGGCCACTAAACCAAGGACTCAACATAAGAGCTCGTTTGCTGTTTTTGTCACAATCGAACTCGTTCACCAACCAAAATATACATGATGAGAATATCGGTTTAATCTTTTTAAACACACAGACAACGTTGAACTATTTCTTTCGCGAGAAATTAGTATTCGTCACTTCGTTATTCGTCTATTAGTTGCGAGATGCGATTGCTTTCAAAACAAACACAACATGAAGTTGATACGTCTTCATATATACTACGTCAGCGTTTCTCACGTTCATTTCAAATGATCAAAAGCTTAGTAAGTATGTAGTTTGTTATACATATACTATGTGACGATGCGTAAGAAAAGTGGAATGCTTCTCTGATTATAGTTATCTGTTTGTTCGTTATATTTTTTTTTCTTTGCGGATTTTTGTTCGTATTTACTGAAATCAATTTGATACAATGAATGAAATATTTCGTTACAAATTCATAGCATTCATATGCATATTATGTGAAGAATTAAATAAAGAATTATTTATAATAAAATTTTAATTTATACTTCCTAATTTAATTGACATAAATAAGCTTTAAATATTTTCTTTTTTTAATTTTATATTAATATTAAATAATAAGAATATTATAGTTAATATTATTAGAATATTAATTTTTATTTCTATAAGAAAATCTGAAATGTTTCGATTGAACTTTTCATTAATAATATAATAAGAATAATAAAAATTCACTAATAGTCAAATACTATTATATAATATTTGTACATTTATATATAATAATATTTTATATATTTATATATTTTTATATATTTTATATATTTTTAAATTAGTATATGTATATATGTTTTTGTAGACATAAATTCCTATAAACATAATTTTTATGATGTTTGTATGCACAAAAATGATGGAAATGAGCAAATGGGAACTTCATACTGCATTTTTATTTAATACATCAATACATTTAATACATTATGTTTAATACAAAGTAAAAATAAAAATATATATAAATATATATGTTTAAGCGAGTATTTTAAATTTATATTATTTAGATACTCATCAGATAAAAATTTACATGCAAAGTTTTTAAAATTCAATTTTAGAAATTTATATAAATTTAATATATTGCTTTATACACTCTTAAGATAAATATTTGTTTTCATATATGCAGTATATAGTTAAATGTCTATTTTAAGAAGAAAACAATTGTATGTCAACTCTGTTCATGATCTTTGAAACATTATTTAAATAATAACTATTTATTTTAAATTCAAAATTTATATTATGTAATATGAACATTATGCTTAATCGATATCCGATTTTCGATTATTTTTTTATACCATTTACTAATATTTATTTATCTGCGTTTAAGAAACATTGTTGTAATAGAAACTATTCAGAACTTTAAAATACTATTTAAGAAAGAAATGTAATTGACTATAAAAATTAAATATAGAAAATTACTATTTTTTAAATATTTTTAGAATAATTTAAGTGCAAAAGAAGTAAGGAAGTTGCACTGAATTTTTCCAATCAAGATCAATTAGTGATTTGTTGAAAATACACTTTTTTCTAAATTTTTATATAAAGATATTATTTGAAAAAAAAAAAAAGAATAAAATAAGCAGTGTATTTAATATATTATTTAATATTTTATGAATAATTTTCTTCGATAATATTGAACGAAACGATTTGAGTTTTTAATATATTTATCATATGTATAATGTATATACATTCATAATAAAAAATATAACAAAAGTTTTATTTGAATTTTCTTATTTATATGTGTTGAATTGTTATTATTTAAATAATAGTTAGTTAAGATCAAAAAATATTTACAAAATTCATTTGGTTAATTTAATTATATCATAATTATTATTTATCACATCTTTTTTAATTTTCTATGCTAATTTTTGCTTAAACAATAACATGTCTTAAAAATGTCTAAAGATATAATGTTTAAGAAATATTAAATTTTATATGAATTATGAAATTAGATAAAATTTTTTCTTAATAAAGAAAAAGTGTATATCTTTACTTAAAGATATTGTGTATAGTATTATAATGTATAATATTTAATTTTTTAAAAATCGATTGATCTGAAATAAGTCAAGATCCCGTTAAGATTGAAAATCTTGTCTGTGGGGCGTTCATGCGTTTCAGAACACGAAATGTCAGATTGCATTAAATTGCTTGTTATGCAGTTCGAGGAGATACAATCGAATTTCTCCTTTTATTGGTGAAGGTCGCCACGAAATTCGTGCCAAATTATAATACACGCTATTCTTTCATTGGTATAATATTGAGTCAATTAAAGGAATTGTTTTTGCTTGTTTTTTTCATGTAACAAAATTTCAGATTGCAGCTGCAAAAATTTCTTTTCTTTTTATATAAACCTGTTTGATATTGAAAAGTATCTTAATATCATTTAATAATTTAAAATATATTATAGTAACATGAAAGTACATTTTAAAATAATTCTTTAAAATAATTCTAAAACTCTTGTCAACAATACAATCAGGTTTTTATTTTTTCTTAAATTTTTTTTTTTTAAATTCGTGCATTTTATTTTAATTTACATAGAGAAAATTTGCTCCAGCATCAGTGTAGCATAAGAAGTGTAGTATAAGAATAGTAAGGTAATAAAGACATTTGGCCAAAGCCCAGAGACCCATATGTAATTCTTGTGTGTTGTAAACAACTACAACAAAATCCAGCAATCGTTTTACTTTACCAGATCTTTGCTAAATCTTATTTAATATAAATAATATATATAATATATATAAATAACATATTATAATCTCTACTCCATATATATATATATATATATATATATATATATATATATATATATATATATATATATATATATATATATATATATATATATATATAAATTATATTAAATTTATCTGGAAAATTAGAATTAGATTGATTAAAAAAAATAATGAAATGTAAAGAATATTGTTTGGAATACTCAGAAATTAAGCATGCCTGATGTATATTTGCTGTATTTCCCAATTCTATTTTTATTTTCTTCAAAGAATGTATAGTACATCCCCTAGAGTTAACACGTGTTGTGGAAACCAGATTTTTTCGACCTACTACTATTTAGTGGTTCTAGACAAAATAAAACTAAGTAGGAAAGAAAAATTTTGAAAAATTTCTTTTCGACGGTTTTCTCAAGAAAGTTTTCTTTATTAAATGGTGTTAGATTTAAATTGTTAAAAGGAAATAATAAATTAGAAATTATATTACAATTAATATAATATTTGATTTTTCCAAATTCAAATTTATGTTAATGAAATGAATTAATTTCTTATTTTGGTTTAGAAACAATTAATTGTTGTTAAAAAAAATTTTCTTTATAAATAAAAATAGATAAGAAAAATTAAATATTGTGCATTAAATTATTATCATCTATTATTACAATTAACTCTATTATATTAATATCATTCTAATATGCATGTGTATGCAAATTTAAAAGTTTAATTTTCTTAACAGATATTGCAAGCATTTGATATACACGTGTCACCTTATTGCATCTGTTATAATTCATTCCAACAGATGTTCCTGTATGAAAATGTAATAAAATCATACGTCACAATTTTTTTTGATCAATTTTTAATATTTAATATTTTAAAAAATTATTATTCTGATATTATTTTGTATTTTTTAATTAACTAAAAAAAAAAAAATTAATATCATCATTCTCAATAAGAAATATAAATTAGATAATTCTTATCTTTTCTATTTTTGTAATTTTAAGATTCCTTGCATAATTATAATTTATTTAAAAAAAAATGTATTTGAATAAATTACAATCCGTCGCTTTTCTGGTGTTTACCACAATTTTTTATCATTTCCATCTTTTATCTTTTCTTTCTTTTTTTTGGATCAGATTCTTTTTCGTTTTTTTTTCTTGTTCATATTCCAAACGCCTGTATCTTTTTATTTTTTTTTCTGTGTTCATTTTATCTCTCGATACTTCTTCTATTATTTTCTTCGTTATTTTCTTTCTATTTCTCTTATTTTTATAAAATGCATTTGGAAAGATAATTATAATTCATTTTTCTACGTTCGTGATTTTCTTTTTTTTAATATTTGTTTATTACAAGGAAGGAATAGAATTTAAGAAAAAATTTTTCTCTTTTTATTCCTAATTTTTTTATTTTTATTTTTTTTTTTTAAGCAATGACATCAATAATACATAACTGCTTAAATCTTGATCGTTAAAGAAAAAAGAATTGAATGAACGCGTTTTCAAATTCCCAAAAGAATTGCGATGCATTTTTTTTGTTTCGTCCAGTTTGTCCTTTAGCCACTCCCTATCGAGTAGACCCTTTTTGAACGTCACACCTGGTCTGTTTTTCACAAACTCAGAGATCCTCAAACCATATACTTCTTCCAAAAATTAAGTGAAATCAATAATTTTGATGAAACGAGCATTTATATCAAGATTTCGTTTCAATCATGAAATTTAAAATTTATTAAAATATAATAAAGAATATTCTTTTTATAAGATTATTTTAAAAAGATTTTACAGTGCCTTATAAATAATTTGTAATTATGTATAATCAATTCAAATTAGAGATTAACAACAAAATAAAATAATATAAATCCAAAATGGCGATTCAAATTAATATTGTTCACATTATGTTTGAAAAGAACTATGAGATGTTATAATATAATTATATGTATTTATGAGATATAATAACAAATAATAAATTTGAAATAATATCATTTGAAAACAAATAAATTTGAAGGTATTTATTTCTTCTCTTCGTTCACATTCATTGAAACGAAGAGGACAAAAAAATAATCTCGTAGCTTGGCACTTTTATCCGAATAGACATTTTTTTTTTATCCATGGCAATTCTTTTTTAGCCTCGATAATTCAAGGAAAGAATCTTACAAACGGATGAAATTTATTTCTTTCCTTTTTTTTCCCCTTTTTTTTCCCTATCTTATGAACGACAATATGAAAGGGGATATTTTTCTGCAACTAAGTTCTTTCATTTATCTTGTATCCAAGTTGAAATACTTTGAAGAGGAAAGCGATTGCTTGAGAAACTCTGTTCAGAACCATTGCCGGTTTTGGGAAGACTGTCGCCTGCACGCGTTCGTCTAAATTAGGCAGACCTCATAGTTAAGAATTAAAGGATCCAGCTAGAGAAGGTTTGGAAGAAAAGGTTTCCCTTTTCCTTTTTTTTCTTTAACGACAGCACGATATCTACGATAATATCGATGGGTTTTTGTTATTTTTAGAAAGAAGTTTTAAAAGTTTCAATACAATATTCCTTCTACTTACATTTTTATTTTATTTAAAAAAATAGTTTCTTTATGAATTACATGTATATTTACAAATTAATTGTTTAAAAGTATATTTTTTATTTAAAAATATTATTTTTATAATATTTGTAAGTACACACGTTTTCTTTACTCGATAATATAGATATATATATTACAAAAATGAATATATATTTATTTTACTAAAACAGAGAAAATTTTTTCTCAAATTCATAATTAATAATTTACAGATACAATATTAAATAGAAAATTTTAATTGTATATATATATACTCTCAACATATTATTTAAAAATTTCATTACTCTTTATATCTCTTTTTAGCATCGTCTAAATTTTAAAGATTCTCGACAATACCGATAGCCGATAAATATTCGAAAGGATCGATTTAATTTAAAAAGCTGAAAAAAAAATTCTTTGTGATTGGTGGTGCTCACTTAATTGGTATATAACGAACCGCATTTGTAGACAGAGGCGGAAATCACCGGCACGAATATTTGAATTTCAAAATATGTCGCCTGTATTGGCCGTGATTTGCAGCGGGTTCGCGCGAAAAATATTTCATCCGCGAGATCACGTATTCGTATTCACGGACGTGGAAAACACATCGATCGATGTTATTTATTATACCGGCTGCCCTCGCTTCAAGTCAAAATAGTGATCCGTGGAAAAAAGTGATTCGGGTATACACTCGAAATCCTGTAAATTTTTACAAGTTAGAAATTTCCTTTATATATATTCGGATCAATATCTCAATCCTAACCTTACTTTTGAAGATATTCGGACAAAGAAATTTCAATTTCAGTTTCAGGTAAAAATGAAAATGCTTTTTCCAAAATGGTTATTTTGTTTTGAATAGTTTTATATATTTAATTTTTCAAGATTGATAATTTTTTTTTATTTATACGATTCAATATTTCTTGTAGAAAATGCGACTTCCTGGACAATTATGTTATTTATAATTTATTTTCATTCGAAGGGATATTTTTATTTCGCTGAATAATATATTGAGCAATCGTGATATTAATATAACTGGGATTCGGTATTAACTATAGCATTATACGAAGGAAACGTTACTGTGAATGGAGCAATTTTTTTAATGAAATCTATTCTCAGCGAAACACTGGTCGGTAATGTTAAGAGAGGAGATCGTAAAAGTAAAGTACAGAATACTTGCGAAACAGACTTTGAATGACAATTGTCTTTCTTGCTTTTTATAAATTTATATATATATATTTTTTAATTTATTTATTAATTTAAGAGAATTTCAAAAGAACAATTTTGAACATCTATATTATTTTTCTTGTTTTAAAAACTAGAGATAATATTATTTTAGTATCTATCTTAACTGGAATTTAAAAGTCTATCGACAACACGTTATAAAAATCTCATTTCATCTCTTAAGTTAAAGTTTCCTTTCGTCTTAAGTTACATTAAATGATGTTATATTAAGAAGGATTAAAATTAGCTTGATAAATCTCTTTCAGTGAACCTCATTCTCTTTTTCAGTGAGAATTTACCCATCTATCTGTCTCTTTTGTTAAATAAATTTAATACGAAATTCGAAACAATGGTAATAATAACAAGAGACATCTTTTGCATTGAAGTCGGTTACAGAATAATCTTTCAAAGGTAATTAAAAAAAAAAAAACAAGATAATTATTTCAATATTTCTGTAATATCTTTAAAAAAATATCTCTTCCTATTTTTTTGCTCTTCGAGAAGATGAATTTAATATTCCATTCAGAGTCTTAAAAAATTCATTTTAAAGATCTGTTTTAGACAACTTGTAAAATCCTCTGCATCCTATTAAAAAATTAAAAAGAAATTATCCCTCTAAAACGAATATTCAATATTCAAATGAACCAAAATCTTATTAATGCCGGAAGTAATATTAAGCTCTATTTGCATGAGAAGTTAGACAATCGAGTAATCTGGTCAGTTTCACTGTCAAACCTTTCTCTGTAAAATGTCGTTGGACCCTTGACTAAATTTATGGGTCGACAACCAGCAACATCATCTCAAATTAGGAAACTCAGTCTACAGCCTGTGATCTCAACTGTCTTTTAACGATATACCATTGTAAGAAAATGTGTATACAGTTAGCAATAATCAATATTGTTGCATATTATTTTATGCAAAAGAAGAAACAAAAAAAAAAGAAAGAAAGAAAATATTTATAGACAACTTTATTAGAGAAACTTTTTCTGTAAATATTTTTTGTAGCCATTCATAATATATATATAATCTAATCTTTGAAAAATTGAAACACACGTGATAAGATTCATCTCATAAATTTCACAACAAATAATCCTATTTTTATATATTTCATTAAAATAAAATTTCTGTGAATTTTTATTCTACTCGAAAAATTAATAAAAAAATGTAATTGTGTTATCATTACATTGAATGGGATCATCACGAATGATCCTTGTATCGTATCATCAAGATGTCACCCAATTCTAAAAATGCGAATTTCGAGCTAAATCGAGGAGAAGTATTAATGCGATTCCATTCCTCCGTCATTAAAAAAAAAAAAAAAAAAACTCTCTTCCACGAGCACTTGGATGCTCGCCCATGTTCCATTAATGATGACAGCGTTATGGAGATCGTTTGTGGATGATCGAATAAAGAGCTAAGTTACGGGAGATATCGGAGAATTACTCAAACATCAGAGAAAAGTATAATTTCGAATATGGAATGCGGGTATTAAAACGGCCGTAGGAAAGTTTACGATGTGATTTGCGCGAGCAACTCTTTCAAAATTGCTAAAGTCGGCATGTAAAGTGATGGTGGATGGTTGGAAGTAAACGCCCTCGCATTCCGCTATAAACGATGCACCCTAAATGAAATTACCCGTTAAAAATTAGATCGTAGTCAAAAGGTCTCTTCTCCTGCGGCCGAAATTGTCCGACCGAAATTTCTACGTTGAAATTAGTGCGCTGCGAGTATACCGTACCGGCGTTCAGTGAATATATTGGTATGTACGTGTGTGTATATACGTAACATTTCAGTGGCATTTGGTAAGAAACGCGGTAACGGCGCAGTTTATTTCGGGCACATCATATACACGTGCGCGTGCGTGTATGCGCGTGGTAAACCGAGAATGTGTAAATAAGATTTTTGATGAAGAGAGATTTATACGTGGCTTACTCCTCTCCTGATATGAAAGGAGAGATAATACTGGGATGTAGAAATTTGAAAGAAAGCAATATTTTCAAGAAAGAAAAGTAAATATTTTTACATAGAAGATTCTACAGATATCGATTATCGAATAGGAATAGGATGATTTTTACATCACATACATCATATTTGTAAGCAACGTTGTAAAAATTTGTTATTAATATCTCTAGAAGATTAATGATAATAGACGAAATCATCTCTTCAAATTTTATATCGATCGATTATCCAAGTCTTTCGGAACTTCATTCAAATTGACTGAGTTTCAAAGAAGTTCTTTTTTATTTCTACAATTACGTCGAACAGAGTCTAAGTCGAGTCGAAAGAGCGGAAAAAGCACTTAGGCGGAACTAATACGATCGGCTTTGAGCTAGAATTTTCTAGGGATTTCTAGTAACGTTACGATCTTCGAGCAAGAGACAACCGTTGTTAGGCACAGTGCCTCTTCCTATTCGTCGTTCTTCACCTGCTGGTCAACGACATGGAAACTTTCTTCGTGACAATTTGACGTATTCACCGGGGCTACTCGGCTTTTGTTGCCTTTTTAAGCGTGCAACACGAGACTCGCTAGTTGCTGCGACTTCGCCGCGCTCGGCACGAACAACTCCAGACTTTCTTTGAAGCTACCCGGCCGAGTTGCTCTCAAGTGGAAATCCATTGTTTCTTTTTTGCTACGTGCTCTAGTTTTTCGATTTAAGAGAGCTGTCAGTGCTTCTCTTTTTTTTTTCTTCCCTTCTTTTTTTTTTTTTTTTTTAAAAAGGGATAACTTTGATTGACGATTGTTCGAGCTCGAGGAATGTGCATTGCAATGGTTGTGTTTATTTCTTGTATATTTTAATATTTGTCGCTTCTTAACTACTAGATATTTGAAATATTTTAAAGATATATAGACATATATATATACAAAAATATATAAATATACATATAGATTATGTAGAGCTAAAAAAAAAAAAAGAAAATAATTTCAGAATTCTTTGTCAATATTTATTTAATTCTTATTAATCTTCGTGTACATATTTTATTTTACAAATTTAGAAAGAAAATAATTCAAGAGAATAAAAAAAATACAAACATTGTAATAATTATTACAAATGATTAATTTGTTAATTAATTTCTTGTAGTATTTGCAATATATATTGTTAATATTTTGAAAATTGATGATAAAATTGAAGATATATTGCATTTTCACTTACATGTATTTATATCATGTAATAATTATTGAAATTCCTTTTATGTTGAATAAAAGTATATAATTTTTTTGCATAATTTATTTTTACTTCTATTTAAATGTATAATTTTGTGTTACAAATATTTAAATGCAGAAATTTAAAACTCAATTTGCATCAAAATAAATAAAAGCATTGGATAATTGTTTAAATAAAGAAGTTTATATTAAAATAAATGGAACTGTGATGATAAACGACTGAAATGAATGTTCAAGTATATAAATTGACGAGTCAGATAAAAAAGGTGATTATTTCGCCATTTAATAAAGCAGGAGCGAGAAAGTTGAATGACACAAGAGGTGTGTGTGAAAATGACTGTGCAAAATTTAAAAGAGAAATTCGAAACCAAATGAAAGAAAAGGTAAAGAGATAAAAGAAGAGGTTCAAATTTAATGCTAAAACATGATCAAATACATGAGGCAGAAATAAACTGCATCCATACAAACGACAACCATCACGACAAGGTAGATTTTTATTTTCTTTCCAATTGTAAATCTTCAAATCTTTGAATAGAGATATTTCTTTTTTCATCTATTGTGAAATCATTATTTTTAATTCTCAAGAAAAATTGGTAAATCAAATAATATACTACAAATAATAAATTAATTGGAAATTATTTTTTTATAATTTCGTTTCTATGAAATCAATTTCTAAATATTTCTCCTGAAAACAATTATACAATATTATTTGAAAGATGAAATGCAATTTCTTCAATTTCTAAGCGTATCAAGTATTTATAATCCATTTGTAAATCCCAATAAAAATAAAATGAAAAATAAAAGAAATAAAAATTTAAAATTACATTACATTAAAATTCTATGTAATTACACCTATTTAAATATTAAGAATATTTTACATATCTCCAATTTCTATCATTTCTAATCCTATTTCTTTAACTGAAAAATATATCATAAAGTTTTACATTTATTTAACATTATCTACTCTACTTCTCTAACTCGTGTCTAATAAATCATTCAATCCTCTTTTAAATTAAAAAAAAATTTGCCTCGATTAATCGATCTACATTAATTGGTAACGCCTAACTTGCAGTTAATTATAATGTTCAAGATGCAAAAGAGATGCCGAGGTAGTTCGAGTGGTCTGCTCGTTAAAGACAGAAGGTCGCAGATTGGCTTATCGTTTCCAATCGATCGAGATTTACGTTACGTGATGTTCCATATCAAGCCAACAATCGTTCCAAGCCCGTTTGAGATGCAAATCGTGATCAGCGACGTGCTTCTTCTACCACCCCATTCGATACGCCTCCTCACCACTTACACGCGTATAATGATGCTGAAAATTGATTAATCACTCGGTTATCGTTATTATTACGTTATCGAGATTACGAATTAGGCTAGCTGAATTTGCAAGATATTTTTATCGTAATTTTCTTGTAATAATGTTTCATTCACATCAGAACTAGTAAATTAAGTCAA
This sequence comes from Apis mellifera, assembly GCF_003254395.2. Lineage (NCBI taxonomy): Eukaryota > Metazoa > Arthropoda > Insecta > Hymenoptera > Apidae > Apis > Apis mellifera. The sequence continues at coordinate 975,471 of NC_037648.1, forward strand.
ATTTTTTGGTTAAAATTTTTCTTGCAATTGTTAAAAAATGCACAAATAGTTTTGGCAGGATTAATATTATTTTTTATTCGTAATTACGTATACTTAATTATTTTTATCATAGTATTTTGATTTTAGTCATTCACAATACGTATATAATTATTAGTTCTGATGTTAAAGAATTTTTTCTACTGTTTCTAATACATATAAAATAAGTGAATGTTACATACCATTGATGTGATTTAAAATAATAATTGTAGAAATATGATATATAACATATTCATGAAAAAAATATATTCTTCAAAAATAGAAGGTTAATTTTAGTTTTAGAATTTTAATTTTCTGTAATTCTCTTCTTGTAATTAATTTTGTATTTGTTTTTTTGAAACTTTGATATCATCTTCTTAAATTGTCCAGAATATGTTTTGATAACGATGACGCAATCCTGGAGGACGAGATTTATCTACAAGTATCAAGTATGTAATTATTTAAAAAATTTTTTAATATATTAGATCGATTTTAAATTTTCTCTTGAATTCAACGTTGCTGAGATCTTGCACATTCGAAGTATTTGAAATGAAATAATTGCATTTATTAATAGTATATAAAATGAAATAAATTATTTCACTTATATAACTAATTTATTTAATCGTTTATTAAATACGATTTTCGTTGAATGTAATTACATTATATTATATTGTAAAATTTTTATTTTAGTATTAACTGAAGAAATAAAAGTAGATTCAAGAAGAATTTTTATTTTAATGTTGTCGATGAAAAAAGATTAAGATTTTAATCGGATTATCAGATCAAAATTAGAATCAAAATTAGATCTTGCATGTAAGAAACGATGTATTTATTAATTAAATTATGTAATAATAAGTAAGCGTGATTCATCGTATTATATTTATTTTGGAAAGTCACTTATAATATTACAAAAAAATAATTATGTATCAAGTAATTTATATAATCAAAAGTATTATGAAATTATATAGAATGTTCCAGTTTCTTAAATGTCAAATGTATACAAATGTATTTTATAAAGTAAGAATAAGAGAAAAATTTAATATAATAAGATTTTATTATTTTCCTGATCACTTCTTAAAAATAAAAATATCTGAAAAAAAATGTTGATAATAATAATGAATAGATTGCATATAATTATGCAAATCCAAAATAAAAAATCCAAATAAAATTAAATAAAAATTTATTTTTTTTTTATTTTTGTATTTTATAGATTCCTTTATATTTAAATTTTTCATAAATGTATAAATATCTGAATACCAATAATAATATATTAATATTAAATTTAAACTTGAAATTATCGTAAATGACCTTAAATCAATTATTTTACATCAAAGAATTATCCTTCAACTTTTTTTTTTGGATATTCGTAGTCGAACATTCTATATTCAACAATGTTTTCAAACTAACCTCAACATTCACGTTCCAATCACGTACGGCCATATTGAATAGCATTTCTGCTCGTGCACCGACTGTTAGTGTGAATCGAATGAATTTTCTTCCTATATGCACCAAATCGCATACAACACATTTGAATCGGATAGACAATGGTATTTTCTCATTTGCAACTATTTAACCAATGGAACCGAATTTAATTACTATCACGATAGCTGCTAGTTCCATTTTAGTCGGTTGATTCGAACCACAATTTGCGGTTCATCTTTTTCGTCTTAACATGGCTGATGCATTTATTCATTAATCTCGAAAATTCTGTATATAATGAAGAGTTGCTTTCCGATCCAATTTCGAATTTAGAGTGGTGTTACTCGTTTAATGATATTTGTCACATGATTCGAATGATGAGCATGATGGTTTGCGCGTACAACTTTATTTGTAATCCCTTCCAATAATTTAACATAAAATTATTTTTCTATTTAAATAGAAACTGTGTTGCACATTTTTAACGATTATAAAATATTATAAAAAATCTGAAATTGTATTGATTTGATATCTTCGATCATGAATTCGATTTTAGAAGCAATCAACGAATTCAGATCCTGAAAAGAATTAAAATGTCTTCTAACGTACACGCTTTTAGAAATTTATGATATACTACTTTAAACTCCAATAGTTAGAATGGCTATGGAGGGATTGTATATTAAGCCAGACCAACATGTATGCAGAGGCGATTCGATTAACTTAATTACAGGAATCACGAAATCTGTTAGTCGAGTCGAGACTCGGGTCTATTCATGGCAGCTCGAGCAAGTGGGACCTTTGGACATGGTCGATGGAACACGTGGTGTAAAATTCGTTGGCTTTCCAATGGCGAGATTTGGAGGAGAGTGCAGGACCAACGGAAGCTGCCGGTGGTTACCCAGCAAAGCCTCCAATCGATACAGCTTCCCTTTACGTTCTACTCCCCTTCGTTTGGGTATGGTGGTGGTGCTGCTGTCGGGATACCTGTTAGATATGCTATGATGTGTGTGCGTGTGTGTGTACATTCGATGATTGCTCCTCTTTCGTTTGGTCTTCTTATATCCGAGTATTAATTTCTTGGGTATGAATTCTCTAGCTTCAATTTTGCGCTCTAAGCGAAATTGGTTGTTGAATCAACCGTGCAAGATTGGTCTTCCTATGTTAAGGCCATAAATTTTGGGATCTTCTTGGCTTTCCCTATGTTTGCCTATATTTGGGTCCTAAATTTTAGACTTCTCTGGCTTCTTTCTTGCGGCTTATCTTATCTTACGTGCACTGGTAGCTGAATCAACCGTTCAAAGGTTAACTTTCCTATTTTAGCTATATAATTTTAGATTTTAAGATATGGTTCTTTAAAATTTTTCATATATCTTAGTCTGAGAAATTAATCGTTGTTTAAAATAATATAAAGTTTAGCCTTCCCATGTTTAAAACCTCTAATTTAAATTTTTTTTATATTGTAGTCTTTCTATATGCGTTCTAAGAAAAGCTGATTATTAAATCGTGCAAAAATTGGTTCTTTATCTTTGCGTTATAAATCTCAGAAAATAGATCCTTTAACTTTTTTCTTGCACCTTCTTTTTGTTCTTCTTCATTTCATGTACGCTTTAAGGAAAATTGAGAGAATTGGATAAGGCGTTTGTTCTTTCTATGCTTAGGTTTTAAATTTTAAGATTCATGAGCTTATTTTCTAGCTTTTTAAAATTAAGAATTATTATTATCTGGATTATTATTACCTGATATTACACATATTGGCTAATTGCAAATATATCTTTGAAATATTATCCACATGATATTAACTTAGGATAAAATAATACAGATTCGCAAATCTCATGACATTTGATTTTTAACATTTAAAACCAACATTTTATGTGGCTGATTGTTCTGAATCCCTCGTGTATTACAAATCTATCCAATATTGCAGTTCTATCGCGTGTATTCGTTCTTTCCCAGCATCAGTTATATCGGCTATGCAACCAGCCAGCCGCATTCAGCGGAATTTCCACTCGAACCGTGCAAAAGCGTAATATAAAAAATTCAATGGTATATGTTCTTATACATATATTCAGTTATAGATATAAAAATTTAAAGGGCGATGTTTTAATTCGAGATAAGACAAAAATCAAAAATTAAAAAAAATTACCTGAAATATTTCCTCCCTTTCAAGGATATTTTCATCTATTTTCAATCGTTGATAACCAAAGTCCTGATTTTTTTATTTTTATTCTTGATGGCCATTTTATTTTGGCTTTTTTTTTTTTACAAATACCTCTACTATAGCCAAACTCCCTGTACATGTGTATATATTTCAATTCCGCTCCATCACGTTCGATTCCTGTGATCTCAACATGACAAGGACCGATCGCATTTCACGCTTGTTCCCCCGAACAGAATATTTCCGGAATAAATAAATGCACGCTGGCCTGCTTGTTAATTACTTTTCGAAAGGCAAAGCATACTGCAACACAGTTTTTCAATGGTGAATCAATCGCGCGGAATGAATTGCATTTGACGCAACAATCCAACGAAAGATATGGCTTTACAAAGGCGCGGACGCATATTTAACGGGCAAATGACGAAATATCGATGCATCAGCGAAAATCGATAGATAGGGAATCCATTCGATTATCGATGCATACTACAATATTGGTAATCGTGGCGCAATAACGGTCCTCTAGATCTAATTTTCTCCTTAATCGATCCGGAGTAGCGTTGCGTGGATGGATATTTTGAAAGTCTGGGAATTTGCAACGAGATGAACTTTGTTTTGTGAATATTCGATGGAAGTTTTTTATTCAATATTTATCTGAAACATTTTTTTTGTTATCAAAAACAAATTAAATTCTCAATAAATGACAAAGTTACTTGGACTTACTTTGTAAATTCTTGAAATATTCTTATTAGGAGAATGTTGAAAGAATATTTAATGTTGCAACAAAAGCAATTCTCAAAGAGAAGGTAAGTATGCAAAAGGTAAGTATCCGTAGGATTAAGAAAACTGAAAAAAAAAAAAGAAAAAGACAAATGTTTTTAAAAAATGGCAGCTGCAATAGGTAAGTATTATGAAAGGTAAGTATTTTATGAAAGGTAAGTATAATAAAATTTGAACAAAAATTTTTGCTTCTTTTAATAAAATTTCATATACCACTTCTTTACATGTTATGTTTTCCTGATACAAAATCACAAAATTCTAACTGTATATTAAAAAATTTTAAGAATTTCGCGTGCCATCTCTTCTCAAGTTATATTCTTCTAATACAAAATTGAAATTTTTATCAGAAAAAATTTTTGTTCAAATATATGTAAAATATATAATAAAAGAATTAAAAAAATTTTTTTATTGTTTGAAAAAAACTCCTTTCTGGTCCATTTAAGACAATTCATTATCAGATACTTCTAAATATTATTGGTACATTTTGTACATCACATTTTCGAAATGAAATACATTTTTCTTGCTGTTTTTATTTTTATTTTTCCCCTTTCATTTCCTAAAAACATACAATTCGCTATAATAAGAATATTTTAAAAAGTATAGAAATATGCATAATTTTTAACAAACCTCGAGAAACGTTAGATTTATTTATAAACGACCAATTTCGTTTGAAAATCGCTAAAAATAAAATATATGATAAAATAATAATATTAACAGACAATTATATTTTTATATTTTATTTTTATGCTTTAGCTCTGTATAATTTATGCCACATCACAACAAATAATACTTATAAAATATTTATTGTCAGAATGGAAGATAAAGAAGAATATTTTCTTTTTATAGATCCTAATTATTTATCTTTATTCTCATATTTCTCATTTTTCAATTAAATCAATTTAAAAATTAAAATTATATTAAGAACATCATAAAAATCTGAAAACATTTGAAATCCAGAACAATTTTTGTAATTTTTAGCTATATTTTCTTTACAATTTTTGTATTAAAAATGATCGATATAAATTAATTCCAATTTTATTGTTTTAATTTTTAACATATTGATAACAATATATTTTTTCAATATAAAACTTGTTTTTTAAGTAAAAATAAATGAATAACTATAAGAATATACGATTTATTTATAATAAAAAAAAACTAACCTAAAACACAATGTATTATTTATATTAATGAAATATTTACTTACATATGTGTAGCATATATATTCTTCAAATACAATTTCTTCAGAAAAATATTTTTTCTTTATTACTCTCCTTTATATTATTAAATATTCTTATTTAAATAAATAATTTATAAATTATACTCTATTTATTAAGCTCTTTCCTTTGATTCTGTAAATTTTGAATAGAATCCATTTTGTCGATAAGTTAAACGAAGATTTAAACATTTTTTAGGATCAACGCCATCTCGCGTTTGGATCACCGAAGCTTCGACTTGTTATTAGCATAGCAGAATGTGCAAGGAGGTATGCGAATTGGCGTGACGTCACAGACAAGGAACGCAATATTGTGGGAGAAAGACAGAGAGAATTTTCCACCATTACAATAACGCCACATGGAAAATTCATTAATTTCTTGCTTTCTACGAAAAATTTCGATATTTTTAAGCTTGCATCTTGAAGCTAGAACCTCAGACAAGTTTCTCATAACAATTTTAATGCAAAATTCTTTTTAAATAATTATTTATTAACGATTAACTCGTCATAGTTTCTGTTGCATCGAAGACGCCATATTGAAAATTCATTAATTACTCGTTTTCTACTAAAAATTTTGACACTTTTAAGCTTGTTTCTTGAAACTAGAACTTCAAGCAAGCTTCCCATAACAATTTTACTATAAAACTTGTTTCAATTAATTTATTAACGATTATTGTACAGAATATTTCACTTGCGAACCTTCGTTCGATAATCGAGTAATAAACAATTAATTTATTTATTTAAATAATAATAAAATTATGCATAAAATTTATATGTGAAAGTTGTCTGAAGTTCTAGCTTCAAGATGCAAGCTTAAAAGTATCGAAATTTTTGGTAGAAAACAAGAAATTAATGAATTTTCCATGTGGCGTCATTGTAATGGTGAAAAATTCTCTCTGTCTTTCTCCCACAATATTGCGTTCCTTGTCTGTGACGTCACGCCAATTCGCATACCTCCTTGCATATTCTGCTATGCTAATAACAAGTCGAAGCTTCGGTGATCCAAACGCGAGATGGCGTTGATCCTTGACAATTTTATTTCTGTTTAACCAACAGTAAAAGTTTATTCCGTTTACAGTTGCAGAATTGATACGAAGAACGATCTTTGTTAATTGTTATTCTTTTACAAAAAAAACAAAAATATTTAAAAATTAACAAATTTTTTTAATAAATTCAATAATTCATTTTCCTGAGCGAAATAGTCGTTATACATTGTATTTAAATCATAAAATTCTGATATATCTTGATTGAAACAAGAATCGTTTTTATTATGAATCCTTCATCTTATAGGATAGGAAATAAATATATTAATAATAAAAACAAAAAATAATCTGTTTGTATTCACAAGTAAGAAACTTGTCTTGAAAAAATTAAAACAAAATTAAAATAAAATTTCTTGAAAAAAGGGAAAGAAAAATGAAAAATACATAAATATTAAAAAAATATATAAACTATATTGTTTCATACCATATAGAAATACAAATATACAATATGCAAAAATATATAAAATCTATTACAATAGAAAATATTTTCCAATAGTCTAATATAAAATTAATATTATACAACAATAAAATTAATACTATAAGTATAGTTAACATTTTAATTATTTCTCAAATCAACACTGTCAATCTAAAGATTTAAAACATATAACAAAAATATAACATTTATAACAAGAATATAACAAAAAAATATAATATTTAAAATCTATTATTGCTTTATTTTTCTTTGAATTTCTTCAATTTTCTATTCTCTTTTTTTTCTTTTTTTCCTCCATTCTTCTTCTTAATCTTTGTCTATCTTTTCCTCTTCTCTTCATGTCTATTTCTTATTTTTATGATCCTTTCATATCTTTTATCCTTCCTATTTTCTTCCTTAAAATTTACTCTGCTTTGCTGCCCTTCACATAAAATTATATATAAATTATTTATGAAAGCATAAAAAAATATATAAAATATGCGACATGTAAGAAATATATTATATATCTCAAAATATTATAAAAATAAAAAATGATTAAAAATTTAATCATAAAAAAGCAATGTTTCTTTAAGAAATTCTATCAAAAATTAATTCTAGGCCAATCTTTATCAATCTATAAATAACATGATAAAACAGAATATTCTTTAATTTATTATAAATACAGAAAAATAGTGTACCTGCACAATGGTTCAAGCGGCGCGATGAAAAATTTCAATTTTCGCCAAACTATCTCCAATATACAACGGATCATCCTGGCAGCCGTTCTATTTTTCAAGGGATTTTTCACTTTCGAGGGCTTCCGTTGATCGCCATGTTTCAGGATGCACGGGACGTATAGCTTCCGTGCCTGTGTTATAAATTGATTGACGCGTCTGTCAAATGCAGTGACAATGGGTATAACGTGATCAGCAGTGTGTCGATCGACGTGAATAATTGTGATGCTATTACACATCGAATGATCATTTTGATTCAACTGTTAATTAACGATGCCTGTGGCCAACACTCATATATCTTGCATAATGCGTGATGTATGGATTCTCATTAATGAACACATTGCATTAAGTTGCTCCAAGTGAATCGTCGTTTTCTTTCTTACTTCAATTATCTGTAACAATACCAAGTTTATTGTATTTCTTTTTTTAACTACATTACATTAAATTTAACTTTCTTACATGAAACTAATAATACATTTAAACAATAGTATTTAATAATAAAAATGATAAATTTTTTTTTGAATTATTTTATACATTCAGTGAAATTAAAAAAATTCTTTAAAAATTATTAACTTGGTAATATATTCAAAAGAAAATAAAATGCAGAAAATGGTTAATGATAAGTTATAAGCAGATAAACGTGTCAATTATGTCAGAATTATTTTAATCATAAATAATATCAAAGAATTTAAAAAAAATTACTTTTAAAAATAGTACAAAATATTGATTCAAGATTTTTTTCGCAATCTCTAATTTGAACTTTGAACCATAAACTTAATTTAGATCATCTTTGGTTAATGATAATTATATTGATTGATTAAATGCATGTCTATAAAAAATTGAACATACAATATATTATTCTCATTTAGAAAATAGAACTAATTTTATCAGATTATTTTCAATTAATCGTTGTCATAATTAATTTTAGTAATAATTAATCACGATTAATTTTAACATAATTACATTTATCTTTTGATCTTAATTTTTTACTTTTTAAAAGTTTTTTCAGTAAAGAGATTAAAAGATTGTATACAAAGTATAATTTGGCCTTCTATAACTTCATACTTTTGTATGATAATTCTGATTTATAAATAAAAATATAAATGTCTAAAATTTTCATCTTTTCTACTAATATTATTTATTTTAATTTTTCCTTAATATTAAAATTTTACATTCTATAAAAATATTAAAATCTTTTCCTATTAGAATTTACTTTATATATTAAAAATAAAATTTCTTGTATCACAAAAATTTAAACGCTTTTTCAATCTATTCCTACAAGAAATTGCATTGCAATTTCCTTTCAAACATCTATAGAAAACACGACCAGTGTTTTCACAGTGCTTCAGTGAATTCGTTTACACGATCAAATTTATATTCTCCTCGAACGAGAGAAACTTTCATGATGTCAAAATATTCATATCCATTAAAACTGAGGAATCTTTCGCTCGCATGAAATTATCAGAGCGAATTAACTTTTTATTCAAAGATTCAACGTTCCAAACAATATTACAGCTTCACGATCAATTTTTAAAATTTGATTATTCTTTCATGCAATGAGAGCCAACTATTTGTTCAGACATCTTACACGTTTGCACTTCGATCTTACCATCGCGAAGAATTAATATCACGAATCGAGAACTCGTTTTTAATGAACTGGATGTCCTCGAAATATTTCACGTTATGGCCAAGTAATGAACGGCTTTTAAGAACTGTGACAACTCATTGAATTTTTTTAATGAATTCTTTTATCGATTGTAATTGCCCGATTTTGTTACTGAAAGTTAAATATCGTGGACACAGGATGTTTCATACAATTTGATCTAAACCTGTAGAATAAGGATAAAGGAAAATTTTATTAAAATGTAAAATTTGTAATTTTATGAGAATTTAATGTAATAATTTTAAATATAATATACCTTTAAATCTTTAAGAGATCCGACAATTTATTATATTTTTAATGGATTCTTTTTATTAATTGTAATTATCAGGATGTTGTTACTTGAAATGTTCATTTATGGATACAGAAATATTTTATATAACTTAATCAAGTTTCTGAAAATAGAAATGTGGAAGAGGATAGAGGAAAATTTTAATAAAATGTAAAATATTGTAAGATATTTTATAAAAAATGTAATATAATTTGCTTATCAATAAGCAAGGCTAATATCTGTAAATCAGTAAAAGCAACTTATTAAAATTTAATTTTATAATTTCGATTTTTGAAGTATTATAAAATATATTTATGACAAAAAGAATGATTTTTGCAATACGATTCTAATATGATGCAAATATTTCTTCAAATTAATTCTGTAAATAAAAAAAAATATATTTTATAAATAAAGTTTTATGAAAATTAAAAAACATTTTTTTAATTGCATAATGTAATAAATATATAAAACTAAAATATCAAATATACAAAGAACGAACATATATTTAAATTAGTAAAGTAAACAAAAAAAATAATACCTACATTATTCTATAAATTTATATACTTTAAAAGAAAATTTTTTTTTTTTTTAATATGAAAGTGTTCTTCTCGACTGTTTCATTTCTTTTTTCCTAGAATTCTCGTTATGCATCGAGGATCTTGATGTATATGAGACTTAATTGAACTGACACGTGGAATGCGAGCAAATACATATATCACCCGCACAAAGTGAATCTTGGATCATTTTGAAGCATTGCATTGCCATGTATGTAACATGTAATTTCAAATATGATGGAGTACTTATTAAGATGCAGTTAAATGCAAAATAGATACTCTTAAAAATGATGCTTATTTTTTGCACATTTTTCTTCTTTTTCACCATTCATATTTAAATATTTCAAATAAAAAATATACAGCCTCTCCCTTTGTGTATTTGCAGTTTTCATTCAATTTTACAATAGGTAACTTCTTTCTATCAACATCTGTACTCTAAGAAAAGAAATTTTTTCTCAATTTTTATTACTCTACTACATTCATAAAAAAAAAAAAAAAAAAAAAAGAAAAACTTACCTTCAAACTTACCTCAGGTTCCTGAAATAAATCATTGCTTCTGTAACAGTAGAAGAAACTTGGATTTATAAAAGAAACTGTTCTTGCCCGCCATTTATTGTCAAATTTCAGAACTTCTGCCTTACAGAACCCTGTCCTCTATTGTACAACATCACCTCATTGACAAATTTCCTGAAAAAGGGGCAAGAATTAGAAAAATGAACAAATGAATCCTAAAAAATCCTTAAAATAAAATTCAGAAACGTATTTAATATATTTTCAATAAGAATAAAAAATAAAAATCTTCCTTTTATAACCATTTTTAAAATTCCCAAAAAAATTCCTCTCCCCAAAAAATGAAATCCTTTTACAATCCCTAATAATAATAATAATAATAAATCAAAAGACCAAACAACCAAACAAACAAACAAACTCATGTATCTCGAAACTATATCTTTCCCCGAGAATCCCTCTCTCTCTCTTTCTCTCTCTCTCTCTCCTTTCATCCCTTTTCGAATTACAAATGCATCGAGGCAAGGTTCAAGGGAATCGAGCTTCATTTCCGCGTCACGCATCAAAGTGCAGAGAAATTCACACTTTGCCGAGCCGTCCTTACGAGTCGAGAGAAAGAGAAAGAGACAGAGATAGAGACAGAGACTGAGAGAGAGAGAGAGAAGCGAGAGCGGGAGTCGACGGCCCAGCATACACAGTGTGCCGCGATATCCTCGTTAAATCTTATCCCGAGAGACGGTGGACCCGCGGCGGTGCTCGTTATCAAAGGGATCCCCCTATGTTTTAACAATATACTTGCGAGACGGTGTACATACTTTGCCGTGAACAGGTCTGGCTTCCGCGTGAACAGTTGTGCGCACTTCCGCGTCTGGCCTAGGGTGGTGGCTCTGATATTTTCTCGCGCTTCTTCGCGACATAACCTCGAAGCAACGAGGAAAATTGTCATTAAAGATGGAGGGGATTTAACGAGCGAAAGGCTTTGTTACGTTGTTATACAGTTCGGGAAAAATAGTTTTTCCCGAATTATTTTCTTTCTTCCATATTTTTCGTCTTCTTTTAAAGATTTCTTTTTTTTTTTTTTTTGGTTAGGATTCTTCGTGATATTGGAGTTACTTGGAGTATCCTCTTTTTCAATCTCTATAAAATAAAATTAAATAAAATTAGCTCGATATTTTCTATTTTTTATAATATTTCTCAATCAACTCCACGATTTTCGTAAGATGTATAATAAAATAAGCGATTATGGAGGATTTTGAAAATCGTCAAATAAAAATAACAGATAATCTCTAATTTTAAATTATAATTCGAAGAAAAAGCTCCAGCCGGATCGAGCAAGTATTATAAATTCATGAACAAAATGGAGAATTTATTTCTTCTATAAGTATAAAATCTCAATTTTGTATTTATATTAATTCTAGTTTAGTTAAAAAAAAAAAGATGAAAAGTTATATTTCGCGAGGTAAAAATACATTTGATCGCACGGCAAGTTAATTACATGCTAGACTTTTCTTTCTTTTTTTTTTTTTTCGAAAAATGTACCCTCTCCAATTACTACAAAAACTTGACTTGAACAGGAGAGAAACTAGAACCCCATACTCTTGGTAATTACAAGATAGGGAATGCATGCCGTGTAATATTTTATAGATCGAGTTAGAATGATTAAATTACAGAGAGGCACGATAAAATAAATATATTTCGATAAATACGATGACATTAATTTCACGATAGATATTATAATTTTCTCGCGTATATTATAAAAAAAAATATATATATATATTTATGTATATAATCATAATTTGAGCTTGACAAAATTACTCGATAATTTTCTTTAATAATAAATTCATATAACAAATATTCTTATATTTTCTGGCATATAATTTTCAAAATTATCCGATATTGTAATATTTAAATAATTTATCTTCCAAAATATATTTATAAAAGATTATTCTAAATTTGATCATTCAATTCTCTTGTGCGAAGAATTTACATCTAAAAGAAGATATTATATCAAATTTTCGAAAATTCACAAAAAAAAAAAAAAAAAAAATATCCATTAACAAATATCACACTCTTGTCGTAATTAGACAATGGAAGAGTTGTTCGAGCAAAATTAATTCGCATTACGCGTTTCTCAAAGTGTTCAACAACTGTCCCCAAACGTCGCCGGTGTGTCAGACATGAAAGCGAAGCGCGCTTTAATTAATGCACCAGAGTAGGCAAGCCCCAAGTTTCCGTTTCCTTGAATTCAAAGCAGCCATCTGGGCATAGGCAGAGTCCCTGTTCCACTACCGAAAACGCGGCCCATGTGACGGTCAAAGCGACCAACTTCCGCTCTATCCATCATTACCTCTCGCTATTTCCCAATTTTCCACGTGGACGATCTTCCTTTTATCCTGGACAAATATATATATATATATATATTTCTATCTATTTAAGCGAATGTATTCGAATATATTTCGCGAGAAATTGACGTAGGATAATTGGATTCGATTTGAATATAAGAAAAATTTTAACACGTATTGTTATTAATAAAAAAAAAAATATTCTATAAAAAAGAATCCAACGAATAATTTCTTTGCACGTTTGTCCAAAGAGAAATGCAATCGAGGAAGAAATAAAGAGAGAGAAAAAAAAAATAATGAGACATAAATTCGAGTTTATTTAAGCTCGAATAAGCAAGAATATTCCACTGTATCTTGTAGATGGTTCGTTAGCCGTCTTTGTATTATACGTAATATATCATGTATCAACCGCTATAAGTGACTGCTCAATCTCCTTTATTACCGCAACTGAAAAATCCAACGAAACCCATCGTGGCAATGTGTGTCGAACCGTATAAACCGCAAGAGTTAAATCTGATTAAAATGGATCGCTTGCGTGCGTTTCGCCATTAAAAACCTATTTTCCATGCTCGACTAAAAATACGTGACGACAATAACAAGTCGTCTCTCTGCGGCGAAATTGTACGATAGCTCTGTCGGTGGACCGAACAGTTTCCAAGAGCGATATTTTCGAAAATAATGAAAACTTATTTCACACGAGATGATTTAATTAACGATGCCGTGTAATTTTCATCCTCATTTTGGAATTTTTTTTTACGCGAAGTTCGGTGAAAATTGTTATTCGTGTTTGTTGTAAAAGTAGCGAGCGTTTTATTCGTTTCTTTTCTTTCTTTTTCTGCAAAATAATTGTAATTTCAATTTTGCTATTGGTTAAATAGAATATAATTTCACTTTACTAGTTAATTTAATTGCATAAATTTTACGTATAATTATATACATTTTACTTTACAATATAACCTAACCTCAAAAAATAAAATTCGTAGATCTTTATTCGTTTCAACGTATCGCTTATTACGCAACTTACTAACGTATAACTTATAAAATTTCTTTAATAGTATTATTTTGATTGTATAAGAGTACGCACCGTGTGTCCTTCGATCGATTAATCTAAAAAAAAAATAAAACTCGTGGGTCTTCGTTCGTTTCATTGCGAAACGTGTCACCATTATAGAAGAAGAAAGAAAGTCACTAGTCTAGTAACTACTTGGCCAACTAACCTAACCTAAAGGATAAAACTCGTACATCTTTGTTCGTTTCATTACAAAACTTGTATGCGAGAAAATTAATAAATTACTTAACTTTTTAATCGTAATAAGATTTTTAATTAATAATTATTCATAGACGATTATCGTAATTAATTAATTGGAATCGTACTACTAGAGACAAATATTATTTATTTATCCATACGATATGCCTCGTATAAATATATATAATTCCATCGTGAAAATGTCAACGATTATTCAAAAATACAACTCGGTATTATATTTTTCCACCAGTTACCTATGGTTGGACAGTACATCAATGTTCATTTCACGCCATCATCGCTCTCTTTATTCTCTCATTCGCGATATTTAAAAAAATACACAACACTGCACTGTTACGTTAAAAATTTGCCGCAATATGCATATCTCGACGTGTCGTTTCATATGATGTCACAGTCCTCCCTCGAAAATACAACATTTTACGACTTCTCTCTCCCTGCCAGAACTGGAAAGAACGGATATATCTGTTGCATTGGAACTGACAGTCTCTTTCCATAGGTTGTCGTTGCCTTTGAACGAGGCTGGCATATAAATGCATCGTTGCCCGTGACGAGAAGGTTTCCAAGCGATAAAAGCGTAAACGCACGGGTATATCGACGACAGCTACATTCACACGATTCGATCGTGCCAATCGTTTCGCTCGTGTCTGGCCTTCTTCTCATTCCTTATCTCCTTTCCTCCATCTCTACTAACTCGGGCCAAATGTTTGGACTTTTCAACTTTAACCATATATACCTTATCTTTCTCAGCAATATGATTGTTTCGTAGGGAAATAAAATTTCTTGCGTTTCGTAGCAATTTTTTTTCCCGGGAGAGAAAGGTGAGAGGAAGAGAGAAGGGAGGGGAGAGGAGGAAAATTAGGAAAAATTAGAATTTTTTTGCTGTTAATAAAATATGAAAAGAGAATAATAAAAATGGCGTCTTTTCTTAACTTTAATGATATATTCTAATTGTTTTATGGAAAAATAAAATTGCGTGATAAATAATCAAACTTTGTTACATATTCGTGTAGATGTAAATTAACAATTTTTAAATGTTAATACCATGTACTCTATAATATTTATGTATAAAACAGAGAAAGGCAATAATTTAAAGGCATTTTCGTATTTATACAGTTGAAAAATGGGAAAAAGAAAAAGAGCGTAACGTTGTAATAAAATATTTAAATGAAATGTAAATATTTGTATTTTTACATTGCTCAGCAAAAAGTTCCTAGCAGTTTATGGTGCTATTTGATTTCGGAGGAACTGGCCAGGACGTATAATTTCTTCCATCAAAATGAAAATTGCGAAGAGCCAAGTCTGGCATCGCGTTTAATCAGATCGAATAAAGGGAACCAGACTCTCCCCGTTACAATTTCAAAGGGATCCGTGGAAAGTTTGGAAAATACGCAAAAGGCGGGTTGGGGGGGGGGAGGAGGGAGGTCTTGCGGAAACGAAAAGTGAAAAGTTTTGCGAAAAGTTTGAGAATAAAACCGAAGATCGATCCGTGGCGGTTGATGAAAAGACAGTTCGATTGTTTCAATTTGGGAAGATTGTCCGCATCGTTCCACGCAACCACGCTTGCCAACTTACGACGAGTTAAAAGTTCCCTATCTATCTCGAAATAAAACCGGGGAAGCGGAAGATGGAACGTTTCGCAAAATGAATGAATTTTCCGATTTTGATTATTTTTTTTTTTTTTTTCTAGAATATTCAAACATTTTTTTACACATCTCAATTGAAATTTTATTGCAATTTGGAGAAGAAGTAATTTACGAAAATTTTTACATTCGAGTGGAAAAGAATTGTATGATGTATCGAGATCGATTAAGAAAAAAAAAATTTAGGTTATTTGAAATATTCAAACATTTTTTAAACATCTCAATTGAAATTTTATTTGGACAAGAAGCAATTTACGAAAATTTTTACATTCGAGTGGAAAAGAATTATATGATGTATCAAGATCGATTAAGAAAAAAAAAATTTAGGTTATTTGAAATATTCAAACATTTTTTAAACATCTCAATTGAAATTTTATTTGGACAAGAAGCAATTTACGAAAATTTTTACATTCGAGTGGAAAAGAATTATATGATGTATCAAGATCGATTAAGAAAAAAAAAATTTAGGTTATTTGAAATATTCAAACATTTTTTAAACATCTCAATTGAAATTTTATTGCAATTTGGACAAGAAGTAATGATAATTTATGAAAATTTTTACATTTGAGTGGAAAAAAATTATATGATGTATCAAGATCGATTAAGAAAAAAAAATTTAGGTTATTTTTTTTTTTTAGAATATTTATTAAATATTCAAACATTTTTTACACATCTCAATTGAAATTTTATTGCAATTTGGACAAGAAATAATTTACGAAAATTTTTACATTCGAGTGGAAAAGAATTGTATGATGTATCAAGATCGATTAAGAAAAAAAAAATTTAATTATTTTTTTTTTTAGAATGTTTGAAATATTTAAACACTTTTTACATCTCTCAATTGAAATTTTATTGAAATTTGGACAAGAAGTAATGATAATTTACGAAAATTTTTACATTCAAGTGGAAAAGAATTATATGATGTATCAAGATTGATTAAGAAAAAAAAATTTAGGTTATTTGAAATATTCAAACATTTTTTAAACATCTCAATTGAAATTTTATTGCAATTTGGAGAAGAAGTAATGATAATTTATGAAAATTTTTACATTCGAGTGGAAAAGAATTATACGATGTATCGAGATCGATTAAGAAAAAAAAAATTTAATCTTTTTTAATAATATCGTGAAAAATAAAAAATATTTTATCGGTTTATAAAATTTATTGGAACGATTTTATAACAATTTTTTTTTTCTTTTACGATCAAAGAGGTGTATCCGTGTATCCGTAGATGAGAGCGTACATTTGTCGAGAAGCGGGCGGAAACAATTTCGAACGAGCAGTATATACGTTTTCCATTGGACCGTATGTTATTGGAATTGTGTTTAAACCGCGTGTTCCGTATTCCCGCGCGCGCGCCAGTTTCGACACCGATAACGAATTAACGCCATTGAAAATTATTACACCTGGCGAAACCACCTGAAAATAATTCCATTCTGCCCGAGATTCGAAACAATGGGAAATCTCTGGACGGAATGGAACGATAAAACAACCGCTGCTATCTCGCCCCACTGTTTGGACACTTTCTATGTTAATGGAATCCTGGCCTGGATTAAAACATTGTGGAGAGTAAGTCTTGGAGAAATATTATACAAGTTTGATTAATACTGAAACTATGGGTTTGTTATTAGAGTGGAAAAATTTCAATGGAGAAGTGTAAAATGGGGAGGGGGAGGAAAAGAATGGAAGAATTTGAGATATTTTGAATTTTGAAAATTTTGAAAATGGAGAAATTGAATAACGCAAGGAAGGAAAATAAAATTTAAAGGGTGTTAATATTTTGAAGTATTTCAAACACTTCATTTGATCGAATGTTATGTTATATTATTTTTCTGAAGGGCACTCTCCTGCATTTTTCTTCCATTAAATTAAATTTATTCATTTTTTCTACCTTTAAATTACAAACAGTTTTTTATGCACTGTCACGCTCACGTATGCATGTACACGTTCCACTTTTGTAAATAAAGACTCAACATTCGCCCTTAGGCGAATGCAAAGTGTTGAAATAGGACAAAAATAATAATAAAAAAAAAAAATAAATAAAAAAAAAATTGAAAGTGAAAAAGTTTTTATCCTATAACTAACTTCATAGTTTCTCAAAGTATAATATATAGAATAGATTCAAAAGTATAGAGTATATTTGTAATTCATGAAGCAAACTTGAAGTATGCAAATTGCATGATATTTCAAAAGTTCCTTTTCGATTCTTTTTTTTTTTCTTATTCACACATTATTGCGATCTATCTTTTGTAAAAAAAAAAATCCGTATTGTATAAATAAATTAAAATAAATGGATCTTTAATAACTTTTTATTTATTTAATAATTAATATAATAAAAGATGTTATACAATAGCAATTTCAATAATTGCGTATAAATTAATGTATACTGCAAACGAGAGAGAGATCGGCCAATAATGAGTTAATTTTAACCCAACTTATTACAATATAAGACAAGTTGTTGATGTCTGAAGATAACTTCAATAACAAAAGGTCGTTTAGTACCATAACAGCTGGTAAATTAATGGTATTTGAAGCAATGACTTGCATCGTTCATATAACCAATTTAAACGATAATGTTTTGCTCCATTGACATGTAACAAGCAAATATACTACACGCGCAATTAGAATAACGTACATAGTTTCTTCTGGATAACGTCGCATTCGATGATGAAAATTTATTCAATCTTGCGATGGAAACGTTACTCCCCGGTATTCTATTTTACCTACAGCCGGTAACCAATTGGTGACGATTGTTTCCGTTATTCGATTTCGAAAGTTCCCGCGTTTAATTCTACACTACCGGAAAATAATCTTAAACTCGTTAAACCGTCGGCCAAACGACGTTCCGCCGTCGAATCGAGCCGAGATCCAAACAATTATAACCGAATCTCGCGAATAGTCGATTGGGTTAGATGCGGTTGCAAACTTACCGCGAACTCACCAACCTACTGCAACTCTAATGGCCGATCAAGCCGTTACCAGACACGTAAACGAGATAAAGGCCTCCTTTTCTCCTTTCATAATTGCTTGTTACATCGTTGCTAGCAGGCAGGTTGAATCGGTTAATTGGTTTTAGTTGGCAACGCTGCTTTGCAGCTTTTCGGATACAATGGATTGAATGAAATTTTAATTAAAGAGCTCGGTGCTGACAATGAAAATTTTTGGCTTTAAAATGGGGAGGAGAGAACAATTTGAATTTTATGCTAGATACGGTTGAAATCATTATTTTATATAAACCGTTTCAACGGATTAGAGCTGCAATGGAAAAAAAAAAAATTTTCTTTATATAATCTTCATATATTTTAAAATTCCTTAAAATTTTATCTTAATTCATGTAATGATCTATAGATTTAATAATTAATATAACAATTTTATAATTAGCAAAATTATTATTCAAAATTTATAATTATTTTTCTCTCCAAGTGACCCGGTTAAATTTACTTCATCAAAAAAAAAAAAGAAAAAATAAAAAGTCGTAAATTATTTTACAAGAAATTTTCAAAGGAATGCTCTATACGAGTTGCATTGCCATAACTCATCGATGAATTATAACGGGACAATTATACCAGTTTTCCCATTCCAAAATTGCAGTGTTGGCAACCGGCTCTGGATTTAATGGAATTAATTTGATAAGACAGAATGTGTAAACTCCATGAAATCGCATTTACTACGTGGATATCTATCACCGACGATTTCGAAAACCGATAATCCTATAAACTGGCAAGATATGTACGAGAATTCCATAAATTCCCCCGTCTCGCGTTGCAAATGGCCGATTCGCGTTCTCCCTCCTTTTTCCGCCCAGACCGAGGTAAAGAGGTGCAGAAATAAAAATGGGAAGAAAGCAATTTATCCGCGAAAAACGATTAATCTTCGGGAGTTTAATGCATCCCTTGCGTGGGACAACGGTGACTCGAGTTATCAATTATAAAAGTTGGGTGGCCGAGGTTATGAAAAAAAGGACGAAACGATTAAACGATTAAAATATTGTGTAATTCGTTATTCTTCTGTGATTAATCATTTTGCAATTAAAGGGGCTATTATCTTTTCGCTAAGTCTGGAAATTTTCTTAAACGTCTTATTTTTCCATGATAAGAGATCTATTGGACACGATAAATTGGATATAAAGTTTATTATAGTAAAATATATTGAAATTTTTTTCTTCTTTTTCTCGAATAAAATACTATTCTTGAGGTTATTTTTAAGTTAATTTTAGAATACTTCGAGAAAATTAGATATCACGATTATGATTATCTTCACTTCGTTTGAATAAATTAATATTTCGAAATCTTTTCGTATCTTTCGATAAAATATTTTTCTCTCTTCATAATAATAATGATGATGATGATGATGATGATGATGATGATAAAATAATAAATTTAGAAATATTATTTAAATATTATCTATGAAATATTCAATAGAAAAATTTTTATCGATCGTATTTTATTCAATTATGTTCTATAATATTCATCTGACATAATGAAATATTGCCGCGAGACGATAATAAAAAATTTCGCAAGAGGATTATAAAAGAATGAAGTGTTTACATGTACTATGTAAATATGGCGATATTCACAGAGATATTGTAATTCAAATATTAAATTTTCTCCTTTTTATAATAGCAAAAGTCTCGTATTAATTATTGCGAAAAAAATTTATTACTTGCAATTTAATATTTTTTAAAAATGATATTAATAAATGATAATTCTCTAATGACAATATTTTTTTTTTCTCATAAAAAATTATAACAATTGTATTAGAAATAAAGACATTAAGGATAAAAAGTATCAAGAATAAAATAAATTGTAATTATTTTTACACGAGATATTAAATTGTACGTTAAAAGCAGTAACTTGTAGTCTTAAAGATATCAAACTTGACAATTTATTAAATTTATTCACCGAAACTCTTGGAGAAATTTACACGATAGTTCTGAACTTTGTACAACTTTGAACTGTTAAAGATGTCTAACAACTCGACTATTTATTAAAATTATTCATTGGAGAAATTTAGATAGTACAGGGATTTTATAGGTTAGAAAGGAAGTTGCGTGATATACGATACCTCTTTTAAACGAATTGTTCTCGTTTAAAGCGTTTTCTCGAAGGTTTTAACACTTATTAATACATATCGACAGGTATAAGACAGAGAGAAACCACAGAAGTGGCTCGATATTTTCGAAGCAGCTTAAGCTACAATCGATAGGAATGTTCCTTAACAACGTACGCCTAACTAATTCTATTTCCATCGTTCAAGAGTCTCTTACCTCATCGTACCGTTTATTCTAGAAAAAACGTTCGTTGGAAATTAATCGCAGGATCACCATACATCTTCTGTACACACTTTAGAAATTTTTGAAACGACCAAGCAGATATATCGCCCACTTCAATAATTACACAAAGCCGTATACTTTATAATACTGATTCTCAACTTCTGGGGGGGGGGGGGGGAAATAACTACGTTATTTTATCCTAGATGGCACTCTCGTTTTCCTTATTCTTTTTCTAGTTATTTTAGAAACGATGATATATATTTTAAAATTAAAAAATGCAACGTAACGCGAAAATTTAAAATATCATTAAATATTATTATCGCGAGATTAAATTAATTGTTTTGGAAGATTTTGTGGAATAAAAAATTTCAAAATCCAATTTATTTTTTACTAACAGCCTAGTTATTCTAGGGACAATGGTTCTTTTTTTTTTCAAAGCAGCATAACGTTGCATCAACATTGTGATCATATTTGTTTTGCTTGCTTACTTCATGGACTGGTATGTTCTAGAAACAATGATCCTACTTTCAAAGACGACAAGATATTCTAATGATTCGTAAAACACGATCGAAACTTCAAAAATGAATTTTCCAGTTCGATTTTAATTGTCAGGTTGGATAGTCTAACATTATATTTCAAAATACTACACGAGGGAAATGTCCATTGTTCGTGTCCCTGACATAAATTGTTCCAAAGCTGAATAGCTGTCTGTGATAAACGAGCAAGATCGATCTCTCTTAGTCACCCCTGTTTTTCCGTACTTTCATTGAATCGACCGAACTGTCTGATTCATCAGTCCCTCCCAAACTTGGGTTATTGACACAAAAGTTAGATTTTACGTCAGTTTGGATGATTCTCGACAACGACGGTATTTAAAAGCTGCGCATCGATAGAATAATTTCAATTTCGAATTCGAAATTTATTTTTCTGCCAAGTTTAAATTCGTAATAAAAAAAAAAAATCTTACGAATATTCTAATTATTCTAATTATTACGTAATAGAATTAAAACACGTATATTTAAATTCTTCTGATTTTTTTTCTCCATGTTCACACGCGTGCAATATTTGCAAAATTTGACAAATTAATATGTCATTGTTAACACACACGCGTATTATCGAAGCTACGTTTCTTTTCGATACGAGAGAAAGAAGAGAATATCTTCTCTTCGAAATTGCAATGGTAGAAGCTGTCTTATCGATTAGCCACGCGACTCGCATCGCGTAGCCGGAAGTCAAGCATAAATCGGGTTTATATCGGCAGTAAAATTCTCCATGCTTGAGCCGAATAACGAAATGAAACCGATCCGACATAAACTCTGACATCAAACCGATATTATCATACCCCGGGGCACTAACGAATCTCACTATAACCATAAATATAAAATATAAAAACTTTTTCATCCCTTCCGTTTATTTAAAGAGAGATTGTATAATAATATAGGTTAGGTTCGTACATTCGTACATGCAAATATTTATAAAATATCTTTACTTTGAATTCCGCATATGGTGATATAAGGCAAGTATGCACAATTTTATCGAAAGAAAATCGAAATCGGATCGGTAACACGATTTATTGACCGTGACGTGATAAAATTTTTACAAAATTCTTAAAAAAAAATTTATTGGTTATGTTACAAAGTATAGCGGAATTTTTAAATTCAAATTCAATATTCACTCGCTCAATAATTTTCCAATTCAAAGAGATAGAAAAATTTTAACACGACGAATATGAATCGTTTCGTTATATCTATTTTTAAATTTCGAATGATAGAAGAAACACAACGTGAATATAAACAATTAAGAGGAAATTTCGTGAACTTTTTCATGTAAGTAATTCACGCCAATCAACGATAGAAGAAAATTTATAATCGATTAATAAATTTTCGAATCTACAAGTTTTGATTCACGATCGTTCGAGAATGATTTAAAAGAAAGAGCGAGCGATCCTCGATACCGGTTTTCGATTGCTTCCGGCTGAAGAGACGAGGGAGGGGAGGAGGGGAGAGATAAAACGGGATCATAAGCGA
Source organism: Apis mellifera (assembly GCF_003254395.2). NCBI lineage: Eukaryota > Metazoa > Arthropoda > Insecta > Hymenoptera > Apidae > Apis > Apis mellifera. The sequence continues at coordinate 998,773 of NC_037648.1, forward strand.
GCTCTGTGTATTCTCAATACCGCTCAATTGATACCAAGTAATCCATCTTGCGTAATTGAACGCGAGGACAAGTGTAAAGATGAGCTTAGAGATAATTGGTAAAAGAATTTTCCCCTTGCAAAAATTTTAACTATTTAAAATTAAAATTAAATATCGATATTAAATTTGATAAAATAATTTTCTTACTATATTACTCACCTATTTATCACATTAATATCACTTTTTGACGGTATAATTAACAACAACAGATTATATATAAGTATACTTCTTCGTTTAAATAATTTATTATTTCTAAAATGGAGGATAAAAAAATTTCACTCGTGATCCGATATCAACAACGTGCCAATAAAATAATGTATTTATAGAGATTGAAATATAAAATATATAAAAAAAGGGGGGGAAATTACAATTATGATGATCGAAGCTATGCTGATAACGATATCAGCCTCGTATTTATCGTTGCAATTTCGTCCAACGGGATTGTTTTATATTTTATTTTCCCATTTCGTGAAATATCCACAAGCTCTATGGATAAAATAGCAAGTATATTATATATGTATATATATATATACGTATGTAGAAACAATAGGATTTTCAATTATCGACCATCGATCAAGAGGAAAAAAAAGTAAAAAAAATTGGAAATTATTTAAAAAGATGAATCATCGTTCTCTTCAAAAATTGAGAGATTTTTAAAAAAAATACGTCCCCTCTTCCCTCGACATCGAGGATTTTATTTTTATTTCGCAATCTCGAGCTACAAGGTGCTCGATCTTTTCCCCCACTCTCCCACTTTTATCACTGCTCTATACAGCACCGCATCGAAAAGTTGCCAAAAAAGATAAAGAACTGGAGAAACGGTGTATTATCTTGCCTCTCCCTGCTTTTTTTCTGGATATTTTTATCCTCGCGAGGAAAGAACTTCATCGTTGCTCGTTCAAAGATGAATTATTAAATTCGAAATTGAATTAATAAAATATATTTAATAAATTAATAAATTTATTTACTCGTAATATTTTTTAAGCAGCTTTAATTATTTATAATATACTTTTCAGAAAAAAAAAAGAAAGAGAAACCAAAATCTTACATTTATATTCACATAATTTGATAAAAATGTGATTAAATTCTTAGACACGTTGGCGAGAAGGAAAGATTTTTCCAAAATAAGAGCTCGTAATTTATAATCTCCTAATAAATATTAATAAACGTAGCAAGGTCTTCCTCTTAGTCCTCCTTTGGTATCAAACGATAAATCAACAGAGATATGAACATTTGAAATATTTATCTTTAGTTACTTTCGTGCATACTATTCCTTCCATTTTCCCTCTCCTCTCCCCAGAATCTTTTTCGATGCATTTCTAAAAAAAAAAAAAAAAAAAAGAAAAAAAAAAGAAAAAAGAAAAAAAATCGGTTTACGACGGAATATTTCATATTGCGGGTCAGCAATTGTACGCTGACGTATCCTGGTTCGTATCCAACCAGTTTTAATAAATAAAACCAACTGCCTACATCTCTTCCGGGATTAATTCGTATATATCTACGTTGACTCGATATTATATACATATAAATTGCTTTTTTTATTTTTCTTTTTCCCCCCTCCCTTTTGAATCACGTGCAATGAATTTTGGAGATATTACAGTTCGGCAGAGTGTAACCTTTCTTTCTTCTTCTTTTTTTAAATGCGTATAAATAGACGTATAGATTCGACGTTGGGCTTCCTTTTTTACGATTCTTATTCTCCGTCGTTAAATCAGTAAACTGCAAAAAAATAAGAATGAAATATCGATCGAAAATTATTTGAATTATAGAATAGAAAATCTAATGATAAAAATTTAATAACAATAAAAAAGAAATACTCAAATTACCAAAATTATTAAATTATTATTATTATTATTATTATTATAAGAGATAATTTTCCAATAATTTTTCACGATAATAGATAATATAAAATTTGTAAACGTGTTAAGGAGTTAATGAAGAGAAGTTGCTAAATCCCCTTTCACCAATGAAAATTCTGAAAATAATAATAATATCCCCGAGTCAGCGAAGCGAGGATACATTTATCCACCATTGTTCAACCGGCCGACTCGCCATAACTAGCGAACTCAACTATGTACAGCCGTAACTTCGTTCGACAATACACAGGCAGCGGACGTAAGTTTAACGCCCATCTTTGCTTAGGTCATCATCGAAGCTTTCCCTTTATCCGATCCGAGAGTAAAACTTGTCGAGAGTTGGAAACAGTCGTATTCCAACTACGTTCTAACGAGTTTGCGTTTGAAACATTTTTTCGAAAAATCGTTATTATTATCGATATTACGATATTTTATCAACCAAGATATAAAATTATCCAAAGAGTAGAATATCACATTTCGATTTACGAGATAAATATTTATATTGATTTTTGACTACAAAAAAAATTAGGTGAAAATTGACACGAATATTTTTTCTCGTTAATAATTAAAATAAAAAAAGGAAATTTTTTTTACAAAATCGTAATATATAACGACGCATGCTTGAATGCGGAAAGCAAAAGTGTTAAGAAATAAATAAATAATTTTGTTTTACAGTTTTATGAATATATCTCGCCGATGCTTTCCTCCGATCGTATTAATCAATGTCGAGCGGGGAAGAAGGCTTCGAAGGCTTCGGTCGAGCATACGAATACGTAGCCACAAAAAGCGGAATGTAAGTCTGATAAAACGAGCCAGTCCCTTCGATTTTTTATCCCTAACATTCCATCGAAAAATCGCGCACCGATTGGTTTCTCCGAATATAAATTTTTAATAAAAGAGAAAAAAAAATATCGATCAATTTTAATTAGATTCGAACATCTTCATCGAACTTTCAATCTTTTTTTCCCTTAAAATGCGCGCGACGAAATCCGCAAGCACACACACACACACACACACACACACACACACACACACACACACACACACACACACACACACACACACACACACACACACACACACACACACACCACACACACACACACACACACACACACACACACACACACACACACACACACACACACACACACACACAGAGAGAGAGAGAGAGAGAGAGAGAGAGAGAGAGAGAGAGAGAGAGAGAGAGAGAGAGAGAGAGAGAGAGAGAGAGAGAGAGAGAGAGAGAGAGAGAGAGAGAGAGAGAGAGAGAGAGAGAGAGAGAGGAAGGGAGTAGAATTTCGCGCAGAATTTTCGAGGGGAGGGGGAAAAAAGCGCGGCACGCTAATACGTTTACCAAGTAATGGAGATTCTTTCTCTATGCAAATTCGTTGAGTGCACCCCCATCATTGACGTCACACTGTTTTAATTCGAAAAAGCGTGGGACACCGGATAAGTTTGCGGTGTTGGCCAGCTGCGTGCGGCTCAGCCTAGCCGCCACTTACCGTAATTTCTCCCCGATATTGCGATATCTTGTGTAATATACACGGTTGAAAATTAATGAAATTCCTGTCCTGCGGATCGGCCCCGCTCGAAAATCGCCAACCTGACGTCCCTCTATATATATATAAATACATAATCCTGTGTTAGGAATTTATTTTGAATATGGGCGAGATATTTCTGAAAAATCAAATTTTGCAATAAAATAAGTACGAGATAATTTTATCTTTATAATTACAAAAATATATATATATACGAGAATATAATTTTTTTCTAGCTTATAAATTGTCCAATTAAAAGTAAACATTTTATTCGTATTATTTTCATTTTTAAAAATTATATAACAATTCTCAATCGTATGTTTTATATGCAATTCCTCTCGTTTACATTGAAGGGACACGCGTGTATAAAAGTGATAAGAGAATATAGTCTATAAATAGAACGCGATACAATACCTTGGAGGAGTACGTTTGCCTGATGCGAATACACTGGAATCACGTCGAGAGATGTTTATCGGGTCGATTTATAATAAATTACGAGGTACAGGTGGTGACAGAGTAAAAAAACCGGTTCGAGTCTTGGATCGAGCGGCCACCGATCCCTTAAAGGAGCATCTTTTTCTACTTGCTCATTAAAAGCAATTCGAGCAACGGTTAAAAACTTCTTGCTGTCCAATTATTTCAATGCTCGTTCCAATATCTTCCCATCTCCCGGCAAACGTAAAATAATTTAATAAAGGCACTTTACTTAAGACTTATATTACGATTATCGAAAATTGAAAATTTTCGTTTAGTCACGAAAGAAAAATTTCCATGCGTCGTAAAATAAATAATTATTTTCAGTGTATATATATATATATATTTTATCCTGCGGTGTTGAAGCATTGTTTAAATAATTTATTGGATTTAAAAATAAAAATTATTGTACAGAGCACCGGTTCTCAATCTACAGATTGTAACAACGTAAGAGTATATAAATACTTGCGTAGATAGATCTTGTGTGCGAGTCTCATTGAACTCTTAAGACGCAATAGAATCTTCAATATCCGAACTGCATTACCATATGAGCAGAGAGGAAGGCATAACTGTACGAATGAAAGAATTTTCCAATATATTGAAAACGGTGCAAAAAAAAAAATTTGTTTCCTAAATAAAAGAATAAAAGATGCTTGCAACGAAAAGTTTTCGCTATTCGCGATGACGAGACAATAATTAAACATAATCGATTAGGTTGGACGGAAAAGGATTAAAAAGTTTTCCCGTTTAATGCTATTCAATTTAATTGCGCGCCACGAAGCGATGGCGATTAAATAGTTGGTCAATCGCGTTGAAAATGTTCAACGACCATCGACCTGTTCTTGTTCTTAATTAAAATACCGGGGGAACAAAACGTACCGTTTCGAAATACGTACGGCTGAATACAATAGAAATTTTCCGACACATTTCGAGACGAGTTACGATAACAAGTTGTCGAGTTTTACTTGTTTTCGACGTGTATTAAATATGGCCGCCATTGTGTCACGTGCTCCGTCCGTAACCGCAGGCCCGCGATTCGTGGCGCGCGATTCGAGTTAACGAGAAGTTACAAATTGCTATTCACGATCGAAGGTACTTTGGGTACCATTTACGGTTTACATAATTAGGATTAAAGCTCGAGCTTTTAATACCACGGTGCACTTTTAGGGAATAAAAGTGGAAAATGAAAATGAATATTCAGAAAATAAATCCTCTCGTTACTTTCGAACGCGTTTTCTCCCCCTCCGCCGATCTACATATTCATATTATTTTGTTAATATTAATAATTTTAATAATATACCTTTATTAGAATTTTATCGTTATTGTTGTAAAATATTAAATTATGTTACATTTACACAAGGAAATATCGGGAAAAATTATTCGCCGACAACTCTTGGCGCGTATATCGTTCATCGCGTATATTAATTCATTTGCATATTTGATTATCGATCGTTGAAGGTAAGCTGATTTTCATTCCCGTCGAGAGCACTGATTGATCGAATGCTGCCGCCACGTTGATTTGTTTATTTTCGAGGATTGAGAGGAGCACGCTATGATCGAACAGGAAAAACAAATTCGCTAGTAGGATTGATTACAATTAAGCGAAAATTTGCATCGTAATTTCGTAATAACTTTTTATATCTTCTCCTTTTCTACTAATCTCGATGATAGATAAATAAAATCGCCACTTTTAATCTTGATATTAGATCGCAACAAACCTAACCTAGAAAAAAAAATTTAGGTTATTTCATCTCGTCTCGACAACACACGGTAAACACAATTTATCTCGATACGTACGTAATAATAAACGTAAGAATTAAATAAGAGAAACGTAATACGAATAATTTATACATTTTCCTAAATTTATTACACATTTATATTCGCTTCGTTTAAGCGCGATGCAACCTCGAACGCAATACACCGTAGCACGCGAATGCGAATAAATCAGGATCAACGGGCAAAGGAATGGAAACTCGCCGCTGCTTTATTAGCATAAAGAAGAAGAAGGAGGGAGAAGAAGGAGAAGAAGGGCGCGCTTCTCTATTTTGTTATTTGATACGTCGAAAGAACGCGGCAGTTGGCAACATTGTAAAATAGATTTTAAACGAGTGATGTTGGTCGCAGTACACGCATATATATATATATATACACACACTCTAATAAAACACAGGCGGATGTTTGTCGTTGCGATGCAGGTTGTTTGCCTTGAAAATTACTCGATTAAGCGTTTGATTCATTTCAATATTTGCAGTGTAAAGTGTTGCTATAATTGGTAAATATTTTAATAATCCGTATCAATTTGCATCGATATTTGTTCAAAGGTTGTTACATATTGTAATTTTAAGAAAAATTAGCCAGATATAATATAGATATTTAAAAATATTCCTCGAACTTTATTTTTCCTTTTTTTTCTTTTTTTTCTTTTTAGAAAGAGACAATTCGTATAGAGAGAAGTTTCTTGCTTCGAGAAAGAAAGGTTCTCTCGAGGTAAAGGAAAAAAGGAACATAAATCAAACGGCAACTGGCCATCGGATATGGAAAAGGAAGAAAAGAAAAATTTACTTTCATCGTGTCACGATCCACTTCCAAAATATATATATATATATATATATATATATATATATATATATATATATAAGTAAACTTTCGTTACGTTACGTTAAAATCCATTTGAAAAATTGTATGCTTGACGACACGTGGCATAAAAATAAAGATGGACGTGGACCCGGTACAGTGGAATGGCATGCCGGAGATTGCGAGGCAAAGTAATGAAAAGTTGCAAACAAATTTGAAATTGTAGCTATTACAGAGAAGTCGTTCCAACAAGGAAGCCTCTCCCTCCCTCCCCCTTAGTCATTCAAACGTGAAGAGAATTCTTACCTCACCTACTGTGCGGCCAACTTTGAAACCGTATCTTCAAGTTTCACAAGTTTCACAAGTCGATCCATATTTTATATTTCTTCGACGCAATTCAGAATAAATAGATCGATAAGTAAATTAATTTTTTCAATTACGATCACCGACGATGATCAATTATAAACGATATCTTTTTCATATTAATTATTCATTTACTTAAAATAAAATTAAAGAAGAATATCTCTTTCTCTACATGCGTTCGTGTAAATATTTTACAAATAAAAAATTTGCACCGATACAGTAAAAGCTGTATAGACTAAAAGCGACGAATAAAATATTCATAGATTTATGGACCGGCTTGCTGGTTACAGGAGTTAAAAAAGGAAAAAAGAAAGAAAAAAACTTTTTACTCGTTATCTCGTTTGAAAATCAGTAGGCGGGATTAATCTACTATTCCGTGTGTCTCGATAGTGACGCTTCGAGTGGAATGTCAAATATTGCTTTTACCTCGAAGGCATAGGATAGAAAGGGTTGGAAGAATACATTTCGACGTACATTTGTATACCGTTGCTGTATATCCTATACCCTTAAATCGTAAATTATTCTATCATAATTTAAGCCACACGTTTTGCATTATTCAAAGATAAATTGTACATTCAGGAGGAGGCTATATTTTTTTCTTCTTTTGGATGAATTTTTTGAAATTTCTAACGATTATCACTGTATTAACAAAAGAAAAAATTGGAGGAAGAGATTGAAATTTCGTTTTTTAAAATTATTATTATCTCTTAGTTGATCAATTGAATGGAAGAAATGGATGAAAATTATTATTTTTTTAACTATTTCTAAACCAACCAGTGAAGAATTTTACCGGTATGAAAACCGCAGCACGAAAGTTGAATTAAAATAATTTGACCACAGCCCGTTTATTACGTCGATATACGTGAACGGAATCCTACGTAATTTTCCAATATGAAACTATTTAACCTTATAAAGAGCATTGATAATTGAAATTTTTTGGTAAAAAGATTTCTCCTCCTTTATTCTTTATTATTATTTTCTTCAGAAAAATTATTTATTTTAAAACATTAATGAATCTTCAAATTTATAATATATATATTTTTTTTCTAATAAAAAGTGGATACACATAAAATATCTGAACTGCCACATACGATAGTTATCTGTTCCTGAATATATCAAGATTTAGTATATGATTTATGAGCTACTCTTTATCACCAAGTTCTATGATATGTAAATGTCTATTTAAAAATCCATAAAAAAGAGATTTTTTTTTTCCCCTATATAGTAGTCTGGCTGTCTGTGCTTGCAACTGTTGAAAGATAATTCATATTTTTCGAATTTTATATTTGACGTATAGCTATTCTTTTTTTCTTTTCTTCCTGTTCAATGTTTGTATTGATATATCGTGAATATTTATTGATTTATATATATATATATATATATATATATATATATATATATATATATATAATTAACCCTATAATTAACAATAAACCAATATCTTTTAATCAATTTAATAAAATACTAATAAATACTATCTCAACCTAAAATAATTGATAATATATTTGGTCTTAAAATTAATATATATATATATAGAGATTAAAAATAAAATTATTAAATATAAAAAACGATCCATTTTTAATTCTCTTAAATCTATATATCTAACTCTATAAGTAATAATTATAGAAAAAATTCTATTCTCACTAAAAAAATAAACATTGATGATTTATAATCAATTAATAATAAAAAATTAAACTTTATTGAATTAAATGTATAAATATTTCACTCAAAAAAAAATTCTTTATTCATATATAAAAAATATAATCTTATTGAAAACCTAAATCCATAATAAAATTCCACAAACTAATATTTTAAAATAATTTTATATTATATCATTGATCCCACAAATCAATATTTTAAATTAAACTATTTAAATTTTTTAATTTTTATAACCTATTTAAATAAAATAAAGTTTTAAAAATATTAAATTTAAAGGAATTCAATGTATTAATAATACAAAATATTCCATTTTTAATTTTAAACATCACAGAAATTTTTCCATGATTAATAAATATAAATAAATAAATTGAATAAATCTAAATAAACAATATATTATTAAAATTACTATCATAAATTTCAATCACGATACTATTCCAATTAATAATATTACTTCACTAATCAAATTTAATGAAACTGGAGATCCTATATTAGATGAACATAATATAAATCATAATAACGATATTGATATTAATTTGTATTACTAAAAAAGAGAAAAAATGAGAATAATTACTTAAAATTGAATCTTTGTCAAAGGAAATTCTGTTTGAAATTCGTTTCAATTTTTTTTTTCCGTCCATCACAAATTCACCATCGAAAATTATTCGATTCTCCTATTAACGCGTTCAATCTTCGTTCGATTCGTTCAATTTTCGTTTTTATTAGGCATCGCAATATCGAAAGGATTTATATTGACGCGTCGCTTAATATGACGTTTCATCTCTGTCAACAAAATTTTTCTTGCAAAATTGCAAGAAAAATATTTTCCAATAACGATAATTTTCATTCCTATTAAAAATCATAATCAACGATTAAATCAACAAAAATCACTATTTTTCTTAAAAAAAAAAAAATCCTAACAAAATTCTACTCTACTACTAAACCCTAATCATTTTTTTCACTTTCTCGTCAGACGAGAGAAGAAAAAAAAAAAATCAAACGATTTCTCGAAAATCGAATCTCTCCCTCCTCCTCCCCCCTCCTTATATAAAAGCTTTTTACGTAAAGCAGCGAGAAAGTTGCGTGTGCCTCGCGCGTTCATCGATCCCCTCCTCTCACCTTGCACCGGCGTCTAAAGGGGTGGCGGATTGTAAAATGCCGTCGAACGACGGAAACAGCCGAGATTAGCACCGAGAGGTAACACGAGAGGTTTTGCACCAAATAAAAACGCTGCGAGGAAAATTGCTTCCGTCATATATATATATATATATATATTCTTCTCTTTCCCCCTCCCCATCTCTTTCCAAAGAGGAGGCGAATGTTGAAAAGTTGGCTCTCTGCGTGGAAATTCTGTCATGGATGGAATTGCGTTCGAGGGGATCGAAGGGAGGGAGGGAAAGAGGGAGGAGCGAACGTCTTCTTCTTCTTGGTTTCGATTTCGAGGAAGGGAAATGTAAATGTGGGTGAAGGGGATGATGTAGGATAAGATTAATTGGATGTTAGGGGAAGGGAAGGGAATTTATTATAATGTTGAAGGTTAACTTTACAATTCTAAATTTTATCACGTTTGTTCAATTTATTGTTCAATAATATTCTATTCTAATTAATAATCGAGAGAACGTTGATATATTCGTATCGTTTTATTCGTGTAATAACGCATTGGATTCCTCGAGAGAATTATTAATATTTGTAATAATAATATTTATTTTATTTACGGTACGATGATATAATTTATTTATTAATGATTAAGGGTGGAGAGAAGAACCGATTCCAGGTGTAATAATTATCACCGATTGTAAAATGAGAAAAATTTAAATTCTTCGTTCAAATGACGGTCTACATGAAACTCATTTCTATCTTAGCTTTAGAGATTGCGTTTATTTCGGCTGGAGAGAAAAAAAAAGAGAGAGAAGAAGAAAGAAAAAAAAAATGTTCCCTCGAGGTAAAGGAAATTGCAATTTAGCCTCTGCATGGCGGCTTTGCCGGTTTCGAACCTTGAATTACTTCTTGCTAACGGTATCGCGTACGCTTTTCACTTTTTAGAAACGTTTGAAACAAGATTCTGTTCCTTAGATTGAAAATTATACAAAAAATATTAATTATTTGATTGTTAGAGAGAAAGAGAGAAAGAGAGATAGATAGATAGATGAGAGAGAGAGAAAGAGAGAGAGAGAGAGAGAGAGAGAGAGAGAGAGAGAGAGAGAGAGAGAGAGAGAGAATGGTTTCAAAATCATTATTTGATTCCAAAGAGACCTAGCTTCACATATTTTTGTAAAGTTGATTGTTTCTTAGTTAAAGTATCTTAGTTATTCCAAGTTGATTGAAGATATTATACATATTTTCTAAAATATAATAAGTGAAAAATTGGAAAACATTTTAACTTAAATTTATACAAGGAGAAGGCAATTATAATTCCTGCAAGATAAATGCAAGTAAACGAAAAGTGAACTCTTAAACTTTTTAAAACTAATTTAAAAAGTTGGTGAAACCAACGGTATAGGTTATGAGGTTACGAGTTCAATGTCGACGAGTAAGAAAAGAGAGAGATTTTTAATTCTACTTTTGCGCGAAGTATCCTTATTATTGCATACGTATTGTTATTATAGATTAAAATTGAATTTACGATTTTAATCATTAGTAATTTCCATCACGGGAAATTCTTTATTTACAAAAGTTTCCACTTCGAACGAGTAATTAAAAAAAAAAAAATTTGATTATAAATTTCTGAGGAACAAAGATGTTATATATATAACTTAATTTAATCTCACGGAATTATATAACCGTACGCGTATCTAAATTTCACTTTGTTGCCAAGATAACAGATAAATATTTCTCTTTTTCAATTCCCTTGCGCGAGAGTGGTCTCATTTAGTAGTTTTACCATGAAATTTTAATCTAATCCTAATCTGACACGTCACATCTGCTGTCGCTGCGCGTTTCTTTTTCCTTCCTTCTTTTTTTACGCGATATTTCATTAATGCTTACCTCGAGGAATCGGACCACTTTTGTCGGAAAATGACGCGGAAAACACAGGTTTTCGATCGTTCAACCTGCGTTCAATGCAGCTCTAATGCCACGTCGTTGAAAACCCATGCCACTCTCCAATTAAACCCCTTTGATTCCGTGCATGTGGACTCCGCCCACCTTTTTGTCCCCTCAACGATTTTCACATCGATCGGCGCAATGTGCGCGGTTCGCGGAAATGTTTCGTATTTAGAAAATTGAAATTTGAGGTTAGACCAACTCGTTTCCAACCACCTTTCGAAATTGTACGAACGAAGAATCCACGATGAATACAACGTGATCGGTTGTGAGACTGTCAACAGGATATAATGGATGGAATAATGGAATGACGAAGGAAAATTTACACCTAAACGTTTGTTATAAATATGGGCGAAGGAAAGAGTGGATCTGACAGGTGTGATTATTATCGTGATTAAAATTATTACTTGATTGAACAAGAATAACGTATGTGTAACTTTACGTACAGTATCGTTAATAACACATCTAAACGACTTTCATTTAATATAATAATTATTGTTTCTCAAATGTTACACAATTTTCTTCGAAAAACAATTCCTTCTTTTAGAGCAAATATCTATAAGAAGAAGTGCAAGTTCGAGAAACTCTCTTACGCTTGCTCAACCCGGCTTAAGACCTCGAGAGTTGTAGAGTTTAAACCACACTTGCAACACAATCACTCCTTCAGCCTCTTCTTCTCTCACAACTATCCACCGTGCTCGAAAAACCTTTTTTTCCTCGAGAAGCATTTATCACTCGCCTCATATTCGCCTTTCTTCGCTGGAACAAAGTGTGTCGCGTAACAACGAGAGTAACACGGCAAAAGCCCTTTTCGGCTTTCGACCGAGTCCTTCGCGAATTCATGAAAACGCATCCAAGCGTTGCTTTTGAACCTCCGCAAAAATACCCCGCTTTCTCCTCTATTTTTCCAAATGTCGGTCATCCCGTAATGACTCGTTCCACGATTTACGTAATTGCGTAGCCACAATTCGCGAAAGTAAAAATTTTTTCCCAGATCTCCACTCTCTCGAGATTTCAGTCGTGCAAACAGAGACGGCAGAACTAGAGAGAGAGAGAGAGAGAAAAAATAACCGTTCAGGGAATTTGATGTCATAATAAGGATTAATGGAGGGTAATTAATTAAAAAAAAAAGAAAAAAGAGATAAAGGAGATTCTACAATAGATATCGTAATGTGAAATTTAATAATTGGTATATAGTCGATGACGGTAATAACAATACCGTGTATATTATCCAACTTCAATGGTCAACTCGAATCTACCTATTCGAATGCTATCTTTACACGTTGAATCAAATAGGTAAACTTCTCGATGTGGGTTAATGGAGGCAACCGTTTATTCGAACATCACTGATCACGAAAAATCTTATGTCGTTTGACACTTGCAATCGTTACTTAACCAACGTTAATATCGCACAGATCACACATTGTATCTTTTTACAGATATTTAACAATTATGATTTTATTTTACTTCACATTTCCAAAGATTGCATTCTAATTTATTACGCACTTTTAAACTAGCTAATATTTTGAGTATACTGGACAGTCATCCGAACTCGTCCGATTTTTCCCGAGCTCACCCGAATTCTAGAGAATACACGAACCGAACCGATCTTTTCCGAACTCGACCGAATATGATCGGATATCCGTACGTTACGTGACACGAACATACGTAAATTATCAAGATATTAATACTAGATATTTCTCGTTGAATTATTGAAAATAATACGAGACAAGTTGAATTAACAAGTGATTCTATGAAGGGAAATTTTTTCGCGAGCCTGGTCAAAAACGTTCGGCGACTACCGTGAAGAAAGGTTTGAGAGAAAAAAAAGTTGGCAGCTATTACCATGCTTTTTAATTGGGCTTGCGTATAATGACTAGCGCGAACGATTTTTTGCGCGCACGAGAACTTGCTTGCCAATTTTTTTCTCCTCTTTATAAAGCTGTTCGTAGGAGGAGGAGGAAGAGGAGAGATCAAGGGAAAAGCTGAATAGTTGGAAAGATGTTAAATATCTTTTTTCCCCTCTTAGTTGATTACTTTGACCAATGCTCTTGACTACGTTGTACTCTTTTAAAATCAAAACGATAAAAAAAAAAAACGTACGGAAAAAATCGAATATTCGATCGATTTATCTCTCATAATATCTTTAACTTTTATTCTTAAAATTTTCCAATATTTTTTGGAGAGTGGATATTGACTTGAAAAAAGATTGATGAACTTGGCACAGTTAAAGTTCATAATGGATTACAGAGGATGGAATATAATTTCAACTTTTCAGAAATCAAAACAAAATCACGATTCATAATTTAACGAGTAAGTAATGGTAAGTAATCGCTGCACGCTAGACAGATTCTAAAGTTTCTGAAAGTTTGAAAGCCAAGTTTTTTTTCTTTTTTTAATGTCAGAACTATATAATATGGCATTAATCTCCAACCTCCAAAGGATACTTAGCGGAAATTGCTCAACGTCATCAAGAAATCGGTTTAAAGGGGAAAAAGTGTACTATGGTTAATCCGTAAATATACGATTTTCTTAAGTAAACAATCTAATTAAACCGGTGTACGTTACGTGAGTACTGCATACTATAGTGGATAATGGAAACCTTAGCGAGATAAATGCGAGCGTACTCTCTTCTCTCTCTCTCTCTCTCTCTCTTCTCTTCATAACCATTTTTACGTTCTATCGAAGCTTTCCCTCTTATCAAATCGCGTGCATAATCCTCTAAAATCGTTCTTTTTTAATCTTTTTTAATATTAATCTTTTTCTCTCTCTCTCTCTTTATTTTTATAAAACTTTAAAGAGGCAGAAAATAAATGATCGATATATACGAACGCGTTACATAATGGAAGATTAAATTTTTATGGTTTTCTCGTTATCGCATTTTGATGCAACATAATAATCGATACTCTTTTTTTTTTTTCTTTCAATATATATTTACAATAATAATTTAACAATTTATTCATCGAAGACAAATTGAAGAAACGATATCGATCGATCCTAATATTAAACCAAGAAAAAACAAACTCGAAAAATCGAAAAGAAAGAAAATACTAAAATACAAATACAAATATCTTTTTTACATCAAATTTTCGGGTGAAAAGGATTTACTACTCTACTTATTATCCCCTTAAAAATTCCTGCTCGCTTCTTAAGAAAAAAAAAAAAATCGCGCGTCTGGCGAGGTGAAAAGAGGAATCTTAATTATTTACGGGACGGAAATGACTCGTGATCTCTAAGCAACATTCTCTCGATCCGGGGATGTTTACATTTCCCGGTTGAACAGGGAAGAAAAAAGAAAGAAGGAAAGGGTTCCATGCCGGTCTGGACCTTCTATGGGCGGATATCGAGCGAGTCTACGGCAAAGAAGAATCTCGAGCTCTCCGGCCGAGAGAGAACGTTTACTCGAACGAGACGACGACGCCTTTGAAGCGCCCTCCCCCCTCTCCTTTTCTAAACGGCTAATTAACGAGGTTGGCCGCCTCGTTCAAGTAGTATACCCGCTTCTTAACCGATACGTGCCTCGTTATAGGCCGATTCCACCTCCTCGCACGGCCGGCGTTCAATTATTCAAATACGCGTTGATCATTTTGCATTTAAGGGAGTGGAATTTCTTTCTAAATTGGATAAAATTAATCGCGAATTGATTCCTTTTATTATTCCTTTTCTCTTCATTTCTTATCTTAAGATGCAGAAAAAAAAAAAGCGAAACAGTATTGAAAAAACGGTTTACAAACGTAGAGATCTGTGGAAGAGAAGGAAAGGATGGACAAAAAAAAAAAAGAATTTACTTTATCGCGTCTCACCGAGAGAGAAAATCCGATTTCCTTTCTTAAGGATTTCTTGCTCCCTGGCGAGAGGAGAAATAAAAGAGAATTGGGAGAATTATCGTTATTTGTCATAGTTAAACGTTTATCGTATTATTAAATTTTATTAAGGCTATTGTTGAAGAGAAGAAGGGAGAATTTAATTTACTATACTTTTTTTTTTCTTTTTATCAATTATTTTTATCGAAGTTGTAAATTAAAAATTGAATTGAAGAGATATTTCATCTTCGAAGAGATTTAAATTTATTTTTGTACTTTTTTGAGAGAGCTGTCAATTTACATATTTGAAGAAAGAAATATTTTCTTAAGATAGTTGCTTATCACTGGAAACTGATATTTTTTTTTTTTTTATTAGTTACTTTTATTAAGTTAGAAATTAAAAATTGAATTGAAGAGATTTAAATTTATTTTTGTATTTTTTGAGAGAGAGCTATCAATTTACATATATGAAGAAAGAAGTATTTTCTTAAGATAGTTGCTTATCACTGGAAACTGATATTTTTTTTTTTTTTATTAGTTACTTTTATTAGGTTAGAAATTAAAAATATAAATATGGTTTTGATTCGTTCCCTTAGATTGAATGCAATTAACGAGGATATTGTAAATTTAATCATTGAGTAGCTTAGTTAAGATGGAAAGACACGTTCGAAGTGTGCCATACTGTTAGGATTATAGTTAGTTGGAAGTTTGTTTTGGATTAGTTCGCAGTTTACGATGCAGCTTAGCATAGAGTTTCTTTGCCCTTAAGTACGTAGTTTGAGCGAATTTTACAGATTTAAAAGGGAATGACAAATCTTAATATCCCGTTTAGTTCCATCCTATTTCCACGTTAACTGTAACTTCAACTTGGGAAAAAGTGAATCATTAAAAATTTAATAAAAAAAAAAAAATATCAAAAAAATTTAAGAGACGATTCCTCGCGAGAGAAATAAAATGAGAATGCAACAGTAATCGAAAAAATTCTTGATCAAAAAATTAGAAAACAAAATTTTTCCATTCTCCATTTTTTATCTCATTCCTTAAAAAAAAAAAATCACTTTAAACTTTCGAATAATTGAAATTTTCGATATATATATCGAAAAAAAAACCAGAGAAATTTTTACCATCTTTAAACCTTTTAATTCCAGTCCAATAATTTCCAGTCCATAATGAGAAAACGTGGAAAGAGTTCTTTTTCTTTCTTTTCTTTTTTTTTTTTTTTTTGATCACAGATGTGACAGTGGCGCATGATACGTTATCAGAGGGACAGCAGGGTATATAGGATAGGAGCGAGACGAGATCTCGATTAAATTCACGATACGTGGCCACGGGAGAAAAGGGAGCAAACAGAGAGGTGAATTTATTACGTCTGTTCTAGGCGTTTGCTGTCCACTGTCCTCCAAGCAAACGGAGAAAATGACGGTGAAACGCGCATGCCTCGATTCACGGTCCGCGTAAATCTTACACCTGCGTGAAATCTGATTTCGAAACGTGGCGAGAGGGAAAGAGCGAGAGCGAGCGCTCTCAGAGCGCGCGCGACAGAGAGAGAGAGAGCGAGAGAGAAATTTCATATAACTGGAACGTGCTTGTTATTTATGCGGAAAAGGAAGGAGGGAGGGGGTGCGTGCATTTGGCCTGCAAAAATCGATTTCTCCCGCGAGCCTATTATACACGGTGTATTTGAGCGAAAAGTATTTGGAAATAATTATTCGAACGAGATAAATCGAAAGAATTGTTTTATCCGTAAATAATAATTTTCCTCGTCGACAAAACGATCTATATCTTTACGTCATTTGTATATCGCACGATTAAAATGATAAAAAGATATACTTTGGATTTTTCGTCTCTCTAGAATCATTAAAAAAAAAAAATACCAGCGACGCGCTTTAATACTCGGGTATTATATGGTTGGCAATTCTGACCAGCCTGTGTTGTCGATGTTTGCATCGAGGATAGTTGAAATTCTAGGGATAATCTAGGTAAACATCGAAACGATGAAATCATCCGTGAAAAACGTATTTCCACCGATCCGAAATTACCGATTTCGCTTCTCCCGTTTGAATGAGTAGACAAGGCCTGCCTCCCTTCCCCCTCCCTCCCCCCCAAGCCGATAGAGGATAAGCAGAAACGCGGTATAATGGAAATGATGGAATATTTAGATTGGCATGATGCATTATGCGCTATGAAATATTTATGCCGGAATTATGAAACATATTACGTGTCTGTAAGGATAAACAGTGTGACTCTTGAGATCGCTATTATGATAACGCGACAATGGCGAGTTACGATGTATCATCTGTCAACAGTCGAACGTTATCTACCCGTATCTGTAACAACGATCAAATGTCACTTTTATATATTTTCCACTTACAAGATCATTTCTTTCCATTGATACTAGATAAATTGAAAATGTGTATATATATACATATATAGTTTCAGGAATAATTAGTGAGAATAATTCTAGTGATATTATTTATTACTAGAGATTCGATTGAAATACCCTAGAAACGTATTTGTGTACTCTCTATTTATGGGACAAGATCATTTCTTTTCATACTAGTAGATTAATTGAAAATGTGTATATATATATATATATATATAGTTTCAGGAATAATTAGTGAGAATAATTCTAGGATATTATTTATTACTAGAGATCCAATTGAAATACCCTAGAAACGTATTTGTATACTCTCCATTTATGGGACAAGATCATTTCTTTTCATACTAATAGATTAATTGAAAATGTGTATATATATATATATATATATATATATATATATATATATATATATATATATATATATATATAGTTTCAGGAATAATTAGTGAGAATAATTCTATTATTTATTACTAGAGATCCGATTGAAATACCCTAGAAATGTATTTAATGGTATCGTGATGGTATCAAATGTCACTTTTGTGTACTTTCCACTTACGAGACAAGATCATTTCTTTTCATATTAGTAGACTAATTGAAAATGTGTATATATATATAGTTTCAGGAATAATTAGTGAGAATAATTCTAGTGATATTATTTATCACTAGAGATCCGAATGAAATATCCTAGAAACGTATCATTTAACGGTTATCACGATACATAGATCGTTAATCAAAACATTTGTAATTACACTAATGTTTGGATATCGAGTTTCACTCGCCTATAGTTATATCGCCTATAGTGATTTTAATCCACGATTTTGAAGCGATGTCGTAAAACTCGTATTTTAAGTGGAAAAGCTTTTAACGCAATTTTCGTAAGTTATCATAAATCGAAGTTGGAAGTTATCTGCTGTATTGTGCACGATCCTCGTAAAGATGGAGTAAATGTCAGAGGAATGCCAAGAAAACGGTTCTGGGAAGCTCTGAGAAGATAGAAGAGAGGGACAGAGACAGAGATTAAGATGACATTAGACGACAAAGATATTTTTTTTTCCTTTTAGAAAAGTTTAGGAAAGGAAAAGCGAAAACTTCTCTCAAAAGTAAAGTTTGGATTATAGGGATCTATCAATAGGGAATAATACCAATTGTAAAAATTCTAAAAATATAAGAAATTTAAATCGTATTTTTTTTAATCGTTATATTAAAAAAAAATAGTCTCGCTTATTTAAAAATTTAAAAAAACCTGAACATCATCATCAGAGTATCCAATTTGGACTAATTTATGGTTATTCAAGCTTGAAAATGAGGAAATAAATTTTTTTGGACCAAGACACATACATATATATATATTTATAGAAATAATTTATAGAATAATTTCGTCCGTTTCGATCTCTTGATAAAATCAACCCCATGGGGATAAAATTACCCATTTTTTTTTTTTTTCAATAAACAGGCTAAAATTGACTCAACAGGACTCACAATTCGGCTATAAATTAAATCCTCCATCCACCGCCATCCAATGGCCGTTCATTCAAAGAGATAAGTGACACTATTTTTTGGACGAAATCCAGAGGACCGGAGGATTCTTTATTACCGAATTTTATACGTGACCTTTCGTCGCTTCCCATTCGAATCTTAACGACTCCCCCTCTCCAAATTTCATACAGCAACATCCTTATCCTTATCCACATCATTATCTTTTTATCTTTCAATTTCCAATCGAAGAAAAATCAAATTTATCCAAGAAATGAGAAATCGTTCGTATCGTGACGCATGCGCACCATGCGCGAATAGGAATTTTTCTAAACTACTACTACAACGCCGCAGCAACGCTTATCTCGTCCGTTGCGAAGCAAATAATACTTGGAGGCCCTGCCACGCTTATGAAAGAATTAATAATCGCAAAATGGAGTTTTACGACGCACTCTGCGAGCTTCATAACACGCATTACACGAGAAACCATTCGCACTTTTTGAAGAGAAATACGAATCTCTTTAAATATATATATATATATATATAATGAAAATATTTTCTTCGAATTTTCAAAATCAAAGTTTCCCCGTTTTTTCTGTTACAGAAATTGGAGTACCGAAATACATGCAGCTCGTGAACGTAAGTTCTACTTATCCTTCTTAATTTAATTATAAATATCTTGAATACGAAAAGCGCGATCCATTTATCACGCGCGTGAATTGCACGGTTTAATAATACGTTAATGACACGGTGGACGAGGAATGAATTGGATAATTATGTTATCTCGGTTATCGCGATAAATTATGAGAAATTAGCCCAAGCCTGGTGAACCTGGTAATTTTACAACGGCATACACCTCGATATTCTAATTCTATTCTTACCGCCAATATTTAACCGCGCGTATATACAAAACATATATTTATCCTCCATTACAATAATTAATTATATCGTTACACTTAACGTTTATTAGATCGTAAATATACTTTCTTCTTTTTTTTTTTAACAACGATTTGTAATCTCAATTAGCAGATTAAAAAGGGGGATGCATAAAAATTCATGAGAATTTTCATTTCCATATTCGATTATATAAAAGGTTGATTGAAAGGAGTTTTGATTCAGTTTGCACAGGTGTGCCGATTGAACTCGGATGCAAATTTTTGGATTTTTTTTACGATGATTGAAAAGCACCGATTATCCTAAGAAGGAAATTCATCGTTCCAATTTTATATTTAACCATAAATGCGTTAAATTTTGAAATAATTAATCCTGGTGGGGAGTATTAATTTTTTCTTTTTCCAGAATTTTATCCAGAATTATCGCTTTTAGAATTCGCCTTAAAAGATCACATCGTTCGAGCATATCGATACTTACCTTGAGAGCAATTATTAAAAATCGTCGATTCTTGGCATCGATTCTTTCGTTGTTATTATAGTTTTAATTGTTATTATTATTATTATATTAAGTCTCGAGTTTGTTTATTTATTAATCGAAGAAAATTGAAGCAAACTCGAGTGAATAATGGACTTAAAAATGTGCTTTTTCAAAATTGAAAATAATCGAAAAAAATGAAATTACAAAATATTTTGTAACAATATATACTTTTTCATAACAATAATCACGAGTTAGAAATTTCAACAATTCCAAAGTTGACAGAGAAAGACAAAACGAAAGATAAACGAATTTCGATCGTAAATTAATATTACTTAATTTTTCCAAAAATCTTTCGACAATATTCCAAGCTTGAACCTTTTTATTTTGAAATGAGAAACGAGTGCTGCGATACTCGTTAATTCTGGTTATTTTTTTTTTTACAATTCCTTTTTTTCCGAATAAAAAGATTGGACGGGTTGTTTGGCGACAAAATGGAGTATTTTCGCGCGCACCTTTCACTCGCAGACGCACACGTTGGGAAATATACTACGGCAGAGATATGTAAATCGCGGGGAGAAAGGTGGGACGAGCGTAGGGAATACTTCACTCTGATGCACTTCTCCCGTGAAACGTATGTTTGCATTTCGTATGGCGCGAATTATTGCCCCGTGTTTTTTGATATATCGCGCGCCACTCTCGTGATAATACGTATATGGGTACGTGAGAAACGATACTTGATAGCGAAAATTGCAATGACCCACAAACTGGAGACTGTATATAATATATATATATGTATATATATTGTGAGAGAAAAGATATTTTGAAAGTGAATGGAAAACGATATTTAATGATGAAATATAATACACTTTTGCCAAGTGGAATATCAAACCGGAGCAATAATGACGTTTGATTGGAATAAAATTTTGTTTTGGAATATAATTATCAATAATCACGAGATACGAGATATTCGGGAGAAATTTCAACTCAACATTTCTCCTAGCATTATTTTTAATTTTGCCAGAAAAATTATCTTTACTAACATCAAAGAATAAAAATATTGACTATTTTGCAACTGTAATTTCATTTTCTTCGATTATTTTTAATTTTGCCAAAAAAATTATCTCCACAATAATTTAACATCAAAAAATAAAAATATTGACTATTTTGCAATTATAATTTCATTTTCTTCGATTATTTTCAATTTTGCCAAAAAAATTATCTCCACAATAATTTAACATGAAAAATAAAAATATTGACTATTTTGCGATTGTAATTTCATTTTCTCCGATTATTTTTAATTTTGCCAAAAAAAATTATCTTCACTATCATTTAACATCAAAGAATAAAAATATTGACTATTTTGTAATTTTATTTTCTTCGATTATTTTCAATTTTGCCAAAAAAATTATCTTCACTATCATTTAACATGAAAAATAAAAATATTGACTATTTTGCAATTGTAATTTCATTTTCTTCGATTATTTTCAATTTTGCCAAAAAAATTATCTCCACAATAATTTAACATGAAAAATAAAAATATTGATTATTTTGCAATTGTAATTTCATTTTCTTCGATTATTTTCAATTTTGCCAAGAAAATTATCTCCACAATAATTTAATATCAAAGAATAAAAATATTTTACAATTATAATTTCGTTTTTTTTAATTTTTAATTTTAACAACAAAATTATCTCCATTTAACATCATTATCCTATCATTTAACATCAAAGAATAAAAATATTGACTATTTTGTAATTTTATTTTTTTCGATTATTTTTAATTTTGCCAAGAAAATCATCTCCACAATAATTTAACATCAAAGAATAAAAATATTTTGCAATTGCAATTTCATTTTCTCCGATTATTTTCAATTTTGTCAAAAAAATTATCTCCACTATCAACATGAAAGAATAAAAATTTCGTTTTAATTTTGCCAAGAAAATTATCTCCATGATAATTTAACATGAAAAATAAAAGTATTTTCCGATCACACGTCGAATTAATTGCTTTAATCAAATTGGTTGACAAACGTGTAATAAAAGGGAATTCAATTATTTGTTTCCGGATCGTTGACATTGTGCCATCCCAAATGTTTCAATTTTCGCATCTCTCCACGATACGTAAGTTGGTCGTTACGTGCATAAACTCGGGAAAGATTAATGCGTAGCACGTTTCAACTCGTTTACATCAGTGAACCATACGTTACGACATGTTAAACACGAGCGTGGTGTTAACAGCGCGTCCATGATATCCGTCCAATTCATAAATTATTAATGGCTTCGTGTAAACCAACTGGCTCGAATCGTTAGCCGGTGATTAAACGGATCAAGGGATCCGAAAATGGACGTAAGACGAAAATATTCTCGATACAAAAGACGAGTTGACGTTCTGGTAATATTTTTGTCCCTTTGTCGCGAAGAGCGTTCGAAAAGATGCAATATATTTCCTCTCCGTGTCTTTACCTAAAACAATATAAAGTGAAAATTAATTAATCCATTCGATATTCTTCCATTGGATATATATATATAGTTTTCTTTTTTAATTCGTCGTTAATTTGCGTATAACAATAAGCCTGATTAAAATGGAATCCTAACCTAACCTAAATTGTTTCCGAAGAAATATTTTTCTTAATAACTTGTCTCTATTAGAATAATATATTATACATAATTATTAATGGCTTCGTGTAAACCAACTGGCTCGAATCCTTAGTCGATGATTAAACGGATCAAGAGATCCGAAAATGGACGACGAAAATATTCTCGATATAAAAGACGAGTTGACGTTCTAGTAACATTTTTGTCTCTTTGTCGCGAAGAGCGTTCGAAAAGATGCAATATATTTCCTCTCCGTGTCTTTACCTAAAACAAAATAAAGTGAAAATTAATTAATCCATTCGATATTCTTTCATTGGATATATATATATAGTTTTCTTTTTTAATTCGTCGTTAATTTGCGTATAACAATAAGCCTGATTAAAATGGAATCCTAACCTAACCTAAATTGTTTCCGAAGAAATATTTTTCTTAGTAATTTGTCTCTGTTAGAATAATAATAGAGAGATTATCTCATATGAGAGAAATGGAATAATAATAATAACGGAAACTTTAAATGATTTCATAAAAAAAAAAAAAAAAAAAAAAAAAATATTCGATTCGAGAAATCAATTTTTGCATGAATAACGAGCGATAGTGGGGCCAGGTTATTATGATAAACGAGGCTCGAAAACGAGGTTTAACCGGGCTGATAATTACTATTCCATACCACGCACGATTCAATTTTGGCCACTCGAAATTCACCGCGTGTTACTAGCCATCTGTTCATCCGGAAGACAACCAATTACAGTGCCATTGACCATGTAACCCAGTCTGACAAATTAAGTTGGAAAAATCTAACGAAATTCCATTCTGCACGAAATGAACATATCTCTGGGTGACAAGAATTTTTATGCAATATAAATGTTTTTTTTTTTTCGCGAACCACGTTCCTCTTCACCGAATTAAAGTCATTGTGATAGTCAGTCAAAGTTTGAAATTTTGTGAATCAATTTCCGATAAATTGATATTTTGATAAATTTATAAAATTGATTTCAGATTTTTATAAAATTCTTTAATCTTGACTTTATTATTATTTTAAATCATTTGTACAATAACGTTATTCATTTGAATGTTTGATTATTAAATTCAATTTGTACAAATTGGATATATTTATAATATTTATAATATTTTATTTCCAATGAGATAAAATATTTTGGTTTTAGGAAAAATATTACATACCGGATGAATATTTTAAAAATTAAAAATTAAAAATTAGAAAAAAAAGAAATTAAAGAGAAATATATTCTTTGTTATTCAAATTTTACGACATGCAAAGTTCAATTACCAATTTACAGTTCATTACACTGTAAAGAGAATTTCCACGGAAATTCAACGACTGATGGATCCTCTTCCTACGCGATTACGCGAAAGGTCGAATGGATATTTTTGCCCTGTTGCGTACAGATAACGTTTCAATAGGAATCCAATAAAGATTCGATATTTTTTATTATAACCGAAAGCCTGCCTTTTTTCCTTTTTTTATTAATAAACTGTTACTCGATTCGACGATAATAGCTCGTAAGATTATCTTGATTTTATTAAATACTTTTTTATGAATATCGGATTAATCAATTCTTTTACGACAGAAAAATATATGATAAAACTTTGTTAAATGAGAATGTATTGTATGGAAGTACGAATACTTTAAATTTTAATCGGAAAAGAGAGAAAGATAAAACTGTTCTAAGAAAAGTGGACCTGATAAAATTCAGATAATAATTAATGTAACAAGTGTTAAGATAGAAGTTAGTGCTAAAGAAGTAAGAGAAGTGGATTTGATAAAGTTCAAGTAATGGTTAGTGTAATTGAGAATTCAGATAATATTTTTAGAGAAAAGTGGACTTGATAAAGTCTACATAATGATTGGTATAATTGGAAAAGAATAATATATGATAAAATAAAATAATCGTTTTTAAAATCTATATTTTATCTATATTTTATTATATTAATAAAATTAAATTTTCATTAAAATAAGATATTTATTATTTACAAATTTTGTAATTCATCTTTAATCATACTTTAGAAAAATTAAATTATGAATAAAAGTTGTTTTTATTATGAACTTCATTATTAATTTCATTTACGAAATTGACATTTATACAGATTAAGAATCAATTAGTCCAACTCACATTTCTGAATCTGTCTTATAGTTTAAAAATCTCTTCGTTGTCAACTTTTAGTTGATAAATCAATAAATCACTATTGAAATAGATATACTTAAGCGACGTGTTAATTGAAATGAAAATTTAAATAATAAAGAAATTTTTGAAGTATGCAAGTAATTTTCAGAAAATATTACCGATTGATTTTTGAACTTTCTATTTATATACAATTTGTTTTCCTGTTAGGTCAAGAATATTTATTTTAAAGAAACGATTCGTTTTTTACAAGTTTTCTTTTCGCTTGAATTTTCCTTTTCCGGGATAAGAAAATGGCGAATCTTCCTTTGTTTTACCTAATAGTTCCCAAGAAAAATTGAAAGAAAATGTTGCGTTACCGGTTAGAAAAGACGAAAATTATTATTCCCAGGATCAGTGGCCTCATCCTTTCACTTGCAAATGCAGCCAAAGTTCAAGAATCTCTGCTTTCTGTTTATGTTCGCGTATTCATATTCAATCGGCAACTTTATCACATTCAAGTCGCGAGACACTCGCACTTCGTGGCCTTAACTTCCTTCGAGACGTAATTATGCGCATATTTAATTCGGAAGGTGGAAAAATGTGAACGTGGCTTGGAATCCGTGTGAAAATGGAAATCTTTAACCATAAACAAGTTTGCCGGACGAAATTCTCGATTTTCAATACGTGACATCACACTATTTGAAAGTAGTAAAAGAGATAAAAAACCAACTGCGGAAAAACTAACACGACACGACTACCACGCCGCCTATTAAGACACTTGTCTTAAGGTACGTTTTCACGCAATATTAAATATCACGATTATCGTCATTATAACATTATATATAACAAATTCAATGATATAATAATGGAAAAAATGTATGATATTTAGTATTGTGATCGAAAAAAATAAAAATTCATTGTCGCGTGAAAATTTATTTTAATATGTATATTCCGTTAGACGGCGTAGTAGTCGTGTTAATACCTTTTCTGTTAACTTTTTCTCCCTCTATTATTCAAACGAGAAATATAATATCGTATATTGAAGATCTAGAATCTTCGTTGACGTAATTAATTATAAATATTAGTGTTTATTCGTTTTCGCTTCGTTTCAACGTTCGTTTTGTGATTGCTTTTTTAACAAAGGAAATTAAATATTATACAAAGAATATATTTTATAATAATAAAAAAATAAATTTCTTCTTATATTTGTTTTATTCATATGAAGAATATGTATGTGAATATTAATTTTTCACTCCTAATATTAATAATTTAAAAATCAAATTGACTAGCTTTTTAATTTTTAAACAATTACTAATATTAATACAATAAAATTTAACTAACCAGTCAATTTGACTGGTTTAAAATTTTTTTTATGTCCGCCATTATTAAAAATGTACAGATATTTTTCTAAAATTAACATAATTATGCACGTATAATTTGCAAATAAAAAAATGCGAATAAAGGAAGACGTTAAGATTTGGAATTAATGAGAACAAAAAACTTTCACTATCATAAATATAAATAACGGTT
Organism: Apis mellifera; assembly: GCF_003254395.2. Taxonomy (NCBI): domain Eukaryota; kingdom Metazoa; phylum Arthropoda; class Insecta; order Hymenoptera; family Apidae; genus Apis; species Apis mellifera. The sequence continues at coordinate 1,025,589 of NC_037648.1, forward strand.
CATTTTCGTTTTTTTTTAACATTCTGAAGTCGTGTCTTGAAGTTAATATAACTTCTTTGAAAAATCGTTAATCGAAATGTGATTTGAAAGGTCACGCTATGTAAAATTTACATTGTGGATATATAATATTTCAAGAAAAGTGAAATGAGACGTGAATGATTTGTCTTGTTCGATCTGTCTGTGCATGATATATATATATATATAGATTATGCTAATAAATCATTTTTTATTTAATGGAATCACCACTGTTTGGCATATCTGTCATTCATCTAGAAGGTTATAATTAAATTTAAATTAGATTAACAATCTTTCTACGATATAAGATTCTTGAGAACAATGAACAGCAATCAACTTCTGTCAAAAATGAAACACATGGTTCATTTAATATCTAATTTCCGGCTACTTGGCAAATTTCACAATCTTGCGTGCCAAATCTTGTCTCGAATAACTTCACCTGGAAGCCATACTTGATCAGGATTTAACGTAATATGCACGAAGTAAGTTTCATATTTCAACCGCATAAAGAGCTTTGTGAATTCGACTATCAATTTATTATTTTTACCTTATTTGTAATAATTTCTTTAAAATTTTCACCTGCACAACTTCGTTTATATACATTTTGATCATATTTTTGGCTCGTATGATTCGTAAATTTTAATGTTTTCGCAAAATTACGGAAACGATCGATTACCTAATAATACAACTCTCTAGGTTATTCATAGACTGTATTAGACTACTATCCACCCTTTATAAGAGTTTTATTTCTTTTCCGCAATCGTAATGCAAAAATGTGATGGAAAAACTTTTAACAGGAAAAAAAATAAATTTTATACAAATGATTCGACATGCAGATATCCGGAAACATGAAATTAATAAAAATTCATGTAGAAAGAGAAAATTTAATATTATAAAAGAAAATAATAATTTGATAAAATAAATTAAAATGATGATATTATTTATCTTCTAAGAGAAAAATTGGAAAATGTTATTGCAACGTAAATATTATTACCAAACGTTTCAATGATTTATTTAATAAATGAATTATCTTTAGATTTATTAAATTACAATATTTCCGTATCTTTTTACATTACTAATTTTATTTTGTTAAAATTCCAGATATCGTTATTAAAAGTCTACAAAAGCTTCTAAATATTTAAAGAAAGAATCATATATATAAATAGATAGATTATTATACGACAGGATGAAACATAATATTCTTCCCTTGTGCATTAAATTCTCTTCGACAGCCTTTTTCACAGTTACGTAAACTGGATTTCAAAATGTTTCTCATTCAATGAATAAAATTTCCATTTAATTAACAGCAATTATGTACATTTAAATTTTACAAGAAAATAAAAACAAGCAAGCTGCGGAAAGTTTCTAATTTTGAAATTATAATGGGAGAAAAAAAATGTCATTTCATTAACCGAATATTGGATTATATATATATAGCACGGAAAAATCTTTGAAAAATAACTAAAAATAATCACTTGGGGGATTTGGGGGAAAATAAATTAGACAAGCTAAGCCAAGTTAAAAATATTTTTCGCTATTGGAAAATTTTATTCGAGAAACACATCGAATGTTAGTTTTTTTTTCTAGTGGAAAAGAAAAATTTAATAATAATAAATATAATTTTGACAGTGTTATATCGAAAATTAAACGACCCAATTTCTAACCATAAGAGAAAGTGAAAAATTTCACTTGAGGAACACGTCAAATGTTACTTTTTTTTTTTATCACAAAAAAATGGAATAATATTTTACACGTCAAAAATCACGAGAGAATCTAAAAATCTGCTAACACCACGAGAAAAATTTTGAAAAAAAATCACGTATCAAACTTATTTATTATTAACAACAAAGCTTGCTGAATGATACGAAATAGAATACATTCTAACAAAAACTTAAAAATTGTTTTAAACTTTTAACTTTCTTTTTGCCTGAAGTAATTACTAAATAAATATTAATTAAAAAATTCTTCGTTTCAGAAATATTGTTACTCTCAAAAAACTTTTGAACGTCGTTCACTACCAAAAAAAGTAGAAAAAAAGAAAAGCTTCATGCGAGGAACACGTGAAATACTATTTTTGAAAGGAAAAAAAAAAAAAAAAAAAAAAAGAAGGCAGACACACTCTGATATACTCACAGACACAATCAAAATCCTAATAGAACGTCCAAGGCTAAACCGTTTGGAAAGTTTCGGTAGCAATATCCCTATACGGTATTAGTAAAGAGCAAGCGAAGTCCATCAGCATCGACCCACGCCAAAACTTCCGCAACGAAGGTACAAATATACGTATATATATACGAAATGACAAAAAAAAGAAAAAAGAAAAAATCAAGAAAAAAAAAAAAAAGGAAGGGAGGAAAGAAGGAAAAGAAAATCTAGCCTCGAGTTCCATCCATTTTCCCTCCATTCAGGAACTCGTGTCCATTGGGAACAAAATACGAGCCATTGAGAAGGCTGGCCTGTCACCCGTATTTGTATCGCGTGCCAATCCTTTTAGTCGATAGATTGATTTCGTGGAGGTCGTTGTCGTCCACGTTAGTAATCCACGACTACCGAACTGGAAGGGAATTGGCACGTGAGATTCTATTTCCTTGTTTTTCTTTTTTCGATTTCGTTGGTAAAAAGAAAAATCATTTTCCTACGAATATCATACAAATTTTCATTGATATTTTCATCATTAATTATTACATTGAACTCAATCTTAAAGTCAATCAATTTATTCCAGATTCCTTGTCCTCATCATATCAATTTTTATTTCATCTTCCCTGTATCCTGTATCAGCATCATCTTCCCATTATATTCATCATAATCATCATCATTTTTCTGTTAAAAGAAAGAAAAGGAGATTGACCAATATGATAGAGAAGAAACGGACAAGTGAATAATTCGATGGAAAGAGAGAAGGCAAGGTTTAATCTTCTTTATGAAAATGAGGTTCACGTTTGAACAGCGAAATGACGGACCCCATGGGAATCAAGAAATCGTTACCTTTTGCTGATGTCAATTTAGCCGGGCCGTAACCATTCTTCTCTGACGCAGTAAAAGTGACAAATGAAGCGAAAAACTGGAACGTCCGCTTGTTTTGTACTGGCAAGTTTTCTCTTGCTCTTTGGTGAGACTTAAAGTTCCACACGGACAATGCACTGAACGTGCTCTTTGTATTGTGACATTTTATTTGTGCGATATTAGAGATGAAATATCATTGGGGATATGTAGTAGTACCATTCTGTTTGCTTTCTGAACTTGTTTTCAGAGAGAAAGATGCAACTGGTAACAAGTGTTCAGTATTTGATTTGATGATTTTTAAACTGATTGTTTTATCAAGTTTATTATTGAAAGTAATAATTATATTATTTATTATTGCAGAAGCTGAATATGATGAAGAAACTTTTAATTTAAAAGATCATTCATTCAAGATTGCATTTATGATAATCCATTCTTCAATTCTTCTAATATTAATCTATTAATAGGAAGGGTATAATAAATCAATATATCAACACAGTTGCCTTGACATAATGAAACATGCTTCTGAATAGATGGAATTCCAAGATACAAAGTCTTTGTCAAGTTAGATATAGCTTTGACTATACACTTTACCTTGAACGATGCTTTCAATATAACTGGATTAAGATTAAAATATCCAATCTAGCACGTTCAATTGATCACAGTGACAGTTACATTTTTACATATACATATATACATTATAATTTCATGAGTTGAATCAATTCATGAATTTCATTATTCCTTATTGTGCAACAATTCATTTTCATTATAGAATCTTTAATAATTTTTGATTCTATTGAATTTGAAATCGTGACTCAACATTCTAATATCAAAATGCTAATCATATTCTATTTTAATTTTGAACTTTTTCGATAATCGATACTTTCCACCATTATATTAAAATTTTATCGATCGACGTAGCAAGCAATCGAAATTTATACGAGATTCAAGTTGCACGATAATATTAACCACTTAACGTTCAACACGCCTACAACAAGAGAGAATTATACGTGTTCTCGAGCTTGTATCATTTACTCGCTTTAAATATTGATCCGTGGCTCCGATATTTTTCACGGAAGTGTATGCAAATTTATGCTAAAAATACGCGCGATCGTTATTTTTTTTTTACGAATTTTTTACCAAACTTTTGCGAACAATTTACACTTTGTCCATGAATACAAATTTCAATTTTCTTTTAAAATAACACGGCACGTTCGTTCGTTAAAATAAAACCCGACTTTTTATCTATTAAATCAAAAATATTAAATTATAGATAACGTTAGAAATTCGCATTAGAAATTGTGCAATGTTGATAAATTATTTTAAATTAGAAATTAAAGAAGAAAAAAAAGTAAGAACACAAGAAAATTATTTTTACTTGTTTCCTTAAAAAAAAAAAAAGAAAGAAAGTTCATTAATACGAGCATGCTTTTTTCTCGAGCACGTTTTAAATTCACGCGTCTATATATAGTATCCTATAGATAGTTATCGCGGACAATTAACGATATTTCCCCGGTATTTTTATGCGTTCGATCCACCGTTTGCACAAGGATCCAGGTTAATTGCCGATCGTGAAATGCACGCTATCAATAACGATTACAAATCCGAGAGTGTTTATCGAGCTAATTAGTATCGTATACTTGGCGCACAGCCAATTTTTAAAGGGTGATAAAACGGAACGATCACAATTAGTTCCGGTAATTGAGTGTTTACAATATCGACGGTTCATTGATGCGCTTCCCTCTCCCTCCTAGAGGGTATTGAATGTTAAGCGGCGTGTAAAATTACTTGAATATTTTTCCCTTTTCTGGAAATATTGGGGAAATGTTGATAAATGATTGATAAGTTAATGTTATGTGGAAAAAGAATGTTGAAAGTTAAAAAAAAGAGGATTCGAGATGCAATGAAATAGAAAAATTAATTTATTTATACAGAACTGATTGCTATTAAATTTGGGAAAATCCTGTAAAAAATTGGTATGTGATTCAACTTAATTAATCTTGACTCATGTTACTTGTAAACATCTAATATTTTCCTTTGCAATTATTGTATTAATGTTATGTGAATGTGGAAAAAAAGTATAGGTAAGAAAAGTAAAAAAAAAAAAAAAGAGGATGCAATGAAGTAGAAAAATTAATTGATTTATACAGAACTGATTGCTATTAAATTTGGGAAAATCCTGTGGTAAAAAATTGGTATGCGATTCAACTTAATTAATTAATTACTTGACTCATGTTATTTGTAAATATCTAATTTTCCTTTGTAATTATTACAGATTTGAATATTTTGTTTTCAAAAAAAAGAAAAGAAAAAAAGACATGAAAGAAGGTTCACACAAAGTGAAAAATAATTAAACATTGATCTATGCGAATATCGATGATCACATTTCTTCTCTCCTATCTTGAATTATTTGAATATTTTTCCCTTTTCTGGAAATATTGGGAAACGTTGATAAATGATTGATAAGTTAATGTTATGTGGATGTGGAAAAAGAATATAGGTGAAAGTTAAAACAAAAGAGGATTCGAGATGCAATGAAGTAGAAAAATTAATTGATTTATACAGAACTGATTGTTATTAAATTTGGAAAAATCCTGTGGTAAAAAATTGGTAATGATTGATAAATGATGATAAATGATAAATGATTGATAAATTAATATTATGTGGATGTGGAAAAAGAGTATAAGTGAAAGTTAAAAAAAAGAGGATTCGAGATGCAATGAAGTAGAAAAATTAATTGATTTATACAGAACTAATTGCTATTAAATTTGGGAAAATCCTGTAATAAAAAATTGGTATGTGATTCAATTTAATTAATCTTGATTCATATTATTTGTAAATATCTAATACCAAATTTTCCTTTATGATTATTACAGATTTGAATATTTTGTTTTCAAAAAAAAAGAAAAGAAAGAAAGAAAGACACGAAAGAAAGTTCACACTAAGTGAAAAATAATTAAACATTGATCTATGCGAATATCGATGATCGCATTTCTTCTCTTCTATCTTGAATTACAAAAAATTACTCAAATATTTGTTCCTTTTCTGGAAATATTAGGAAACATTGATAAATGATTGATAAGTTAATTTTATTTGGATGTGGAAAAAGAGTATAGATGAAAGTAAAAAAAAAAAAAAGGATGCAATGAAGTAGAAAAATTAATTGATTTATACAGAACTGATTGCTATTAAATTTGGGAAAATCCTATGGTAAAAAAATATGATTCAACTTAATTAATCTTGACTTATATTACTTGTAAATATCTAATACCAAATTTTGCTTTGTAATTATTATAGATTTGAATATTCTGTTTTCAAAAAAAAAAAAAAAAGAAAGGAAAGAAAGTCACGAATGAAGCTTCACACAAAGTGAAAAATAATTAAAAATTGATCTATGCGAATATTGATGATCACTTTTCTTCTCTTTCATCTCGAATTACAAAAAGAATTTGCATCGACGTATTATACTCCTTGCAATTCCCCCATGAAAAAAAAAATGAAGAAAAGAAGAGAAGAGAGAGCAAAGAAGAAGTGCATAGGGGTATAAGAAGCAAACTCTCTTATAGGTCAATGGATCCAGGGGGAAGGTTCGAGTGCTTAAGGAAGCCAAGAAACCGGTAGGATTATAATACCGGGTGAAAAGATCCTTAACAAACGTCGTAAAACGGGTAGTCTTGGATTTCTGGCTAAAGAAAGAACCGGTTCCAGCCTCTTCTGATGAATGTAATTAAACGTTAAAGTATTGCACTTACGCGTTTGTACTTGAATTGCGGACGGGGACGAAAGCAATTAGAAACGAGGGGAAAAGAAGAAAAAAAGGAAGAAGAAGAGGAGGAGGAGGAAGAAAGAAGAAGAGAAAAGAAAAAGGAGCGAGAATCGCGTGGCGTTGATGGCTAAAAAATAGAGCCGTGCAACAGGCCCGAAAATGTCGAGAATTCTTTCAGAGGAGCAACGAGGGAGAAAGATTAATTAAAAGAGCAAAATCTTGAAATCTACTGATATGAAATATCGATAATATGGAGTTGGTAATGACATTTGTCGTATCGTTACGCATTTTCATGTTTTATAAAGATATATTTTGATAGATGTAACGTGGTTTATCCAACTTTTTCCTTTCTACTTCTTTTTTAGCGACGTTACAACGTATAACCACGGAATGGAAGGAAATACGAGATCTAATTTTCAAAATGGCATATGAGATTTCATCTCTAATGGGATTAGACATGCCCCGATAGACCTCTTGTTAATAATGCTAGAAGAATCGTAACAATCCCATCTTTGGGGATATAAATTACTTTGGGACGTATTATCTTAATAGTTCTGGAGGGGACTCGAGAATTTTTACAACAGCGTTTCTCATTCTTCCACTTTATAACTTAAACCTAGACTTGCATATGCGTATATATGTATATATTGAAATTATGTATATTTGGACGCGATTCAAATGTGTTTGGAATAGTTGAAAGGGGTTCGTGTACTCTCATAATCGAATAAAAAAAAAAAAATGGAAATTATTTGAAATAAATTCCATTTTTACGAGAAGAATTTATTTTATATATTTATATAATTTTGTATTTAAAAGTATCTATATTTTCAATGATTGTTTAACATTTGTGCAACTATTGTGACGCGAGCAAGAGATGACAGGAAAACGGAAATCCCTTTCGTGCCGGGAAGCCATATTCTCTTATACAAGGAGGATATGTACTATTGCGTGTGAAAGGCATAACAATACTGTATAGAATCTACATATTGTGCGGCTTCGCATTACAGTGTTTTATTTTCCTTATGGAAATATCGTAAGCTCGAAGTGAAACAGGTTAACATTGGTGATAATAATTGCGAACACGCACTCAATCTTATTATTATCCTTATTTCAACTAATTACAAATTTTTACCTCAATAATCGAGATAAGGGTTAAAAATTTATAGGCCATAATGAAATTACATGTTTTATACCTGTCCATATATGATGCATCATGTTGTGATATGCACGATTTATATTTTAAGAATAAGTTGGAGCGAAGATAAGGGTAATTACGTTTTTTTGTAAGAAAATTTTCCAGCTTGACGCGTATAATTTTTTATAATTTCTCCCATAATTTATCACCCGATCTCATCAGAGATTTGTCTGCCAATTCATGGAGAATTAATTTTCTTTTCCAAGTACGGTTACCCTTGTGAATAAGTTACGTATCAGATTAGATTGTAATCAATTATGTTAGCAACGAATGAGATGATTTTCTTCTTAATATTTGAATGCTTATCACGAACAAAGTAACGAATACTTATTTATTATCCAATAAAAACTCATTATTTAAATTACTCTGAATGAAATTTTTCATTTTAATAATAATTTTAAAAATAAATTCGTCACGTAGACTTTAAGAATCAAAATTATTGAAAGTAGGAATGAATATTCAATTTTATAGAATTAAATATTATTTTAGTGAAAAAAAAAAAAATAATCGAGTATCAAAAGATAGACTTATACCGAGCGTCGACATCTTACCGACAATAAGACACGTTTGATACATTTTTAATCCCAACGATTTCTCCATCCCAGTTAATTACTTATTTAATAAAAAATACGAATGAAAAAAAAAGAAGGATTAAAAAAAAAAAATACTTAAACACGACATCGAGATAATTTCTCCGCATTAACTTCCTCCGTTTCTTATTATACACTTCGAGGCTCGAGATTAAGCGTTATCATTCCCCGTTTCGAAGTTCCACACATTGGAACGGCCAATTAACGAAAGTTTATGGGTAACCTGTATCCTGAAGCCACTCGAACGCTCGTGGGAGGGTTCAATTTATTTCGAGATTCTCGACCGCGTTTTTCACCGAGACTGTCCTCTCATTTGCATCGTGGAAGCATCGTGCTGTTCCTGGTGGGGGGCAATAGGTGCCCCTTCGACGTCAGGAGCGGCTGAAGTTAGGGGCGACTATGTTTATTATAAAAATATACGTATATTATCATTCTTTTTTTTTTATAGGAAAAAATAAATTATTTCCATACAGTGAAAATATGAAATAGTGATATTCGATTGTAATAATTGACGAATTCGCGAAATAAAGATAAATGAGAAGATAAATCGATTTATTTCACTGAAATTCAATGCTGATAATTATCTTTGCTATATACGTTAGCTTTGTGCTTATTCGTGAAATAAAATATTAATCTCGAAAGAAATATTTGTTCTTTAAGAATCTTTGTTTCATTTTATAAAATATTTCATTTGAGTTATGAGTGTTCAAAACTGCAATGAAGTAAAACATAAGTTCTTGATTAAATAATATCGAGTTAAGAGGTTAGAGGATATTTTTTGGAAGGAAGGGGGGAATCAATCTAGATACAGCACTGAAACCGCTCACCCGCTAAGACAGCAACCCTCATTATCGTGAGTGTTTTAGTTTCCTTTGACTGAAATAATTATCGTACGCTTCTTTTCTATCATATCGAATTACAAATATGCGTTGCAAAAATGATGGATGCATCGAAGGAGGTAAAGGACGATCTCGTGTTAATAATAAGATTTTGATCGTGTTGAATCATTTATTTTTATCTCGAAATTTTATTAACGAAATTCTAATCGATCAAAATAATTAATATTACCTTTGTTAAATAATATCTTCAAGTCTAGAGACAAAAACGAATATCGAATTGAAATTTGCATCGGATAGAGAGCTATCTCACTTTATGAGATAAAACTCAAATTGCTGGTAACTTAATAAATTTTAATTGATATTTTTTTTTTTTAGGTTTCCTAGATTTACTTTTGCTAGATTCCTAGATTCTAGATTTTTAGATAATTTTTAGATAATGATTTATTTGCAACGTATTTACTAAAGATCTTAATTGAGAATAATTAAGAGTAATAAAATTAATTTACTAACGTGGATATAATTACAGTATATAAAATTTTCATTACCATATTATACGTAAATCAACACTCTTATTCCGATGCATTGTTCTACGCGATATTTTAATTATACTCCTTAACTCGCTTATTTATATATATTCGAGATCCAGTTTTAAATACGTTACATGAATTACAATAAAGAGAAATAATTCTTTTTAATATAAGAAAATAAATTTTCATATACGATTTTGATTATTTTATTCGATTATTATGTTAAATTAACACACGAAAATATTTTCACAAAATTTCAAATAATTTTCAAAACGAATAATTGCGAGAAAAATAAATTTTTCCTAAAAAATTAAATTCGCACAATCGTATTGATATTATAATTGTCATTCATAACCTAAAACGTATAAAACACTTTGATTTAATTTCGAATTCTATACATTATGAATGAAAGAAATTAAGAAATATATAATTTTGTAAATCGAAATCAAATAACTCAAATATGTAACAAAGAAAGAATATTAACAAAAGAAAGGACGTAAAAATAAATATCGTAACACGAACGATAACGCGAAATATGTCAAATTCACATCACGATCCATGGCCTACTGGCTGCGAATTGCGAAATGGGAAAAGAAGGTCACGTTTCCGGGGTTACCGACCATAACACGAGAATCCACTAAAAGTGCGCGGGCCATTTAAAATTCTATTTATTTATTTATTATTATTATTTCCATGCACTATCCTTGTAAATTATAAATTATCGTTGCAAATAAAATTGTTGGAATGTAATATGCAAGGAATAAAAAAAAAAAAAAATTAAAAGAGATATCGAAGTTGAAATAACGAAGAATATTTTAAAATGGAGCGTATAAAAATAAAAAAAGATTGAAAAGAAACGAGAAAATAGTGAAAAGGCATAAAATTGATAATACCTATTTTCAGGGCTAATATTGTCATACCGTGTTTTATAGTATCCCCGACCGATAAATCAGAATTTATGTCCAATTTTACGTGGTAAAGCTGCGGTATAAAATAGATCGTGGCACGGCTATAAATTGAGAGAGAGAGAGAGAGAGAGAGAGAGAGAGAGAGAGAGAGAGAGAGAGAGAGAGAGAAGAAAAGAAAAAAAATAAAAATTGGCAAACAATATTTTCTCGTGAACAAGGATCCGCTTTCAAAAAACTACAATTTTAAAGTATCGAATCGAGGAGGTCCAAACATGCTTCTCGTTTTCCTTTCAACAGGTTGCTAGTTGTTCATACTCACTATACAACACACGCGTCTTTGTTGTACTAGGAGTAGATTTCACGATTTTTCCTCGCCGCTTCGGCAAATTGCTTCTTGAAATTGGCCCATAATAAAAGATAAATAACGGCAGCTAGCACGTTTGATCCATTTCACTGCAATAAAGATATCCATACATTCATCTCGTTACATCTGCTTACACATAGAATTTCGACGATAATGAAAGATAAATTATCAGAATTTTATTCACTCTTTATTTTCGATATCGAGATTATCGTTGCTCGAGTAAAATTTCTATCGCGAACAACACTGGATCAACCAATGGGAGAGCTCGAACGATTCTTCTCATTCTTTCTTCCGCGATAATTTCCTTGCTTCTTTTTTCATCGCGTACATTTACACGCGAGAGTTTAAATTTAAATCACTCATTCGAAAATGCGAACCGTTTTTAAAATTTAATATCATAATAAATATATATTACAACGACACACTCGATACAGCGGTAATTGTCCACGGTACGATTTATCGGACAACGCAATATTGCCATAAAACGTCACGTGACGGCCGCAATAACTTTAACCAACCAATGAAACTTCATCCGTTCACGACACAACTTTCGTACGTACACACATACGCGATCTTGTACATATGTATATACATACATACGATCAAACGCGTGTGCAACTATCCACCCACGCACAGTAATTCGAATCGTGGAAACGTCGTATACGAAAGTTGGCTAATTTCACGCGGACGCGTTCACAGCAATGGCGGATTCACACCGCCATGATAGAATTCCAAATCACGCACGCGATGAGAATCCCTGACGAAGAGGCCAATCATAATCGCTTCGACCAATACCGAATACAGATCAGCCGTGTTAGAGCTATCGTCTTCTTCGAGTTTTCTTTTGAAAAATGTATTTTTTTCATTTTTTTTCTTCTTTTTTCTTTCTTTCTTCAGAAATTAATCTAACTAGATAGCTCGTCACGGGACGACGGAGGAGTGGATGTACGTGCACGAGAGCGGGAATCTAACTTTGCCTCGGGCCTCGAACAGATCTCGTAGATTTGTGGAGAGTAATTTTAATTTTTAAACTCGAAGATATATTTGCAACTTTGTGAAATTCGCATATTAATTCATTCGAAAATACATATATATATATATATTCAACGAATATTATAAAAAAATAATTATTTTATTCTTCGTTTAACTTTTTTCCATAAAATTCAAGATAAAAAAAAAAATATCGTTAAATCAAACGTGACACGATCCTCGCTAAATCGAGAGCCTCGTTAATTTATATCAAACGAAACCCACGAAGATCGCCCCCGGAAACCTTGCACTCCAATCTTGGAGGAAATCGATTTCCATTTGTCGCCGCATTCTTCAACACCGTTACCAACTTCTTCCATGAATTTATCAAGCCCGTATCTCACCGAGAAAGCAGTAAAACGTCTCTTAATTATCGATAATTCCCAAACTTCCCAATTATCCTCCCAACCATATAATTTTCCCGAACTTTTAAAATTATTACATCTCACCTCGATTTATTCCTCGCTTCGGAAAAAAAAAAAAAAAAAAAAAAGTAACTCTCCTCTCCCGTGCATAAAACTGCAAAAAAATTTTTTTTTCTAATCCTTTTCCATATTAAATCCCAACACAACGATGATCGATAATAATTAAAAAATTTTTAGAAATAAAAATTCTCGCATCCAAAAAAAAAAAAAAATAATAACCTCCTCTCTCGTCGCAGGAAAAAAAAAAAAAAATTTTATTCGCATCGCATCCCCGTTTACCGTTCGAATAATCAAATCTGGGCGAATCACAATTTCATTGACTTTCCGACTCCGTGATTTAATCGGCGATCAATCGGTCGCGAGCGTGGCCGGGCAAGGAGGATCGAACCAATCAGACGAGCGGGGAACGTTCCAACTCTTAATTGCTCGTAATTGCATTTTTTCTTTTTTCTTTTTTTTTTCCCCCCCCTCCCCATCCGTTTCGATGCGGTGGACGGACACAAGCCTGGACAGATTTCATATTCGTATGTAACACACGTGAAGAGGGAGATAAAGAGTGGGAGAGAGAGAGAGAGAGAGAGAAAAAGAGAGGTGAGTGGACACATCGATTTTCAATTATGGTTTATATTCCGTGGTATCCGTCGCATTGGCGAGAGGTATTATTTTGAATTAACGTGCCGCATTGCGACTTTAGACCCCGTGTATTCTCTCTGCGGATGTCTCATGATTCGGAAGTTTAAACCGCGTCCTTGTATTATTGGGCCGGGGGAAATAATTTTGTTTAACCGGGAAACGTAGAGGGAATTCGTTTGGTGGAAAAGAAAAAGAGAGAGGATAATAGTAGTTACGAATTTAGGGAACGAATTTAGAATTAATTCGATTGATTAAAACTCGAATTCCGAATCTGTTTGAACGTATTTATTGAAAATTCAGAAGAGAAGGGGGAACGGAATCAATGTTCGTAAAATATTACTAAACTCGATCGAAAGTTAAGTCAACTCCGTTTAATACGAAATAACCAAATAACCAAATACACGTGTCGCTCTTGAAATTTTTATTCCATAAAAATTACCAGATACGAGTCTCCTCGAGAATTATTAATCGTACAATTTTCATAAGTTCTTTCTTCTCGGTTACATATTCGCACGATGATACCTTCTGTCGATAAAAATAACTATAATATATACATACATATATATATATATATATATATACGCATAAAAATTTTCACGGTAATATTATTTCCAAAGATATCCCCCCCTTCCCCCTCCTCGTGAGGATAACGAGATATTCACGTAACATTTTCACGGTTGAACGGCGGGGCGGATCGATTCCCGGCTGTGTATACCTGCGGAATACCTAAACAGATAGGAGAAGAGCGGCCAGCCACCGTTTCCACGCGCCGGCGAAACGAATTCACCTGGCCTGGCTCTCCGTTTTAAACCATCCCTCCAATCGCAAAAACCTGTTCCGTGTTTCCCTAACGTAACGAGAAAGGTTCTTATCGCGGCTGCCTATAAAGCGACGCGGTTCGTTACAGTATTTCGCGCGCAGCAACCTTTCCCTCTCTCTCTCTCTCTTTCTCTCTTCTCCCCTCCCCTCGCTTTCCTGCCTCGCCAAAAAGAGCAATTTCTCGCGCCCTTTTGATTCCGCTGCTTTATGCTCTTTCTCTCTCTCTCTTATTCGAAACGGATCAACTACGATTTTCAGAACCGTGTACACATATACGCGGATATACAGTACAGTCTCGTCGGTAAGTAAGAGTCGATTATCAGCGAAGTTTTTGTTTCGAGAAAACAAATATTATTGGGATCTTTGGATTGGAATTATATTGTATTGTATTATTAATGATCGGATAGATAGTTGTTAAGATGAATTGGACGAATGCTTCGAGTTTTATTATCGTCGTTGTTGTTGTTTGAAAAATAGAATATTTTTTGGAAGAAAAATGGAGAAACATTGATTTAAATTATCTACTAAGAAATGAGAAGAATCTTGTAGATTCCTGATCGCTGTTTTCCAATCGATGATTCGTCGAGATATACTTATGAACGAGAATGTACTCTACGCGCCGCTTCACCTGTTTCCAGTTTTTCCAAACATGGGTCAAAGGAGGAAACGCGCGTGCAAAGTTAAACAAATGGATGAAACGAGAGGTGGAGAGGGGAGGGGGAGAGGAAATGCATTTTCCAGAATACTTGCAATTAACGAAATGTGCATGGTATTTTCTAAAAAAAAAAAAAAAAGAAAAAAAATAAGATAAAATTATCCCTTTCGAAAGGAAGCGTTCGATTAATTGTTCTTTCTTTCCTCTTTTCTTTAATATAAATAAAAAAATAGTTTGGCTCAGGTCCGTGGGCACGCCACCGCCCAAAGGACTCACGGGTACCGGGGCTAAATGGAATAACCGTGTCCCCGATAACCGCAAGTCCCCCTTGCGGGAAAATTATTCTCATTAACGATCACGATGATGATGATGACGATGATGATGAAAGAAAAAATTAATAGCGAGGCAAACGATATGGAATAAAAATCTTTAATCCATCTTTAATTTCAATAATTCATTTTTCCAAAGTATTTCAATCCGCTTGATTACCCACCGAGAGTAAATTATTATTACAGTTAGTACCGTATAATTGCCGATAGAGGGCGTCTTGTTCTCTACAAAGAATAAAAAAGGAAGTAAATTGCCACGGTAGCAAGTTTCTCGTGCCAAATTTCCTCAAGATTACATCGTTTCGCGTAAGATTAACACAGATCCCCCTCCCCTCCGAGGGATTAAAAACGGAAAAGGGAGAAACAAAAATTCCCTAATTTTCCATTCTTCTCCTTAAACGGACCAAGAAATTCTCTCTTTCTCTCTCTCTCTCTCTCTCCCTCTCGAAGCCATACGTATCTTCTTTTCTCGTTTCCACGGAATATCTCGTTTCCCTTAATGAATAAATGAATCTCGATCAAGGGTAAAACTACCACCACCACTACACAGAAGATACAATTATACACTCCTCGACTCCTCGTTCTTCAACAGTTTCAAACGAGTATGAATAATTCATAAAGGGCCACGGTCGCTCCTCTCGATCATTCTCACCGGGATCTTCAATTTTTTTTTTTTTTTTTTTCTTCCTTTTCCCCTCTTATCGATCAATTGCATAATTGCACGAGAACGATCGTCGATCGCGACGGAAGGAATGTCGCGAGCACCGTCGATCCCACAATTCGACTGGAATACGAGCAAAGAGGATGCCTCGAAGAGAGAGAGAGAGACAGAGCGAGAGAGAGACAGCATAACTCGGATCGATGCTCCACTTTCCTTGGGAGAAATCTTCAGGATTTTTAGATGGCGCGTCCCGACCACGAATCACTATTATTCTATTTTCGCGATGGAAATCCGCGAGTGGACGCTGTTTGCCATTCCCTACGTGCCCTTTACTTTGCCCGGGCTCGTTGTTTGGCTTGCGGCTTTGATTAAATTTATCCCTCCCCCCCTCCCCCTCCACTTCGGTTTGGAATTTTCGTTTTTACCACACAGACCGGTGTTGGCAACTGATTAGATCCGGGGGAGGGGAGGGTGGAAGTTGACTTGATCAGAGGTCATCTCGTTCAAACATTGATATCAGATGTGCAAATAACTTCTTTTTTTTTTTTTTTTGTTTTCCAAATTCAAAATTTTATTAAGGTAAATTACAGGTTTTCCTCTGACTCAGCCTAATCTCCTGAAACGCAAAAAGTAAACATTAAAATTGTCGGACACTTTTTAAAAACGCTTTTCCAGATGGCTGAAGTAATTTATTTACGTACCTAAAAAAAAGAAATTTTTTTTTTTTTTAGGTACGTAAAAAAATTTCTTTTTTTTAGATACGTAAAAAAATTTCTTTTTTTTTTTTCTTTTTTAGAAACTTTCCGTTAGATTTTTCTTTTTATAGGCTCTTGAAATACAGAAAAGAAAGAAAAAAAAAAATGAAAAGCCGCGATACGTTTATGAACTTATGAAAAAAATTTCTTTTTTTTTTTTTTTTTTTTTTTAGAAACTTTCCGTTAGATTTTCCTTTTTATAGGCTCTTGAAATACAGAAAAGAAAGAAAGAAAAAAAAAAATGAAAAGCCGCGATACGTTTATGAACTGGATCGGATTATCTTTCCCAGGATGTGGTAATCCTGTCATATTAGGAGAACTGCATCGGGCCTAACGCCAGAATGGTTGCGGCCAGTTACGCCAGCAGCTGGGTCGTGCGAGTCGATAACAGGGAGAAGCAGGAAATGTGGATCGATAGAGGCGAGAGCCCAACCTTCTCGAATCCGCGATAGGTGATAACTGGTGCAGTGTCTCGAATCGAGCGAAAAAATGTACATCGAACGATCCTTGGTCAAGATCGATTCGAATATTTAATTCGACACGATCGAAATCCCCGATTTAATCCACGAAATCTCACCAAAAAGTTAAATTTAAATACTTTCGAATCGAATTTTACCCTTAATAAATAAATTCCTTCTATAATTCAATGTCTTAATTTAAACCTAGTTAAAACCGGATTAATTTACCACGTAAATGGACGAATTAAAGGGCATAACGTTATCCAAATACAAAGAGAGGTATTCGACCATCACCGGTTCGAATAACCGGTTCGATCGAAGATGGAAAATTAAATTCTTCGCCAATCTCCCTAGACCGTGTTGCAAATCAATCTCGAACGGGTTAGGTGTCGATGGCAAATATTTCATAATAACCGAGTTACGTGCCCCGTGCTTTGGATTGGCCGGCGACGATGTTACGCGTCAACGTTTTCCCAACTTTTTTTGATCTGTTCGCGGCAGGGCGATTCCCCCGTCAAAGCGTGCATCGAAATGCAACGCATCCGGTATTATGCGCTCGCATAAGAGCGCCGATATCGAGGAACGTTGGTTGCGTACATGCAAATGAGAGAATGTGTTGGTTACGTGAAACGGAACGCTTGAACGCTTGTTTCGTGTCGCGTTGTGGCGTTGCGTAATCGGATATTTTATTATGCAACGTGTTAAAACCTCGCACTCGACGATTTTGATATTAAATTTGTCGGGGCAAACGAGTTTTCGATTTCTTTTCTTCTTCGATTTTGGAGAGGAATGGATTCTTATTTATTTTTTTTTTTTTTTGACGACGTGGAGATATTGGAAAGAAAAATTTGTTTCGAAAGAGAACCGTATTTCCTAACGATAGGATAAATTTCAAAATTTATTAGATTGGCCGTCTTGCTTGTAACAACGATCGGTAAATAAATCGAGCGAGTCGTTATATCGCTTAATTCGCTAAATTTACGATATATACATCCTTCCCCCTCTCCTTGGCCCGGGAGTAATTTCGATTTATGACGCGCCGATAAAGCAGAGTGCGCTAATTAACCTTCGTAAATAGTTTGTAAGTACATTTTCGAAACAACACTTGGCAAGCTACTTCCCTACCTCCCTTATATTCAAAATTTCACGAATCCGTGTCCGAATCCATTTGCAGAATTGTGCACTTACGGTAGAATTATTTGATCACGTTTCTCGGAAACAAATGCGAATATTCGACGAGGATTGTCGGTCGATCACTTCGAGCGACTCTTTGCGTGAACGGATAACAAGGAAATATTTACATTGAGAAACGCACGCTCGATCGATAATATTTACAACGATTACTTGCTACGTGATAACATCGTTAATAGGATTCCTTTTTTTTTTTTTTGAAACCATAACTGAGTTGAGTTTATACGTGTAAAGGTGCGACTTACATATTGCTTATTTACGCGTGAACGTTTCGATTCTGTTTTTCGAACCATGCCCTATAACGAGTTTAACGTAGCAGAACAAAGGCACGACCCATATCCACGTAGTTTAAATATATTCTTTCTTATCGAATGTTCTTTTTGTTCACAACGATTAAAAATATCGACGATGGTGTTTTTAAAACATATTATCTCGATTTACGAATTAATTATCCTACGATACACGATAAAAAATGATGGTACTCGTATCGCATAGAATCGTGTAAAATATTTTTCCAAATATTAAATTCCTTCTTCGCAAATAATCCGTGCGATTATCGCGACCTCCTCTTCCTTTATTATTTCCAACTTTGCATAACGAATGACCAAATGACACGTTGCGAAAGAGCACAGGCGAGGAACGATAGAGAGACGCAAGCGAGGGTGGTCGAGATGGTTGAAAAGTTAGGTTCACGTGGAACGCAAATGACACACTTGCACGAGGTCTCTCTATTGTTCCCCGACATTTCGCTGTCTAGACACTTGTTACGATCGATGCCATTTACCGACAGTCCGTCCACCTTTCCCTTCCCCCTACCCATATTCGATATATCTTTCTACGTTTACTCGTTTTAAAGAGCTCGAATTAGTATAATTGCCTCGCTCGCGAGACAGAATTAATCTTCCTTCCAATTGTAATTTTTCCCTGTCGAATCGAAATTATTTTTTTATTTATCCGTTTTTCCTTTTATAATTATTAATTATACGTGATTCAAAAGGAGCGTAAGAGGGAACGTTTCTTCGCTAATTTAGAAAATTCGCGTAGACGGATCGAGAGATGGCGCGGCTAGTTGTGTGCATAGATGGATCGATCCAGAGGCGACACCTGTGACAAAAGCAACTTCGTTTCGGGCTATGGCACAAAGGATGCGTGTGAAAATTTAATCATGCATGCGTTCGCCTGTCGACACCTGGTATATACACTCGTTTAAAATTGAAGATCGAACACTTTGTCAAGCTGTATACGGATTGCGGCGGTAATTGAAAGTCGCGCAACGTGAAAGAATAATCAATTTCGCTGGGAATCGAAGTTTTTGTTGTAAAAATATACGAAACGACCAGATTTACGAAGAATAATCGTTATTTTTTTTCTTTTTCTAAACGATTATTATTGAAATAATTTGAGATTAAGGATTCAAGGTTTGTGTTTGTGTTTCACATTTGCGTGAATATCTTTTCGATCATTCGCAACACTCTATCGACATCGTGATTGTCAGAAATTACCGAAATAACTCATCTCCGTTTAACCGGTCCAATTTACCGGACCTCCATACATTTACATGGATTTTCGTATGCAAATGGGTTAATATAGCCCCGCGATCAAAATTGATTTATGAAAGTGCTCGGTTTCATAAGGTTCTGTTATAAACTGTCAAATTTAATAATCCTTTAATTTAATTTGAAAAAAAAAAAGAACAAATTTTCTAACAAATTTTCCACTTTATAAAATAATATTCCATAAAAATATGCTCTCGATATTGTCCACGAAAATTAAACAAACCTTCGAATACACAAATATAAAATAATAATTCGTTTTATCAAACCTTGGAGAGAAATTTCACGGATAAGATCCGGGACGCAGTGAGAATAAATGAAGGGAACAGTTCCCTTAAAGATTGAAAGCGGCCAACGATCGGGTTAACAGAGTCGTCTGTCTCGTGTACGCTCGTTTCCGTTCCGGAAGTTGCACTCGGTTCCACTCGGTAAAAGCAAACAACAGTAACCGAAGTTGATCGCCGGTGCAAGTGATGCACGCGCAATTTCGCGGCCTCGTAAAAATTTCATAAAATGGCGGAACGACACGCGTCCACGGTAATTGAAATTTTATTGCCATCCCTGTAAAAAGATCTTCTCGGGAATCGGGGCCTCGAAACTCGAATCGGGAGAGGCCGATTATTTCCGACTCGACGAGCATGCTTCTTTCTCTCTCTCTCTCTCTCTAACCTAACCTAACCTAAAGTGACCAAGTCAAAGAATATTTGAGGAAGAAATAAATAAGAGAAAGAAAAGAGAAATTTTTCGTTCAATTACAATTACTCTTTCAATTTTTAACGCTTCTTTTAGCATTATTATAGAATAATAATTTTTCACACTGGAAAGTTATATATTTCGAGACGTGTCTGCTTGTCGAGTCGGATGTTAAATAACACAGATACCTTGGAATGATCACTGAGAATCACTCTATCGATAAAATTTCCCCGAATTTAGAAATTAAGCCGTGGCCAGAAGCTTAAAATGGATCTGGAAAGTCGTTCTGCAGCGGTCGTTAAAAAAAAAGTGTGCTTTTAGAAGTCGGAAATGGGCGAAAAAGCGGCGCGAGAGGCTGACCCCTTCTCCCTCTCTCTCCCTCTCCCGGAGCAGTTATTCTCACTGAAGTTTAATTGCAAAGTAATTGCGCGGGGATGAAGATTCATGGAGGTGGAATTTCACGAGTTTAAAACAACATCATTCTTAAAAAAAAAAATTCTTCCATTCCTTTTCTTCTCGCTTGCCCGTGTACGTGTATTTTGCCAAGTTCGCTTCTTCAAGTTTCGTGATGACACTTGGTAAGGCGTGGCGGTAAACGTCGCCATAACGTTTTCCAAACATTGCGAAATACCTTAAAAATACCATTTCGTGCGCTGGAAATCTTGAATCCTTATATAACGCAATTCTCAATCATTCTGGATAAAGGGAAAGGATGGAATGTTTGTTTTTTGTTTTTCAAAACAAAAGTATCAATTGGAAGCTGATTCGTCAAGTTGCAAAACTTGATTGAAATAGAGACAAAAATATCAATTGGGAGATGATTCATCAAGTTGCAAACTTGATTGAAACAGAGTACAAGATAATAGAGACAAAATTGGAATCAATTGGAAGCTAATTCATCAAGTTGCTGTCAACTTAATTGAAATAGAAACAATGGAGACAAAATATCAATTGGAAGCTGATTCATCAAGTTGCTATCAACTTTATTGAAATAGAGACAAAATATTAATTGGAAGCTGATTCATTAAATTGCAAAACTTGATTGAAATAGAGACAAAATATCAATTGGGAGCTGATTCATCAAGTTACAAACTTGATTGAAACAAAGCACAAGACAATAGAGACAAAATATGAAGCTAATTTATCAAGTTGCTATCAGTTTAATTGAACTAGGGACAATGGAGACAAAATATCAATTGGAAGCTATTTTATCAAGTTGTAAAATAAATAATTGAAATAGAGCAAGCCTTCAAATATAGGATACATGTCCTACATTTTTACAAAAAGCCAAATCTGTATATGTATAAATAACAAAAATTTCAAAAAAAAGAAGAAAAGAGAAAGATTGGGATCAGTTTGGTTCACTGAGAAACATCAGCACAAAAGAAACTTCTACCACGCTTTTACAATCGTCCAATCTGGCTTGCTGCATTAAAAGTCGAACGGGCGATGAAAAGTGAAACGCGTCCTTGGAGAAATTTTCGATTCTTCCTCCTTTTCGTCGGTAACGTTCACCTTCCAGAGGTGAAAAGACATCGGTGCATCGTTATATTCGATTCTACAGCGTGCTACCCTCGTCACAAAGGAGTAATCGGTTGAAAGAAGCGCCCCCTTTCCTTCGTATTTCGAACGAATTCGGCCTTCCAATTCGAAATCTCGCTCCGCTGCTCTCCTTTCGATCCCATTAATGCCTCGTCCAAACAGATATTTCTGTTAAAATGTTTGGAATTTAATTCTTCCCGTTAATTCAACGGGTATATTGTGAATACCATGCTCTTACAATTTGCGCAAGGTAAGCAGTGGTTCTTAAGCAGCCGTGCTCTGCAGTCTGGAAGCAAAGAAATAAATTTTCGTGATATTTGTAGAAAATACATGTAACGACTCGAATGTAAATGAGAAAGAAAAAAAGAAATAAATAATTTTAGAAATACGTACCTTCTGTTGTATCAATTTTTATAACGAATCGAAAGAAGATATATATATTAGTTAATTTACTTAAAAACAAGCATAATCATGAAATAAATAATAACACAGATCTTTGTACGTATTTTCCATCCACCTCTCCAATTGGAAACGCAATAGAGGTTAGTAAGTAGTTAGATAGTTAACCGCTGCGTGGCGCTAGTGTCGCTTCAATTGCGAAACAAGCCTAATAATGGAGGACGAAATAATTATTTTAAAATATCATACAGTTTAATATTAGTTTTTATAAAAAAAACAAAGATTGTTCTTTAATTAATAATATTTAAGAAGACTCGAAAGTGTCGTTCAACACCGATCTGTTCTTTCTAATTTAATAAACGAAGAAGAAATATCGCACGAATATTTTTTTTTATTATAGGAAAAAATTTTATAAAACGTTTTTCAAAATTTCGTTCACGGGATGAGAAGCGTTTTGGTTAAGAACCACTGATCCAGAGGGGGATGAATACAGAACTCATTGCATTACGAGGAGAAGTTGCAAGGTAATACCTTCTTTCTGCGCAGAGAGAGGAACAGTTGATTGCATTTAGCCGACGAGAGATATTTTCAGAAGCGGTTACAAATATTTGCCACGCGACTCGTTTATGTGGATGGAATAACGCGAGATGGATTTTTCTTCTCTTTTTTTTTTTCTCTCTCCTTTCTCCTATCGAAGAGGTAATTTTTTCCCCCTTTCATCTCGATTTCCTCTCTAAAAAATTATTCAAAACGCGCATTCACTTACTTAATTAATTATTTTTCAGAAAAAGAAGAGAAGAAAGAGAGATCGCACCACCGCTACCTTTTTCGATCGAGTTTAATTTTTTTCAATTTTCATTTTCAAATATGCCCGAAGGTTAAGCAGGATTAAAATTGTTTTCTGATATCTGAAGAATCTTCTTTGTGCGTGTAATTAACTCCTCGTCCCAATTATTCGGCTCGCGGAACTCGAGCAATGCGTCCTCCCCCGGCAATTTTAAAAAAGTTCCTGGAAATAGGAAATATTTTTCATCGAGTCACGAATAATTGGATTAAATCATATTTCCGATCAAAATCTTCTCAATGCAGGGTAATAATACTCGATATATTGAAACGACTCTCGTTTCTTTGTTATCCTCTCTCAGAAACAGAGCTTCTCAACCAGATTAATTTACATCGCCATTTTGTCCAAATATTGTTTCAATTAATTCTTCTTTTGAACATCTTTGCTCCAAACTGATTTTCCTCTGAAAAAAAATATACATTAAATTAACAAAGTTCCAATTATTGATATTATTCTATTATTGCTAATTTTCCTCTAAAAAAATATATACATTACATTAAATTAACAAAGTTGCAATGATTGTTCTTAGAGAAATTTCTTCTTGGAGGACGAATATAATTCGAAATATCGATTAATCCCTTGACAGATAATCCGATTCATCGATTATTATAATACGTTTCATCGACGTGATAATCTGGGGGGAGAATAATGTTTGCTGGGAATACACAATCGTCTGCCTTATTACCATACGTCGCACGTGTTAATTTACCCCGATTCGAATAGAATTTGCATCGATTCTTTCTCCCCTTTCTCCCCCATTTCCAAAAGGGAAATAAGAAAAGGAAGATAAGAAGAAAAGGGAGAGGACATGTGTGTCTCTTCCCCTGGAATGTTTCCCAGACAAAGTCTACTAAATGTTTGACTCTTGAGAGAATTCGCCCTGCTAGAAAATGCAGAATGGTATTTCCTCTTTCGAGGATATATCCCCTCCTCCAACCATTCCGTATAAATCTTTACCAAACCCTTCCCCCCCCACGTATGAATACGTGAGAGATTTCATTCAATGAAGTCTCAATGCCCGACAAAGGTATCTCCATTTCATCTTGTTTTTCAAACTCGGTGATAACACAGTTTTCTTCCATTCTCCGATTCAAATTTAAAATTTCTTTAAATTATTCTTCATTCTTCCAACATTCATCCAGTCGCATGACGAAAGGAAAAAATCGTCAATTATCGATCAAAGAAATTTAACAACACAGCAATTATTTCTACAAAAAAAGAAAAAAAGAAAAAGTAAATTTTTCAAAATTATTTTACAAAAAAATTTTTTAAAAAAATTAAAAAGAATACTTTTTTAAAATATTAACGTTGTAATTTCTTCAAGTTTTTCCATACCGGTTGAAAAATTCCTCGATAAAAACAACGAATTTTCCTCCACTTCCATCAACGCGGTGAGCAGACATTTTTAATTAAACCAGGAAAGAAGCAGCGGGAACAACGAGGCGTAACTCGAGAGAGACTTGTTAGAGCGCGTCAGTCTCACCGCACCTAACTCATCTGACATCTTTCGTGAATCGCTATGCAGCCATCTCTCCCCTTGGCGATCCCCACGTCCGATATAAATGGATATGCGCTATTAAACAAGGTGGCTAGTGAAGGACACTGATTGCCACCTTCTCCTTCTCCACAAATCTTTCTCCATCCGCTGAAACAAGAACGAATACGTATTATTTCACAAACGTACGATATTGCGTCATCCGTTTCATTCTCGTCGAGATCCTAGACTTTGAAAAATATTCGTATCGAATATTAATTTTAATTTCTTTGAGAAGATTGTTAAAATTGTATTATATTATATTGTATAAATATAATTCTTAATTATTATAAAATATTTCTAAATTATGCGGATGGATTGTCCGGTTTAATGCGTCGATTCTTTGACAGGGGCTAATGTGGACATTTGTGCTTTGAAACCCTTTGTGATTGGACGGAGATCTGCGGTTCCAATTACCATGAACAATGGTTATTAACTACGGTGGGACCGTCGATTATCCGAATTAATAGGCAGACAACACTTGTCCCCATAATCGGCTTTCCTTTAATCAGTCTCGAGAAACGGACGTTTATTACGTAAAATTAATCGTTATTCAAGATATCGACCAATGAATATCGTTTTAAATTTATTTGCCTTCTCTTATCTCCGTTAATTCGTTGATCAAATATTTTGTAATTTAATTATTTCTGATTCCAGTAAATAAATATATTCTAATATCGAGAAGGTGAAATTTTTCACTATTTCTTTTCTTTCAAATATTTTATAACATCGATGTGTTCACAATTCGTTTCGTTGGATAAAAGAATTGATCGAGCAGCGAGTTCATTAATCTCTTGCCTACCTTCTGACGCTGTATTTAAATGAAAAAATAAATTAGACAAAGAGTGAGAACAATTTCGTGATAATATATCATAAATGATAAATTAAGTTTGATTAAATTAAGATTCTCGTACGAAAAATCAAGATAGCACGTCTGATTTTCAAATTAAAATTCAATCAACAAATTTTTCTCACGAGAAAAGAAAAAATTCCAATATTTCCTTTTCGACATCGGACAAATATCAAAAATGGCGAAGAAAAGAGAAGAAGAACTAACCTCACAATTCCAAACGGTCAAACACTGTTAATATATCGAAAACGATACCTAAACACACAAGGAATACGATCAATTACATGCACTTTCCACTTCATGGATCTCAGGGCTCATCATCATCATCGATCCCATGAAACCCAATATCCGCGTAATAAAAAGCTGTAGCGCGGGTTTCCCACCTTTCCTGTGAAACGTAAACCGATCCCAACACCATCGAGTCACGCTCGTCGCAACAAAGCCCGTGAATTTTTCATCTTTCCCCCTCCCTCTCCCCTCGCTCTCCTATCCCCTCCCCTTTTTTCGACACCTTGACGAGAACGCACCTTCCTCCAATCCAAGCGCTAGATTTCGACTCTGGTCATCGAGGTTCCCCCCTGCCCCCCGCGCCCATTGTCCATTTTTGCCGATATTTGGAGATAAAACTACGCCGCCAGCCTTTCGAATTTCTATAAATTGATTCTATAAAATGGTGAACGATCATCAGGATGGATTGAAATTGTCCGTTGGAATACAAAAGGGATATGACACGTATTGGGAAATAATTTTCGAGGTGAAATTGATTCGTGTTTCATTAGACAAGAGAGAGAAAGAGAGATTATCTGGGTTTTTTTTTCACCGAGAATCGAGTGAAATTATGCAGGTACAGGTATAGGAAGAATTGTAATTGCGAATGTAAATTATAAATGATAGTATGTATAATTAATTTTATAGAATTCGACTTTACGAATGATACATTTGATACATTTTTTTTTTTTACAAGGAAAAAGGAGGAAAAAGGAGATTGAATTTATATACTGAAAATTATAGATGATGCAACTATAGGATCGGATATCCGCTGAAAAGTATTTTATTTCCAGTTTAATTTTTTGTATATATTCATAAAAAAAAAATTGTACTAGATGTTATAAATAATTACCAATAATTATTATTCAATCTTTAATTTATGTAAATAAAAAAAGAAAAAAAGGAAAAATATGCATAATGTTTAAATTGACAATTTAAAAAAAATTGTACGAAATTATTATCGTTACAATAACAATTCGTGAATTAATAATTCAGCTCGTGTACCGACTCGTGTTCGAAATAAAGCTGTAGAAGATTCCAGAAGAAAATTATTGCTCCATTGGCCGGTCGAATTAAGTACATCTGTTTGTTGAAAGTATACAAAAATATAACGTTCCATTCTATTTTAACTTTGGAGCAATCGGGGAGAAGTTTGGCTATTTAAGAAGAGCGCAACAAGTGTGAAATATTTCAGACAAGCAGTCTGGGAATAAAACGAGCTTCTTTTTTGTTTCACGTACGTACAATTTTTACTGCGTTATATGTTGTGAGCAACAGCGATACTTTTTATTTACTCTAATAATCTTGATAATATATCGTGTGATATTCTGACGATTCTTTTTTTTTTTCTCATTTGATCGTTAATTTTGTATTTTATTAATTTTCATTTCCGTATTATTTTTCGATAATTATTAATATTTTAATAATTATCTTTTCCTCCTTCTTACCTTACCAAATTAAATATTTCATTAATTTAATGGAAACATTTTTTTCATCTTATTTTTAATTATGAATAATTACGTTGAATCTAATGGCACGTCATTACAACAATTAAATTATCTTCGTTTTCTTTCGCGAAGAAATAATTCGTTAAATAATAAACGCACGGA
Source organism: Apis mellifera (assembly GCF_003254395.2). Lineage (NCBI taxonomy): Eukaryota > Metazoa > Arthropoda > Insecta > Hymenoptera > Apidae > Apis > Apis mellifera. The sequence goes on from NC_037648.1 coordinate 1,053,040, forward strand.
TACGGATTTTAAATTAAATCTATCCCGTACAATAATTATTCGAAATAAAAATAAATTCGAATAAAAATCGAGTCGAGTAAAATATTACTCGACAAAATAATCGGGAATACATCGTTCGAACGTACGAATGAAAATCCTCACTGCACGGAACGTACGAGAATATTCGAATGGATACGATAAAATATTCGAATAACATTCGAGGAATAAAGCAAATCTCTGTTTAAGCTTCATTTCTTCCATAAAAATTCGATTTTGCATAAACCTAATGACAGATCGCATTTTTAACCTATCAAGATGCAGGAACACGATATCGTAACAATGAAACGACGCACCGTGTCGTACGTTAAAAGCGTACGACTATATCACGGAGGATACGATCCTAAAAATTTACGACACGAGCGATTGTAAACCGATCGTTGCCAAGGATTATTATTGAAACAGTGTATCATCTTTCTTAACAGATCGATACCCTTGCAATTAGATCTATTTGATATTATATACTTGCGATTTATTATTTACGATCAAAATTATACACAATTGGTTTTTGATACAAAATCACATTGGCGAGAAAAACAAAAGAAATGAATATATACACATTTAAAAAATAAACACAACACAAACGAATTACCAACGAATCTTTAAGAGTGATTTTAAATAAATGAAGTTGGCGTTAATACCAACGTTTGATAATAATATTCTCTAGGTACCAACCTACCGAATTAAATTTACCAATATTGTCTCGATTCATTTATATTCAGTTGTCGTTCTGCACAAGACACCTCAACGTTTTCTTAAAAACATTATCTTACGTATCCTCGTTTCTTCGATAGTTATTATTTGCAACTTAAACCAATATCGAATCACGAATCATCCTTGTTCCTTTTTTCTCTAATCTCCCATTTTCCATTTTTCTCACACTCGAACGAATAAAACGAATTTTCCAATCGAAAAGACTTCTGAACCGCTACGATTACGCTTATAGGTTATACAGAGGAAAGCGAGAATCGACCCGTCGTAAGAACGATCGATATAGATGGCGCGCAGGTGGCTCCGTCTCCGCGAAATTTCATCGGATGAATTTGCATCCGAACGGATGCTCGCTAATTGCATCCATGGGATGCGTTCGAAAAAGAGGGGTGGCTCCTGGGTTTAAACCGTGCAAAGTTAAATCTGTTTGCGCTGGGACCCGGCCAATTTCGAGGCCAGTGAATGGACCATGTGTAAACGTAACCCTTTGTTTCCATCGATGTTTATGGACGTTGAAATTTTCAGCAAACGTTTCTATCCATTTTTCTCCCATTGCGAGCGAACGAGAAAAGAGAGTGAGGGGAGGGGAGGGGAGGAAGAGAGAGAAAGAGAAAGAGAGAGAGAGTTTTACGGCAACATCTCTGTGAAGCGAGGTTAGAAGAGAAATAAAGAATGAAAGGAAGGAAAGAACAATGTCCTTTCTGTCGTTCGTTCAACCGTGCGCGTATGAAAAGGAAATGGAGAATGGTAAAAGAGCAGAGAGGTTATGCGCCCTCTATCGCTAATTTTTCGTATTTATCTTATCCATCCTTCCTTACGTCTTTGTGAATTTTCTTCGTTTATTTTCCTGTTTATTCTATCCCCCTTTTTATCGTTATTTCGGTTCAAATGTTAAACGGTTGGATTAATTTTAATCAAATTCTATGCTTATCTATGCGTTTTAAATTTGAACAGATTAATTTCCAATAAATGTGAACATTATTTATCCAATTAATAATATCATATTTATCGATCATTAAAATTTCGTAAACCAACTTTTTTTCTTTTTTTAAATATTTAACAATCGTTCCATCAAAAAATTCATTTCCACGTTCAAACGCACGTAAGACTTGGTTTACCTATAAACTAATGAAGTATTTTTTAATACGTTTGAAACATCTGTGCACATCGATACGCTTATATATATACATATATACATAAAGTGGTGACTTTATTGGGCAACATCCCTTTACGCTTTTCTACCCTCTCTAATTAAAAACTACGATACCTCCTCGCTTTGTACGATTTCATTTTTACCTCTTCCACGTTCCATTCTTTCTACTTTCTTTTAATCTCGCGTGCACCTACTTCATGCCTTCCTAAACAAAGAAAATTTTTTATTTAAAAAAAAACCAACCTCTTACTCGTCGAAAATTTTTCCTCCCAAGAGACTTGTACTCTTTCAGCTTCCTTTGATGCTTCCTTGATCCATCGAATGCTTTCAAAAATTTCCAATCCCTAAAAAAAAAAAACAAAAATTCGAGAAAGAATTTTTTTCTCTCGAAAATCATACAAATTATCACGAAGAAGAGGTTGAAAAAGTAAATGAATGATAAAAACTTTTTTTTTCCAGTCCCAGGATGAACGCCACGACTTACACGAGCAGCACGTTGGCCGGGATTATGGGCCTCGAGTCGGAGATAAGGATGGATAAGGCGGAGGACAGCGACCTTGATATTTCCCCGGTCACGCTGTCCTCCGCGTGGTCGAGGGTGGCCAGGCTCCTCTTGTTGGCGTCGATGGCTGTCGGTGGCAGCGTTGGAAACGTGTTCATGATCTCCGCCGTGGTCGTGGAGGATCAACTTAAGAAACGAGGTAAACAAAATCCATTTTTAATTAATCTTTTTATCCCAAACTAAAATTTCTTATTCGAGGAAAAGAAATAACAATAATAATAAGAAATTATATTTTTCGCGATAACGATATAATCTCTAAAAAAAAAATCCTGGTTCTCATCGCAATAAACATTCCTTGGGTTGCGAGAAATTCGTATATTTATATCCCTGGAGAAGGAGGGAGGGAGGGGAGGGGGGCGCTTCGACCGGAGAAGGAAACCGATCTTCCACGGAAGACAGTCATCCGACGCTCTTTTGTGAAATCCACCCTTTTTTTTACCTCTCGTTGCGGAAAGATCCTTTCGCTTGCTGCCGTGTGTAAAATGACAAAAGCCTGCCACGATTGGATATGACGACGCCAAGGATAATAGAGGGAAGGAAGGAAGGAAGGAAGGAAGGAAGGAAACTCCTGCTCTTTGAGTCCCTCTATTTTTGTCTACCAGAGGTAGCCGATATATATCTCTCTCTCTCCTCGTATTTATTCAACCGAGGGGAGGGGTGGCCATTACGATAACAGATATCGAGAATTTTTGTTGAAATTTTCTTCCAAATGTTTGCTCGAAACGAAATACGTTTGAGATATATTGTATATATATATAGGGAGAAGCATTGTACGCGTGTCGAGCGATTCGAATGATTAAAGAGAAAAGCGTTTGTACGAAATGTTTTTATTTATATGAAATTTAGAAAGATTGTTAATCAATAATGAAAGAAATTATTTATATCCCTCGTATTATATTAATAAAATAGTAGATGTGAATAGATGTAAATAAAGTAAATGTAAATAGATATTAATGTAATTAAGTTTCGTGTAGTTGATGTCTCGTGGCGCTGGTGTCGCGCCACTAATCAAAATAAATACACCGAATATATCAGTTTATAATATATACATTTATACTTTTATAAAATATTTCCTTTGGGATTTTTTTTTTAAAGAGTCGTTATTAAAATATTAGTTTGTGGAATTTTATTATTTAGTTTTAATTTTTCAATAATATTGATATTATATTTTTTATGTTTAAATAAAGAATTTTTAATTTTTGAACGAAATATTTATTCATTTAATTCAATAAAGTTTAATTTTTTATTAATAGTTGATTATAAATCATTAATATTTATTTTTTTTCGTCTCGTAAATCCTTCGATCAAATCTTCGAAATGAAAAAGGATAGTTTGGTATACATTACCATTCGAGCGTCGAAAATATCGATCCCTCGCGAAGATGCTAACGCGGGACAATTGGAATCGAAATAATCGGAATATTTAATCTCCTTATCCATGGTTTAACGTCCATGCGAAACCAACCGTGAACGACAATTTTTACGACACGTGGGAATAATATCTGGTCGAGTCGTAAACGGATCGAGTTTACAACGTACATTTATATTTCCTTCTCTTTTCGGTTTAATTCAATAACAAAAAAATCGTAATTGATCATTACGATTCGTAAATTACATCGAGCAACTACTATTATTACGACAATCATGCTGGGAATTTTTTACTTTTTTTTACGACACTGAAACGAATCTTAAAAAATTATTTTTAACTCGAGTTTTTGAAAAATTTTTACAAATTTTCTTTCCTATATTGAATTTCAAAAATTTTTCTCTCCCCCTCCCTCCCTTCCTTTTTTCTTTCGAACAAACTTTCCACGCCGAGGTATTTTCACTCGAAAGATCCCTTTACAGGTAATTCATTTTCCGTAAATCTTGATACGGACGTAAATAATTCCGAGTTCCGTGCACTGGGGGCGATTCAGCAGGAAAATTTCGTTTCCAGTGTTACCTCGCCAATAAACTTCCCCCTTACATAACTGTTCAACCTTTTCCACCAACACAATCGTGATCACCGGCCTCCTCCTTGTAAGTAAAGGGAGAGAGATATATATATATATACATATATATGTGTGTGTGCAACCATTTCGTGATTCCAGCAACGTGACAATAGCGATACAGGTCGTTTCACAAACTTGGGAAACTTTGTTTCTTTTTTTTCGAATTTTTTTTTTCTTCCCTTTTCTTATTCAAATCCCATTTTTGCGATAAACGAATATAAATTGAGAACGAAGAAGAAATGGATTTTTATTTCTATCGATATCGTTGTTACTATTATTTATTTTAAATTTTTGTTGGTATTACAAATAAGATTAAAAGAAATTATTTTAAAATTGTTAACGATATGATGTAATAATTGAAATCAATTATCGATACCGACGATCGATAATAGTCGAATTCCGAAGAAAAGAATTGTCGGTTTGTGAAACGTCCTGTATATTCGCCACGAGTAATAATAAGGAAGAGTCGAAAGTTTCCCTGCTGATAATCTTACTTTCATCGACTTCTTTTATTTCTTGCCGTCCAATCTCACGTGCCACGACGCGACTTTATTCAAATTGATCGATATCCTTCGTAAATTTATCCTGTAATTCGACACGAGGAACGAGCACATCTGTTCCGATCGAAAATAATAGCTCTTACCAAAACAGGATATTCTATCCATTTAAAGAACCGTATACACATGATTTATACCACGCCCAATAAAAACATTTGTTACAAATTAAAAAACATTTATAAAAATTGCTTTCGCAAACTTTTGAAAAGTGATATATACGTTCTATATATATAGACATATCTTCCTTACCGATCGATAATAATCTTAAAAGGACGAAAATTCTTTCTCTCCAAGATTCGAAAGAGATATATATATATAAAATATATAAAATAACCAACATGATTTTTATGCTACCTTCCTATTAGTTTCGTTACATATAAACGAAGCCAAATGAAATTAAAGCTCGTTTAAAAGAGGGGAAACTGAAGTAGGCTCGACTCGAGCGCCCCCGAATTGAATTTATTTCAATTCCCAATTTATTTCACGATAGTCCCGTTTTGCCAAATAGCGCGCAAACACGCAATGAAACCGTACCGCAGATATTATCGATGATCTCACCACTCGAAAACTCGCGACACGAAAGTTATTAAACGCTTAAATTTGCTTGCAAATTAACCGTACGACGATCGAACGGGAAAATTCCACATTGCGATGGAGTGGCGCTCGAACGAGAATTTTATGGCGAGATAAAGTTGGCCGAACGTATAACCTCCAACTTCATTAATTCGAGTTTGTAAATTTACGAGAGTATTAAGTTCATTAATGGACGGCAATAATAATTCGAATCATTAACACGTGAGGCATTAATAGATCTGTCATTGGATTAGCCAAGTTAACGAAAAATTAGGTTAGTAACAATTCGATTTGCTTCCTCGAATAGGTTAACAACGCAATAAGACTCTATTTTACGAAAAACGTTATGATAATCCTATCACACGTTATTTTTAACGTGAGAGAGAAATTAAAATATCGTATACGAATTTGAGAAAAAAAATTATCCTATATTTTATATCAAAAATGTTTCATTTACAAGTCGTTCCATTAATCCACAATATATCTCGAATACAATTCGTGGCAATTATATATTCTGTTCCAGGGAACGCGTTTCTAGTGAACGTTGCGTTGGCGGATCTATTAGTGACAGGGCTCGTGATACCTGTGTCGGTGATCGTGATCCTTGCGGGTCATGAAGAGTCGTTGAGCACATGCCGATTCGAATGCACTCTGGAGGCCCTCTGCTTTCTGGTTACCGTACTAACGTTAACCACCATTGCCGCGGAGAATTACACTCGTTTGTGTCTGCCTCACGAAAGGTAAGAGGAGCTCGTAACTCGTTTTATCATCGATGACGAACCTTTGATCAACTTCAACAATATTTAATAATAATAATAATCACGACCAGAGAGGCGGAAATTAATGTAATTAGATATCAAGGATGGAAGAATTTTATGCGGAATTTGATAATTGGAAAAAAAAAAGAGGACGGTGTGAATATTTTATATTACAAATAATTAATATCTTGTAAGGATGAAAGAAAAAGTTTTTACGTGGAATTTGATAATCGAAGGAAAGTGAAGGCGAAGAATATTATGAATTCTTTTTCTTTTTCTTTTTTTTTTTTTTAATTTTGCGTTATTACGTTTTAATGAAAATTCGCCATGTTTTATAAATATATATATATATAAATACAAGAGGTGTGCGAGAAGGAAAGGTGAAAAATGAATAATTCTTTGATTACATGCACATAATAAGAAAAGAAAAGGAGTTTAAAGGTAACGGTATGGATGAACGAATAATTTCCTTTTTTTTTTTCTTTGGTAACGTAAATTGAGAACGATTTTCAATTTTTGCTTCTATATTTGCTTCGTTTCGTTTGAAAAATTACGTAATATATATTATAAATATATATATATATACATACATATGTATCCCTTTTCCATAATTTTTAGAAATTTCATTATTTTTTTTTTCTATCTTTCTCACTCGATAAAGTAGCTACGATCGAAGAATTAAAATAGATCCTCGATAAACGATAACTAATTAACCCTTAAAAAAATAAAAACCAAAATTCCTCTTATAATTAATTGCAATTTAATCAATCATCAACGATTATCACTATACCTTGAGACACGATGAAAAATCTAACCTATCCATAACGAATCATAGTATTCTCGAAAATGTATAATTTCAATTTTTTTTCCTTTTTATTATAGCGTGTAATTTCAAGTTTTTTTTAATTCTAGAAATATAGTGAATTTAGAAAATTGAAAAGCCTGTTTAGAATTTCGAATTTTTTCAACTATTTAGAAAATCATTATTTCTAATGTAAAACACGCGTTATCACGCATTTTTCTTACTTTGATGCAAATTTAGATGAAAAGAAAAGAAAAGTAAAATAAGAGCAAGTTGCATGCGAAGCATTTCTCCCTTCTCCCTTTTCTTTTTCTTGCACTGATTATTTATTAGACAATTCAATCTTCACTCTTTGTCGAATATTTACTTTCATTTTATATATATATTGCAAATAGCTGCGCAAAATAGAAATTGCAATTAGTAACAGGCACGAAATAATTATCCCAAACGAATCGTAATGGCGTCCACGATTATTCAATATTTTTAATTTCTCTGTATTTAAAAATAATTTTCAGAAACTTATTCATTAAATTTTCAATAGAAAATATCGTGGACACCATCCTTTGATCCTTTTACCCTCCTCCCCTCCCCTTTTGCTTAGAATTTAAAAAAAAGAAAAAAAAAAAATGTCCGAGCAGAATGAACGAGCAGAGCTTATACAGAGTTGATCGAACGTATAGAATCGAAAAGGAGGATTTGTTTAAAGGAGAAAAACTTTATTTTCCTTAGGTTAGAGAGGAATGCAGAGATTGTTTCGATGCATTCGCTTCAACCTTTCGCTTCGCCAAACAGAGTGAGTCTGTTGCAATTTCGAGTGTCTATTGTTGGCAACGGCAGAACGATCACAAGGGATTAAAGTGGTTTTCCAGTGAAGCTTGAAAAACCTGCACGTACCGCCATCGTTACCGAGATCTACGAGAAATACAGTTGCATGCACTCGCTTGCAAAGATAGGAGGGGGATAGATGCACGATCCTTTTCAAAGTGTCGTGGGAGAAATATTCGTAGAGGGAGAGAGAGAGAGAGAGAGAGAAATATTTGGAATTTTTTTTTAGCGCAGAAATTACAATTCTTCGAATTTGCGAAATGTTGGATAGATGAATTTTAATATTCGTTTTCAGATATTTAATCTCATCGAGGATGATTGAAAAGAATGATTAAAAATTTTAGTTCGAAGAATTATTTATCTCCTAGTTATTTGAAGATGCAAAATATCCCTAGGCGTAGTCGCACCGATCGAAAAAATACTGAAATGAAATTTTTCTACTTTTAATTTTTATTCCTCAATAATGAAAACACGCATTTTCTGTATTTAAAATAATAGTTCCTTTATTCTTCGTTACTAATCGATCGGCGAAAATATCTCTAGATATCGCTCATGCCAACTAATTGAAAAAAGAACTAGATTGTAAAAAACTTCGAACGAAACTTTTTTCATTCTTCATTCCTATTTCATTTAAAATGTTTGAATAGTTTTAATCTTCAATAATTAAAAAAAAAAAAAAAAATACTAGAAATTTTAAACTCAATCTAGGAATCATTTCTTTAATTTTTAAATCAATTTCGAATTATATTTCGAACATCCTGCACATCTAACAGAATGACGATTTTTTCCGAAATTTTTTCGTTGTGGCTCCGCCACAAATATGATACCCTAGAGAAAAATACCCTAGATTTGTGCATCGTTTTTCCATCGCAATTTCTCCGAGGAGGGGAAAAAAAACGGCTTTCACTTTGAATGGAGGTCTCTTGAATACACCCCCTCGTCCACGAAATTCCACGATATTGTTAAACTTGAATTTTTGAAGAGAGAATGGAAATTTTTTTTTTTCCCCCCCAACGTGTCGAGTGGAAGTTGGACTCGATTTTTTATTTATTATTATTATTATTTTTTTTTTAATACACGTAAATTCTGCTTGATCAGGTTTTATGAAGATCTGGCTTTGATAGATTTACGATATTTCTTTTGAGGTAGATAAATTATAGCACTATCGTGTGTGGGGAGGGAACAATGTTTGAGAACTCGTGCAGCGTGCTCAGCAATTCGTTCCTTACCCCCCCCCTCCCTGTCGTCGTCCACGTTTCAAACTAATATCGTGATAAATCACGTATCCACCATGTGAATAAAGGAAACGAAGTGGCTTTCTTTTTGTCTCTGCAAATATTAAACGAGATAATTTTTCATACATCATTCGATGAAAGCTATTGGATCCCTTTTTTTTTTTCCTTTTTTCTTCTATCGAATATTATTTTCTCGAGTTCTAGGGATTTTTCGTGCGAGAAAAATGCGTTCGAAATATATCGATGGAACAGGTATATAATTGTTAATTGAAATTGAAAAACGTTTTAATTTTATTAATGTAATAATTCAAAAATTAATTAAATCAACACCAAGAAACACAAGATAAATTTTTTATGGAAGCATGTTCCATAATTTCACAGAAGGTGCAATTGCATTTGTCTCCTCAACTCTAAAATTTTCAACGTATAAAAATATAAAAATTTTCTAAAACATATTCACAAAGGATGCTCGCGAAAATTCATATATTTTTTTTATAATTTCGTCTCCGGATAATGGAATAACATTTATCCGAAAAATACTTGCGTGTATTTCATTATGGTCGATAAATTGTCGAAGCGAGAAACGGATTCGGTCGGATCACGCCCGGATGGTATTCCCAGCAATGCCAATGGCCCGGATCTCTTTTGACACTTTGACTTTGATGTGGATCCGCTTTGTGTACAGCCCCACCAGTGTCACGATTGAGTTCCTAATTTCACATTCTACGCGGCCCAAACTCCGTGAAATTCGTGGCCTTCCCGAGTTTTGGAACCCGTATCTATTCCAATATATTCAGAGCACAAAGCTCCTTGTATTAGATAAGTACCTTATTCCTAATCGATTGGCAAAATACTTGAAATTCCAAGAATAATTGGCCGTGTTCCGCGACAAAGCTCTCCGCATTCTTGTTTCAATTGTTATCGGGCCACTTGTACGAGTGTAACGCTTGTTATTCTTCATTGTAACCGGCATTTTACAATTTTCTCCTATTTATTGGAATTTCACCGCTTAGGAATGTTCGAGGAGTGATTTTTCAGCAGCAAGATAAGAAGGAATTGAAAAAAAATTGAATTTGAGGAATCTAGGGATATTTTTCTTTCATCTTTATTTTATTTTGATGTTTAAAAAACTAGGGATTTGGAACGCTAGATTGCAAAAAAATATTTTACAAAAGATCCACTATATCTTGGAAAATGAATCTAAAGATATTTACCAAAAATTTAATCTACGTTATAATTATATTCATTTATACCTAGGAAATTATGTTAGTTCTAGGCTAGGGAGAAATGTCAACAAAAGATGTTCAAAAAATAAATTTGATTAAAATCTACAATAATTGTAAGGAGAATGGCTTGATTCTCACAATTACGTTTCACTTACACACAACCAAACCACTTATTAAAATATACAATCCTGAAAAAAAAAGCTTGATCACTACACAATTACCTGTTAAAACTTTTACTTGTATCATATATACTTCCCAATATATAATATATATCTCCAAAATATCGTAAATCCTTCTCTCAAAATCACATCTGTCCCACACACTTGCAGGTACACCATTGTTTGATTTTCAACTCCAAGCAAACCACCTCCTTAAAAATCTCCCTTCTTTAAAAAAATCCTCGTTTTCATCACGTCTGTTCCACTTGCAGATACGGCGTGCTGACCCCGAGCCGCGTCACAGCGACGATCATCAGCGTCTGGCTGATATCCGCCATGACAGTGGTGCTGCAATCGTCGTTGGACGTGGGCCCCGACTTTTGCCGGCGGCGTTTCACCGGCATAGCAATGGAGCAGATAATAGGTGCCACGTTCCTGGTAGGGCTGCCAACACTGACCACTATATTCCTCTACGTGAAGCTCGTGATACGCGTCCGCCACGCCACGAGAGGCTCGTACAAGCCACCTATCGCATTCTCCTGGGACTACGAGCTAGCCAAGGCCAACATATACAGTTGCGTCATGTTCGTCGTGTTCTGGCTACCGTTCGGCATAGTCGTGTGCCTCAACTCGTTCAAACCGATAAGCCCACGTGTCCTGTACAATCTGGCCTGGTTCGCCCTCTCCAAATCCTGTTTCAACAATCTGATCTACTGCGTGGCGGACAGGCACTTCAGAAGCGCGTACGTCAAGCTTTTCCATTATTGCTGCTGCAAAACAACGGTGAGTTTCTCGAGGAGGACGCGCGGGGAGGGGGGCCGGAACACTAGCGACGTGCGCCTCAGAGTTCACATTATACACTCGTACGCGAGTCCTGGCTCGTGTCGGCCACCTGTCGGCAGGCCTAACGGCCGTGACGTTTACGAGCTTTGAATTCAACGAAATCACGATGTGCTTGGGATGTATATGGATCTTAAAAAGGTATCAACGATCGCCGTCCAGTAGAGAGATTGATTATATTTCGGTTTGTCGTGTCGACGAGATATTCCCGTAATCGGTTAGCTTCTTCTTCGGTAATTGAAATTTTATTTATTTATTTATTTATTTATTTATTTATCTTAGGCTGCGTTGAAGGGTTCATAGGGAAGATTATTTTTGTGATGGTTTTTGGATAATTTTTTGGAACAATATTCTTTAGCTGTTGAAAAGAATGGAAGAATTTGGTACGCATTTTGAGACTTTTAATTGTGCGTGAAAGAAAGATAGCTCTATCTCTGTTCAGCTTCGTCCAATGCAAACTTTAATTGCTTGTAATAAGTTTCAAGTTTGCACTATAATTATTTTCCTGGACAATTCTGGGCTAATTTTAACTTTATTCAGAATATAATTTTGATTTTTTTTTTATGTATAAGTACATAGAGTGAGTCAAGAATTCTTCAAAGGAAGAGACAATTGAAAATTTTTAAGGCTAGTTTTTATTATATAACTCTTTGATTTTCGAAGATAGGAAAAGTCAAAGAATTTTTAATACAGGAGAACCTTTATTATCTGAAGATATAACAAGATATCGTTGGAAAAATAGTTTGTTATTTGTCTTCGTTATATTTTCACTTACATAAGTGATTAACATTGATGAGATATAATATTCTCGTTTTAAATAGCACACAGATAATGTTCAGACATTCGGATAACAGACGTTCTACTGTATCATTCCATTGTCTTATGTTCCTCTAACAATTCAAATTAATTGACATATTAATATGTCTTCTATAATTGTTAATTAACATTCATTTAAGAATACGTGGAATATTGTCAGCAGTAAATCTTCATTGCAAGAAGATTATGACCTTATTCTATGTTTCTCGATGAACCCTTTTCATAAAAATATTTAAAAAAAAAAAAAAAAAAGGAATAGCAATATGGTTAATATCCATTATTTTGGTACTAACAAAGTTTAATTTAATCTTCTATTTTGGACCAACACAGGATGTTTAACTACAAATGTTCGAAAATTTTTCAAAGCAAAAAGTAATGAAAATTAAAAATAAAAATACCGTTTTTCTTTTTAATTTTCGCCCTATTTTGCAACGAGGAATTAATTTTGGAACATCTATAGCCAAATATTCTATAGCAAATTTTGTCCAATAGCCTGGCAAAAGTCAGACTACTCGTCTGGCATCGAGCATCGAAGGAATGTAAGTAGGATATTGACACTGAAACAGGAAATCGCCGTCCATTGGGAATTTTATCCTGTTGTCGTTCCGATATTAACGGATGTTTCCATCTTTCGGTCTGTATTCTTCCACTTTTATTCTTCCAAGAATCGTTTTGCGATATAGTTACATATCCCGGAAAAAAAAAGGAAAAAAAAAAAAAAAAACGTTCGTCCGCTCTTCAAACAATAATTATTATCGTGGCCTTTTGCGATCGGTAAGATTTTTATTGATGATTATCCACTACTAATGTTCCACTACTTATATATATATAAATAAATAATTATTCGTTGTAATTGTTCTATATTTAACGTTAAAATTATCATAAATTTTTATAGCGACATCTACAGCCGGTACAACTAGTTAATTACTATTAATTTGTAAATTATTACGCAAGATGGCCACGGTATCGACTCGACTCCGTCGGTAAGTACGCACACATCCATCGATTAATTTGATTTCGATTGTATCGATTCACAAAGTAGAATTTCTATTTCTTTTTACTTTTTCTGTTCGGTTAGCGTTAGTTATCGCCTCCATGTGTCGAATATTCGTCATGAATCGAGACTCACGAATGGATTTAGCTTTAAGACACTATTTTATGGTTTGGATGATGGCGACACGGTAACTAACACTGTGCGACGAAAGTTACTAGAAAACTTCTAGTTCCTTTTTACAGTATTCAGTTACGCGTAATGATTTCGTTCATCGCCGTGAAATAAATCGAAGAAGATTAGTCATTTTTATTTTTTTTATTTTAAATAAATACGTTTATTACGCTTTTAATATATAAAATAAAACAATATAATTAATATACTTCCATTTTATTTTTTCACGAAATTAAAAGTTTTGAGATCCATCGTTCGATCGAAAATTGAATTATTAAATAGTTGAATAACGAATCTTTGAAATATTTGTCGTCTATTTACATTCCAAAAAAAAAAAAAAATAAAATAAAAAACAAACTTGGATCATAAACGTGATTATACAAAAAATTTCTTCCTCGAGAATCCGCTTGGGTGGGAAAAACTTGATACCTTGTTTTATTAAATTTTCCGTACAACGTTTGAACGCGTTTGATTTACACAAGGACACGGAAGAATTTAATTAACGAATACTTTGCTACGATTAAATTCGTTCGGGTTACGCAATCTATCCGTATTTAACGCTCGAAGCTAATCGAAGAAAAGTTTTTCCCATCTGAAGATCTGACAGTTCGAAACTTGAGTAAGTTTACGAGTTAATTTAGCCGAAAAGTTCTTTTATCAAGCAACCAGGTCCTTGTACTCTCTCAACTTTACTCGTTTAATCGACATTTATCCCGCCCACGTTAATTATTCCAATTCGAAAATTTTTATTGCCATATTGTATTTTATTTATTTATTTATTCACTTTTAAAATTAATTAATTTAAACAATATATTCTTTCATTATATTCAATTCTTATTATTTTTTTTCCTAAAAATTAAATTCTATTTTAACATTTTCTGATCAAAAATTTTCAATATATATATGTATTGATCGAGATAAAAAAAAACTCCATTCTTTGTCATTGGACGAACGTTTTCAATAAATTTTCAATTCTCATCTTCATTTTCCCCTACGTCGTATTATCGAGCATAATAAAATGTGTAAAATGTTATCCAAACATTTTCGCTTCGAGTGCGAAAATATATATATATAAAAAAAAAAAATAAATAAATATCTCACGATAAAGACTGGATCGATCGAAAGGAGATTTTTCAAAATGATGATGGGATGTCGCGGGAATTAGAAATTCGAAAAATTTCATCGATGGAGGAACTGCGGATTTCTATGCAAAATTTTTTAATATGTAATGGATACAATAAATAATAATATAAATAAATATGGATTAATATGTAAAAGGAACGAGATGAATAGAGATTCGCATTATTTTCAAAAATATTTACAAATTTTTGCATCGATGTTCGCAGTTTAATTATATACACCGAAGGGAGGCAAAAAAGGATGGAGAGATAAGATGGAAGAATTCTTATTGGGGGAAAGGAAACGCGACTGAATTAATTAATATCGTATATAATTTAATATATTAACGTCAAATATATAGATATATATATATATATATATGGGAATGGGAAACAAGAATAAAATTAAATATTATATTATAACGGTTCCAATACTATAAAGGACAGAAATTTACATGTTACTCGTTCTTATGATACACTATATATATATACATAAAATATAGCTTAAATTATATCACGGATTGTAAGAGGAAGTTGTATTAACTTATTCTCGCTTCCATGACAAATTTCTCCACGGCAAACTCTTATTTTTTTAATTATTATTTTACGTTCAATTTTAAATTTTGTTCAAACTTGAAGACAAGATCTTTATAAACCTTAAAAACTGACGAATTTTTACATTCCTTTGTCAATTGAATTATAATCGTTCTTTTTATATTACAAGATTTGATCGAAAAAATTATTAGTCAGCTTCCAAACGATTTCTCATTATTTTCACGCGTTGGGGATTAATTTGTGTTTTTGAGAAATTTGTCGTTTTCCACGGTAAAAAAAAAAAAAAAAAAAAAAAAAAAAAGGAAAGAATCAAAAAATATTCGCACACGTTTCTTCTCGCATAAATACCAAATAATCTTAAGGATATTAAGTGTACTTTTAATTTTCTTCGCTCGTGAAAAAAGCGTGAAAAAAAAAAATCAAGAAAAATTTCTAAACGAAAAATATGAGACGCATTCGTTTGTACATAAATAGCTCGTATAAGTATAGCACGTCTTCGTAATTCTATTTATCATTACCGACCGAGAATTACCGACCGCAAGTGGCGTATATCTTCTTGACTGTATCTATAATATATTGTATGTTACATGCCTTCTGTCAATCTGTGATCACACATTTTTAGGTATTGGATTGTTCAGCAGCAACCAGGCGTGTGTTACAGTTTCCAATTTTACGTAATCTCGCCAATTTCGAAAAATAAATAAATAAATAAACAAAGATCGTTATCATTTCGCGAAAACAGTGAAATTAATATCGATAAACATTCATTCTCGAGGACCAAACTATTTATCTATTACCGACCGAGAATTATCGACCGCAATTGTCGTATATCTTCTTGAATATATCTATAATATATTGTACGTTACATGCCTTTTTTGTAGCATTTTACGCTAGAATTTCGTATTGCATTTGATGAAGGAAATTTTTTTAATAATTGTTTCTTCCTCGTATCCATCTTTTCCAAAGGTGTTTGAAAGTTTCGATGAAATTTTTAATCTTTTGGAACACGTCTCGATCCACGGTGCATATTTGATGAATTTGAAACAACGTATTTAAACTTTTACACACTTGAATGAAAGTAATAGACTGTTAGAATGATTTAGACAAACGAAACGAAATTAAAATTCTATGAATCAAAAAATGAATTCAAAAAAATAATTTTCCAAATTTCCCTCCCGAAATTGGAAATCGAAGAATTCAATTTTTTTCATATTTTTGAAAAAAATTCTCGCGTCATCGTCGATTATAGAAATTACGTATAGAAAAATGTTGACAATTCCAAGGAAACGTACACGTGGTTTTGTGCGAGGACATGGGTGGAAAAATTCCGACACGCCCTCCCCCTCCGCGGAGATTCTATGCAAAATTGGAAACTGACGTTGAAACGGCGCGCGCGCGCGCGCGCGCCACGGAAAGTTTTCGCTGAAAGTTTTTCTGAAAAATCGGATCGGTTCGACTGCACTAGTACAAAACGTCGGCTATGGCAACTTCATCGGAAGCGTCCGCCATCTAAATCGGATGTCGAGAATATCGAAAGGGGCGGGGAGGTGGAATAAGGAATAGCCGATGATGATAACACGTTTGAGAAATGGGACCAGGAAAAAGTTTGTTGTAACTACTTTTCCCCCCCTCCCCGGCTACTTTTTTTATTATACACCTTTTTCTTTCTTTTTCTTTTTTTTTTTTTTTTTTTATTCCGCGACCGTTGCAACGACTCGGGGCTTCGATGCCGTCGTCTCGTTTTACCACTTCCCTCGCACCAAGTCGTAAAAAAGGATACATTGAAAATTGCCACCGAGAGAGATAAAAGGAATTTCGTCTAATAATAGGATATTTCTACCGGTTACTGTGCTTCTTAACTTTGTTTTCATGCTTTCTTTCTTTCTCCCTCTCTCTTTCTCTCTCTATTTTCTTTCCCGAACGAATACAAGGACGAAAGTAAAAAGAAAGGTTAACAGGTTTATCAAGTACGCTTGTCGGATGCTTTTGCTATTAATGGAAATTTTTTTTTAAAATCGGAAGCATAATAATCGGTACAAATATATATTTAACTTTGAACAATGAAGGAAAATAAATTTTTAAGTTTCGATTAAAGAAAACGTGTAACGGTCGTGAAAACTTGTGTTTTATCGAAGGAAAAATTCTAGCGGTACGACTCTTTAACGAATTCGTTAATAATATATATATAAATACATATAAGATATATCTCGCCTAAAAAGGAATTATATATTTCACTTTAAGCAACACAAGATACGAGCCATTCTCTAACTTACCTTTTACCGATAAGTAAACTCGAATTAATTCAATTTTGTTAATCTAATCTTGAATGATATTAATATAATTTTGTTATAACGAAATAACTCTATATTGTTATTGTTATATTGTATTTTAATTTATATTTGTTCATAGATTCATCATTATTAATGCCATGTTGATTAATTTTGCTTTATTTATATACACATTTCTTTGCATTTAATAACGTTATTTAATAATAAGAAAATTAAGACACCATATTAACCGTGTATACTATTATATAATGTATATACTTGTGGTCTTTTTACGCGTATGAATTGTATGCAAGTAAACGCGCGACTAACATCGGTCGTTAATATCGAATATTAGAACACGTTAAAGCGCATTTACGAGAGAGAGAAAAAAATAAATAAATAAAAGAAAGAAAAGAAGAAGAAAAAAAAAAGAAACGACAGGCACTGCATGCGTATTCATATCGCTTGTCGTAAAAAAAAAAAAAAATTATAAGCATATCTTCGATATATTCTACGTTCTGAGTATAATTGCATTTTCGTCTGAAACGCACCTACAGTTTATGCAGTGTCCGTCCAAAGGTATACTTTTAGAGAAGCAACTTCTTATTTTGTAATATAACTTGTATATTATCGAGAAAATATATCCACGCAAAAGTAACTTGTACAAATGTTATACAATACGTGCGATTTGCAAGATAAACGATGATTTTATTGTTAAAAGAAAAGAAGAAAATATATATTCGAATTTGTTACACGTGAAATAATTTTGTTTCTCTTTGCTATTTAATAACACATTCGTTAACTCGCTTATAAAGAGTTGGAGACAATACCTCGGTTACTACACATAATTAACATAATACGAAAAAATATAAAAATAAAATTGTTATATTTCCAATTTTTTAATTATGTGATTATTTTATTCAAATTGCTAAAGTTGATACGAATCGAAAGAATTCGAGTAGAAACGAACAAGATGTCTTATAAACTATAGAGGATAATATAGAGTCCGATCTTACCCGAATTTTTCCGATCTCGCCCGAACTCTCCCGAATAAGTGCACTCGACATGCGTCTACTGAGCAAGGGATATTTATTTTAAAAAATTATTTTCGTAATTGTATTAACAAAATACCGTTTATTTCTGAGATCAGCCGAAAGACTAGTACAAATAAACGCAAAGGATTTTGTATCTAAAGCAGAAATTACCCTATTCTTTAAATTATCTCCAAAAAAATAAGTGGTATGTAATACAGCAAATACCACTGCGATTCGTATTATGATTATATGGTGCTACGTGGTATACATATATATACCATCGAGTATAAAATCTATTAACTTACATTTGAAATCAACAACTACTGTCTTTTGCGTAGATTAGTAGTAGATGAATAGTAGATATAGTATAGTTAATGAATTAAGAAGCAGTATACCGATGTTGTGTAGAGAACAAAGATAATATTTGCAACGTTTCTTCTGATTACTAAGTTGAAATATTTCTGTTTTTCATATGAAAGTAATATCTTGATGTTACTGCTTCTATTTTCGAAAGATATAATTCCTTTGAAGTTTTGGATACTCGTGTAGTGCATGAATAGTTAATTATTTATAGAATCGTTAATTTTGAACTCTAAGTAACATTACTTGTTATTACTTATTTATTATGAGAAATAGACGTATTGCTATGTTCTGCATTTTCAAACATCTAATTATGCAAACATAAATATTATAAATATTCAATTATTTGATAAATAATTGACCATTCGTTATTGCAAGTTCTGTTTGCTTCGTTAAAAAAAAAAAAAAAAGAAATTGAGTTTCTAATATATTTAAAAATTATTCAAGAAAAATATTGAATATAAAATCTTATACTACAGCATATCGACATTATATATTTCTACGATTTTATCTTGTTTAATAATTTTTCATTATTGCGAGCTTTATATTATAATAATTATGTCGCGAATATTTCGAATTATTTGCATATATTGCACATAGTGCATTTATATGTGAATTTATAACATTTCTATAAATAATAAGTATTTGAGGAAAAATTTATAAAGCTAATTACTCAGATAGTCAATGCAAAAAAGGATAAGGAATTTGATGTGCAAATTGAAACTTACATTACATTAGAACATTATTATCAATTGTATTGACAAATAAAAAAGAACGTTCCTTTAATTCGAT
Organism: Apis mellifera; assembly: GCF_003254395.2. NCBI lineage: Eukaryota > Metazoa > Arthropoda > Insecta > Hymenoptera > Apidae > Apis > Apis mellifera. The sequence continues at coordinate 1,072,576 of NC_037648.1, forward strand.
TTTAAGGTTATAATGAAATCTTAACAAATTGGAATTATTCTTTACATATAATGGACAATGACTGTCTGGGTAAATTAATGATTTTTCGAACGAGATTGTCGAAAGCCACTCTATTTGAAACTCTGAGGACCATAAACTCACAATAAAATTTCTCGTTTTCTTCGTGTATTGTAATATTAATCTTGATCGAAATGTTAGAAACGAAATTTATAATGGAATATTCCGTATAGATTAAATTTCGTTTCGTATACTCGTGTAATGCAATGTATTCTATACATTGTTCGAGTTAAGTCACCAGAAGTAAATAAATCATGTGATAGACTATGATTTTAATTATTCATAGATTAACCGTTTATCGTTGCACAAAATAATTTGATATATATTTGTTTATTTTGCTATTAAAAATAAATTATTTTAATAATCATTTTCATGAATTAAAATAATATGAAGAATAGTAATTTTTTATTTTATAATTCAAGACTGTGAATTTCCCTAGAATGTAATGTCACGTGGTTTTGTTTACGCTCGGTGATCATAACTCTGAGAACTGTGTGTAGCATGAAATAATTAATAAGTAACTAAAATTAATCAAAAGAAAAAAAAGAAAAAGAAGTAAAATCGATGTTGTATTTAAATAAATGTCCATTATATCGTCTGCATGACGAAGCATACCAAATTATTTAATCATCGATTTAAAAGAATTAGTTAGATTGGTAAAAAAAAAAAAAAAAAAAAGAAAAAAAAATGTAGCGTAGAAAAGATCGATGTATTGTGTTAGTTTAGTCGAGTAGATGAATGTTACAAGCCTCGTTTAATTCATATAATTGTATAATCTAAAGCAATGCGAGATTTTTTTTTTTTTTTTTTTTTTTTAGTTAGAATAATATGTTAATATACACGATATAAAAACACGTTTATTTTGTATTGAATGTATTTTTCGCAAGCGTCAACTTAGACGCCAACTCCGGACATTATTAAAAATTAAAAAGGAAAAAAGTCGTCGCTTCATTTCATGAATGTACTTTTATTGTGGACTATGTAAATGTAGATTTTATAATGTTGTAATAAAAGGATTTCTTTTTAAATAGATCGACTCAATTCTACGCTATTGTAGATAATGAAGGTATTTTTCCTTTTCTAGCTTATTTATCCTTTAATATAGTTGTAGCGTTAGAAATAAAAGTATAGAGATATATTTATATTAATTTTATAAATATTGCTTGAATTTGATTATCTATAATTTATAAATTTATTTTAGAAAATATACATATATATATCTTATTAAATCTATTTTTATTATTTAAATGTAAGTAAAGTAAAGCAACATTAAATTAATATTGCTAAAAATAAAAAAAATTATTTTATTAATAAATTAAATTATGCATCGAATATCCCGCCAATATTTAATTGGCAAAGCGATTTATAGATGGCGTGTATAATATATGACGTGTAAATATGACGTGTACAAATATGGCGTCAAGTACTAGTCGAAGTACTGATGTATAATTTCGATAACTGAAATTTAATTTTATTTATTTACTATGTAACAATTCATGACATCACTGTATTACATAGTTTAAAAAAAAAAACTATAAAGAAGACTGAAAACTTTTAATTGTGCATAATAGTTGTACATTAGTGATTACTTATTACTTAGGTTAGTATTGCATTTGAAAATAATAAATATTGAATATCAATGTTTATTATTAATATTTTCTTTTTATACATATTTATACTATTATTTATAGTTCTTTTTCAAGTTGTTTCACTTAAAAAAATATATTTATATATATATGTTTCCTAAAATTCTATAATACCAATATTAATAAATTTTTATATTTATTCTTTTAGGTATGGATCCAGAATTTCTTTCTAGATTAATACCACAAAACAAAGAGCACGTACGTCCAGCATGCAAAAAGTGTGGATATGCTGGACATCTTACATACCAATGTCGTAATTTTATCAAAGTTGATCCAAACAAGGAGATTGTTTTGGATGTTAGCAGTACTAGTTCAGATAGCGATGAAAATTATGTGACCCCTTTGACTGAATTACGTGAAAAGGAATTAAAAAAGAAGCTACAGGAAGCTAAGAAGAAACATAAAGAAAAGAAAAGTAAAAAAAAATCTAAGAAACGTAAAAGATCAACACAAAGTGACAGTGAATCAGAAACAGAACTTTCTAATGACGAAGAAAGGAAACATAAGCATAAGAAGAAAAAAAGGAAATCAAAACATAAAAAACAAAAGAAACATAAAAAAGATAATTTATCAGAGAGCGATAATGATGATAAGAAAAGATAATTTCTTTTCATTTACACCCACCCGAATGTATATATTTTACTCAAATTATAAATACAATGTACATAAGTAATATTGTACCGTTTGTAAATAAACATGTATAAAATTATTTATTTTTATGTAAATAAAATGTATCGAATAATAATTCATTTATAGTTTATAAAACAGTAAGAAAATTTTGTGATTGTTTTTTGTATAAAAGCTATATTTTTATGAAATAAACAAAGAAAAAAGTAAACGTACTGTGTTTAATTATTGTATTCAAATTCATATTATTAGATATAATTGTATAACATTGAAGATAAAAATATTATCACAAGGATAATAATAATAAATTAAAGTGGAATTGCTGGAGAAAATTTAACATCGCCATCTATCGGAGAATACAATGTATTAATTCTAAGAAATAATAGATAGATGGCGTCGTATCATCGTATTATATTGCCAAACAACATTTTGCCTCTCCAGTCAAATTTCAGTTTATTGTTTCACTTCACACAACTCTTAAATACGAAATGGATGTGTGTTAAACACATTTTAATTAGATTTAATTGAAATAAAATAAAGAAAAGATGACGCGACACGCGAGAAATTGCACAGCTGGAGCTGTTTATACATATCATGAAAAAAAGAAAGATGCAGCAGCCTCGGGTTATGGTACAAATACGCAAAGAGTAGGAAAAGATTCCGTTAAAGATTTTGATTGTTGTTGTCTGACGTTACAACCTTGTAGAAATCCTGTCATTACGTTCGTATTAATTGTCATATTAGCACTCATTATTCTCGAATTATGTTTCAAATTTATTATACTATTACAGAAAAGATGGCTACTTATTTGACAAAGAAGCAATATTGGAATATGTTCTAACCAAAAAGAAAGAGTATGCAAGAAAATTGAAAGAGTATGAAAAACAAAAACAACAAGAAGAGGTATAAATAAAATGTGGAAGAAAATTTTCTCTAATATTTTAAAATTCACAATTTTTACAACTTTTTAGGAACAATCTAATGAAAAAAGTGCCAACGAAGAATTACAAAAGTTGCAAAATTTTTTAAAAGGAGAGAAAAATATCGTTTCCAGAAGTCAAACTGTAGCCAAAGAACCTACATCTTCAGTTTCTAATATGAGCAATGGTAAAGATAAGATGCTACCAAGTTTTTGGATTCCATCTAAAACACCAGAAGCAAAAGAAACTATGGTACAGAAACCAGATAAAACAATCTATTGTCCTGTTAGTGGAAAACCATTGAAAATAAAGGATTTAATTTCTGTGAAATTTACTGAAGTAAAAGATCCAGATGACAAGAAATCTCTTATCGTTAAACAAGCAAGATACATGTGTCCAATTACGCATGATATTTTAAGTAACAGTGTACCATGTGCAGTTATAAAAACGACGTACAATTTTTTTCATTTTCTAATAATTATTAGTTCATTTTTTACGTTTATTTTTTATTAAATGAATGTTTTGATTTTTCTAGCGGTGATGTGATTACAATGGAATGTGTTGAAAAAATTATAAAGAAGGATTGGATTAATCCATTGGATAGCACAAAACTAACAGAAGCAGATATTATACCGCTTCAAAGGGTATATAATTTTTAAGAATAATAATAAGATATAACGAAAATAGAATAATATAATATTGAATAATATTGAATTGTTTTTTAGGGCGGTACTGGATATTCAGCTGTTAATGATAGCTTAGAAGGTAAACACGAAAGACCCGTGTTACAAGCATAATATAAATTAAGTATTGTAAATTTTATAAATACACAAATTTTGATGTACATAAATGGACTATGTTAATGTAATAAGATTATAATAAAAAAATGACTCAAATATATATTATTTTGATTTAATTTTTAAATTCTATTCAATGATGTAAGAAAATTTAAAGAATTACATACCTGTAATTATGTAGATAGTAGTTACATGAGATTTTCTTTCTTCTAGAAGTATTTTTTCTTTTTTTTGTTTACCTTGATATTTTAAACTTTATCACATTCTTTATTGTCTAATTTAAAAGATATAATTACTTAAAAAAAAAAATTATGTCGCACTTAACCACTTACGTTGCATTATACGTTGATAATTATACTTAATTACGTTAAATTTTATTTCCAAAACTTTCCGAATATGATTTCTAACAAAATTCAATCGAAATTTTCACAATAATTCTATATATTCTCCGTATTTGTAAAAAGAAATCGAGCACACAAATGAATACGTCTTTATTCCATCACGAAGTTCGAATTTAAACTGACGATCAATCAACCGAATCGAAATCGAGCAATATGATTGGCTCGAATTTAAAATTTTTCCAGCGCGCTCTTTAGCGAGAGAAAGGATACCAATCCCATGATTCTTTTCGCGCAATATATCGATTCGCGAAAATATATCGATTCGAGATCGAATCGAGATTTTGATTTCTGTTAGAAGGTGTCGCCATCTCAAGGAGTACAATTTTTTAAAGCATTCCGAAATTCTCGCGCTCCGCCGGCCAGGCGGCAATCTGCGAGACTACGTTAGTGTTCGCTGTTCGCGTATAGTGCTTGCGCGTGTTCTAACACTTCGTTTTTCCGCAACCGATTTTTTTTATACGGAAAATCAAGTGTCAACATCAGTTATGAAGTGCAGAAGTCATAATGATCGTACGCTAGTAGATTAAAGGTGAGTGTCCGTCTTAAGTGTGTCCTTTTTATCCGGATCGTGCGTATTATCACGTGTGAAAATGCTATGTGATGGTAACACTTTATGCGCGTGGTAATCAGCGATTTTTGTACCGTATTTCTCGAGTGAAAGAATCATCGAGCGCGATCATTATTTGCAAACGTACGTCAATAACAAATCTTGTGTATAAATCTGACGTTTAAAAAAAAATTTTTTTTCTTTTCAATTTTAATAAGAGATATATATATATATATATATATATATATATATATATATATATATATATATATATATACATTGCAATAGCTCGATTTGATTAGTTTTGCATGTAAGTTTCCATCAACTCTGCAAATAGGCGTCTACGATAGATCCGTAAGTAGGACATGTAAATGCATCGATTAGTTGATTATCAGTGGCGGGATAATGTAGTAATTGATAAGACGAAATTTCAACGCATTTCATATTCATATTCGATTATACATTATAGCTCGTTAAATGCAAAAGCAAACAATGTGTCGTTACATAAGAAGAAATACGTTCGTTAATTGAACCGATATGTTTTTAAGCGTCAATAATCAACCATAATTCATACTTTTCATCATTTTCATTTGCGAGTTCGCGGGTTTAACGCGATTGCAACCCCACCACCGGGCACCGCGACATCTCATTTTTCACGAATGTGCATTTTCTACGAACAGCATTTCTCGACAGCGTTGAAAATCATATAAAATTAATTCATATTATTATATTCATTATTCGTGTTACAAATTTTTTATTTCGTATGATAAATTAATAAAAAAAATATATATAAATATATTTAAAAAATATACGCAAAATCGATTGCATAGCCGTTTATCGCATCGGGTAAATCGATTTTCAGTTATCGATTTATATTGATTTTCGCGTGCCTCATTGTAACTCGAATGCCAGTCGATGCAATTGATCTAATCTAAACGATTAAAAACGAGATTGCAATTGCGTTACACTGTGTATAGCGCATTATACGATGATAAAACATCTTAAGTAATTAATTAATAAATTTACATCTTAATTAAGTTTCGGAAAAAATACGAAATTGAATATTTAACCGAAGGATAAATAATCTTTATAATTTTTGCAAATTTTTGTTTTTCAAATTCGTAATTGAATGTTGTAATTGTCTTTCCTTCTCGAGACGCAAAATTTATTACAATGATCGTTTTTTAGTAGCTAATATTCACTGTAAAGCATTGAATACATAATGATTAATATAAAATCTACATAAACTTGTTGACACATACACACAGCCACATACACGCTATATTAATCATCCGACACATGAGACAAAAAAAATGCAAATTTATCGGTGATACATTGCCATATAATAATAATAATACCAATGGCAAGATAATAACTAATGTAGATAATAATATATGTATATATATATATATATTATGTATATATATATATATATACAAATTCATTATAAATATATACGTATACGCGAAACCTTGTTATATCACTAAGCACATCTGCACGCCGTGTCTACATAACCGCACAAAATATGTATCGGTCGCAATACGAGCATTTCATATCCGTGTTTCGTTCCTACATGCGCGCGCAAGCGTGTATACGTGTCGCACGTAATAGAAGGTTAAGCTAGGTTGACCGACCATGATGCAGAGTGCATGCGTAACGAATAGTTCACGCCGATCGTACGAGAGAACGCATACACTCGAGTAGGAGAACAAAAACACGATATCGCGCGTGTGTTTTCGTGCATGCATAGATGATAAGAGGCGACACGACGTTATATCATCGTCTACGAGGCACATGGCGAGTATTGCGACACGATTGTCGCAGTTCTTTCACCCATTCGATTTGACCGTCATGTACAATGCGTTAATACGCATCTAACTGAAATCGGCTCGGTCGGTAATCCTTCGAGACGCGAATCGATAATCGATTCGCTGATCTGCACCAGCGGCGCTGCCGATGAACCGGTCACCGTGAGTCAATGGGTGGACGAACTTGAGATGAATTGAATTGTTGATCAGTCTTAAATTAGAGTTTTAATAATGGTATATATGCATCAATTGTTACGGTCTGCGAGGTTGATGTAACGATATACGGATAATATTAACCGTGTACCTAATATACCAATGTCGTCACTCGATTCAGATATCCTTTTTATCGGTAATGAATTAATTTAACATTTGGTAATTTTTTAACAATAAAGATTATTTTTCCTAATATTTAAAATTCGAATTTTGAATTTCTTTTATAGATTTCATTTAAATATAAATGTTAAAATCTATAATTCACACGAAATAAATTTACAATCTTGTATTTTTAATTTAACAATTTTTTCCTGGAATCGCGAATATCTAAATATCGTTTCTTTTATAAATCGATTCAATTGATTCTTCGATACATCATCCTGTTCAAAATTATATATATATATTTCGGGAAGAATTTTTAATTCGAAATCGGAATTATCTCTCGACCTTCTCGTTGTTACTAATAGCCCCCTCCCTCCCTCGAGTAATTAACATTACTTCTCCTCTTCCGTAATTACGATACGTTGACTGATTGCATAATGAAAATCCGAGAAACGAACGATTCCTCATTCTCGTGAGCGAATTTTCTCGTTAAAGTAATTTTTTTACATTAACGAGATCAATCTCTCGTCGGCCACTTTTCAAGTCGCGGCCGTTTCATTAACGACCGAGCAAGCGCGCGGAGGAGAGAAAGCAGGAACTAGGCAGTAGTTCACTACCGCGTGTGGCTCGCCTTTGTTGCACAGACGTACTAAACTACTGACCTCCCTTCTCAAGAAACTCGCAGCAGCAACACAGCGGCAGGCAGGCAGGCAGGCAGGCAGACACACCCGTTGCTCCTAAACGTAATCATAAATATGCCTGTCATACTTGTCGCACGCGTTAACCTCTCCGTATTCCGCGTTATTTTAGAATTTTATCCAATTTTATTCCGCGATGAAATAAAATTTTTTTTTTTCAATCTTATCTTATAAATTTAAAATTCTTCTTCTTTTTTTAACGAAGAGCGAATAGAAGAAATTCCTTCGAATTTTTTTTTTTTTTATTCAGAATTTTTCTTACGTAAGGAAAAAAAAATAGCGACACATTTAGAAAGAAAAATTTAGAAGTGATTTCACAGTACCGGGAAACATAGTTTATACTGGTATGAGCCATCATCATCATTTTCTTGCTCCGTCATTTTTTCTATCATCGAATTACGGTAGATCGACGAACAATGGAAAAAAACCTCCCATTCATCTTTTTCACAGATGACACGGATAATTTCTTTGAAATTATTTTTAAAAATTCCTTTTGTTAAAAAAATCGTCGAACCAACAATATCAATCCAAAATTCCATTTTGAAGTAAAACTATACCTAAATGATATAATCTGATCATTAATATAAAAAAAAAAAATTGACAAGAAAATAATGGAAAAAAATAATTCGACTCGAAAATGATCAAACTGGAATATTATTACTCGACAAATAAATCTAGATAAAAGGAAACTATTGATAATCATTCTCTCTCTCTCTCTCCTCCAAGAGGAAACTGTTAACCACGATCGCTCGTTAATAAATATAATACCACCAGTACCCGGTCACCAACACACCTCTTGCACACTTGAAACATTACGTAATAACGTCTTGCGTGTTTTGCGGTGCGCATTACTTCATATCGAAGCAATTCTCGAGTATGGCACGGTCATTTTCCCACCGTGGCCATACCCTCCCCCTCCTCCCCCTCCACCACCCTGCACACACGACTCGTTTCCGTTTGCAGAAAAGAGATTTTTTTTTTTTTTTTTTTTCCGTAAGAAAAATATTTCCGCCATTTCCTCTCCTTTCTTACGAAACTTTGTCGAAGCGCGTTCAAGCCGCTTGCATCCATGATTTAATGAGATTTAATTATTATTATCATTATTGCCATTTGCAATTTTAATTTTAAAGTTTGCAGGGGGAAAAAAGAAGGATGGGGGGAGGGGGTTAATTCATCTGGAAAATTGTATCCTCGAGCCAGCTTGAATAAAATTGTAAATAAATAGTTTTTTTCCTTCTTGCCACGATTTAATGAATAGTGATAATAATAGGGGGGAGGATTTTTTTTCTCAGAATTTTCGAATGAGGGGATATTTATTTATTATAACGAAATAACGAGATGTCCTTTCGACAGGATTTATGGAGAGATATCATCTTCTTTTTTCGAAAATATTGTCAAAAGAATATAAAGTAATCCAAAAAAAAAAACTTGTATAATTTGTAAATGAAAATAATTATCGATCGATAATTCAAGGGATATTTTAATTGAGATCAATTATGATTCTTTTCATTTTAGTTTAGACAACAACCACGTAATCCAACAATTTGAATTTCAATATTTTCAGTCGGTAAAGAATCACAGTCACGATATAACCTCTCAAAAAATTTCAACAATTACCAGAATCCTTATAACATTCCCCCTCCCCCCGAAATTTACACTCAAACTCCCTCCTTTCCACCGATATTTCGATCGATCGATTCCTCTCCCCCCTCTACTCAACTCTTCTCGTCGAGGTTAGAATCGAAATCGCATCATCGGTCGCACAACAAGGGTAGAGTCTTGGTAGAATTCGCGAAAAACGATCACGACTCGCCGCTTACGGTATATTTACGTAACGCGATATAGGCTGTGCACAAATCACAGGAGAGAGGAGGGGAGAGGGGAAAAAGTGAATCATCGATTACACTTGCTAGGCTGCAATATGGGCGATGGCTTCCTCGTTAAAACCTTGAATGAGTAATCTGCCTCTACGCGTTTACTCGTCGAAATCGCTTAATACTCTCGAAAAAAAAAAAAATGAAATTTTTTTCGAAAAAACTTTGACTCCCCCCTCCCTAGAGCCAGTTTTAACCATTTTAACCAAAATTGGATTGGATAATAACACGTCGTGCGAAATAACTTTATCTTTCTTTTGTCCAGAATTAATTCGATTCTATGTTTTTCTGTGTTAATCTCTGGATAAATTATACACGAGTACTTTATTACTTTGGCTTTGTCGTGGATACTGTGAAAATTGAAAGGATTCGACGGAGGAAGTGACAAACACATTAGAATTTTCGAAATTATTTATCATTTCTCTTTAATTTTCCTCGTTCTTATCTCGGTACAACTGCGTATCACGATTATGCGTAATTTTTGCAGTTAAGAAAAATGTATTCTTTTCCATTATCGAGTAAACATCGAGCATAGAGCATAGAATGTTACATCATTCTCGTAGTTACTTGCAAGTTTCTCACTGTTGACTTGGAAATTTAATATTTTACTCGGTGTAACCACCTCTCCCTTCCTCTCCCCTCCAGTTTTGCATTGTTCATTCCTCGTATCTTGGTTGATTAGATCCCATCTTCGTGTTACAATCTATTTAATTTCAAAGTGATTAAGATATCTTAACATCTTTCTCTTTAACATTTATGAAAAAATATTCATGAATTTTATACATTATGCTTGAATCTATTCATTTGTGTACAAGATAAAATAATTATCTTATCTTAACGTTGCAATTATTATAAAAATGATTGTTTTTATCAATTAAAAAAAAATATGTATATATATACAGATATTTTTAACAATATTAAGTTTTATAAAAATCAAGAAACGAATTTGAAAATATCCCTAGATCCGTGCCAACAGATTGGAAAAATATTAATTATACTTGCATACAATCTTGATACAATCACAAATCCACTTGAATCACAATCGTTTTTAATCACCGCGATTCGAGGAATGCAAGCAGGAAATACGTCGTACTTGTAAACTTGGATTGGATAAAAATAATCGATAAAAGATGATTTTTACGCGGGAACAGGATCCAATCGTATCGAATATGCATATTCATATATATTCGTATATTTCAATGTTGTATGAATTAGCTTCCATTTAATAAACGATATTGCCAAAGTTTCCGCTTTGTTTTTCTCGTATTGAAATCTTGTTGTTCGCAGATACGAGTCAGACCTTTCGACCTTCCTCGCGTTTATGTAAACACGCATTCGTGTATTTTCTTTTTTCCAGCATCGACTAGAGAAATGTGGATGACCCGATTTTCCGATCGATACACGATTCGTTTCAAAGAATAATCGTGAAAAGATAAATTTGTCCCAGAAACTTTAGATCATTGACGAATATTCTTAATCTCTCGACGACGATTCTTATCTTAAAACGTGCGTCGAAGAAAGGAACTAAAAAAAATATGGAGAATTAGTTTGGAAAAAAAAAAAAATAGAGTAGATTATATTAAAAATTTGGACATGAAGGAAAGATAATGATACAACTGGATCAAAATGTATAAATTATCGAGAAAAAAAAAATGAGAAAAATTCGAAGAGATAAAAATGTTTACATACCGTCTGCATATCCTCACGTAGAACTGTTGTACAACGCGAAATGGAAAGTCATGATTTCAAACATTATTGCATTGTTGCACGTGTATCTTTTTTTTTTCAACTTTTTTTTTTTATTATTAATATTAATTTTACGATTATGTTAAAAACGTGCATCGATGAAATTCAAATAGGAAGAAACATTGGCATCGTAATTACGTGCTATTCGTGTCTTTATCATTATTACACAATCTCTGTTACTTAACGTTATCTCATTCTACGAGATTGAATTTTGCAAGTCAAACGAAATTTATTCCTCGATACTTTTCATTTCTATATTATTTTTAGTTTCGCCAGATACATATCTCGTGCAATTATATCGTCGCATGCTTAATTATCGTTGACGTATATTTTAGCGGAATAAAGAAATGAATGGTACTTTTATTTCTCGTTTGAAAATTTTACCGTTTCCAATTAATCGAACAAGGGAATCATTTCCTCGATCAATTCTTAAATAAAACCTTTCATTTTCGGCCACGAAATTAGAAGCGAAATAAACCGAGTCGAATCGTTCCGCCATATCTTTGCCTCGCTTACTCTGCAATGCAAACTCGAACGATCTTTATCCCACGAATTATCATTATAACTTTCTCCCGACCAACACTTTTTCACTCGCGTATCTAATACGATATTTATTAGTATCCATAATTCAGATACAGAATCTACAACAACAAGTCAAGTCTACTCGATTCGATTGCAATTAACCTAAAAATTTTCGGCACGAGACAAGACAAAATAAATAAAAGAACATTTGCTAAAATCCACTTTGCCTTAAGAATTGAACAAAATCTCCGTTCCAATCACGAAAAAGGAAAACCCGAATTTGAATAATCTCTTTCCAAAAAGGACGAAATTCAACGAGTGTATCGCGTCACGTAGAACGTTGAACGAGAAATTCGTTTCGTCTCCACTCAACTGTGACCCAGTCAAGGCATGGCGCTAGCGTCGACCAGCGAGGCAGAGATCTCTCGCACGGCGCGCAGCAGATCCGAAAAGGTCGAAGCATTTCAAATGCAAATAACGTTTCTCTATTCGTATAGGGAATATAATGATTGTAAGGGAATCCAAGTGGGTCTCCAGTTTGGTTAACGTCGTTTTACGTTTGATAATTATTCGGATCCAGCGGTGTGGAATATCAAGTTGAAATTCTTGAAACGAAAATGCTCGGTCCAGTCACGTCTCCACGCGTGTTGCATTCACTACCGGCTTCACTTTCTCCGATATATGGCTCACCGTCTCTCCGCTCTCTCTCTCTCTCTCTCTCTCTCTCTCTCTCTCTCTCTCTCTCTCTCTCTCTTCTCCCCTCGGATCTTTATTATTTTCACGTCTATGCTCGCACGTTCGAGATGCTGAAACGGATTTTTCTGGGGGACGGTCTGCTAGAATGAGAAATCTCTCATTAATTACGTTTCGATTTTAAATATCAAAGATTCTATCAAAGTTTCTCTTGGAGTTTCATTTCAATCTCTGATGGGTTTTTGTATCCGTCTAGAATTTTACGCATCTTAATGTAGATTAAAGTTTTATATTTTTCGTTCGAAATGTTTTTTAAATTGCAAAGAGCTTGTTGAATATTTTTTGGAAAAATATATTCTTTTTTTTACCTAAAAATATCAAAATAGAAAAACGTTAAAGAAAAAAAAAAAAAAAAAAGAGATATCAGAATGCACGGATAGATATTTCGAAAATTGATTTTAATAGTTGTGATTACGTTTCAAAGCAAATACATAACAATTTATTTTACCTTGAATGCTAGATATCGAAGTGTCAACCGGTTTTTAAGTAGATAAAGTGTTTACGTGTCAGACACTGAATAAATAACTGTCAAACGAGTAAACGAGTAACCGATAATCCAATATATAAAGCCGTGAATTTTTTAATACCAAATACGTTCTTTCATTCAATCTATTCCACGCGACATTAATAATAAAAAAAAAAGGAATATAAAGAGAATATAAAAAAAGCATTTTGATGACACGAAACAACGCGATCAAAAATTTCACTTTTTTTTTTAAATATTATTTCGATCGATATCGAATTATTCTTCGAACGAGAAATCGAGAAAAAAGAAGATGGGGATTCGCACAGGATGAACCCCTCACGAGAGAACACACCTCCTCGAATCGTGGCGCGGAGGAGGAAGCTTGGCAAATATTTAAAACGGCCTTGCAAACGCGCCAGTTCCTGCACAACTTTTACGTCACAGGTCAAGCACATAGGGGACACACGCTCGCGCTATCGGTGCACCGTGCTTCCAGTTCGTTACGTAATCCCGCATTGATAAGGAAATAAGTTGGTCGCCTTGACATTGCCCTCCTCGTAAATACGATTCTCCACCGCTTCTTCCGCTTTCCGCCAACGTTCGAGGAAGGAACATAACCTAAAAATGAGGGAAGAAAATTCGTTAGTCGAAAATCGTGTTCGATTCGAAAAAAAAGTTTTATCGAAAATTTTTCCACCTTTATTTTTCGCTCTTTCAACGCGATTTTGTATTTTGTATATTCTTTAACCTCGATCAACAACGGTATCTCTATCGCTTAAGTGAGGTTAGGTTTCATGATTTCGCTCTCGCTTCAATGAAAAAATATCGTATCATTCGTTTCGACCGATATTCGAAGATTCTTCCATTTTTTATTATTATTTATGGAAAAGAGAACATCCTTCATCCCGTTGACGAATTGTATCGTAATAAGTATATCGTCTCCGGCTGATTCACTCGATAATTGATACAGTTTACGTAATTACGAGTTGAATCCAACTTTATGGTAATTACTCATGAAACGAGCCTTTTTACGGATAATTCGTAGCAATTTTATATAGCCGATAATTACGATTATTAAAACCGAAAAGAGATACATGGCACGCTATCGGCAAAAAAAAAAAGGAAAAAAGTCGTTTCATCTTCCATTTTATCCTCCGTAAAAATTTTCCATTATTACCTTTCGAAAATTCTTCCTATGTCCGTTTCCTTCTCCACTCTCGAATCTTTCCATCGATTTCCTCCAAATTTATTTGTCCATATCTCCTCGCCATTCCACTTTACTTCTTCTCCTATTCTCTCTGGAAAATGGAAAACCGTTGGAATTTCATTTCTCGCGCGAAGGGAGAATTTATTGCGTAATCGCGCAAGCTGGATGGAGCGTGTACACAAGTTACAGATGATTTTATAATAGTCAAATTGAACGTATTATATCATAGAAATACACACACGCACGCCTCGCGCGCGTAACGAGTTGATCGCTCCTCCCCCCACCCCGATTACGTTGCACACGTTGTATTCAGATGTGTGCACAACATACGAAACGCGTTATTAAGTTTTTATATATATATTACGCGATGGAATTTATTTCTTGCGTTTCCTCGCATTCTGCGTTTTATTCTTCGCTGTGTAATTCGTGACATCGATTTTATTTTTTCTTAACAATAGTCAATAATTATTGTTAAAAGTATTTGAAATTACTTATAGGAAGAAGATATTTCCGCGGAGGCCCTCTGCGGGACAATATTTAAGTTGAGATTATTAACGAGATATTTCTAACTATAAGAGATGCGGAGGCCCTCTGCGGAACAAAATTTAAACTAATTTCTTCGTACGAGAAAAGTACAGGTTAGTTCGAAATTATTAACGAGATAGTCTAGTAAGAGACGCGGAGGGCCTCTACGGGACAAAATTTAAACTAATTTCTTCGTACGAGAAAAGTACAGGTTATAATAATCGATCCTCGATGACAATGTTATTTCATTATTGTTGCGTGAAATTGTGAAGTGGAATTAGAAATTCGTGTTTTACACTTGTCTTTCGTATACTACACTCCTATCTGTATGGACAATGTAAAGCTCGGTGTATATAAAGCCGGTTGGACGAATATCACAATAGGATACAGATGTTCAGAAACGGACGAGGCGACGTATTAAATGAAAAGATTCTAACGACCCTTCATTCCCACCTGACACTCTCTACCCATCCTTGTATCGATGCTATCGTAAATACGATAAATTGAATATTTAGCTTTGACCCCTCCCCCCTATTCAATTTTACACAATCAACGTTATACAAATGTATTTTCACGCGGCTTTATTTTCCGACAGTGTGCCTTCTTTTGTCATTTTCATCCGTTCCTAACCATCAAATTTTCTTCTTTTTAAATAATTACCCAACGAAAATATTATTTCGATCCACCTTGCGATTTAACGACACCATTGGATATCAAAATTGACGGAAAAAAAAAATACGCGAGAATAGATAATTACTTGTAACAATTATAACCAATTTGCGTCGAAAACACGATAGAAAGTTTGTGAACAAACGAAAAAAAAAAAAAATGCTAATTACCATTCACGTTCAGAATACGAAAAATGTATAAATACGGTTTGCACGGTATTATGTACACCGCGTATACTGCACACGCTCGCCTACCACACATTTTCGTGCTTCTCGCCGAGAACTCCGGTTGAATTCCGGTTACGTAAGCTTGTACCGACAACAGTACAACAATTTAAACCACGTGATTATGTAAACGTCATCAAGCCTGCGCCTGACAGATTATGTCTTGTCGCCGACATCCCCTATCGTCGGATCGGCGAGTCATAAAAACGACTCCTTTCTTTCCCCCGACAATGAACACGGTGTACACGGAGCATCGAAAGTAACGAGATAATAAACGCGATGGAATTATTTCGTCGTCTTTCGTCGTTATCGCGGGTCAAACGAAAACTTTCGAGCGGATTCTTTCAATTTTTCTTCTTCATTGTAGAAAGATACGAAGATCGAGAGAGACGTATACGTAAGAATAACTCGGTTAGCGCTCAACAGTGGCGCTAGCGTCGTCTCGAATATTCGTCCACGAACGTTGCGGCTGCATTATAAACCGTTTGTATCTTAACGCGTTTTAACGTGATCGATATGCTTAAATACGCGTATTCGTTCATACGATACGAAAAAATTTTAAAGAAAGACGCTTTGTACAATTTCTGTACGCTTAATTACGGAAGGTAAAAATTGATATTTTATCGTATCTTACGTATAACGTCTTATTAACTCGGCTCACTGACAAATTTCCGTGCGATTGTATTAGAGGTTAGAGCACGTGGGCGTTTCCATCGACTTGTTCCCCACGATTGAACGCCGCGCCATTGTAACGAGAAGCTATAAAACTGTGCAACTTTTATCTCCACATTTCTCTCCTCTCTTATCGAGATTTCAGATCGGACGAAAGATAGTCACTTTTCACGCGTCAGAAATTTCCCTTCTCCCGTGATAATTTAAGATGAACATAACCGCGTGTATCTCGGTTGTGCAACCTGTCGTGATTTATCGATCCGAATGAATAATTGCAATAATAAAGTCTCGTTTATCGAGTAATGTTAAAATTTACGATACTTCTTTCTATATATATATACGTGTATATTTTCCCTCCCTCGATTTTATTTATCGAAAAATAAAGAATGGAACAGCCTTCTTAATTTAACGCCTTGCGTATTCTCCGTTTCACGTCTGACTGGACAATTCGGTGCTTAATTAACGAGTTGTATCGAGCCAATTATAAAAACGAGATCCCCCTAATTTATCAACCTTATCAATCTTTCCTCTGCGTTTCTCATATTTTCCTCGATCAAATTTTACTTATTAATACTATCAAAATTGTAACACAGCTTGTAAAAATTTACATTGAAAGTTTAAAAAGGAAGCGAAGAATGCTGTAATGGAATCGTTTTAAATTGCAGATATAATCGGGCCATGCAGCCAAATGAAGGGTCAAGCGGGACTGGTCGAGGTAGATTTGAGGGTATTTATCACTTTTCTTTCTCTTTTCACCCTAAATCGTACTTTACGTCATTACTCACGAATTTTTTTCTCTCGATCGAAACGAATAAGAAATTTTATCAACAATTGGAACAAATAAAGAAAGATTCACAGCGAATAAACGAGATATTTCAAGATATTTCGAATTAACGCATTCGACGAGGGACACAGTTAATAATTAGACGGACGAAAAGAATACGATTTCAGTGGGGTTCAACAGGTTGGGGAGGGTATTGCGTTGCACCGGAAGATTGGCCAGTGTTGTCTTACCAATCAACGCGGAATTCTCCTCTGGTCACTCGAGCGTGGCCGGGAAAATAATCGATACGCTCGAGACGCTATTGTTTCTCTCCATTTTTTTTTTTTTTTCTTAATCAAAACGAACAGAATTTTCATTTCTCGATATCAATAATTATGAAAATTAGATTTTTCGAGAGAGAATGACCACAAATACGAAACAAATTCAACGAATTTATCACCGAGAACGTGTTGCTTCTTACACCCGTTTCAACGATCTCGAAAAAAAAAATTCACACCATCCAATATCCCTAACTAACCCGCTTCCGTTCGTCACATTTCCGGATTAATTTCCCATTTCAAAAATTGACCGTGTATCCTATAATCCTATAATCCATCCCCCGCCTCTTTTCCTCTAACAAAGGTTAAGGTTTCAAAGCGTTCCCTCGCGATATGATCGCGCGATATAATTGGACGGATCCGAAAAACGGAAAAGGATGGGGGAGGAGGAGGAATCGTGCGAAATCGCTCGATTAATTCGACGAGGCTTATCTCTCCCCCCCTCCTCCTCCGAAAAATCATCGCTAATGAGAGCACGCCTCTCCCTCCCCTTTCTCTCTGTGGTCACTTCAAACGGTCGATGTTGATCCGTGCAAGAAGGGAGGGGATGGATATCGATGACGATTATCAGTTGCGAATCGGCGCGTGTATCTCGCCCCCTCCCCTCTCCTCTCGAGGATTATGCTGCAGCGCAGAGGTACAGGGTTTGGATTCGCGTAATTAGCGTTAATTAAACGTGCGCTTGGGAATGTTGGAGTGGGGGGGGGGGGAGAGGTAGGTTTTGGGGAGGGGGTCGCGTGAGGCATGGGACACGTGTCGCGGGTGATTTTGGACGATTATTTTTGTTCGTCTTTTCTTCGAGTCGATGGAAAAAGGTTATTTTGGAATTATTCCATTATCGAGAGAGAGACGTTTTAATTAATCGTTCAAGTTATTTTGAGAGACAAAGGGGGATTTATCGTATCGGTCAATCGATAATTCATAGGAGAATAATATAAATAGATAAAAACTTTGATAAAATATAAAGAAATATTTCCAAGTTCTTTTCCACTATGATAATGCAGTTTTCAGTGATTAATATAACACGTGGCTGTTTCTAAATATATAAATATATAATATATATTATATAATAATAATAATAAATATATAATAATAAATGGGAAGAGAAGGTTGATTAAAGGAAGAAGGACGATGAATTTGTTGAAATTTCTTAGAAATTCTATATATTGGAGAACAAAGGAAAAAAGGAGAAATTGTCGTAAACATGGTAGGTGTAAATATTTATCATAAGCTTATCAGGCATATATATAAAATAAAATAAGAGAAACTTTTTTCATAAAACACAACCACCCTTATTTCCACCCTCTTCCTTCGAGTTGTTTACAGGGAAGGGATCCTCTTCAACAACGAGTTCTCAATTCGACCATCTTCTTCCTTTCGTCCAACTGTGAATCTCGATCGCGACGAGAACAACGTCCAAGAATAATTCCACCTGTCCTCTAACCATCAATCCCGAAATTCCTTCCTTTAAAATTCCTTTCTTCCAAACTTTCGCTCTAAATTTTTCCAAAAAAAAAAAAAAAAAAAACGTTTGAAAATACATCGTCCTCCCTTCTTATTATTCCTCCTCGCGAGTTTTACTTTCAAGAAAAATTCGCGTTTATCGACTCGATGAAATAACGACTTCTATCGAGCTACGCGCGTACACATACACACACATACGTGGCGTGAAATATGTTGGTATTAACGTCTGGCCCGAACAATTCGCATTTAACCGGCTTCCCGCGATAGATATCGGGAAGAAATTCCTTAAAATGCGTTTTTTAAAGGCGACGATGCCTCGAGTGCTCGAGTGTCTTATCGAGTGTACACGTTTAGAGAGAGTTATGGACGAAATGCAAATGCGAAAAATACAAATCGCCATATACTTTGTAGATGGAATAAATTTATAACAAAATGTACGTGGTATATTTGATGTAATAAAATTAAATTAATCGTTAATCATCCTTGCACTCGTTCTATTAATCCTTTCTCCAAAGTAACCAAACCCACTTCTCCCTTATTGTCCACGCTCTTCCTTCGAATTTCGAGACAACCTCTGCCTACTTTTTCCTTTCTTATTATTCTAAATATTCTATATATTCGCTGTGTATAAGGAAATCTAACGTGGATCGATATTCTTATTAAAACTATTCAACAACTTTCTTGATTCGGTTTCAAAATTTATACACTTTATATGTAAAAACGAAGACACGAGCAAGGATTGCAATTATAAACTTTGGAAGATAATATTTTAATATTAATGAAGTGTGTCGAATCGAAAGAGAGCCAAGATAATTCGTCGAGGTACCTTTTCTCTACTATTCTCTACCTTTCTAAAACTTTGGAGAGCAATTTGGGGGCGAGGAGGCAGCGAACGTTTATTGGTCTCCTGTTGCACCTTCCCAAGGGATTAGACCTGCGTATGATGGGATCCCGGTACCATCACCGAGGTGTAGGCGGTTTCAGTCACTCCCACTCTTACGCCTGCGAAACGCAACCGGCGTGGTTTGTTTCGAATTTCCCGCCGAAATATTTTCGAGCGAAATGAAGAAAGAAAGAAGAAATAATTAATGCGAAGATAAAGGATAAGATAAAGAATTTTCACGACGAAATAAAGTAATCGGCGATTATCTTTGAAAAAGCTTCGTTAACTCTCGAGAGATACCGAACGATATATCCTCCTCGGAGCGCAACGAGCATCGGCTTTAATAAATCGCTTTCAACAACTTCGACGAAATTCGACGAAAATTAAACGTGTATTGTTACATTTATACATGGCAGCAGAAAATTAACACTTTAATTCTTCGTAACCAACACGCGAGATAGTCGAGACACCGAACTGTCGATTCGCGAAAGCGACTGTCGAGAGAAGGAACACGGAAAAGACGCCGAAGGGAAAGTTGACGGAGAAAGAACGCGAGAAGCAAGGTGGAGAAAGAGAGAGAGAGTTTAGGTAACTCCCACCTGCGTGTGTGGTCGGTGTGTGGCAACAGGAGAGCAAGCACGTGGTCCGGCCGTGGTTAATCCGCGGCGCGGCAGGATCTAAGCATCGGTGTTTCTTCCACTTCCACCACGGTCCGGGGTCCACCACCACCGCCCACCCGCGCTCAGTGTTCGTTGGCCGTCTCCGGGTGAAGAATGCGCGTGAGTTCGCAAAGTCGGTCGCCGTTACCACCACCACAACCACCACCACAACTCTGTGGAACAGTAGTGGCACGGTAAACGATCGCGAAGGTTGCCGGCACACGCGTTGTGGGGTCCTTCCTCGTGCACATCGTGTGTGGGTCGAGGTGGAAACACACACACCCCGCCGCCGATCCGCGCCTTTTTTCTAATTTCGTCGGTAAGCACGTGGCGTGTGGTGGGTGTAGCGCGTTCGAGGAACTCGGCGAGAAGAGGCGCGCACACGGACCTCGTCGTCGTCGAAGAGACAACCCTCGAAGCACGAGGGCATTGGCCGAGAAGAGGGAAGGCGAGAGGCCTTCTGCGCTCATCGAGGATGCCGCCGCTTCCTCGTCGTCGGCGACGACGTGGATGTACGCGCTTCTCGGTAAGCCCGTCACGACGACGGCCACTAATTTTATTGGAGGATCGTGGATACGTAAAAGCGTGGTTGCAACGTGTGAACACAGTGTCTGGGACGAGTGGCCGTGAAACGTGAAATAATGATATACAAAGCTTGCTGGAATTTTCGAGGATTCGTATTCCCTCCCCCTCTTTCGCTACCGTTTCTATCTTCCTTTGTTTCGGAACTATCGCAAAGGATTTTGTTTTTTTTTTTTGTGTATGTGTTTCATAATCTCAATTATAAACGTAAATACTTTGTAACTGTAATTTTTACTTTGATGATCAAATGAGTGAGAAGAAATAGAGTGAACGATCCCTTTTTTCGAAAGCTATTGTTGGCGCCATTTTCTAAATCCTTTTTTAAAACATGTTCAAACAATCTTTTCTTATTATTATTCTTCTGCTTTTGTGAATGCTATATAAAATTATTAGCCGATTTGGCTATTGATTTATTTAGAGGGATTCAACGAATAACAACGAGGAGTTATTTATATTACTTCATATAAGAGATTAGTTATAAGTCGCGGTCACCCATCCAAATACCGATCGCGACCGACGTAACTGCACTTTGATAATCGAAAGGGTACCGTTGGATCCACGCGGCCAAAGAGCTTTACCTCTTTCTTAATATCGAATCCCAATGTTTTGTTACTGCTCGGGGATTCATCGAGTGTAATGTGGTGTTGTTTCGATTTCTCGAGGGGGAAAAAAAAAATGAATTAATTTGGTGGATTAATCGACACGTGTCAGTGAAAAAAAAAAAAATATGTGCACCATCTTTCTAGGATGCTAGAATTAACTCGTGTCGACCAACTATGCGCCTCTGGATTTCCACGTCGCTTATTCAAGGTATCTCCCAAATTTCTTCATTAACATCACCTAAGATTCTCGCAACTCGACTCTTCGCTCGTAGGATCAGCTGATCGCCCGGAAAAGGAAATTTCTAATCTCCTCTTCTTCTTCTTTCTTCAACTTTTCTCGTCGTTTATTTATCTCTCTTATCATCCTCGTACTTTGTAGTACCTTTCAAGTTTCGTATTTCGAATCGCTCTCTTCTGATTCGATGTGAAATTATCTTCTTATCTCGGCCTTGTTATTACACATCCTTTTCTCAATTTCTCAAATTGCACACACTGCTCGAAAGGAGACTGGTTCAAAAGTGCATATAATCGATGCTTTTTTTAGATAGAAAATCTTATCCAATTTTTTTATTTTTCTTCCTAATTATTATTATTATTATTGATTAATACTCGTATGACCTCATTGACCTTCATACAGATACAAAAATTAAAATAATTGGAATACTCAAAGTTTATTGATTGACAAGTGAGATTTAAACCTTATTTAACAACTTTTCGAAAAATAGTTTACCGTCGATTTCCTATTTGAAAAAAAAAAAAGTGCAATTCGATCCGCTGCAATTCTGACCATTCATTTTTTTTTTTCCCCTAAATTATTTTTAAACTTGCAAACTTTTCGGATCCCGTTTCATCATCGTACACAATATCTACTAAATATACACTTATCGAATATCAACCGTCCAGTAGTGAATTTCGATACCGTGTTTTAGAAAATGTTACTAAACGAGCGGATTCGAAAAAGAAAAGTAGACGCACGCACGCGCGCGTGTGTGTGCGTGCGTGCGTGTGGAAAGTATTTATCGATTTTCTTTCTTTTTTTCAATTCGAAAAGTAGCTCGATAAGTAGATCAAGCGATGAAAACGTAGATAAGGGTAACGCTTGAAAAAAAAAAAAGCTTTTTATCACGTCACAAATGGAAGATTCTTCGGATTGGAGACAAAATTGAAGAAATTTGAAAAAAATATTCGAATTTGAAAATTTATGAACGGAAGAACGTGTTATTTTTGAAAAGATATTATCGAGAGATGATTAACGCGAAAAAATGATTTTTTTTTTTCATTATTATTCTTCTTGATCGAACCTATATTTCGTTTGAACATTGGCGAAAAAGGAATGAAAGACGTGTTCTTAAGGAAAAGTAAGAAATATTTTCCATAATTTAATGTTTATCAAAAAATTATATCATCATTGTTAAGTTTTCAATACAAATATAACTTTCTTCTAGAAATTTCGATCTTTCCTTCCATTGCACGATTAACAACATTATCAGAAATAATTACCATTATTATTCGAATATTTCGATTCGTCTTACTTTTCCTCGAAGAACTATACACTTATACACCACGCATTCATGAATATCAAACGTTTAACATTTGCACGAAATAAACATACGTACGCGCATAATTTCAAAAAAAAAATTTCCCGTTCAAACTTGTGCTCGTTTCTTTTTTCTCTTTTATCTCACTCGAGAGAAAAAATTATTACCGAAATCGAGCATTGATACATCCATACAAATATCGTCGAATCGAGTTTCCAAGAATTTCATTCAAATCTCCAAGATTCTATCTTCTCGTTTGTGGATGGATCATGCGCGGCGATAAATGTTTCGAAACGATGAACGAAAATGAATGATTCCTCGGACGAAACGCAGCGATGTTAATCACATCGCGTTACGTCATTTCGGTATCGGTAAAAGCGTTCCACGTGTCGTGGGGTCGACACGTAAGCAAAGCCGTTAACGCAACGGCTCGAACGTGTGTTCGAAATGTCATAAAAATATGAAATTGTCTGTCGGCTGAGGGAGAGAGAGAGAGAGAGAGAGAGATTAATGCCTCGACTGTGTCCGCTCCTCTTCGATTCGTTACCCGTCTCTTACCGACGTCCAATCATTATAATTCTTCCTCGAGCGATCGCGAAATCGCGGGAAATTTATTTATTTATTCGTCCCTTGTTGCTCGTTACGAGGTATCCGTACGAAGGAAAAATCGAAATATTGTTCGAAAAGTAATTTTTTCGAGGTTCGGAATATTGAAAACCAGTCTTCTTCAGACACTTCTTAACACACTTTCCCCGAACATTATTCTTATCTTTTCGGTAACAAAAAAGGAAATTTATACCAAAATCTTTGTTATCCTCGCACAAAATCGAACGAATTTTTCTCGTAAATAACTCTCGAAATACGTAACAACAAGCACGAAGGTTTAGAACGAAGCTCGACTAGAGTGAAGTTGGCTGGATAAACGTTCGACTAGCGACACTCGTGCCAAGAAATAAAACTATTTTCCGAACTATCCAAAAATTTCTATTCTAGAGTGAAGTTGGCTGGATATCTAGCGACGCCCTCGTGAGAACACGAGACTACTTTCGAGAAGAATGGAAACACGATTTCATTGTCGCGTGAAATCGAATCACTTTTACTTTTACACTCTTCACGTATAATTCCCTAGATCGATATTAGGCGTTCAATCTCCGTTTCGTACTATTTAAGAAATCTCTCTTTCTCTCTCTCTCGTTCGAGACGATAAACCGCGTAATAAAATAATTACGTAATTAAGCTAGAATCTTATCGTAATAACGCGAAATCTTGATTCGAGGAAGAGAGTAACTAATCGTCCAGTAATATTCCAAACCGATTCGACGAGCCCAATACCCATTAATCGTACAAAATTACGAAAAATTACTCTTCTTCCCTTAAAATAGAGGAAAATAAGAGAATTTTAAAGCAACCTTTTTCCCCGAGCAGACGAGAGACCCGATTTCGATCAGACGCGTTGAAAATTCGTTTCGAAAGCTTGGAAAATTATCCTCCCCCTCTCCTCGTTCCGACGACTCGTTCGCACGTTGCAACCTTGCTCTCTGCACTCTGCACGAAAAAGAGAAGGAAAGAAACGCTGGTTCCCCAGAGGGTGGATTACTGGCGGACACCGGTGGTGTCATGGGGGACGATGTGGTGGTCGGCGATGGCGCCCGCGTGAGCACCACCCCCCCGGCCCCCCGCCAGGCCCAAGAGAGCCAGGAGGATCCACGCCGCCGAGGTTACCCGCCGCAACCCGCCGAGATAGAAAGGTATCGGGAGCAGAGGGAGGAGTTGGAGGATCTGTTGTGCTTCCAAAGGGGGCCCGAGCAGGAGATGGTCGCCCAGGATATGGCGCAGAGCTACGCTCACCTCCTCCACCAGCCCCCCAGCCGGGAACACCAGCAGGAGGAGTTCATCTCGTTGGACGAGCTGCAGTCGAGGATCCATCAGGACAATCGTGGCGGCGGCCACCAGGTCTCGGCCATTTTGTCGGCGGCCGACCCGTACCAGCAACAACAGCAACAGGGGAGTTACTATAGTCTTTCGGCTGTTCAAGAGTAAGTGGAAAAAAAAAAAAAAAGAGAGAGGAAAGAAAAATTGTCGAGTACTCGAGTTTTTCTCTCTCGTTAATTGTTCGTATTTTTTTTGTTTCGCGATCGAGAATGTTTTAAGTTTCGATTCCAAAATATTTTAATCCATCGATTACCATCGATCGGTAATAAATTCGCCTCGCCCCATTTGCGACTCGGAAGAGTTAAACGGCGTGTATATGGGGATACGATGGTTTCGTGACATAACCAGACGCATCTGCCGTATAATAAGACGATTATCTCGCGTTGCTTTGGCCAGCCTTGAATCATCATCCACGTGATCTCGTTAATCGTTGCTGGATTCCTGCAATGTGGATTTCGAGCTTCTCGCTCGGTAACAGAGATCGATTTTCCCTTTTCTTTGTCCTTAATAATAATAATGATAATAAATCGTAGAATAAGTGTATTTTACGTTACTTCGAAATGCCATCAATTTTTCATTTTCTTTTCCTTCCCGTTTTACGTGATAATTTTTTATCTTTTCTTTTGAAAATTATTATTTTCGATACTTTTGCCCAATGAAACAATGAATGAGATCACGCTCGACGGTTTGTCTCCTGTCACGTGATTATACGTACGCGGCAAACAATGGGGAATCTCGAGGAGGGAGAAACATTCTTTCGCGGTTATAAATCGAGATTAATACCACACACTTTTCACGGAATACCGTTTCACTAAACAACACGCGGGGCGGTGATATCGTTGTTCGTTATCGGGTTATTTAAAGGTTCTCGCTTTTAGGTTATGTGACTTTTAGGTTACGGACAGTTTCGGTTGAAAATTTCGATAATAATTCGATAAATTAATTCAATCTGAAAAGCAAAATTAATTAAGAGAAACCGTAAAGTTTCGATTTTTAAGAAGAAGAAAAAAAAAGATTTCCATTAAAAGAATACCGCGTACAAGAAGAATTTTCTTACATAAACCGGTAAAAGGCGGCACGAATCCTGCACGATCAGGCAACGACGAGATAGAAGATAGATAATCGGCCCTGTTTCGCGTGGCGAAGGCGTGCCACGAATCCAAACCACGTTTCTTCGCAGGTTTCTGCGCAATTCCTCTGCGCAAGGTAGAAAACTCGAAAAAGAAAGGGTGCTGGACTTTCTTCTTTACCGACCGAGTTGATTTGAACAAAACGACGTTGCGCAAGACGATTCTACATCGTTAACCTAACCTCTCTTTCGACCTGTCAAATCGCGACAACGACGCACATATAACGCAAATACACGTGAAAATTCAATTATATATTCACGTTGTACACAATCTTTTCAATGAAACGAGAAATAAATATAAGCTGAAGAAATAATTTCGAGTCCTAATCTTTCGAAAATTATCGTGCGACGTTTTACAGAAAGAGTTGGAAATAGCGAGAGAAATTTTTTTTAATTCGATTGTTTAAAGGGAACGAAGGGAACGTCGACTCGATAATTAATTATTGGAGATGATGTCGCGGTGTTAAAAACGAGCAGGGTTCTCGAATGTTGTTGAAAGGTAAATGGCACGGGTTGCAAATGTGCATCGACGACGATTGCGTCTTCTTAGTATTTTTCATACTTTTTTCTCATCTCTCTCTCTCTCTCTCTCTTTTTTCTTCTCTCTTCGAGTTGTAATCGTTCTTCTGGACGATTATTGCATATATGATTGTGAAAATATGGAAATGTTAGAGAAACGAGTTTCAGCAGGGGATCCGTTGCACTCGCGACGGATAAATTACACGTCGGTACGTGTATATATATATATTTTATAATTAGAATCGCGTGGAGAATTAGGAAAGGAGAAAAAATTATTATAAATAATTCGACTCAACGTTCCAATGAAAAATAATCATAACCCTTTTAACATTTTACAGGAATTTAAAATTCAATCATCCGACGAAATAATCCACTCATATTGAATCATATATAGAAAGATAGTCCGAATAATTAATTTTAGAATAACAAACATAACAAAAAAAAAAAATAATCTGTCGCAAATATAATACGTAAACAAAATACATCGATCGAATGGAACGCGCACGCATCACACTCACACACACACACACATATGACGCGACGCGACGCGTCTCCGTGTTACACTCGTCCCGCAATCTTCTTTACGAAGTTACGTAACAACGTGTAACTCGTACGTGTACATTTCCTAATCCCCGCGATGACGCGCAAGAGATAACGCCCGATCGAATAATATTCTGCCGAATAGGGATTAAAGATTATATCGATAACAATCGTAACAGCAATTTGCAAACTTGATGCTCCTCACTCCGCTTTCCGTTCCACCGAATATATATATATATTCCAGCAGTGTTGCGTTGTAATAATTTCGTTCGTATATATAACGAGACGGCAAAGGAGATTAGATAAAATTACACACTGCGCACCTCGAGCAAGATTCTTCTGCGCATCGTATATTAAAAAGAGAAAGAACTCTTTCCTTCCCTGAATATCGAGTGAGATAGAATCATTCGAGGGGACAAACGAAAGCGATATATACATTTTTTACCTTGTATATCCTTCTTGCACGCGTCGTTGTACAATATCGAAGGGAAGAGGAAAGAAAGAGAGGAAGGGAAAGATCGTAATTTTACGAGGAAGAGAAAGAGAGGAAGGATACGATATAATCGCGCGGACGTAGAACTTGAGGAGGCATCGCGTGCGACTGTTGCAAAAGCGGATAGCGCGATACCAGCAACGTCGCGTGCACTGACGTATCTATGAATAAATAGAATTACGCTAATCGTGCGGGTTACATCATAATATACGGAACTACTCATACGCCGCCGGCGTAGATACGTGGCCTTCGCCGTGTCTTTTTCCTTCGACTACGTAGGAAACTATTGTCGAGCAGGGGATCGTTTCTTCTTTCTCTCTCTTCTTTCTCTCCTATTCTTCTCTCTCGATTCTCCATTTTCGGTCGAGTTAACCGAGGCTGTTATTAAAAATCGAATCGACTTGATTTTTCGATTCTAACGATAATTCCTATATTTAAAAACATGTAATATCCAATTTATCTACTAATTTATATTAACTTTATATTAATTAATTTTTAAATTTTCGTCGCATCTGGAGAAAAGGATTTCTAATTTTTCTCCATCTCGAAAAAAAAGAAAAGAGAAAAATCTTTTAAGATAGAGAAATGGATACAAAAATAATTTGAAATTATATTATTATTTTAAAACATGTATTTCTAAAAATAAATTTTTACAAAAATAATTTTTTTGATGATAAAGATAATAAATATATATATCATAGATATTTTGCACTTATACTTCTTTCATTTAATGTTTCATTTTTTATTACATTAAATTTTTTATAAATTATTATAATTAATAATTAATCTTTAAATTTGCAATTTAATGTTTTATATTTTAAAATAATAATTTTATTTAATTAGTATTAGAAAAATTTTAATTTTCAATTTTTAAATTTACAATTTAACTCTTATTTAGATTTAATACTAAATAAGATTTAAAATAAAAATAATTAAATATTTTATATTTAATTATATTTTATATTTTAAAATAATAATTTTATTTAATTAGTATTAGAAAAATTTTAATTTTCAATTTTTAAATTTACAATTTAACTCTTATTTAGATTTAATACTAAATAAGATTTAAAATAAAAATATTTAAATATTTTTATTTTTAATTTCATTAAATTTTTTAAATTCAAAGATTTTAAGTTAAAATTCTAAAACTATTAATCTTCAAAATTAAAAATAAAAATTAATTTTTTAAATCTTAATAATAAAGTGATTTATATCAACCAATCATAAAAACATTGCAATCTTGTATATTATTCTAGCTTTATATAGAGAAATGGATAACAAATATACCTTTTTATTACTTGCACTATTTTCATTTAAATTAATATATCGCGTGTCGAAGAAGCTCGAATAATTTTGCAATTTCAGAACCGAATTTCTCGAAAGAAACAAATTTTTCCATTCCAACAAATTGGACGAAACTGTTCCAACAGATTTCACTGGAAATCGAGGGAAAGAGGAAAAAAGGAACTGTTTCTGCGCATTGTTGCATTGAACGCGAAGAAAAGCGAGCGCTCGATGAAGCGTGAAACGGTCTAATGCAATGCATCTGATATCTAAAAAAAAGAAATAATAATAAAAAGCACGTATCACAAGGAGAGCAATAATTGTTGGCAAATTCGACACGTTCCGCTATCTCACCGCGAGAAACACTCGAATATCGAATATATATATACATTGGTTTTTCGAGGAATTTTAATCCGTGCAGGGAATTTATTAACAGAGAAATATACGAGTATGGTCAATCGAGTCGACTTCTATGAATTGGGAATTAGAAAAAGGAATCGGTTGGAAAACTTGATTTATCGCTATATAAGTAAATTGATCTACGAGCAACAACTTTTGTTCTAGAGGTGGTAGTGAGTCGAGTTAATTGCATGAATTAAACATGCGTAAGAAGGAAAAATTGGAAATTTTTAACATTTCAAGGAATGTAGAAATTTATTTATCCGCGAACGATTTCGATGGAATTTTAAGCTTATTACTCGAAAATCTGTTTTGACGAATTATCGAGAAGCTCGTTTCGAAGATTGGCTGTTATCATAACTCGCAAACTCGTTTATCATTTATTTCGAGCAACGAGATCTGTGTGTCGAGCTATTGAGATCTAACATGGAAAAAAGCGGATGTAAGAAGCGAAAAACCAGTTTGCAACTACCGCTTGTCAACGTGTAAGCTGTATTAATCAAACCATTCAAATGCTCCGTCATATCTAGATTCATTCCCTCTATTGTGTTCAACTGGTTATCCGATTTATTTTTAACTATTCTAACTTTCTATTTATTATTTTAATCCAACAGAAGGACAGGATATGTGTATCGTGAAAAATTGATATTAAACGGGAAATTAGAATTTTTAGATTGTCAATAGCAGATTATGTGTCGTTCTATTGTTATCTTTTAAATATCGTCGTCCTAATTTCTCAAATCGAACGACAAGATTGCTATTAAGACACTTTTTCAAAAATCCAATCATCATTTCCAATTATGTATTTTCATCTGAAATATCATGATCTTATTGCTTCATATCATAACACTGCTATTCAACAATTTTCATATTATCTTTCTCTAAATTATTACATTTTTATTACTTTCATTATCTTTATTGCTATCCTATAATTAAACATTTTCCACATATTATCTCTCCCTAAATTATAATTATAAGTATTAGCAACAAACAGCTTTCTTATTTCAGTATGCTATTATAATTGCAACATACAATTCAACATTTTTTACATATTATCCCTTCCTAAATTATTATTTTAAATTGTTACAATTATTATCAATAAACATACACTTTCTTACTTCAAATCCCATTATATTCTTTACTATATGTATAATTATAATTCCAATATATAATTCAACCTTTTCTATTATATTATTCTTCCCTAAATTATCACTTCAAATCCTACTATTATAATTCCAATATACAATTCAACATTTTCTACATATTATCTCTAAATTATTATTTTAAATTGTTAGAATTATTATCAATAAACATACACTTTCTTACTTCAAATCCCACTATATTCTTTACTATATGTATAATTATAATTTCAATATATAATTCAACGTTTTCTATTATATTATTCTTCCCTAAATTATCACTTCAAATCCTACTATTATAATTCCAATATATAATTCAACATTTTCTGTATATTATTCCTTCCTAAATTATCACTTTAAATAATTACAAGTATTATCAACAAACATAACAGCTTTCTTATTCCAAATCTCACTATTATAATTCCAACATACAATTCAACATTTTCTACATAACCTTCTCACTCTACTTACTATCCTTCATATTATAATTCTACATGTTATCCTTCCCTACTCATTCTACATACTATCCTTCATATTATAATTCAACATTTCCCTACATTATCATTTTAAATACCATAGTTACAAGTATCACCAACAAATATAACAGCTTTCTTATTCCATATCCCACTATCCCATTATAATTCAACATTTCCTACATATTATCCTTCTCATTCTACTTATTATCCTTCAAATTATAATTCAATATTTTCTACATATTATCTCTTTAAATTATCATTTTAAATAGTTTAACTTTTTTATTCCAAGTTCTACTATCCTCTATTACTCTACATTATAATTCCAATATGTAATTCAACATTTTCTATATATTATTCTTTCCTAAATTATCATTTCATATCCTCTACTATATGTATAATTATAATTCCAATATATAATTCAAGCTTTTTATTATATTTCTATTCTTTTCTATTATATTATTCTATATTATTCCTAAATTATCACTTCAAATCCCACTATTATAATTCCAACATACAATTCAACATTTTGTATATCTACATGTAATTCAACATTTTCTATATATCATTTCTCTCTAAATTATCACTTCAAATAATTACAAGTATTATCAACAAACAGCTTTCTTATTCCAAATCCCACTATCCCATATTATTCTACATTATAATTCCAACATATAATTCAATATTTTCTATATATTATCCTTCTAAATTATCCTTCTATTATCCTTATCTAAATTATCATTTCATATCCTCTATCATATGTATAATTATAATTCCAATATATAATTCAACCTTTTCTATTACATTTCTATTTCTTTCTATTACATTATTTTTCCCTAAATTATCACTTCAAATCTATCCACTATTATAATTCCAACATACAATTTAACATTTTCTACATATTATCTTTTCCTACTTACTTTACTTACTCTATTCTTCATATTATAATTCAATATTGCCCTATATTATCATTTCAAATAC
The DNA here is from genome assembly GCF_003254395.2 of Apis mellifera. Taxonomy (NCBI): domain Eukaryota; kingdom Metazoa; phylum Arthropoda; class Insecta; order Hymenoptera; family Apidae; genus Apis; species Apis mellifera. Next base: position 1,104,768 of record NC_037648.1, read on the forward strand.
CATAGTTACCTTAAGTATCACCAACAAACATAAGAGCTTTTTTATTCTATTTCCCACTATTCCCTATTATTCTACATTATAACTTCAACATTTTACATATTATAATTCAACATTTTCTATATATTATTCCTCCCCAAATTATCACTTCAAATAATTACAAGTATCACCAATAAACATAACAATTTTCTTATTCCATATCCCACTATAATTCAACATTTCCTACATATTATCTTTACTCACTCTATTTACTATCTTTTATATTATAATTCAACATTTTCTACATATTATTTCTCTTTAAATTATCATTTTAAATAGTTAGAAGTATATTTCAACAAATATAACAACTTTTTTTATTCCAAGTTCCACTATCACCTATTACTCTACATTATAATTTCAACATTTCAATATTTTCTATATATCCCTCCCTAAATTATCACTTCAAATAATTACAAGTAGTAACAAACAGCTTTCTTATTCCATATCTTTCATTCCATTGTAATTCATTTCCTACATATTCCTATATATTATCCTTCTGACTCTACTTACTATCCTTCATATTATAATTCAACATTTTTTACATATTCTATATCCTTCACACTCCTTCATATTATAATTTAACATTTTCTACATACTATTACTCTTTAAATTATCATTTTAAATAGTTACAAATATACTTCAACAAACATAACAACTTTTTTATTCCCATTATAATTCCAACATACAATTCAACATTTTCTATATATTCTATATCCTTTCCTACTCACTCTACTTACTATCCTTTATATTATAATTCAACATTTTCTACATACTATTTCTCTTTAAATTATCATTTTAAATAGTTACAAATATACTTCAACAAACATAACAACTTTCTTATTCCAATATCCCATTATAATTCCAACATACAATATACAACAACATATAATTCAACATTTTCTACATATTATTTCTCCTTAAATTATCATTTTAAATAGTTACAAATACTTCAACAAACATAACAATTTTCTTATTCCAATATCCCAATTATAATTCAACATTTCCTACATTTCCCTCCCCAAAATCATCACTTTTATTCCTTCCATCACCTTCCTTTTCCTTACCATCCTTTCCTAACTCAACATTTTCCATCCAATCATCCTAAATTATCATTTCAAATTTTCCTTTTGCAACACCAAATACAATACCAAGTACAAAACTTTCTCCACGTTTCTCTACTCGAAATCCCACCAAACACCACCATCCTCCCTTCCTCCCTTCCCTCCCAACACCAATCCTTATCAATTAAACACCCAACCCTCGATTAAATCGTCACAACCGACGCGATTACACCTTTTTTTATTCCAGAAGTTCCTGTTCCACGGTTTACTTCGGCGACATAGGTACGGGCTCGGGGGTGGGAGAAGTAACCGCCGCCTCGGCGGGGGGTGGCGAAGGTCTCAGCCTGACTCCAACCCCCGCCACCACCAGCAACACCGACGACACCACCACGACCACCGCCGCCACCCCCAGCACCACCACCACCACCATTACCATCGCCGCCACCACCACCACCGCCGCCACCACCACCGCCACCGCCGCCAACCACACCACCCCGCGGATCGTGACGGGGGCTGAACCGCCCCAGCACATGGAGACACCCTCGACGATGGTCCCCGACCAGGCACCCGCCCCCGGCCATCACTACCACCGCGATCACAACCACCACCACCACCACCACCACCACCACCACCACCACAACCATCATCATCATCATCATCAACGGAGCGCGTCCACCACCCCCACCCACGGACCGCCCAACGCGGACACCTCGGACGAGTTCGTCGCCGTTTCAAGGAAGCGGAAACTGTCGTGCCAGTAAGTTTTTTCTTTTTTTTTTTTTTTTTGAAAAATTCGACTCGATTTATTTTTAAAGGAATTGGATCATGATTTTATATATATTGGATTGGCAACTAAGTAATTGCGGATTTCACTCATAGATGGTTGAATTCAGTTGAATTTTTACGTTTGCTGGCGTAGTCCAGATGTAAAACACATTTTGTTATTCGATGATATGATTTTTATATATTGGATTGGCAACTAAGTAATTGCGGATTTCACTCATAGATGGTTGAATTCAGTTGAATTTTTAGGTTTGCTGACGTAGTCCAAATGTAAAACACATTTTGTTATTCGATGATATGATTTTTATATATTGGATTGGCAACTAAGTAATTGCGGATTTCACTCATAGATGGTTGAATTCAGTTGAATTTTTAGGTTTGCTGACGTAGTCCAAATGTAAAACACATTTTGTTATTCGATGATATGATTTTTATATATTGGATTGGCAACTAAGTAATTGCGGATTTCACTCATAGATGGTTGAATTCAGTTGAATTTTTACGTTTGCTGGCGTAGTCCAAATGTAAAACACATTTTGTTATTCGATAGTTGGCGATTCAGCTGTCGATCGTTGATTGTAAAAAAAGTTTTTCGATCGGTTGCGTAGTTTTCGTTGAAAAATGGAAAATCAAAAGGAACATTATCATGTCGTATTTTGCTTTTTTATTTTCACAAGCTCGCAAAAAGTTACGCGCTGTTTATGGCGACGAAGCCTTAAAAGAACGGCAGTTGTCAAAATTGGTTCGACAAATTTCGTTCTGGTGATTTTTCACTCGAAGACGAAAAACGCTCTGGTCGTCCAATTGAAGTTGATGACGACCTAATCGAAGCAATAATCGATTCGGATCGTCACGGTACAACTCGTGAGATTGCAGAGAAGCTTCGTGTATCGCGTACACGCATCGAAAACCGCTTAAAACAACTTGGCTATATTCAAAAACTCGATAAATGGGTTCCTCGCGAACCGAAAGAAAAGCATTTAACGCGACGCGTTAACAGCTGCGATTTGCTAAAGAAACGTAATGAAAATGATCCATTTTTAAAACGACCGATAACTGGCGACGAAAAATGGGTTGTTTACAACGATATCAAGCGGAAAAGATGGTGGAGCAGGCCACGTGAACCAGCTCGAACAACATCGAAAGCTGGTATTCGTCGAAACAAGGTTTTGTTATCAGTTTGGTGGGATTACGAAGGAATTGTCTATTTTGAACTCTTACCACCCAACCGAACGATCAATTCTGTCGTCTACATCGAACGACTAACGAAATTAAACGATGCGGTTGAAGAAAAGCGGCCCGAATTGACAAATCGAAAAGGTGTTGTATTCTATCATGACAATGCAAGGCCACACGCATCTTTGGTCACTCGGCAAAAATTATCGGAGCTTGGTTGGATGTTTTGCCACATCCACCATATAGTCCTCACCTTGCACCATCTGATTACTTTTCGTTTCGATCTTTACAAAACTCCTTGAATGGTAAAAATTTCAATAATAATGATATCAAATCGTACCTGATTCAGTTTTTCGCTAATAAAAACCACAAGTTTTACGAACGTGGGATTACGATGCTTCCTGAAAGATGGCAAAAGATCATTGATCGAAACGGGCAACAGAATGAAGTTATTCAGTTCCATGAAAAAATTGTCTTTGATTTTCTAAAAAGAATTACTTAGTTGCCAACCCGATATATAGATTGGAGAATTCGTTACGCAAGATTGATTAATTCGAAAGGAGAGGAAAAATATATTATTCCACGCACGATGTTATTCCACAATTGAAATTCAGATGGGAGAAGTATATTTCAACCTGTTACACGCGTTAACTTAGCCAGCATCTATTGAGATTCGAGGGTGTATACGTAGGGAAGCCGGATAAACGCATTCAACAGTGACATTTCCATCTCGAGAAACATATTTCTCCCCCTTCTTGCCAATCGGCACCCTTCTCTTTCCAAGTTGGGGTAATTACTCCAATCAAGGCGTCGGTTACCCGCTCAAAGGGTTAAGTTAATGATTAACTCGGAGGCCAAGATTCTCGAGAAGAGGGGGGGGGGGGAGAGAGAGGGTCCGGAGAGGATTGCGAATTCGAAATCGAACCCTGAATCTATCCAATCTGTTCGAGCTAGTAACTTTCCAATCTTCGAATCTGAGCTTCTATCTTGCGTATGCAATGTTAAATAATAATTTTTGTACGATATTATTATTCCTGTATTTATGGAATAATAAATTTGGATGAATTTTATCTAAGAGAGAGAGAGAAAAGAAAATGTGAAAATTAAGCGTCTCGAGAAGCTTACGAAGCAGTTGGAAAGTTGGTGAAATTTTCAAAGGGGTTCGACACGGAAGAAATTGATTCGTTGGTGTTTCAACGCTCGTTTCAAGGTCTTCCTTTAATTATTATATTTCACATTTACATTATTCATAGTAAAAAAAAAGAAAGAAAGGGAAACGTTGTAATTTTCTTCTTCTTCACGAAAATTTAAGTAAATTTTAAGTATTATTTAAGAGAAATGGTTTAAATAATACAGTATTTTCTTTTCTTCCTTTCTGTTGCAGCGACGGTAGTGATTTATTGGACGACGCGGGAGACGATGCCAAATCAGTTCGCACAAACGACGACAGTAAAAAGTAAGCATTTACCGATCGATGATAAAAAAGAGCGATAAAAATCAATCGCGCGCTTCGAACCGATTCTATCGATTGTGGAAACCGCAGCAAAGGTTCTTTTCTTTTTTTTTTTATTTTAAAGCTTGGTCAACGATTACGTTGTTGTATTATGTCAGGTATTATTGCCAAGGTACGCCACCTTGACCCACCTTCCTTCCTTCCTCTGGCTTCGCCGATCGCGTCATTAATCCAATCTACCGCTCTTGCCAATCGGTAAGATTAATTTTAAAAAACAGTGGAAACGAGTTTAAGAGGGGAAAAATTCGACAATTTTTCTTTGATTTTTTGATTCTTTTATGGAAAAAGAAACGAGGAGAGAGAGAGAGAGAGAAATAATAATCGAACGAGGTTCAGATTGACTTGGAAGAGTGGAGGACGAGTGTGGTTGTGGTTGGGCTCGAATAAATCGAAACTAGTTTCTCGTAGCCGCGACTTCCGGCCCCGACTGGCGGCCAATTGATCGCCAACGGGGGCATGAATGCGAATTCCTCACGGTCAAATCGCACGATGCGACGCGCGGCTCACAAAAGCGGCGTTTATCAGCTTCAATCGCCTTTATTTATAATTGATTCCCCCCTCCCTCCTTGGTTGGGTGGTCGTCGCCGTGCTCGTTTCGTTTCGTTTCTTAGAGAGGGAGAGAACAAGTCGAAGAAGAAGTCGTCTTCGATATCCTCGTTTCTATTCGCGATTATGGGAATTTCTTCCGTATCTGTCTCTCTTTTCTTAGATATGTTTTATGAAAGGAGGATGGAAATGGGGATCGAGAGGAAAATTACTTAGAGGTTGTTATATATAGTTTTGAAAAAGAGTTTCTCGAAGAAATTTCTATCAGAATCGTTTTTTTTTTCTTTAAAAAGTATTCAAAAAGTTTTTATTTAAAGTATATTCGAAAGATGAGCAAAAAGTCCCTATATAGGTTTTTAGAAAATTTCTAGAAAAGCTTCCAAAAGCTTCCAATGTTTCGAAGAAATTTCTACAAGAAATCTCTATCTAAAGTATGTCCAAAAGATTCGCAAAAAGTCCCTATACGATTTCTAAAAAATTTCTAGAAAATTCTAAAGCATTTATCCAAAATTTCATATCTATCTTCTCGAAAAAAAAGTCTTTATCTAAAATACATCCAAAAGATTCACAAAAAGTTCCTATATGGTTTCTAGAAAATTTCCCAAAATGTTTCGTTTTCGAAGAAATTTCTACAAGAAATCTCTATCTAAAGTATGTCCAAAAGATTCGCAAAAAGTCCCTATACGATTTCTAGAAAATCTCCCAAAATGTTTCGAAGAAATTTCTACAAAGATTCCCAAAATTTCCAAAATCATGCCTATCTCGAAAAAAGTCTCTATCTAAAGTACATTCAAAAGATTCGCAAATTCCCTATACCACTTCTAAAAAAATTTCTAGAAAATTTTCCAAAATGTTTCGAAGAAATTTTTACTAAAAATCTGTAATGCCAAAGAATCTTTTATGAAATCTTTTTTTTTTTTTTCCTTAAAAAGCATTCACTTGAAAAATCTTTATCTAAAGTACATCCGAAAGATTCGCAAAAAATCCCTATACGATTTCTAAAAAATTTCTAGAAAATTCTACTAAAAATCTATATTTCCAAAGAATTTTCATTTTTCTTAAAAAGCATTCACCCAAAAAGTCTCTATCTAAAGTTCATCCTAAAAGTCCCTATATGATTTTTAAAAAAATTCCTAGAAAATCTCCCAAAATGTTTTCAAGAAATTTTTACTCAAAAGGATTCTCAAAATTTCCAAAATCCAACTCACGCCTATCTTGAAAAAAAATCTTTATCCAAAGTAAATCCAAAAAATTCACAAAGTCCCTATACGATTCCTAAAAAATTTCTAGAAAATTTTACTAAAAATCTACATTGCCAAAGAATCCTTTTCATTTGCCTTAAAAAGTATTCACTCAAAATTTCATATCTATCTCGAAAGAAAGTCTCTATCTAAAGTACATCCAAAAAGTCCCTATACGATTTTTAAAAAAATTTAGAAAATCTCCCAAAATGTTTCCAAGAAATTTCTACTAAAAAATCTGCATTGTCAAAGAATCTTTTTCTTTTCCCTTAAAAAGCATTCATCAAAAATATCTTTATCTAAAATACATCCAAAAGATTCGCAAAAAGTTCCTATCCGACTTTAAAAAAATTCCTAGAAAATGTTTCGAAGAAATTTCTAAAGGATCCCCAAAATTTCGAAAATCCGATCTAAAAAAAAATACCGAATTCCAAAAAAAAAAAAACGTCTCCCCTTCGTTATTTTTTCCAGACAAAATCACAGCGAGATCGAGAAAAGGAGGAGGGACAAAATGAACACGTACATAACCGAGCTTTCCGCAATGGTTCCCATGTGCCACGCCATGTCCCGCAAACTCGACAAGCTGACCGTGCTCAGGATGGCTGTCCAACACTTGAAGACCATCCTGGGCGCCGTCACCTCGTACACGGAGGGCCACTACAAGCCGGCGTTCCTCAGCGACCAAGAGCTCAAAACGCTCATACTTCAAGTAAGTAAAATACGTCGAAAACGAACAAAAGAAATATTCACACCATCTCTTTTAACATAAACATTTCTACAAATTTTCCAAACGAAAGATTTCGTATTTATTTAACGAAAAAGGGAGGACGATATCGAAAACTATCGTGCTTTTCCATTCGTTGGAAAAGCAAACGTCGAATCGTATCGAATCACCGCACCGTTTCATTTATTAAACAAATGTCAATGGGTTTCTCGTCCCGTTTCAAATCGTTCCAATCCATACATTTTTCTTTCTCTCTCTCTCTCTTCTTTTTTTTCGAGTCACACGATCTCGACGAGCAAGCCTCGCAAACCATCGATGCAACATTGTGGATAAATTTTTAACGAGCCGGCGGCTATTGCACGGCTCGTTGCATCATTGGAAAATATCCGAGAACCTGTCGAATGGCACGTTGAGACAAGTCGCGAAACATATCCTCGTTGCGCAACGAATTATCGAAAATTATCGCTCGAAAAAATCAAATTTAATTCATCGAAAAATATAATATTCCCTGTTGCTAGTAAAAATAATACAAAAATTGATCGAGTCGGTTCAAAATTTTAAAAAAGAATGATCTTTATCTTCACTATCTTCACCATCGCGAAAAATAATACAAAAATTGGCAGAGTTTAAAAAGGAAAGAGCGATGATAATAACGCGTGGTTCGAGCGGTGGTTGATAGGCGTTATTATTGCCACGATTGCAAAAAGGAAAGGGAGAAACGAGTATCCGTTCGGCTAAAAGTCTGAAAGTGACCGATTCCGACGATGAGATTATACGCCATTACCCATTCCGTATTCGGAAAACGAGATAGGAGATACGATTGTGCATACCATTCGAGTAAGACTTCCTGGTATTTCAGAATCACTTGCGTAATTCGAATAGCTCGCCTCGAACACGTTTTCTTTATATATATATATCAATACAATTTCGTTTCACCTTTTCATCAATTTTTTTACCGACCGAAGATAATTAAGATAAGCTGGATCGTAGATAACAATCGTACTCCATGTGATCGATATTCCCTTTTTCCAATTTTTCGGAAGAAATGAGAAAAAAAATGCGAATCCCTTTGCTCATAATAATCTTCTTATTATGGAGGGGGAGGGGGGAAAACGATCAAATTATTGGTCACGGAAGGGTTTCACTTTCGACCCCCTCCCCGCGCCCGTTTTCCCATGCGAGTTCGCAAGTGCGATCGCGTTAAAGCCAAAGTCATTAATCCGCTAATTGGAAGCAATGCGGGGGAAAAAGTTTTTACCCGTAGCTCGTTGTAAAAGGCCGTCCCGTGTTGCAATCGTAAGAGACTGTTAACAGTGGTTCCCCTTATTTTCGGAAAATTCTTCTTAAATTTCAATCATCGTAGAATATTTCCACGATCGAATTATTTCTTTCGTAATTCGAAAGGTATATCCATTTTCGAAAGAAATGGTATATCTGGTTTTTTCTTTTTTCAATTAGAAAAAAAATTTTCGATATTAACAATAATATCGGAATATAATCGAAAGAGAATCAAAGAAACTTCGTCCTGTCACTCGTATTACGATATATATATATGGATAATTGAGAACCACTGAAGCGTATATAGTGTATCTAATAGCCGTGGCTAACCTTTCTCCGGCGTGCTACACATTTTTCACAGAGATCGGCCTCTGTGACGGGTGAAAGAGAAGGGTACGAGGCATGTAGATCTGCAATTACGCGTCCCCGTTGATAATACCTTTTGCCCAAGCCTCGTTTATCTCGATCGAGCTTCTGATCATCATCGATTATCGACGGAGCCGCGGTATCAACTGTTCTACGATTCAAACGCGAATAAATCGAGATATTTCGTGTAATTTTTCCGGTTTACTTTTTAATACGAGAAAAATAATTACAAGTAAGAGAGTATTACATTACGGGTTGAGAACCATATTATTGACATTATCAACGGAGCAATTTGCATTTTGGATTCTATAATCGAGTCGAGATCGATTAAATTGAAAAAAGAAAAACTGTTTCTCTTATCTTTGCGAAGCGTTAGTTATCTTGCTCATTACTCGTCCTTTATCATATATAGCTGGCTCGTATTGCTTGGTCGGTAACTCGAGGTTAATCCAGATTAAATCATTCGACGTGTTACGAAATTGTTAACAAAGTTAATTTTCTTCTCGCGAATGAGAATCATTTCCGAAAAGGTTTTCAAAGATATCTCGCGATCAACATTCTATTTTCAAACGATCCAATTTTCAAACAAGCTATAAACAAACGTTTCGTAACAAGTATAACGGTATATTGTAACGAGTCAAGGTGCAGGGTGTGTGCAAACGTATAATATACATACACAAGATGTTTCACGAATCTATAGCTATAAAAGTTCTCGAATGCTACGTGAAAAGAATAAAAATTTCATTGAAATAAAATTGAATATTCCATTCCAATTCCATTCCGTGTATGCGTTTAATTTTAAATAAAACAATGAATCTTTATAAAACAAAAAAAAAGAAATATTAACTCATTATTCTTAATTAATCAACAAAAAATTTTCAACGTAAAATACCTTGTGTATATATATATATATATATATATATACACACTTCGAGTAAGAAACATAACTTGTTCTCTTTAGGAATCGTAACGTAAGAGCGAGTAACGCCCTATACGTACATATTATTATATACTCGAGCGGCGAAGGTTTTAAGAATGAGCCTCGACACTAGTTCCTTTTCACTTTAGATTCCGTCACGCGACTGAGCACGGAGCTCGTGTCGGCCGCTTGGCGGGCATTTTTCACTGTCGGCCAGATACACGCGGTAAGTAGATAGGTTTATCTTTTATCGGGGCGCTTTCCTTAGCCGCGGCGCGCTCTCTATCCCGCGCTAAGGCTAAATATTCGAAACGAGTGACCACGCCCGGCATACCAACCGGCTCTCGAATCGTAAACCCACCGCCGCGCCAGCCGCCATTATTGTCCATTGAAACTTTCATTGCCTCGCCACCGTTCATTACCACCGTCGATATATCGTATCCGGTTCGCGGATAAATTAACATTTCCAGGGACGTTAACCATGTAAAACCATGCATCCTTGGAACAACGCGCGTAAAGAAAAAAAAATATGGAATAATTGTATCGGTTACTTGTGCCTCTTGGCATCCGAGTTTCTGAAAATAAAACGAAGGTAAGGATCGGTAACATAACCTCTTCGCGTTGCGTTGTATATTCCATTGATACGTGTTCGCTTGTACTTGTAGCCTGTTTCACGCGTAAACGATTGTAATTAAAGCGATGGTAGGTAGGGCGCGCAGTTGTATATTCTTTCTCCAGTTTTTTTAATTTTTCCACTAGATTGATGCTGTTGGAAATTTTTAAAACGTATAAAATGATGAAACGTACAACTTTGTTCTTTTTTTTTTTTTTAAATAAAACGGGATAAAACATTATCTAAATTGGAAAAAAAGAATTTATAATCCAAATGCGCTGAAAAAATTTACTTATATTAGTAAATTATTTTTTGAATCGAAATAAATGAATCGATGATTAAAATTTAAAAGTAATCGATACAAATATCTTAATTCTTAACATATGAAAATAGAATGATGAAATTTTTCCATCGTACACTTCTTTTCAATCGAAAATAATTAATTATCCCGTATTTTAGAGATATATTCTCATTATGCAAATTAAATAAAACTGTCCATTAATCGATGAAAAATAACTTTTCTGATATTTAATCGATATATCGTGATGAAATATAAATTTATTAAACGTCAGGTATTAAAGACGAACAATATTACTTGATCCGTGCATTTTTATCGATGTCTTATTTAGCATTTTATTAATTTTTTTTTCACATCGAACGATAACGTGCAATTATACAGATATGCATCTACATTCAACGAACGTTACAACATCTTTCCAAGGAATATTATGAAGCCAGTTATTACTTCACGGGACATCCATCGATTGAATTGATTAACTGCTATGTTATAAACTGCATTTTTGCCATTTAAAATCCGTAAAGATTCTTCTTTCTTTAAAGTTCGATATTTTAAATAAAAAAAAATTGATAATTACGCAGAAACGAGGATCTTAAAAATCAATTATGTTAAATTTCGAATAACAACACTTTTTTCACTCTACCTTTTTTATCGACGGTATCCTATTTTTACCCACCGAGTTTATCAACCTGACCATATTTAAGGAAATTGGATCGTGTTAGGTTAGGAAATTATCACGTTCCATGCAAATCATCTTTTGCGCAAAAAATTACTCGCTTTCAAAGATATTTCTCTAACAAAACGTTTAGCAAAACGTTCAAGCCTTTGATCGTTGTGCAAAACGAAGAATTAAAGAAATTAAAGCCTAAAAATAAAATATATTATATAAAATATATTTCATTTTCATTATAATGTGAAAATGAAAAATAATTGATTAAAAAAAATAAGCAAAATAATATCTCAACAAACATTATTCTGCCTATTCATCTATTTAATCCTTATTTAAGCATGCACTTAATTATATATACATTTCATTTTTCTTATAAAGTACTTGCTTACACTATTTTCATTGAAAACAGTTTTAATGAAATTATCTTCAAGATAGTTTCATTAATTATAAATCTAACTTAATCTGCCTATTAAAAATATACTGATTCCTAACCTATATACGTAATATCTTAAATTCTAATTATCAGAATGAATAATTATTAGAAAAAATGCGAATGAAGATAAAATGACGATCCAAAATTATAAGGACAGGCACTATGAATTGGAATGAGAAAATTTAGGAATTCGTGGTTGCATCGTTTTGAACAATATGAATGGAAATCTGAGATATGAAGAATCTGATAACGAAAATGGCAAGGATTTTGACGACAAGGAGAAAAGCAGGATGACGTTCATGACGAAATGATTTAATCCTGGCTCAAGAATATTTCTCACAAATTTGAGGAATCCCACTTATCAGAAATTTAAATATTTACCTGTTTCTGATCTCATTGAAGTCTTTTTCTCTCTCTCTTCAAGATGCTGAAAAGGAAGAAGAAAAGATAGCCAGAAGGGCCAAAATTATCCACTCGATTTGAACAAACTCGTGAGTGTATCCTTCATCTCTCACGACAATAATATTTTCGAAAAGAAAAGGAAAAAGTGCTTCTAATGAAATTATTACTCAAAAAAAAATTACAATTAAACGCAACACTAATAACAAATTAATATTTTAGCTATTATTGTACAACCACGTTTATGCAGTTGTTGCATTAAATGGTCCAAGAAGAACTATGTTCCACATTGACGCTATTTCAAAACTACGTTTATTGCTCAAATAAAAAGAAACAATAATTTTTAATTCAACAAATTTATTATTACTATCGTACGTGCTTTATTATTAAAAAAAAATTAAATGAATATTTTTTCGATACAATTTTAAATAAAAAAAATTATACCAATTAATATTTCAAAAATCTAAAATAATTCAAAAATCGAGATGATTAAATGAATATTTTTGAATTACAATTTTAAATAAAAAAAAATTATACCAATTAATATTTCAAAAATCTAAAATAATTCAAAAATCGCAATGATTAAATGAATATTTTTGCAATACAATTTTAAATAAAAAAATTATACCAATTAATATTTCAAAAATCTAAAATAATTCAAAAATCGCGATGATTAAATGAATATTTTTGCGATACAATTTTAAATAAAAAAAAATTATACCAATTAATATTTCAAAAATCTAAAATAATTCAAAAATCGCAATGATTAAATGAATATTTTTGCGATACAATTTTAAATAAAAAAATTATACCAATTAATATTTCAAAAATCCAAAATAATTCAAAAATCGCGATTTGCCTATTAAAAATTGAAAAATTGATGGGCCCGCATGCATCGGCCAGACGATATAAAAACACACACACTACGTATTGCTAAAACGAGCACAGTGACGAGGTAGTAACAATGACTTCCCATTCTTTGGACCCAAATAAGATCCAAAAAATGAGGAGCCATTCGTTGCAGCCCTCTTCGCGACAGTTTGTCGGGCCTCTTCGGTCTTCCTCCTTCGGGCGCGATGCCCGCTGAAACTTAAATCTAGGCTCGAGATTCCCTGCTCGCGGAAAAAATAAAAAAGAAAAGAGAAGAAAAAATCACTAGGAAGCTAAATACGGAATCTCGAGCGCGAGCGCGAAATTCGAAAAATCGACGAGCAAAGCCAGAAGAGAATGACGCGCTTCGCTCGTTCCAGCTTTGCCCACGATTCTTCCAATTTTATTCCCAGAAACAGATTGCCACGCGAGAACGCGCCTGCCCGAGAGGAGACTGTGACAACCTGCCCGGCCCTACCTACTTATCCACTAACATTCGCACCAGAAAGTATACTACCTGTCCTGCCTGATCCTATATCTAAAAATTGGCAAAACAGGCGTACCAACACACTCGTTCCAACGATTCTCACGCATAACGCTCGGGCGCAATGAGCCTACACTAGGGAAAGCGTCCCGGGACGCCTCCGACACCCGAGCTTGGCACACGTCTCTCACACTCTAACTTTACGTACCATTTTTCCTGAAATCGACCGACGATGGCTAGCGACCATCGCGTAAATCAATCTGCTAATATTTAAAATCGAAAGAATATCTCGTGTTTTCTAAAGAAATGATCCTGTTAATCAGGATAGATAAATTTTAATATCATTATTATAATAATAAGATTAAGGCTAAAATTATTATAATCGTAAATGTTGTATTATAATAATGATTAATGATTGCGAATAGAAACGACGCAATTCCACAGCCTAACCACACACGCGCATAATGTGGAAGATACGTCGCGCACGGTACACTAACGCCATCGTCAGTCGCCGAGAAATTGTTAGAAACTTATGAACTAGGATCATCATGCTCGTCGCCTCTCTCTCACTCAAGTAGCGCCTGGGCACGTGAGTGAGATCCTGGCAACGAACATGGAAGAGGTTAAACCTGAAAATCCTGAGCTAAAAAATATTAATGAATCTTTCTTCTTCTAACGAGCTAATATTTTTTAATTTATGTATTATGTTTCTTTTGTTTTATAAGCTTTAAATGAACTCTACTTTAATGAATTTTCAATAATAAAAAACCTCAGGTGATTCCTTAATCAAAGCATAATTGGAAAAATATAGAAACAATGTTCAAAATTTGTTCGTTGCTTTGATTCTGAAATCTGCCTGTCGCGAAATGTCTTCTTGTGCACAAGATTTCATACATTCTCGGACGAAAGTTCTGCTATGATTAATATTCTAAAAATCGAATAAATAAATCATGTAATACGCTATTATGAAAATTAAAAATAATTTATTATCGCATTAACGATAATACTTGAGCTTATAACTTGTTATGCAATAATTGCAACGAAGTTGGATAACATCTGATTTCTCCATTATTTAATTAACGTCATTTCATCAATCATTTATTACCAATTAAAATATACATATTTAATTCATAGACAAATATTCGCATAATATTTGACTATGAAAATATAACTTATAATATTACAATTTATTAATTTTAAATAACAATTTCATTCAATTTGTTTTATCATCAATAGTATATTACATGAATTATTATTAAAACGCTCAAAAACGCGATGCACAAGAAAACCTAACCTATACTAATACATAAAACGCATAAAGATTGTTACTACTATATTAAATATCCGTGGTCACTGTGCTCGTGCAAAATTCTACGTATACAACCAGTCACTCGTGTCGATCTTTGGATCTTTCATCCTACGACATGATTGAGCGACCGGAGGAACATAAAAGCATGCGACTCACCGTTCGAAGCGAAGAATGTTTCCATTAGGAAGTAATCGAGGAGGCCATTGTCGCAGCAAGTAGTTGGAGACATCTGTAACACAAAAATGGAACGACATAATTAAAAAAAAATTGTAGTAAGAAAGGATTCTATTAGAATTACATAATGTACGAGATTTTAATACAAAGACTTGAAATTTTAAAATCTAATGGTTCTGTACGAATGGAAGAAGAAGAATTTCAATAGAATAAAAGATAATTACCTGTTCGAGTGATGGATGATCATCTTGTCCTCTTGAGAGAAACACTGATTCTAATTTCGCGTTATCCGTTCAAGGATTTAAAAAAACTTTTACGAAGCAAACACTGATTCTAATATCGCGTTATCCGTTCAAGGATTTAAGAAAACTTTTACGAAGCAAACACTGATTCTATTAACCGCATTGCACGCGGTCATAAATATCCTTGTCTTGTAATTTCAAGGCCAATGAAATGAAGTCTACCTTTAATAAAAAGAAAAAAATATTAAATGTAATTTTTTTCTTAAAAAATATATATATAAAATACAAAGAATTAATGAATTGAAAGAAAATATGAAAGGATAATAACTTCTTCGCGTGATTGATGATCATCTTATTCTCTTGATACACTGATTCTACTCTGTATCGAAAACGAATGTTTAAAAAAGAAAAAAAAAATAAAAAAACTACTAACGCGTTCGTTACAATCGGCGAATAAACACTGACTCTAATTTCGCGATTATAGAAGAATTATAAAGAAACTTTTACGAAACAAACACTGATTCTATCGATCACATTGCACGCGATCACAAAAATGTTTTTCAAAATAAAATTCTCTGAAAATAAAGTTGTATTAATAGGATGAAATGAAAGAAAAATGATATACGTATAAAATATCAAATTTTACTGCGTCATTACGATGGCGTCCATATTGGAATTTTTCCCGCCTTCGAAGCTAACCCAAAAATTAACATGTACGAAATATGATCAAAACTATCAAATAAGCGCATAAAATATATAAAATATATAAAATTAACTAAAAATATTAAAATAAAATATCGATTAAGCATAAATTTTATTTTATAAAATGTTAAAATATGAAATATTCGTAACACTAACCTGTTACACTAAAATACAGATAAAATATAGATAAATGAAAGAAAAAGAATAATTTAGTTACCAAAGAAATGTCTAATTACGGTAACAAACATGTATTAATAACACACACTAATATACGAACAAAAAAGAACAATTATGGAAATAAATACTACGCAATAGATAAATCACACACTTCGCGGAACACGACGCAGCTAAGCACTACAATTATCGATACGATAGTGATATCTCGCACTCAATTTCGATTATCGAAATACAAGGGAACGCGATCGATAGTTCGGCAACAAATCGAAACATTTGTCGAACATGTCACGAACGAATTTCAATTTCTTGAAAAAACAGTACAATTAAAAAATATTTGTAATTTTAAGTATAACGGACGGAAGAAAAATATATATTTATATAAACAATACAATTAAATACACTTGGAAAATGAATAAGTATTACCGAAATAATTCGATGAAATAAAATATATTACGATCAACTACTGTACATTCATTTTTCAATACAAAAAAAAAAGATAAAAGAAATCTATCCAAAATACGTCTATTTTTATGAAAAGAAATAAAATGTTATTACCTAATATACAGGAAAATTGTCAGCTATAAATCATCGTGACACGTGCATGCTATACATACAGCATTATTCCTTCGATATCCCAATACAATCGAATTGTAATCTGTACGAATAAAAATCAAAAATGAAAAATAAGTGTAATATAATTAAAATTATATTAAAATAAAACGATAATGATTTGAAATCTTGATTGAAAAACTCATAATATATGCAATATATTATGACTAATATCGATAACCTCAACAATCAAATTGTCGATCGAAGGAAAAAGCACAAAGAAACTCGAAAGATTAATTAATTTTGTTGTCACAATGTTTAATATAATGTATAAATTCCGCAATAAACTAAGAATAAAGTAAAAATTAAGTACTTACTGTGTAATTGAGATCACTCGCACCGGTAATACGTCTCGTCTCCATGATTTTCGGCAGATGTATGACGCCATGCACTACAGGTTTTCTTACAAGCCACCTGATTGGTCAAAACAATGCAAACTTATTTATTTAATCGCGCGAAAATTAAAACATTGTATAATATAACATTAATTATAGTTTCCTATATATTGAAATTTTACGAAGATCTATTTATGAAAAATATAATAAAAATTAAATACAAAAATTAATTTAACATAAAAATTAATCAAATTGAAGAGAATTAAAAACATAATAAAAGAATTTAAGATAGAAATTAAATAAATATATAATTGTCACATATTAAATAAATATATAATAATAATAATAAAAAAAAAAAGGAAATACAAACTTCATTAAATTAGGGAGACCTGAAACATAGAAAAATGAATTAAAGCGTAGTTCTTAGCTTGGCATCTTTTCAAAAAAAAAAATTACCAACAAAAATTATTGAATCTTTCCGATAAAATATTTTTCATCGTACTCTTTTTAAAAGAAAATTTTGAAAAGGAAAATTTTGGAAAACGATGCCAATTACCAGGTCTCACCAACGAGGAGGTGACTACGCATCGAGACCCACCTAAAGCTAAATAATAAAAACAAAATAATAAAATTAACGATATAAATAAATCACAAACATATAAAACATACAAAATTAAACATATAAAATATAAATGATAAATATCAATTAAATTAAATAAATCTGAAACAAAATAAATAAATTAACGTACAATTATTTTTACAATAATCTTTACAAAAGTTTTTTACATTCGTCGCTCACTTATTTAATTTACACCTTAACATTAAATTTTAAATCTATAACATTGTAACAAAAATACTTTTATTTTTTCAACTTAAAGCAAAGAAAATACAATTATAACTAATTATTTATTTCTTTCAATTAGAATTGCAATTCTTAATGAAAGAGAATAATATTTAAAAAAACGAAGCAAACAAATGCAAGAGCATCGAAGAATTACAAAGACGACGTTCGACCTGAAGTTTGATCGAGCGCTCGAAGGTGCCAATCGATTGGAACGCGGACCTTCGACTAGCCACCGGAAGTAGCGCACCTGTCGAACGATTTCCGCCATTGTTGCGCGACACATGGTTAACAATGACTTGATAGAAGATAACTAACTCGTAAGAGATAAGGAATAATGAAGAAGAAATAAGAGATGAATAAATAAACGAGTCGAGGTTATTTTAAAGTTAAAAATAATTGAAACTTTTGTTCTTCTTTAAGTTAAAGAGTGTTTTTGTTCGAATTCGCGATAAACATAACCTCTATCTTACAATCTACTTAAAATTAAAACGCATCCTACGATGCTCCTGCGGGGGGGTCCAATAAAGTGGTTCTTGGCTCGGTATCGAATTTTAAAAAAGAATTAATCTTTGGAAAATTTTCCAAAGATTAATCCAACGAAAAATTCGATACCACGAGGAAGTGACTACGCGTCGAGACTCTTTTAAGGTTAAATAAATAAAGTTAAATAAATTATGATAAATGTTAGAGTGATAAAAAGAATGAAAAGAATATTTACCTGTTCGAGTGATGGACGATCTTGAATTGGAAGCACTGATTTTAATTTCGCGTTATCCATTAAAGGATTTAAAAAAACTTTGGCGAAGCAAACACTGACTCTATTATTGGCCGCATTGCGCGCGGTCGCACACACTTGCTGAAAATAAAATTGTATTGACAGAGAGGGATGATGGGATAGGAAAAGGAAGTGAAATTTTACTTTCTTTTTTCCATTTGTTGAAAAAAGAATATTGTTCTTAAGATTAATAATCATGAATAAACGAATTAATAAATGTAAGGATATATAAGAAAAGACGTAGATAAAGTAAATGAATAAGGAAATAAGGAAATAAATTAAAAAATAACGTAAAATAAAAAAGGAAGGTACAAATGAGCGTGAAAAGTAAAGGATAAAGTGAATGAATGACAAAATGCATTAAAAAATAGAATAAAAATAAGCGAAGGCATAAATAAATATGAAGAATAAACGATAAAAGTAAATGAACGAGGAAATAAATTAAAAAATAGGATAAAAATAAACGAAGACGTAAATAAATATATATATATATATATATATATATATATATATATATATATATGGAGAATAGAGTAAATAACGAAATACATTAAAAAATGGAATAAAAGTAAACGAAGATGTAAATAAATGTGAAGAATAAAGTAAACGAAATAAGTTAAAAAATTAAATAAAAATAAACGTAAATAAATATGAGAGAATAAAGTAAATGAATAACGAAAATAAATTAAAAAATAGAATAGAAATAAGCAAAGACGTAAATAAATATGAAGAATAAACGATAAAATAAACGAGTAACGAAATGCATTGAAGAATAAAATGAAAATAAACTAATAAACTAAAAAATAAATAAATATGGAGAATAAAGTAAATGAAATAAACGAAATAAGTTGAAAAATGGAATAAAAATAAACGAAGGTATAAACAAGTATGAAGGATAAACGATAAAAGTAAATGAATGACGAAATACATTAAAAAAATGGGATAAAAATAAACGAAGGCGAAGAATAAAACGATAAGGTAAATGAATGAGGAAATAAATTAAAAAAATAGAATAAAAATAAACGAAGATATAAATAAATATGAAGAATAAACGATAAAAGTATAAATAAATAAGGAAACAATAAAATAAATTAAAAAATAAGAAAGATAAAAAGACGTGAAGACGTGATAAATAAATGTGAAAAACAAACGATAAAGCATGTGAGTAACGAAATAGAAAAATAAATTAATGAACGAAATATAAATAACGAGATAGATGGAATAAAAAAATGGGGAAATAAAAAAAGAAGAAATTGGAAATAGATAAAAATGTAAACGAGTAATTGAAAATTAAAAAATAAAAAAAATAATAAATTAAAAATGAACGAGTCAATAAATTGATAAATAATTAAATAAACAAATATAATCGAAATGTTAATCGAATTATTGTTTAAAAAAAAAATATGTTCCCTATTTAAATTAAAAATTATTCGAAATTATAATATCGATCGATAGATTAGTTCGAAGACGAATGACCCGCTCGCCGTGCTCTGCCTTATATTTATATATTCGGTACGGTTACGAAATTTAACGACGCCGCCCGATCTTTATCGATTACATTAAACACGATTTTTTCGATACTGTGATCAATAATTTGAGAAATTTTTTAATGTTTACTCTTGATTAAAAAATTTCACAATTTATTACAACAAATAAATACAATAATTATCACACTTTTATCAATTAAAATTAGATTTACAATTTCTGTAATATTAATTTTCGATTTACTTCGATGTTATAATATTCCAAGTTTTATTTTAAACTTTAAATATTTTCTATTTAAGTGTATTTGATTGTTGGCTAATGTAATTTTTTAATAAAGTTGCAAAAAATAAGTTTTACTCAAAAGTCTTAAGATTTAAAATAATTATTATTTAATTTTCACAATTCTGTACTTTATTGAAATAGAAAAGTATATTTACATTTCTATAGGTATTAATTAAAGTTTAAATATTTTTCATTTATTTGAATATAATTCGATTTTTAATAAAATTAATTCAATAAAGCTTTATATCTCGTTACAACAAGAATCGTAGAATTGTTATTTTATTCCAAATAAAAAAAATATATTTTCAACCTTTAAACAAACAACCTTCAAGCAGATATTCTTTGCAGAGACTGAAATTAGAAAAAAAAATAATGAAATATCAGAATTAAACCATTTATTCTTATTTAATTATTATTTAATTATATTATTATATTATTAATTATATATATATTAATAATTATATTATTTAATTAATAATTAATTATATATATATTAATAATTATATTATTTAATTTTTATTCTTATTATTTAAATCTCTCCAACTCCTAAAAAGTTAAAAATATGATTGTCAATAAAAATGTAAATCGATTTCCCTCGGTTATTTTGTCATTGCATAATCGTAATTAATATTTGATCCAAGTTACATAATCGAAGATGTCTCCTCCTGTTTCCAGGCTGCGGAGGGTTTTGTCTTCGTGGTGGGCTGTGATCGTGGAAGAATCCTTTACGTATCCGAGTCTGTTTTACAGACACTCAACTATTCTCAGGTATCCAATTTTTAATTGCTTTCGTAATAAAATTTTCATCTAAAAAAAAAAAAACGAAAATATAAATAATTTCCTCGAAACGAATTTTTACACATTTCATATCTTTCTTCTCAAATTATATATTTTACATATTTTAAAATTTTTTTTGCACACAGGGTGACCTGTTGGGTCAAAGTTGGTTCGATATCCTGCATCCAAAAGATGTGGCCAAGGTAAAGGAACAATTGTCCTCTTCGGATCTTAGTCCACGTGAACGATTGATAGATGCCAAAAGTACGTATACAATGTTGCAATACAGCACAAGTGTTGTTCAAAAAAACCAAAACCGCCGTTAAAGTCACTTTTGATATCTCAATCGGTTGTAAACTGCTTAGAGTGGCCATAAACTTTAAATAGAAATTAAACAGGAATTATGAATGGACTGACCCAATGGTTTAGTGACCTATATTCTTGCTCTGCGTTATATCCTTTCAGCAAACCTTTCCATTTTATCTATTTATTTACTTTACATTTAAATCTTTACAGTGAAAATAAATACAAGATAATAACACATTAAAAAATTACCTTTTTCTTTGCATATCTCAAGAAGCAAAAGTCATATCGAGAACAATAAACTGTTTTAAAGAGCAACGTTTCACTTCAACTTCCAATTTCGGATGTCGTCGAATATTGATGTTATTATCTTCTAAATTACAATAATTTAAAGTTTCTTTTAATTCTTAATCGAACCTCAAATTAAAATATTTACACATAAAATATATACAATATTATTATTATTATTAAATATATATAATACTTACACATAACATAAATTCATTCCATGAAAATTATTACTTACAAACATCTCATTATCTAGGGAATTTTAAACTAAAAATCTAGGAACTTTCAATCGCAATCATTACAATTAATCATGGGAGATTTATATATTTAAAAAAAAGTTCCTTCCCATTACCTTTACGAGATAAATCATTGAATCAGAACGATTTCGATGAACATTTTTCAAATTGATGAAAGAGAAGGAAGACAATACTCGAGCCAGGATCTCCAAGATGTTGCGGTACGACGATCAGCGCCGCGTGCCGTTAATCATCGACACTTGTTGCGTCGGAATTAATAAACCATCCGATCGCTGACACTCGTGATGGCCGATTGATCAAACGTCGAAACGGCACTGTAACAATAACATATATACATATATATACAAGAATAGTGGTAATTGCGAGATTTATTCGAAAACGACATATTACTTAATATCCATTCTGATGGAGCATCAAATAGAGTAATTGGTTAAAATTATGGATGTATCCCTGTTGGGAAACGGATTATTGATGCAAGTGAAGAAGAATAGTTGCAGAAACGTTAAGGTTGAGAATTTTCAAACGGAGATATATAGAAGTCTCGTCTTCCGTTGAGCAATTCCGTGGAGATGTGAATCGTGGAGAGACTCTGGAAAGAGGATAAATAAAGAGGAGAATTGCAGTTTCAGAATGTGAAATGTTAAAGTTGATATTGTGAGGTTTTTCAAATGAAGCGATTGCTTGAAATTATACGTGTATATGTATAGTTTCGTAACTCTAATCTGTGGAATGGTTCTCCTTTCGGCTAAGAATAAATTATCGTAAATAATTTTATGCCCGTGCTTCCATTCAAATTACGGTAGTCGTTTTATTTTATTCGTTTAACGTTAATCGAGAAACCCTTCGGCTGGGTTTTTGTTTCTTGCCAACTTTTATCTAGCCGTTTGTTGTTGTCTCTTCTATCTGTAAAAATAAGACTGGAGAAAAAGCGATTGCATAAGTTTCTGCATGCATCAACAAACTTCACAACACCAGATGAAAATGAAAAATATATTGCATATATCTGTAAGATGTTTATATATATATATATATATATATATATATATATATATATATATATATTTGTAATTTAAAAAGAGACATGTGTTTGAATATTAAGCTTGGTTAAATATTTATCTCTTCGACATATGATTTATTTAAATTCGTTTTTTTTTCTTTTTTTTACGATTCACTTTTTACGAAAGATTTATTATTTTAAGCGTAAATATAAATTACTCGAATGAACGAATCAAAGAAATTTCTATGCAAAACGAGGGAATTAAATATAATTTATTGCCTTGTCTAACGTTTTTTAAACAAGATTACTTTATACTTATTTGCATTTACGATCCACTCGTGTAATTATTTAACACGAATTTGATTAAAGCGGAGGATTATTTCTTTGAATGAGAAATTGAAAAATGGAATGGAAATAATACGTTAACCCATAATATTAATCACTTAGCTTAGAAAAATGTGATCGTATGATAAATGATATTTAAAATTAATTTTATCTCTTTCAATGATATATATATATATATTCACAATTTCATTAATTTTAATTGAAAAAATAAAACGAGTTTATTTTAATCTCTCTTATAATTCGAATATTATATATTAAGATTCTTTTATTTTATTAAATCGATTCGAAAAATTTTATAAAAAAGGATAAAGTAGTAGCGGAATTAGCGCGTCTTCGAGCCGAGTCTTTTATACTTCTTCTATCCGTTGTATTCTTCAAGGCCGATTTGACTGCAAATATGCGATACGCGCCATGCACGCGTGCATTTCTCTTCCAGGAAATTATGCGAAAAACTTTTTGATATTGGCACGCATCATTGATACCTATAAGAAATAAGAAATAAGAAACGAGAAGTTGGCGAATTTTTCTTATAAATATAAAACGGTTATTGAATATGGATAATTAAAATATTATTCAATTTTAATAATAAATGCTGTTTTATATAATATATTACTTACACTTATGATTTATTCCATTGTCTAAATAATTTTTTAAATGTCATGTTAAACACATGGAATGTATATGTTACAGCAATGTTACCTGTAAAAACCGATGTGCCCCAAGGTGTATCGAGATTGTGTCCTGGTGCGCGGAGGTCTTTTTTCTGCAGAATGAAGCGAAAAGTCGAAGGGATACGTTGCGGGGAATTGCAAGTGAAGGAGGAGTCCGAGTCTGCGAGTGGATGTCATCGACGAAAAAAACAACAAAACGTTGGTAAGTATTTATAAAATTCGAAATAATAAATTATTTGAAACTTGCTTCATTTTTAAGAGCGAATAAGAAGAATAACCTAACCTCTTTTACGCGAGATTCGAGAAATTCTCAGCTCGAATATTTTCCGGTTCACTAGTCAAAGATGAATGGATACTATTTCGAAGAGAGCTTAAAGAGAATCGTTTTATACATGTAAAATGTAGTAGCACGTTAAGATGTATCTGAAAATGATTATTAAATTATTGCAAACTGTTATTAAACATTTAAGGATTGAATTGAAAATAATCGAAAAGGTTAAGTATAGGTTAAATAATAATAATATATCTGAAAATAATTATTAAATTATTCCAATTATAAATTAAAAATTTAAGGATTGAATTGAATTGAATTGAAAGTAATCGAAAAGGTTAAGTAATAATGATATATCTGAATATAATTATTAAATTATTGCAAACTGTTATTAAACATTTAAGGATTGAATTGAATTGAATTGAAAGTAATCGAAAAGGTTAAGTAATAATAATATATCTGAATATAATTATTAAATTATTCCAGTTGTAAATTAAAAATTTAAGGATTGAATTGAATTGAATTGAAAGTAATCATAAACGTTAAGTAATAATAATATATCTAAAAATAATTATTAAATTATTGCAAACTGTTATTAAAAATTTAAGGATTGAATTGAAAGTAATCGAAAAGGTTAAGTAATAATAATATATCTGAAAATAACTATTAAATTATTGCAAACTGTTATTAAACATTTAAGGATTGAATTGAATTGAATTGAATTGAATTGAAAAGGTTAAGTAATAATAATATATCTGAAAATAATTATTAAATTATTCCAGTTGTAAACTCTTATTAAAAATTTAAGAATTGAATTGAAAGTAATCGAAAAGGTTAAGTAATAATAATATATCTAAAAATAATTATTAAATTATTGCAAACTGTTATTAAAAATTTAAGGATTAAAAGTAATCGAAAAATAATAATAATATATCTAAATATAATTATTAAATTATTGCAAACTGTTATTAAAAATTTAAGGATTGAATTGAATTGAATTGAATTGAATTGAAAATAATTGAAAAGGTTAAGTAATAATAATATATCTGAAAATAATTATTAAATTATTCTAGTTGCAAATTGTTATTAAAAATTTTAGGATTGAATTGTAAAGGTTAAGTAATATTATCCATCTTTTGAAAAAATTCAATCTCTTAGATAATATAGCTTGCACAATTTTAAACAAGTTTACGTATTTTTATCAAACTGATAACATTATTGAACATTTTTGCAGACTGGAAGTACTGTGTAATTCAATGCACTGGATATTTAAAGTCGTGGGCGCCCGCAAAAATCGACCTCGAAGAACACGAAGGTGATGGAGACGGGGAGGCTTGCAATTTGTCGTGTTTGGTAGCTGTTGGTCGGTTGCAATCCACGATTCCGACATCTTTACCTAAGAAGCCCCGTTTGAGATCCATCAAGTTCGTTTCGCGACATGCGATGGACGGTAAATTCCTCTTCGTCGACCAAAGGTTAATATTCTAATCGTTTTCTTCATTATTTAATTATTTCTATAATTATCAATATATTTATATGTCTCTCATGAGCCTTCGTATCGATGAATACAATTTTTAAAAAGGAAATATTATAAAATAATTGATACTTTATGCAATATATTCTTCTTCTTCAAATTCATCTGAGAAACAAAATCAGTCAATTTTGATCAATATCTGTAACAACGACAAATGTTTGTTTATAATTCTTCATGTTAAAATTACAAGTTAGAATAATTGTAATGATAATAAATTTAAATTTAAATCTTGATGATAAATAAAAAAAGTATTTACAGGGCCACGTTAGTGTTAGGTTTCCTGCCACAAGAGCTACTTGGGACGAGCATGTACGAATATTATCACCACGATGATATCCCTCATTTGGCGGAATCTCATAAGGCCGCTCTTCAAGCATCTGAGAGTGTCACCACACAGGTGAGTTACCATGTTACTCATCGACGCTCTTTTGCAATGATAATGATTATCATTTTAAATTTTAATTCTCATTCTATCGATTCAGTCAATGTTGTTTCCATTATGTACATGCATTTTCAATTTATCAATTGTTTATTCTTGCATTTCCTGAAAATGTTTCCAATTTTGAATGAGAAAGTATATTTAATAAATGTTACAATCTTTAAAAAGATTAGTTAGATATTATTGCATTTGTGCATTGAAATAGATTTTCTATTAATGAAACTGGAGATCCTATATTTGATGAACATAATATAAATCATAATAATGATATTGAAGGTATTAAATTAATTATTCCCTTATTAATAAATATTAATCGTCTATTAGTCTGTCTATAAATTACATTAACTAAAAAAAAAAAACCTGAACATCTTAATCCATGAGAAATCATTATTAAATATTCACTAATTAATCTAATTTTAAAAAAAAGTTATTATTCTTATAATTATTAATCCTATATGTACAATTGATGAAATTGCAATAATTGATTTTATATGAAATTGAGATAAACTTATTAATTTTAAAATTAAAACTCCAAAAGAATTAATTATTACTAAAATTTTTTGTATTCAAATAAATTCATTCTTATAAATAATTATTAATCGTAATATTCCATATCCACCTAATTTTAATATAATAGATTATAGATCCAAAATTATAGATCCATAATAAGGAGCTTTTAATAATCAACCAATAATGAAATAAATAAATAGGAATCTTTACTAAAAATGATATTAATAAATAAATAAATAATATATAATATTGATAAAGAAAAAAAAATTATTGTATAAAATACTAAATAAAATCCTAAAATATAATAATTTTCTCCAGTCGATTAACAATTTAACATTTTTGTTTAATTACAATAGAAATTTTATGAAAATTTCTGTACAGATATACAGGTTTAGGACTAAAGGTGCAAGCTTTGTCAAGCTTCAATCCGAGTGGAAATCTTTCAGAAATCCATGGACCAAAGATATCGAGTACCTAATAGCTAAGAACTCTGTCACTTCGTGAGTATCCATAATAATTTTCTCTTTTAATTAACATTTATATATAAAATAATACCTTTCACTTAATGAAAATGATTGTCTTCAGCAATGACTCCCGATCGATCACAAGTAGTGGGAACAGATCTGAGGATTCCAGTGTTCAAGGCAATTACGACTACTTTGCACAAAGTGAGTGAAATATATATATATATATGTGTAATTATATTGTGATTATATTTAACTTGGTTAAACTCGTTTTCGTTTCACGAAAAAAATATAATTGTAGGTAACGGCGGATTAGAAAGATTGATCTCGAGTCACGTAGAGGTAAGTAAAATTGGACGACAAATAGCTGAAGAAGTTCTGGATCTTCAAAGACGCGGTGAGGATTCTTCTTCCGGTAGCAGTCCTGGACCGGAATCTGCTTTATTAAATACAGAGGTAGTTATAACCATGGAGATTCCAGTTAAAATTCTTCATTTCCTTTGAGATGTGAAACAATTTATTCGTTATTATATTTTTAATTTCAATGATCTCTACCGCGTTTAATATTAATCCTTGTATATATATCATTTTTTTTATATCATTTCAATAATCATTTCAATGCTCTCTTAGATTATTAATATTCTTATTAAAATTAATTTTTCGATTAAATAATTAATCAGTTTAACATATTCATGTAATCATCATGAATATTCTGATATATAAATCATATCAATTAATCAAAGGATCGAGTAAAGTATTTTAAGCAGTTTGCAGACATTGAGTATTATTAAATTATTGACGATTTAATTTTCTGTTTAATTTATACCTTTTTCCGTTGCAAGTCACAAATCACTACAACTGCATCGCCGGAGAGGGTGCAGGATGTGGCACAGTCAACCAGAGGCAGCAACAACAGCAGCAGTAATCCTACACCAACGTACAACCACATTGCAAACAACTTGCAGCTGAACAGCATCGCGAACGACCAAGGTCATAGCTATTACTGTCTCTAAGGAGTCGTTTTCTTGGTGTGTAGTGTGATTGCCGGATTTACCAAAAAAGATTAGGTCGCTCAGAGAAAAAAAATAATGATCGTTTGATCGATCGATTTCAAACGCGAAACAATAAAACTTTTCTTTGAATGAAATTGGGCGAAGGAAGTTCGTTCTGATGGCTCAGATATTTAATTCAAATTAATCTCGATAGATAATGATATTTATATAATGTCTTTATGAAAGTAAATTAATTTCATTGTAATACAAATTTTATTTCTTTTTTTTTCTCTTTTATATAACTCATCTCGAAACATCTCATTGCATGGACTATTCATTACGAAAATCGATGTAAGTCCTAGAAAAATATTGAAGAAAATTAATAATTTATATAAAATCGTTTTAATGTTCGTTTGAAAAAAATTGAAAAAAAAACTAACCCTTAATACCCTATCTATGCAAAAAGAATAGACTTACAGCACTTTTTAAATAAATGGTCCATATATAAATAGTAATACGATCAACTTCGATAATTTTTCAAAGGTTCGAACATCCAGCAATCAAGCCCGCAATACAATTCTATTTTCCTTTCTTTTCTCTTTTTAGCATAACGTTATAGTTCTAATAATAGCGTTCACAGCAACACCGCGCGGACATTTTTGAATTGATCGTTGCGTATAACATAACATCCACCCCCTTTTAGGAGCGTCACCAGACGAAGGACACGAAACTACTTTTTTAACTAAGGATGTGATGGATATGATTGGTGGTACCACGATTAACGAATCGCCAAACCCAGTGCCATCTGATGGTAACGACGAGGCAGCAATGGCAGTGATAATGAGCCTTCTAGAGGCAGATGCAGGTTTAGGTGGTCCTGTGGACTTTTCTGGCTTACCTTGGCCACTTCCATAGTACATTTTAATCCCTCTATTCGTGTGAACTGAAATTTCAAGTGTCGAAAATAACTTATGCCTATATGGAAGTTAGAAGTGTGTGTGTACATAATAGTATCAAGTGTGTGGACCAAGTTGACGTTCTTTTGATTTTTCTTGTTTTTGTTCCCTTTGTGCTTGAGTACTTGATCAATCTTCGATTGTGTCTATGTTCCAATTTAATGGAAAGTAGTGCACGAACGTCACCATGAATCGTTTTTCATTTGTTTCGAAGCAGTTGAAATATTCTTGGTGCTGAGATGGTGCTGCTTTAAGGAATACATAAATCGTTGAACATTTTAGTTTTATAGACATATCATTTCTGTGATCAAAAATGGAATATCAAACGTACAGAATGATTAATATATACATACGTAAATTGAAATGAACATCTATGTTCGTTTTTATAGAAAGTATAAATAAATTGAGACTGATCCAAAATTTTATTTTTTGGTAGCAGTCGATGAGAGGTGAAGCATCGTAAATAATGATGATAATTCAGAATAATTCGTAAATAGAATTATAATTCCCTCTGAAAATGAAATCAATATTTTTTTAATATCAGTCAACGGATCGTTAAGTGATTTCCTTTCATAATTTGTAATTAAACGTATGCTGTTTTACGTTTTTGTACAAAATTAAATACGATTTAAATATTGTAATAAATTAATTTTTATCATAATATCTTAGTCTGATTTATTACTAATTAAATAGTTGTTTAGAAATGTCAATTTCGAATTTTCGCTCAAGAGTTTCGCGCGATAATATTAGGTCTCCTACCTCAATTTGTATTTTATTGTAATGTATCAATCTACTTCCGCCTATTTTTCATCTTTAATAAAGAAAAAAGAAATACACAAAATCATTCGGTAATTCTAGATTTCATCGAGACTATGAAAATAATTATTGTAAAATTAATCTACTTTAACATCTTAATAATCATATATCACCGTATAAATAAATTCCATAACATTTTTTTAAAATTCATCGATGAAATTCTTTCAATTTATTCTTTATACATCTATGAAAAAAAAAATTACTACAATGAAATTTGCAATAAAATTATCATGAATATTTATTTGAAAAAGAATATCTCAAAATATTTCAAATAATATTTCACATAGTTTCGAAGATATTTAGAAAAGAACGAATACTATACATCGATAATTGCTTCAAAGAAACAATTAC
The DNA here is from genome assembly GCF_003254395.2 of Apis mellifera. Taxonomy (NCBI): domain Eukaryota; kingdom Metazoa; phylum Arthropoda; class Insecta; order Hymenoptera; family Apidae; genus Apis; species Apis mellifera. The sequence goes on from NC_037648.1 coordinate 1,135,083, forward strand.
ATAAATATTTATATGTATATATTCATTGCACACTGTCCGTTTCGTAAGGCGAGGATTTAGGTTAACTGTACATACATGTATTCGAGATCTTTTTCACAGTAATCTATATAAATGTTTTGTCACTGGATGCAAGTCAACGGATCATTTTACAATTATCGACCGCATCGTAAAAAGTGTTTTATTAAATAATTTCCGGCAAATATATCGAAGAACGAACCAAGAGTGAGGATCGAAGTTCCTGTTCGTTATTTAGCGACAAATTATTGTTGCCTGTAAATATGTATTCTTACAAAACACGTGATATATGATATATACCGTACCTAATTAAATTATAAGAAACCATAAAACAATATCAAATATTTCACAAGTTGTTTATCACGAGTAAACAATTCTTCATATTTCTTTATATGTCATAAATATATTGTTTTTAGAAAATGTTTTTACAACAATTAAATAAAATGCTGATTAAAAATTCATCAACATAATGAACATATTTTTGATGTAAAATATTGAAATAGTATTTTATGATAATACTGACATTTTTTTTTTTTATTAAAATATTTAAAAATATCATTTTCTTTTATTACTTACAAGCACGATAAAATCGAATGAAAATTCAATATTCAATTTGATATTTATTATAATAAATATAAAAAGAATTTTTTATTTTGAAAATTAAGTTTACATTTTCTATAAACAAAATTTCATATCGATATAATTTTTTCTTATAAATAATCGTACTATTTCTTATATTTTTGTTATAAAATGAAGAGAAAAGAATATAATAAAACTGATGAAATTATTTTACGATGCAGTTAAATGAATCGATCGAATAAAAATCATGAGTTATATAATGTTATATAAAAATAATGTACATAAAGCGTGTATATATAAATAAATATATATTATCATACAATATATATATAATATATATATATATATAGTATAAATGGTACTTTAAAAAATAAATGTTACTATATAGAAAATTATTTGATTACACTACTAAGTGTAGTGTAGAAAAAATGCTTAAAGATTGTAATTGTTTTTATATAAAATTTTTCATTGTAAATCTTCCAAAATAAACAAATTACTGCTTTTACAAAAACTTCTTGACATAAGTGAAAAAATTAAAAAATTTAAAACGGTTTTGCCATTAATAATTTTTTTATATGTTTTAATCAATTTATTCATAAAATAAAATATAAATTTTGAATAAAAATATCTAGTTTATATTTATTTCAAGCTATTTACAATTATTTTTGTCAGATGAATCATAAAAGAAAATATTTCATTTATATACATTAAAAATATGAAAATAGCAAGTTAAAAATACATCAATAATTTTAATAGTTATTTTCTTTTTTATCTTGATTCTTCCACTTTGATTTCTTTATCTATCTTTATTTCATTTTCAAAAGATTCTAATTTTATAGAATGTTTATGCTTCTTATGTTTTATTAGAGAATCTTTCATATTATCATTTACTTCGTGTATATATGTATTGTTTACTTTTTCTAGCTTAATTTCTTTATCCATTTCATTTTCAAAAGTATCCAATTTTAAAGAATGTTTATGTTTTCTATGTTGTTTTTTTGGAGAACTTTGTATATCATCATGTTCTTTATTATATATGTATGTATTATTTAATTCTTCCATTTTAATTTCTTTTTCAAAGGATTCCAATTTTACAGAATGTTTATGTTTTTTATGCTGTTTCTTCGAAGAATCTTTTATATCATCATTTACATCATATATATATGTGCTATTCAATTCTTCTAATTTAATTTTTTTATTTGTTTCATTATCAGATGTTTCTAACTTTATAGAACGTTTATTCTTTCTATGTTTCTTTAAAAAGTTTTCTTCTGTACTATTATCTATTTCATGTAAATCAGTGTTATTCCATTCTTCCAGTTTAACATTTTTATCTACTTCACTTTCAGAAGTTTCCAAATTTAGAGAATGTTTATTTTTTTTACGTTGTTTCTTTGGAGAATTTTTCATCACATTATCGTTTACTTCATGAATGTTTGTATCATTTAATTTTTCTATCTTAATTTCTTTCTCTAATTCATTTTCAAAAACATTCATTGTCACAGAATTTTTATGTTTTTTACGTTGTTTCTTTGGAGAGTCTCTTATATTATTTACTTCATGCATATTTGTGTCATCTAATTTTTCCATTTTAATTTCTTTGTCCATTTCATTTTCAAAAGCATTTAATGTTAGAAAATGTTTATGTTTCTTTTGTTGCTTTTTTGAAGAATCATTTATATCATCATTTATTTCGTCTATATATATATCATTTAATTCTTCTATTTTGATTTCTTTGTCTATTTTATTTTCAAAGGCATTCAATTTTGAAGAATTTTTATGTTTCTTATGTTGTTTCCTTGAAGAGTCTTCATCATTTATATCATGTGCACATATATCATTAGATTCTTCCAACTTAATTTTCTTTGAACTTTTTTTATTCGGACTTATTGAATTTCTTACATCTTTATTTGTATTGAAATCATCTAAAGAAGTATCAATATCATCTAAGTTTTTTCTTTTCTCAGACTTTATTTTTATATTAGATTTATTTTCGTGTATACTTTCTATTTCATTTGAATGAAAATCATTTATATAATCATGTATAGTTTCCAAATTAGATATAGATTCATTGATTTCTTTAATCTTTTTATCATTTTTTTTCTTTTTTTTCTTTTTTTCACAATATTTAATTGACTCTTCTTGTTCATAGTTTTTCTTTGATTTTTTTTGTTGAACAATTTCTTTCTTTATTTGTGGTATATTTTCATCAGAAGAATTTTTATCAGACTCAGATGTAAAATATGTATTCTTTGTATGTTTAGTATTTGCTTTTGAAACATTATTAACTGAACTTTCATTTTGAATATTTTCAGCAGATGATTCATTATTATTGTTTTTGTGCATTAATCGACATCCACGTAAATAATCACTGAAATAATAGTAAAAAATTTATTTAAGATCTCTTCTTGAATAAACTTAGTAACTTTATTTTAAAAAACTTTAAAATTAATTTTTAAATATTATTATTAATAAATATACTTACTCTGAATTTAAGACTCCACGAATAAATGGTAATTTACTTGTAAAATCAAGAAGTGTTACTTGAAATTTCACTTCCTGGCCTATTTCAAGATTATCACCTGGCCAATTTTCTTCATTATCTGGCTTTGGAATTGATACATTAAATGCTTTATGTACAAGTATCCCAATATGATCCAATCCCTTCTTATTCACTATTCCTACAAATAGTCTATTAATAAATATTTAAATAACAAAAATAAATATTTATTATAACAAATATATTACCTTTCAATGTACACCCAAGCTTAGGTCTAAATATATAAAAATCTGCTTCAATATCAACGTGAATAAAACATGAATCATAAAATATTTCTCCCAATGGTGTTAACAATTTAGGATTTTTATAAGCTAAAAGAAATCCTTTTAAACTGCAATAAACATAACCTATATATTATATATAAACATAACCATATATTTGTTAGTTTTTTTACATTTTATTTAAAATTTTATTATTGGATACAAATTTCGAGTGAAGAATATATTTTATAAAAATTATATACGTACTCAGTATCATAGGAATTTAAATTCGAACTTAAAATTTCATTTAAAGCAGCATTTATATTTGTTAAATGGAATGGATGTAAACCAAAATGTTTTGTAAATTTTTCAAAATACACACAACAATCTTCATCTTCTAAAAGACCTGTAAGTTCCAAAATGGACCACGTAATTCCTGTGTATGCTTTAAATTTCATGTTTATTTATTAAAAAATGAAAATGAATTACACTCCCGCGTAAAACATATGCAATGCCGTAAATGTGTTGAGGTTAAATCTATGTTTGGCCGGTTCAATAGATAAGTGGCAAAATTGACGCTGACATTCAAGAATCTTATTTAAATATAAAATAAATGTTAATATTTAATTACTATAGAAAATTATTATACAATTTTCACAAAAAAATTTTTTAAATTTAATATTAATATATTTCTTCATATCATCATATATCATATAAAAAAATTTTGTATAATATTTATAATTTACAATAATTTTTAAATAAATATTATTTGCAGAAAAAAGAAAATTTAAATTAAATTATATTATTTTAAAAATTAAAAATTATAAAATATATATTATATGTATAATATTTATATATTAATATATCAAATATAAACAAGGAAAACAAATAATGGGAAAAAGATAGAAACGCCATTTTTTAAATGACAAATATCTCATAGTTACTCTTAGTCTTTAAAGTATAGTAGTGAAATGTATTTTAATATCATTAGTTGAAATGTAAAACAAATAATTTTTATTTTCAATATTGTTAAAATATCAACGTATCCAATAAATATATACGTAATAATAAAAGTTTAATAGATATGAATAATAATAATAGAAATGATGGATTATTATGTGGTTTCACTACAGCTAGTGGTAGCTCGATTAATATAACCGAGAAAGCTTTATTAAAAGCAAAAAAATTTTTCAATAAAGAACTTGAAGAAATTGACAATTATGAAGAAACATTCAAAAATGAAAATGATATTAATGTATCTAATGTACAATCAAATGTTGGATTTCAAACTGCAAATGGTCGAAATATTAATGTGACCAATGAAGCATTATTAAAAGCCCAAATATTATTTCAAGAAGAAATTTTCGAAAATCTTGAAAATACTTTTACTTTTCCCAAATCATTACAGAAACGAAAAATTAAAGATTTAGATGAAAATATACCTCTAAATAAGCAAGTAAAATCTAATCAATTTAAAAAATTACGATTTAGTAATGAACTCCAAAATTCGAAAGTTATTTATAAGAATACAATAAATATTGAAGAGGAAACTCAAAATACATCTTCAAAAATAATTTCAAATTATAATAACAATAAATTAATTGACAATATTGATATAATTGAATCAACAAGAAAAAATAATGAAATATTAAATAATTCTTTCATTTCAAATGAAATTGCAGCTAGTGCAGTTGCACTTTTAGCTGATGAAAAAGATTTAGATTTTTCAGAAGCATGGAAATCTCCTAAAGAAATAAAAAATAATGAAAAATTTATAAATGTTCCATCTAGTCCTGTAATAGGAGGACGATTTATTTCTAAAAAACGAAAAAATACAAATAAAAGAAAAAGTATACATAAAGTAGACAAATCTATTTATATAAATGATTTAGAAAAATTAAATGATACTTGTACAAATTTAAATCAATGTATAAATGAAGAAAATAAATATTCAATAGAAAACGAAAAATTAATAAATATAGAAAACAAAACTAAATCTACAATTAATATATATATGAATAATGATTTTGGTGATACTCAATTAATGATAGATTTTATAAATCAATCTGTAACTATATTAGAGAAACGTTTAGAAGCTGCTTCAAAACAAGTAGGCCATATTTTAAAATATTTATATTAATAAAAAGAAAATGTTTTTTTAATTTACATTAATATATTTGCAGGATAATGAAATTAGTTTAAAACAAAAAAATAAACCTAAACCAACAATCAGTAAATTATATTTTCATAGAAAAAATAATGCCAAAAATCGTATATCTTGGAAACAACTTAGCAAAGGAAAAAATCCTGTTCTATGTACACATGAAGAGGTAATAACTAAACAAATTTTAATTATTTATTACTTATTTAATTCAATTTTAATTATTAATTTTTTTTTATTAGCTTAATAAAAAAAAATTGCCACTTGAAATTTTGGACATAACATCTAATAATGCATTAATGTATAAATTTCGATGTATAGATTTTTATGGGTGAGATATATTTTATCAATAATTTTTATATATTGAATCATTATATTATCATTTATAAAATTGATATATACTATTCAGGGAAAATATTGTACAAAATAATATTGATGGTATAAAATTGGAAGATGGAGCATATTTGATTTTGGATGAAAATGGTAATGCAGGAATAACAGAAATTAAAAGATGTTTTTTGGCATGTCCAGGTGTAGATCCTAATTTACTTTCATCTGGATGGGTAGAAAATCATTATAAATGGATTGTATGGAAATTAGCATCAATAGATAGGATAAAATTGGGTTCTGTTATGTTACCAAAGTATAATTTACATTTTTTTTTACATTTATTTTTTTAGTTTGAAACTAGAGAATAAGAAATATACATTTTATATTTATATAAACATTTTTTTTAGAATGTTAACTCCTACTAGAGTGGTAATGGAATTAAAATATCGCTATGATAGAGAAATTGATAGATCTGAAAGATCAGCTTTAAGAAAAATTTTGGAAAAAGATGATGTTGCAACAAAACGAATGGTTCTATGTGTGTCATCTATTATTGAGGTAAATTTTTTTTAAAATGTTGATTTTTTTAGAATTAATTTTTATAAAGAATTTTCATTTTCTCCTTTTTTTACAGTATGATGATTCTGCTACAAATAAAAGCCCTAATCAATATAAAATGTTATCCAAAAAATTGATATTAACAGATGGATGGTATAGCATTCAAGCTTCAATTGATGAAGCAATGATTAAATATATAATATCTGGTAAAATAAAAGAAGGAACAAAATTATTAACATACGGATCCGAATTGTTAAACTGTGCTCAAGGATGTCCACCTTTAGAAGTAAATATCTTTGAAGATTTGTTTAAATTTCAGCAGAAAATATTTATAATATATTATTTTTAGATTCCAGAAAATGTATGTTTAAAACTTCATACAAATTCAACAAGAAGAGCAAGATGGGATGTGAAATTGGGATATATGATATCCCAAGGACCAATATGCATTAAATTAAAATCGATTTTTCCAAATGGCGGTTTAATTGGAAAAATTAAAGTTATAATTGCAAGAGTATATCCAATGTTATATCATGAGAAAACTTCAACTGGAGAATCTAGTAAGATTGATATGATTATGACATATAAAATATATATTATTTTAAATTTTTTCAAACATTTTATATTATTTTATTTTATTATTTTTTAATTTTCTATATTTTATTTCATTATATTATAGTTTTTCGAAATATTAGATGCGAAGAAAAAGCTAATATTATCTATGAAAAAAAATGTCGTTCAATGATAGAAACATTCTATGCTAAAGCAGAAAAATATTTTTATACCGGAAAAAATAAAAATGATTTAAATACGGATAGTATTGATTTAGCAACAATTGAATGGAATGAAAATTGTGATGGATTATCTAAAAAGGTATTAATTGAAATAAAAAATATTATTTTTAAGCTTTAAAAATTCATGTATTTATTTATTACAGGAATTTCTTTCAGAACAAGAAATTGACCAAATAAAAAATGATTGTCGTATGAAAGAAGAAAAATTTAAACAAGAACTAGAATCTAGATTACAGGAAAGTTTACCTCCGCCACGACAAGTTACACCTGTTTTGAAAATTCGCGTGATTGAAGAAGAAACAAGTGCTATTCTTTCAGTTTGGTCTCCTAGTGAAGAGGTTTTAGATATTCTAAAAGAAGGAAATTATGTATCAGTTTCTACTGTTATGCCTTCAGCAAAAAGGTAGTTATTATTTAAAATATTTATATTGTATTTATATATTTTTTTTATTTTTTTATTGCTTCTAATATAATAACAATTAAATGTAGCATAAAATCATTATTTTATTATATCATTAATTTATTGCAATAGAGGTAATGAGTTGCAACTAACTACAAATCGAAATACATTATTCTGCCGAATAAATGATATCAATATAAATTTTTCTCAAAGAATATATACAGCATTATATGATATAAATAAGCCAATTTTTACTCCAGCTTATGGAGAATTTGATACAGTAGGAATTGTTACTTCTATTGGAAATGAACCTTATGTAAGTAATTAGTATAAATGTATGATATGCAATAATAATAAAAAATTTTAATGATTATTTTTTTTTATTTGAAAGGGTATGAAAAATTTTCAAGCTGTATATTTGGCATATCCACATATGGATTCTCAATCTTCATATTTATCAATATTGTTTTGGCATGGAATATTTTTTTATGGATATACAGAAATATTGACTGTAGGATCTTTTGTTGCCTGTAGTAATTTAGAATGGCGTCGTGCTACGACATGGGATATACCAATGGCATATTGTACAGAACGAAGTACTTTCACGCGCAATCCTCGACACAGTCATCTTCAAAAACCTTTTGAAAATTTAAAACACTTAATAAAGGTAAACATTTAAAAAATATTCTTAAGAAATTCTTAATATAATAAATTCGTAATTTTAAATAACTAAATTACAATTTATACTTATGATATAATAATATGATAATTATATTTTTAAAGGATGCCAATATGTATATAAATAGTTGTGCAAAAGAAATTTCAGAGAAGATACAAAAAAAACCAATGACAAGAATTTCAGATAAATTTATACTGGATGCAAATAACCTTGAAAAAATTGCACCAGGAGAAAATATTAATTCTAATAAACAATTTAATGATCATGCTTGTCAAGAATTTCTAAAAAGAAATTTATTGAACGATCAACCAGCAAAATCTGTCGCTATACAAAAAAGACTTGAAAAATTACAACATTATGGTGAACCATGTAGTCTATCTCCAATTATACTTAATAATAGCTCCAAACGAGTATCATTAGAATTCAAATCTCCTATGCGACCTGGAAATGAAAAATCTACAAAAGCTCATATATCATTAAATGCTAAATTTGAGCAAAATTCCAGATGATATTGTATATTTTAAATTTAATTATATTTAAATATATATTAATTATGTACAGTATATTTTAGAATAAATTGTTAAAATTTTTAAAAATATATATACTCTATATTTCAAGTATAATGATTCATTATTTTTATTTTATCTTTCATTATAAGATGAAAATAATAAAATTACGAAAAGTAAATCTTGTATATTGTATTTATTGTTAATATAAATAATTATTAATTTTAAATTATATTAGAAATATTTATAAATACATAATATGAATATTATTTTTTAAATTTGTATTTAAAAGTTGCATAAAATAATGTTATATAAATTTTATAATTATTAAATATTTATATTTAAGTTATTTACAAAATATAATACAATTTAATCATTTCATATATATTGATATTTATTTTATTAAATTTGAACATCTTAATTATCACATAATCTGTTTCTCGTTTTTGTGTTAAATGAAGCTTTTGAAATAATTCTTTCCTTTCAAATAGAAACAGTTTCACCAACTATGCTTCCAAATTTTTCACTAACTATGCTTTCCGTTTTTGCTGAAATCGAAAGCATATAAAATAATTAATAATTAAAAATAAATAATTATTACATATCTTAAAAAGCAATATTATTATTATTTCATTTTAAATATGATGTTTTATATTTTTATTTTTTAAATTAAATTTGAAATTAAATTATAATTTTAGTTACTATAATGATGAATACACAATTAGAACTAGCATATATGAGATTGAATAAAGTATAAATTGTGGGACATATAAATTTTAATCGATCAGATGTTATCTGATGGTAAAGTCTTAGTTTTTGAATTAATCAAGGAAATTAATAAATCATTTATAATATGACAACAGTAGAATGATTTAAATTCTAAGGTTTGAATTAAAAACCTTGTTTTAAAAAAAATAATCAATAAAATTACTGTGATCTGTGTAGGTTCTGTGTTATAAGTACGACGAAAGGATTGTTAGATAAATGATTAAAAATAAGTTTAAAAATTAGTTGATTAAAGATACTTTTTTAAGAAGCATGAAATGCATAAAAGGAAACTTAAACGTAACACGTATGTCTTATAATATCTTATTCATTTAATTTAAATATTCAGATTTAAATATAATTTGTTTTAGCCATTTTTGTTTTTCAATTCGTATTTTTAAATATAAAAAACTATAAATATTAGGTTTATTTAAAAAGAAATAATTTATATTTTAATAGATTAACACAAAATGTAAAATCTGAAAACTTATCAAAAGTGAAAGATTATCAAAACAATCAAAATGAATCAAGTGATAATTTTCAACTGCCAAGTTTACAAAAGAAGAAAACTTGGAAAAATGTTGATGACAATTTATCAACTGATTGGAATAGTAATGCAACAGATATATTTTGTTCATCAGAGATTGAAAATATTGCAACAAGAAAAGTTATGCAGCAGTGGGAGACTATTGAAAATACATTATATGAAGATGGTGAACAAGTAAGCCAAACGGCTGTTTTGGAAGAATGTACACAATGGAAAACACAAATACCTCATTTAAGAATAATAGGAAAAAATCCATTTCTTTCTAAAAGTAATTATCAAGATTTGAACATAAATCATAATCAAATGAAAAATAATTCTCATAATGAAGATACATATTTAGAACATAATATTTCAATAAAGGTAAAGAATATATCATTTATCTTTAATATATAATTTAATAATAGAAAGATAATAATAATTGATATTACAAATCTTTCTTATAAGATAATTTTAATTTTATATTTTCATATAGTCACATTATATAATTTATTTGTAGGAAAGAAAAAATTCATCCAAGCATAAATTACAGAAAACTGCACAAGATGAAATACTTGATATGCTTTATGCATATGTAATATCAGAGCTGTTTCCTAAAAAAGAAAATGAAATTGAATCATTACACGATGATTTTAATGATGTTTTACAAATACGTATGGCATCTATTCATAGCAATAAAAGTTCTGCAAAAAGTTCAAAGATAAATTGGTTTGAAGAAACGATTCCTCTTGAAAATAAATTTTCAAATAATAATGGTAAATCTGTAGAAGATCATATTTTATCTATGAGAAAAGATATTATTCAAACAAACATGCAAGAAATTCAAAAGTATGTATAAAATATATTATGATAAAATAGAAATTTTTTATAATATAGAAATAAAAAAACATTTATAATTTATTTATTTATAGAAAATATGATAATTTTATGAATAATGATAGAATTAGGAATGAAAAGGATGAATTCATCATGGATGACAAGTTTTCTAGGCCACATACTAGTAGAAATAAACTTGGAACAGTTTTCAATGAAAAGATTGTAGTTAGTCCTGTGCCTTATGTTTTATCAACTAGAGAAAGTTTTTCTACTGTAAGAACTACTCCAATTAAGTTCATGGCACAATCTCTAGAAGTTTCTACTTTTCAAAGTATATGATTTTTTTTTATAATATTGCATTTTACATATAGAATATTAAAAATATTTTTAATGTTATTAATAAATGTTATTTTATATTTTTTAGGTTCAAATAAAAATATCAATTATTTTAAAAATTCCGAAAAGAATTCAGCAAAAATTTCGAATTACCAATCTTCTTGGCATACTCCTGTTTCTCCTGCTGTGTGGGTAAAAAATGTAAAGCTTGCTCCTCTAGATATGTCACGATTTCCGAATAGTAAAAATAGGTATTTAGAAAATATTAAGAATATTTTTAATTTTAATAACGAATATTTTTTATATTGTTTTTACAATTTTAGATCTTTAACATCATCAGTAGTATTATCCCGTAATAAAAAACCTTTAAGTCCTATTTCTCGATCTTCTTTGCCTGTTTCTGCAAAAACAATTCATAATAATCATGAAAGTTTAGAAATTCAAGGGAAACAGATAACTCCTAGACAATCTCCTAAATTAAATATGTCAACTACAGGTTTGGAGAACACCTCTAGAAATAGTACAAAAAAAAAGAAGAGAACTCAAACAAAAACAAAGTTATAATGAATTACAACTAATTTTGATGGTTAGAAAAAAAATCGATTTTATAAATTCTATAAGATTATTTTTATCTTTGTAAATTTAAATTGTATTTCATTGTTTTACATAAATAATGACTGGGTAAAGCGTGGACCATGTAATTGAAAAAAAATTATATTTCTTTCTTATATTTAAATTAATTTCCTTTTATATATTTAAAGTGAAAATTCACTATTGTTTGTGATATAATAATGATGTATGATAAAAATTCAATTATTTATTTTTTTATTACAATTTACTTAAAACCAATAATTTAAAAGTTTAAAAGTGATTTAAAAGTTCAAATAACATTTTTATAATTCAAATGGTATATAAAGTACATTTTATATGATATATAAATACATCGTTATTGTTAAATAATAATAAGATATGTCATTATATTACAGTATTAAAATATACTTTAATTTTAAGAAATATTTTGCACTATAAACAAAAAAAAAATATTTAAACACTATGTTAAAAATAATAAGAACTAGTCTTCTAATTATAAAAATGTATATTTTAAATACTCTTGTTGTTTCAAAAGCGAATTTATTGTTGTAACTATGTCTACCTCACTTAATGTCTACTTGTTGTTTAATGCACACGCTTACGTGCGCAAGTGAATATATTTTTGTAACGCACACATCTGTATTGGTCGTGCTTATTGTAAATATATAATAATTCATAACATTAAATGTACTTTTACTCATATTTTATATATGATATAAAATTTAAATTTAACAATATATTATATTTAATTTTATCATTTATCATTTTTTAGTAACGTTTTTATATATTTTTAAATAACCATATATCATTTTTAAAAATATTATTAAAACCTGATTATACTTTTTTTTATTATTAAATATGTACATAATATTTTAATATAAAATCCACTAAAAAAGTTGATTGTATTAATATTATATTTAATATTAAAAATTATAAAATATAAATGCGCGACAGAAAAATTTGTATATTAAGATTAAACTGCGCGTGCGCGAGTTTCAGCGCGGGGTTAAGCTTTCACCGGTAGAATTTATGCCTTCAGTTGCGCGTGGTCTTCGAAAGTGCGCGGACGTAGTGAAGTGTATTGGAGTTAATATTTATATTATTGAAAAGTAACCGCGTTATTTATTGCGCTTTAAACGTGTTCTTATAATCATTTTTATTAACTTGCGAGTGTTTTTAAGTTAAATAACAAATATAATTATTATTTACTATATGGTGACGCAAATGAAGGATTTTAACGTATCATCAGAATCTAGCGGCATGTTCACATACGTTAGAAATACCGGCACTCATCTATCAACGTTAACAAGAATCTTGGGCGTGTGTACTGCTGTTGGTAAGTGAATTATTTTTATTGGTTACATCATTTACTTTTTTCACTTTTTATATATCTATTTTATATACATTTATAAAATATATATATAATTAATAAATAGATATAATATAAATAGATATTATTTATCTATTTTATATTATATTCTATAGTTTTAAATATTTTAATGTAAAAAATTACATATGCATAATAATTATATTACATTTAATATAAGATTGCATTGATTTTGCTAGTTTTTTTTTCAACATTATAACAATAAAATAGAAAAATAAATTTTAAATTCAAATTATTAAAAACTTAATTTAGTTTTTATTATTTTATGGTGATTCTGATATGCGCAGAATTATACGCATTAAACATTAATGATTTAAATTTATATTTAAATTTTCTTTTACAATTAATTTTATTATTTAAAATTTATAATTTTATTATTTATATTTATTTAAGATATTTAAGATATTTTTTTTAAGGTATTCATTATATCATTATTATTATTAATTTATATATAATAATAATTCTTCATTCATATAAATTTATCACATAAAATAAACATACAAAGAATTGTTTGCAAAAATGTTAGGTAGATGTTATATATGAATTATATTTTAATTATAAATATCTATATATATATATAGATATTTATAACTAATAAAATATATATATATAGATTTTTAAATTTGATTTTTATGAGGATTAAACAAATAAATTCTATTTCATATTTTTTTTTATTTTTTATAAAACTTAAATATTTTCACGGTATAGTATACATTTTTATAATTTTTATTTCTTCGTTAATTAGAAAAATATGAATGTTAGGAAACAAATATTTTTTTATTTTAACTTATAAATATATCTAATTATTAAAACGGTTATAAACGGTGAAAATTTTAAGTAAAAAACAAAACAAAATAGAGAATTTTGTAAACTGTCCTTTATTCGAAATTTTATGAAGTAAGGAAAAAGAAAAATTAACTAAACCAAGTATTTTCATCGTTTCAAAAATTAAAATATTACGATTTATTTAGATAATTAAAAATAATTAAGTAAAACTACAATAATACATTAATAATTAAATTATTAGTTTTCGCAACTTTTTTCAAAATAAAGATATATCAATTCCGTAATTTCTTCTTAACTATTTTTAATCTAAGTAATTTATTCATAATCATTTTATTATTATATAATTATTATTCTAATTATTTTACTCAATATAAAAATAATTCTTTTTTTCATTTTTCACAAAAAACAGAAAATTAATAAAAATGGATTTATTAGGTCTTTTTCTTATCTCGTTAAAAAAGCGTTTTCGTAAAGTTGATAAATAATTTCAGTTCTGGTCCGGTTTTCAATCTTGTATCGAAGTAAAAAAAGACAACAGCAATGCCACCTAGATAGAAACATTTAATCGTTCAGTCTGTTAACTTAGTTCTCGAAGTAATTCTCGAGTATTAATATTTAGTGCGTCTAAAGAAGCTGGCGCGATAGAGGGCGCCAGTATCTCTCTTGTAAAGAAAAAAGAAACGAGAAGCGTCGCTTTTTCCGTCGTTTTTACGAAATGTTTAACGAAATTTCGTTCTTTCTTGATGTTTACATCACCGTGTTTACGGAACTTTAAGGCAATCGAGTTTTTCCGAGCATTTTCACCGGATCTGCGTATCATTTTCACTGGAGCGTGTGTCGATCGAGGAGAGTAGAGGAGAAAAATCACATGGATTAACGTGGCGTATTTTTCTCTCACGGTTTTCGCGTTCTCGTAGCGTAAAAATATATTTTTCCCTCGCGCGTTGTGTATTCTCGATGAAACGATCGAATGAGAAAATGGAACTGGTTGCAAAATCGTTCTTTTTGTTCGCGTTGATCTCACGTTATATGATACCATAGTCAGAGTGAGTTTTTTTATTGCACTTTTTGTTGGTTTTTGACACGCCGAAAGTAAGTAAATAAATTATCTTTAATGATGCAATGAGAATAAAATCTAATTTAACTTAACCTCTCGAATAAATCTTGTAAATCTTTTATCATTCTTTGCTTATTTAAT
Organism: Apis mellifera; assembly: GCF_003254395.2. Taxonomy (NCBI): domain Eukaryota; kingdom Metazoa; phylum Arthropoda; class Insecta; order Hymenoptera; family Apidae; genus Apis; species Apis mellifera. Next base: position 1,150,288 of record NC_037648.1, read on the forward strand.
TTCGTAGAGAAAATTTCATATTTCTCTATATTTTCATCGAAATATCTCGATATATGATTATATTTATCTTTTTTTTTATTTTTTCTTTCTTTTTTTATTATTTTTTAATTTATCCATATAGATTTTATTAAAAATCAATTTATAAAAGATAGAATATATTTTATTCCAATATAACATACATTCTTTCAAAACTAGATTTTATTTTCAAGATAGATAGATTTTTAAAATTTGTCGAACTAGTATTTACTTAAATTCAGTTCCAGCGTATTTTTCCATAAAATTTTTCTTTTCCTTTGTTCATGGAAAATTCAATTTTATGTTTGTATTTTATTCCGTACGAAAAATCATTGGTTATACTGCTTGTTCAATTCTATCATAAATTGCATATATCTATACATTTCGAAATCATGATAAAAAAAAAAATAATAAAAATGAAATCAAAAGAAGAAACTATATGCCATTTTAAACATTTTTAGGAATTTTTTTTTTTTTTATATAAATATCATAAATTTTATTTCACAACTTATTTCACAAGTTTGAAGTATCAAAATTTTATTTCACATTTCGTTTCATTATATTCATTTCAATAACGGAAAAATTCTTTTTCACTATTTATAATAGAAATTTATATTTTTTTTTTAGATCTAAATGATCAAATTCAAAATAATTAATCTAAAATAATGCGATGATACATTATCGATCGTTTTTAAAATTTTCGTTGATTCCGGTCCTAGTTAAACGCCATTGTAATACGGTACTGTTGGCGTCATTTGCCTTACAGGCGTTTTTAGCGGAAAAGTAAAACGCTCATAACTTAATAAATAAGACTCGACCGCCATTTTTACATATCAACTTTTATGCTTGTTTCGGCGTTTAGAATCAATCTTTTAAAAATTATTCACGAATATATCAACATCTTGGAATATATTAATAGATAAATTCGATCACGTTTCTAAACGAGGATACACGAGAGTGGCAAATGGAGCTACGATTGATTCGCACACGATTGGTTGATTTAATTGCTCGTACCGGTTCCCATTTATTCGGCATTAGCTATTATCAATTAAGACTGACTAAATCGCGATTGTCACGGGCAATTAATACTCGGTTCGCATGATGGAAAACGGTGATTCAGCTTTCCTCGGTGTTCACCAATTCCGGTGTCGCGACGACGGCGTCGCGACGACGCATCCCTGCAAAAAAACCTTGGCTCCCGCCATTCATCCAGCGATAATAGGCTTCGTTTCGTTACGGTTCCCCACAAAAGTTCTGTCTTCAACTATTTACCATCTCGTATCTGTGGATTAAAGACGAGCTACACCAGAGGGCTAGCCATCTCTTGAGATTTCGCCTCGTCTCTACTGTGCTCGGTTCGACAATGGCGATACGAGAATGGTGTATAGTCGGGTCGTTTAGAGGTACAGTGTGAATTACGGGCACGGTTTTCACGTTCGGTGTTCCCGATTCGTTCTTGAAAGTGATCCCTTAAGACATTCGTTGAAAGATAAATTACTCACGGGAATATGGAATATTTAGCGGCGATAAAAATACGTTATAATTCTTGTGGGAAGGAAGAAAAGTTTTAATCGTTTTTAAATTTTTTTTTTTTTATTTCTTCATTAATCAAAAATATCCTCCTACTTTTTCCCAATAAAATTCGAAACACAGTACTTTTATTCTCTTTTAATTGATATCTATACGGTATTCTTATCCTTATTTTTGATCGACAAGGAGAAAAATAAGGCAATTACCGCGGATATCGGATATTATAACGCGTAGAGAACACGAGCGTGTCAAATTTGATCGCGTCGCTAATCTTTAAACACGGAAGCAAACCACGTTGTAATAGGTAGCACCCGGTTAATTAAGCATTTGCTTACTTGCTCAGATTGCTTTCGAGATTGAGTTATTTTGTCGGGATCGGGTGAAAGGTAGCTCGTTCCCCCCCTCCCCCCACCATCACCGCCTCCAACATCTTCGCGCACTCGTGGAAATACCGAGCGTTGAAAAGGAAGGGATTACAGTTTGAGGACACTGGGTTTAGTTGAGGACACTCGGTGGAAACAATATAGAGGTTGCGAACAGTGTTATTCGGCGCAGCTTTAAAGTTGTACACGGCGTTCGCCGCGTTGGGATTAAGGTTTGTATAAGCAGTTCGAAAAGTCTTTGCCATTATCAGAGGATTTAATTAGGGGGAGGGAAAGCTGGTTTTAACGAAATTCTTTTCGATTTCTTTTTTTATAATTAATTCGTATTATCGCATCGGTGATATTGTATTTTAATTTTAAGACGAGAAAATTGTTAAAATAATATATTTTTTTATTTTTTTTATTACTTTCAATTTAATTGTAATCATTTATATAATAAATAAAATAAAATAAATCATTAAGATAGTTAGTTTCGATTTCTTTTTTTATAATTAATTCGTATTATCGCATCGGTGATATTGTATTTTAATTTTAAAACGAGAAAATTGTTAAAATAATGTTTTTTTTTTTATTTTTTTTACCTATTTACCTTCAATTTAATCATTTGTATAATAAATAAAATAAAATAAATCATTTTTTTTTAATTTACTTTCAATATAATCAATGTAATCATTTATATAATAAATAAAATAAAATAAATCATTAAGATAGTTTCGATTTCTTTTTTTTATAATTAATTCGTATTATCGCATCGGTGATATTGTATTTTAATTTTAAGACGAGGAAATTGTTAAAATAATATTTTTTTTTATTTTTTTTACCTATTTACCTTCAATTTAATTGTAATCATTTGTATAATAAATAAAATAAAATAAATCATTTTTTTTTAATTTATTTTCAATTTAATTGTAATCATTTGTATAATAAATAAAATAAAATAAATCATTTTTTTTAATTTACCTTCAATTTAATTGTAATCATTTATATAATAAATAAAATAAAATAAATCATTTTTTTTTAATTTACTTTCAATTTAATTGTAATCATTTATGTAATAAATAAAATAAAATAAATCATCAAGATAGTTTCTTAAAAGAATATTTAATACATTTTGAATATTTTAAGCTCGCGATACGATCGGTAAAGAAATTTTTCGCGCATTATTAGAAATTTTCCACGTTTTATTTTTCTCAACCTTTCAGAAATTTCAAAACTCTTGCCTATCCCACTTTTCCACATCTTTCTGCCACGGGATTCTGAACGCATCTTTAAAATTACGACACGCACGTACCACGATCCTGCCATGCATCTACTCGCTCTGAAAATTCCGCGCGCATTCCTAGAGGTCACTGAAACACAAACAACTCTTGATCCTTCGCTACGCCATTTCAGATGCTTATCATTCGTGCTTGGTATATACACGTATATACGTAGGAAAAAAATTGGTCGATCCTTCGGCGAATATGGCGTTCACGTTTTTATTAACGCCCTCCCTCCTTCCTCCGATAGTTGAAACGAATCTTTTTATATTTAAATGAAAAATATTCCTCTCGAATTTTATTTATTAGAGAGAGGGAGAGATTTATTAGATTATTTGTTATTCCCGAATTATCGATATTTTTTTCTCGATAAATTGAACTTTATCTTTATAATTAAAAAAAAAAGGATATTTATATTAGATCGAGTTTCGAATATTTTTCAAATATTCTTTTAGAATGTTCGAGAAGGATGATGAAATACTTTTTTTTTTTTTGCTTCTCGTTTAATACGAGATGGATATTCAGTTATGTATTACAAAACAACTCGGGTAATAATTGTCGGTGAAAACGTTCCTCGAGCGGTGAGTAAATATAACTATATCTAGGAATTTTTACGTATGAAACGTATCGGCGTTTTCATTACTTTGCGAGGCGAAGGAGAAGCCACGGGAGCCGCGTGGACAACCGCGGATATCGATTTTTATACGCGATACACCGTTTCTTCGATATCCACTTACCCAAACTTACCGCTGTCCACCGAATCGAGAAGTTTTCAATATTTTCTCGAAATAATATTTGAAAAATATAACGATTATTTATCATCGTAGTTTCGAATCACTTTTTTTTTTCTTCAACTGCACTTGTCGAAATTACATAAATTTTAATATGTAAAATAATTATCGATTTTTAATAAAAGATATTCTAGTTTCTGGCTGCATCAATCGAATTTTTTCTTAAATTTAGTCGTACGTTTTTAATTCGAAAAATATCCAACATAGAATTTATAATTAATTCGAAAACTCGGAAAGAAGAAATTTATTTATCAAATTTACGCGTACCGTTTTAATCTAGAAACACGGCGCATTTCCATTTCGTCCCACTTGTTTTTCCAAGATCGAAACCGATTCGTTCCGATATTTCAATCCACGTCATGCCTCCCCCCCTTTCCTCGTATTAAATTTGTGTTTCCGGTCAGTTGGACGGAATATCAAGACGCGGGAGTGAAAAGTGCAAGTAGGTAACGAAATATCCAATTTATCCTTGTTACAAAGTTACCGGCAATTGAAAGTTTATCCCCGGCGGGCGCAACGTGGATTGGTCGACGCTGACACTATCCATTCTCTCTCGTTTCTCGCTTCCCCCACCACCTCGTTCCCCGGTTTAAAACCATCGCGCGACTCCCTCGTACGGCCAAGTCGTTACGCTTTCCGTATTTTAATGGTAATTTCTACGGGCAAGCAACCGCGTCGTCTCGATCCTCCCGGTTCGGTTGTGAGATTAAAAATAAAAGAAAAAGCTGGGCTCGAGTTACGTGGCTAATTTTTTTACGCTCGGAGAGAGCGTTTAACTGCTGAAAGGGAGAATTGCGTCAGGGTCCGCGTTTCGAGACGATTTTTCGAATTTCGTCGGGGCGAGAATTATGAAATGGAGGAAAGTTGAATTTTCTGAGGAGTTACGAGAATTAATTGGAGGAATGTAATGTGTTTTGTTTTATTGTCCATTTTTTTTAATATTGGTTTGTTGATGAATCGAACTTGAAGTGAATCTAAAGAAAAGTTAATTATTTGTCAATATATTTTTCTTTGCAATTAACAAAAAATTTCATAATTGTAAATCATAATTTGAATTTGTATATAACATCAAATTTAAGTATATAAGATAAATTTTGGAAAAGTTATTGGTTGAATCATCGTGTTCAAATTTTTATCGTCCGGAAACGAAATAAAGAAGATTTAAATGTCTTGTAAAACGAAATTTGGAATAGGTTCAGTGCCATTTTATACCGGGAGAAACCGGTTCGCGTCTTCATTTTCGTATACGAATAAACCGATGTACTTGTCTGAGCCATATGCACGTAACTACTGAAAGGAGGTCAGATCATACGTTTTACTACTGCCGAAGAGTTTCATTCTCGCGAAAATCGTGTTTCCGCGCGTGTGCGATATTGCGTTCTGGAAACTGGCCACTCGTTTCGTATCTCTGCTTATTAAAAATTTCTTAACCTATTTTCTATCGAACATTTCTATGAATTTTCTCTAAATATCCAAAAAATTGAAAAAGTATCTCGTCGAGTTAAAATAACACGACGAAGATTGTATCGCGTATATACTTTAAAACTCTATTAAAATTAAGAAAACTTCGAATCGTTATAACTCTGAAAATACTCGCTTCCGGTCGACGAATGAAAGATCGTTGGAAGCGTGGAACTTTACCCTTTAAAACCGTTCCTCGTTCGTCACGATACGACTTCCGGTTCTCGAGATATCATCGTGTAAAGAAAAGATAATTTTCAATCATTTGCCTCGAATCCGATTCAATTCTATTATTGAAATTAGGAAAAGTTTGAACCGCTGTAACTTTGAAAATAATAACTTCCGGTCGACGAATGAAAGATCGTTGGAAGCATGGAACTTTACCCTTTAAAACGGTTCCTCGTTCGTCACGATACGACTTCCGGTTCTCGAGATATCATCGTGTAAAGAAAAGATAATTTTCAATCATTTGCCTCGAATCCGATTCAATTCTATTATTGAAATTAGGAAAAGTTTGAACCGCTGTAACTTTGAAAATAATAACTTCCGGTCAACGAGTGAAAGATCGTTGGAAGCGTGGAACTTTACCCTTTAAAACGGTTCTTCGTTCGTCACGATACGACTTCCGGTTCCTGAGATATCGTCGTGTAAAGGAAATTGTAATTTTTAATCGTTTATTACTTCTGTCCTCGCTTGTTCGTAACTCTCGCTTACACGCCTATTCTTACCGACTTATTTCAAGCCTCAAACAAGTGGAAGACGCGATTCGTAGCAAATTATTTCCAGGAAAAGATATGGGCCATCGAATTGTCGGTCCATTCCTAATCTTCACTACTGTCTTACACTGTGACGGTTATATCTCGGTTACCGATCGAGGTACGAGGATGAATCAAAATGTGACTTCAGTGGCATAATTTTCTTTATTTTCTCAACGAACTTTGATGAAAAAATTTTTAATTTCTCTTCCCTTGGTTTTTACGCGAAAAGTTTAATTTCTATTTCAAACTTTGCGTCGCAATACACGACGCAACGTAACGCGTAATATAACGCGTTACATTAATATTCAAAATGATTTCGCGCGCTCAAAATATATCATCGCAATGGCCGTGGTGTTAAATCAAAATCGAACAAAAGTCTATAACGGTCCAGTAAATCGTTTAATCGCGGTCGATATACGGAGCGGAAACGGATCCCGAATGAATCATTAACAACGAACAAAATATTACAATTCACGATACGAAATTGGCCAAATAGTAATCCGTGTAACGGGGACAGTGTTGTACGAGTAATTAAGCCGCAATGTAAAACGCGAGTTTACGAAACTTGTTACATTCTCGCTCGAACAAGTTGGAAACAGAAAGCGACTGACTTCCTGTTTACTCCGGATAAATTGTCGCACGGTCTCTCACTCTGGGACCCTCTTTATCTCATTGAACTGCGGCTTAATTCTCCTGAACAACAGCTACCGTTGTCATCGTTAATTTCCACGATGTATAACTAGATTCTTGTTATCTTTGGAACGAGAAAAGTAAAGAGATAAGAGGATTTCAAGGATGAAATAACGCGATTCCACAATTCTTTTTTTTTAAATCGTATGTTACAATTCGTTTTAAAATTCGATATTTGAGGGAAAGAAAGTGATGAAAGAGAGAAGGAAAAAGAATTGACAAGAAAGAACAAGCAATTGATAAATAATTGAGGAAGAAAGAGAGGAAGAGGAATTGATGAAGAAAAGAAGGAAGAGGAATTAATAAAGGAAAAAAGGAAAAGGATAAAGGAAGGGAGGAAGAGAAATTGATAAAGGAAAGGAGGAAGAAGAATTGATAAAGGAAAGGAGATGATAAAAGAAGGGAGGAAGAGGAATTGATAAATGAGAAAAGAAAAAGAAATTGGTAAAGACAGAGAGGAAGATGAAAAATGATAAGAAAGAATAAGAATGAAGAAAATATTGAAGGAAGACAAAAAAAAGATTGATGAAGAGGATTTCAAGGATGAAATAACACGGTTCCACAATTTTTTTTTAAATCATACTATATTACAATTCGTTTTAAATTCGATATTTGAGGAAAGAAAGTGATCAAAGAGAGAAGGAAAAAGAATTGACAAGAAAGAACAGGTAATTGATAAACAATTGAGGAAGAGAGGAAGAAAGGAAGAGGAATTGATGAAGGAAAAAAGGAAAAGGAATAAAGAATAAGGAAGGGAGGAAGAGGAATTGATAAATGAAAAGAGGAAAAGGAATTGATAAGGGAAGAGAGAAAGATGAAAAGTGATAAGGAAGAATAAGAATGAAGAAAATATAGAAGAAAGACAAGGAAAAGATTAATAAAGAGGACTTCAAAAATGAAATAACACGATTCCACAATTTTTTTTTAAATCATACTATATTACAATTCATTTTAAAATTTGATATTTGTGGAAAAGAATTGACAAAAGACGAAAGAATAGACAATTGAGGAAGAGAGGAACAGGAATTGATGAAGGAAAGAAGGAAGAGGAATTATTAAAAAAAAAGGAAAAGGAATAAAGGATAAAGGAAGAGGAATTGATAAAGGAAAGGAGGAAAAGGAATTGATAAAAGAAGGGAAGAAGAGGAATTGATAAATGAGAAAAGAAAAAAAAATTGGTAAAGACAGAGAGGAAGATAAAAAATGATAAGGAAGAAAGAAGAAAGAAGGAAGAAAGAATGAAGAAAATATTGAAGAAAGATAAAGAGAAGATTGATAAAAATATGATAATATATTTCTGAGAGAAAAGAAAGTAATAAAACAAAGAAGGAAAAAGAATTGATAAAAGAAGAAAGAACAGATAATTGATAATCAATTAAGGAAAAGAGGAAGAGAGGAAGAGAGAAAGAGGAATTGATAAAGGAAAGAAAGAAAAGGAATTGATCAAGGAAGGGAGGAAGATGAAAAATGAAGTAAGAAAGAATAAGAATGAAGAAAATATTGAAGGAAGACAAAGAGAAGATTGACAAAGAGGATTTCAGAGATGAAATAATGCGATTTCATAATTTCTTTTTAAATCGTATTATGTTATTTTTATATATTATTTTCATAATTCATTTTAAAATTCTGAGGAAAGGAGAGAAGAAAAAAGAATTGACAAAGAGAAAAGAACAATTGATAAATAATTGAGGAAGAGAGGAAGAGAGGAAGAGGAATTGATGAAAGAAAAGAGGAAAAGAAATAAAGGATAAAGGAAAGGAGGAAGAGGAATTGATAAAGGAAGGGAGAAAGAGGAATTGATAAATAAAAGGAGGAAGAGGAATTGATAAAGGAAGGGAGAAAGAGGAATTGATAAAGAAAAGGAGGAAGAGGAATTGATAAAGAAAAGGAGGAAGAGGAATTGATAAATAAAAGGAGGAAGAGGAATTGATAAAGAAAAGGAGGAAGAGGAATTGATAAATAAAAGGAGGAAGAGGAATTGATAAATAAAAGGAGGAAGAGGAATTGATAAAGGAAAGGAGGAGGAGAAATTGATAAATAAAAGGAGGAAGAGGAATTGATAAAAGAAAGGAGGAGGAGGAATTGATAAAAGAAAGGAGGAAGAAGAATTGATAAAAGAAAGGAGGAAGAAGAATTGATAAAGGAAAGGAGGAAGAAGAATTGACGAAGGAAAAGAGGAAGAGGAATTGATAAAGGAAAGGAGAAAGAAGAATTGATGAAGGAAAAGAGGAAGAGAAATTGATAAAAGAAAAGAGAAAGAAAAATTGATAAAAGAAGGGAGGAAAATAAAAAATGATAAGGAAAATTAAGAATGAAGAAAATATTGTAGGAAGACAAAGAGAAGATTGATAAAGTACAAAAGAAAAAAGAAAATATTTATTATACTCTATAACCCATATCTTGACATTTTTTTGAAAATTTTTGTACATTCCTTTAATCGCGAGATAAATTCTTTGCAAAAAACGTTATCCGGAATTTTTCAATTTGTAAACACGATCGTACCGTATTAATCGAGATTTCATGGCCCAAATTTTTCTACGCTCAAAAGAAAGGGGGGGAGTGGGAAAATGTGCAGAGATAATTCGCGACGTTTATAACGATCGCTATTAAACGTGATGTAGAAGCATGAAAAGCACCGTTGGTCAAACTGTTTTCCCTTATCGGTGCATTATCAATTGTCAGCCGGCCATTGAACAGGCGGCGTTAGGTCCTGGTCCAAGCAAGATATAATTTGTATCGCAACCTCTCTGATTCCCGGCAACGTAATCACATTGAACGTAGCCAAATTAGCCGTGGTTTACGCTTTGATACGAATACCAAATGCGGTCTGGTGCGGCCGATAAATTATCGCTGCCCGTGTAATTACTATCTCGTTTCTGCCCTCCGAGTAATTTCTCCTACTTAACGATCGGGCGAATTTTCAACTCATTTTTTTCGAAAAAATCGTGGAATAACCAACTGGTCGAAAGTTCGTTTCGCGAAGAGAGAAATATTGGAACGAAGATATTCGAACGATGGAAAAATTAATTGCAAAATATTGTCACTAGCAGAAGTATTTATCAATAAATTCTATCGTCAAATTCAATCGACGATAATTCCGTTTTGATACGAAACTTCTGTTCGCGAGAGATTTATTAATTTTTCATCGTTCGAGAAGATAAATTTGTAATTTTTAAATTTTTAATTTAGGATTATACGCGTTCTCTTCTTCTTATGCTTAATACTTAATCTTCTTGACCGCATACGGATAAAAACTAACGGTAAGTAAAAGGAATTAATGTCGAGAGACTTATAAATGTAGAAAAATTTGGAAAATTAATTCTATTTTTATCCGTACATTTATGTAAATTCTTTTACATAAGTATAAATAATTTCGAATAAATATCAACGAGACGGGTACATGAAAATTTTTTTCTCCAATAAAATATTTTAATTTGAAAAAAAAAATTTTTTTACTATCTTTTGCTTATAAATATAAATTAAGAATTGTTTTTTAATTATATTTTGCATACCCGCCATTGTATATGAAAAAAAAAAAAAAAATTACACGACATTTTTTAACCTCATTATAACAAACTTCACGTAAATTTTCTCGTGAAATGGCAATAGCCTGGAAAGATTAACTGGAACAGGAAATTTCCATTTTTTTCGCCATTTAGGGAACAAGTACCGCCATCTACATATCGATTTCTTCCATCAAATCTCTCATCCTTTGTTATCAATCGCGCATTGATCTAATCCGCGATCTCATGCATTTTAACAATATCCCCTCAATGTCACTTCTATATTTTTCCTTCAAATTCTATTTCGGTTATCTATGACCAGGGTATTTTGCATTTTCGTGCAAGATTTTTTTATTTTTTTTTCACATTTTTATAAATTTCACCGAAAAATAATTTACTGCGATGTGATACGTTCATAAGAATCGTATTTATTCATCATTTTATTATACACGGAATTTGCTAAAATATATAATTTCACTGAAATTTATTTTTTGATAATGTTTTTTTTACTATTTTAACGTATTAATATATTACGTATTATATTACGTATATATATCAATATATTAATATATCGTGAGTCTCTAATACGTGTAAAATTTCAATACTTTTAGAAGAAAAAAAAATTGAAAGATGAATGTTTGTCATCTGTTTTACGAAAATAGAAGGGTAAATTTTCACCATATACATTAATCAGTGTATTATAATAAATCTATAATAAAGCGTAAAAGATTTTCTTAAAAGCTCGAATTTTATGATAAATATTAGAGGAATGCATCGAATTATAATTAAACGTACAATAATTTTCAGAATGATCGAATGCGAACGGTATGCGAAGAAGCATATCAAAGAACGAAAGCGAATCTCTGTCCAAATCTCATTTCCACATAAATATCTACGCAATCTTATAAATTAACGACCGAATCGATCCATCTTTAACATCTTCGTTCAACATTTGCTCGAATTTATCGGATAATCGGAGGAGGGATACCGAGAACCGCGTAATAAATTAGAAGCAAACAAACGGTACAAACTCCTAAAAGCTTCTCCCCTTTCTTATACACACACGGGGATCGCACGGAGTTCGTCTTGCCAGAGTTGCTAAAGCTCGTCGTGGCAAACTAAACCGTCCAGCTGAGAGATCGCCTCCTAGGATTTTCCACTGTGCACAGTGCAAATACCTCTCCATAGAATTGCTCGACTCTTCTTTGCGCTGTTTTTTGCGCGCCACCCTCCTCTCCTCCCCTCCCTTCCGCCAACGTTGCCGGCTTCTCGAGACCTGCTCTCGCCTAGAAAAACCTTCCTTGTCCGACAACGTGTCGCTCGCAACTGTCGCGTATCGGATCACTTCTCCCTCCCCTCCTCTCTCTCTCTCTGTCTCTTTGCTGAAACTTTCTTTGAGAGGAGGCGAGAAAGTAAAAAGAAAAAGAAGGGACACGCTTGTCGAACTTGTGATTTATCGTCGAAACGTCTACGTGCATCGCGTGTAGCCTAAATCGTGAGATTAAAGTCGAGATTATTGGCGAGTTTTCGAATTTTCGAGTTGCTTTTCCCATGGCTCGTAGAATTTTTCTCATTCTCGGAATAGAGAATAATTTTCTGATAATCTAATGGGAATGGGAATATTTTTGAAAGAATAGTTTTACAAAATTTAATGTACGATATTCGATACAGAGTCGATTTAATCGATTATTCTTGCATCTCTCTTCATTTCGTGCCACGAATTATATATATATATTTATATACATACACACAACTGTAACACATCTACACACTCGACAACATTTCATTTCGAAACAGAATTATCATCGTTGTTTAACAACTTATCATTCGAATTTACATGTGAAAACTTCGGCGACCGACCGTGTATAACGAAATTATTCCGCGACTCGGCAGAAACGAACTATCTACCGTTGAATCGAGGTTAAAGCCTTTGTGCTCGGGATTTTGCGCGGAGAGGGGGAAGGAGGGAGGAAGGGAGAAACTGCAATAAATCCTCGCGTTCCTAACCTCTGTCGTTCCTGTGTTTATATCGAATTACAATCGTGGAACCAACGATCCATGCTCGATATTAGAATATTTACCAGTAAAGTATTACTGTTTTCGTGTCAAGTGTGAAGTGAGAAACAGAAAGAGAGAGACTTATGCTGGACGACGTTAGATAAACTTCATCCTAAACAGTTTTTGCGAGGTTGCCGCGCGATCCTGTTGTTCTGAGAATAGAATCGCGTGAAAATCGTGGCCGTTAACTCTGTCCAGCGATGCGCATGCGTTTGAATTTGTTTTGAATCGGACGTTATTCTAAAAGGAAAGATCGTTCGAGGACGATTAAATTTTTATTTTATTTGACAATTTTGAAGTGTTTTTGAAGAAGTCTTGATACTTTTAAAGAAATTGAATAAGGAATAGACGAATTCGATTGATTCGAATGTATAAATTGTAAAAATTTAACCAAAGGTTTAATTAATTAATAGGACAAAGATTTTCTTGGAGTTGTATTTTTAATTGTCTATAAATTTTTATTTACTTATTAATATATATATTTCGTGCAAATTTAATAGAATAATTTCACAAAAATATCCCCAAGTAAGAAATTTAATCGGAAAAAAGTTCTTCGGTTTTGAAAACTGTTTATAAACCTGAAATTTAAGTAAAGTGGCATTAAATCGATCAAGAAAACAACGATATATAAATATTTCACGCAAATACTGTGCGAGCACGAGTGCTATCTCTCCAGTGCTACCTTTTCCTCCACCCTGTAACTCACACTGTAAGGAAAACCAAGGAATCGCATTACAAATTCACGAATATATTTTCCCTTTTCCTCCAGGAAAACGATAAAACACTCCTTGACATCCTCGCTTTTATAATTTAAATTTAAACCTTTCCGCCTAAACGGACGTACCCGCGTCACGCGATTTAAATTTAAAATCTTCCCCTTCCTCCCCCCCCCCATAAAATATCATACACATACATCACGAGATACAACTTCTTTCCATTTCCCTTCGAAACTATACCGTTTTTTTTTTTTTTTTTTTTTTTCGTATGGTTGGAAACGAATCGTACGATTCATGGAATGTGCAAAAAGGAGAAGAGAGAAAAAAGAAAAAAGAAAAGAATGGGAAAAAAGTTCAATTTTTAACACGACAATGGAATCAGCACGTATTCACATCAACCGCGACTAGTATGGAGGGAGGGGAAGGGAGAGGGGGGTTGAAGGGTTACACGTGCAATCGAGTTGCTTTGTAATTTACATTTTTTTCCCCTCTCTCCCTCCCTCTCTCTCTTTCTCACTTCCCCTTTAATCGCGAAAACACGATCGAGATAACACTTTTGGACAGGACGCGGAAAAAAATAAAATAAAATCGCGACGATGAAACAAAAGGTGTCCTCTTGATTATCGATATCGTTATGGATAAATATCGATAATATCGTTAAGATATCGATAAGAGAGGAAAATAATTGGAATTTTTTCTCGTTCGAAATTTTAATTATAAGATATTGCGTAAGAATTATTTGTAGATAATTTTGATGATATTTTATTCAATTTTCGATATATTTCGAAATATCAATAATACGAATAGAGATTGATTACAAGTTTTTTTCGATAAATTTTATTTTATTTTTATTGCTCGCTACACAGATCATATTTTTAATATTTCTGATAATAATTTCGTGTTGTAAAAAAAAAAGAAAGATAAAAAATAATCAAGATATCGGTAACATATCGACAGTCGATAACTTTTTCTCGATCTTGTTTTATTCATCATTAACGGATTGCGACATTTTCATTATTTCGATACATTTATTTTCACTATGACGCGAGTTTTTATTTTTACTCGTTATCGAGATGTACGTGGATACGTTTAATAAATTTAATATTCAATCTTGCATGGCTGGCGATAAATTAACAAAGTCAATTTTATTTTAATGGAAAGAGATTGAAATTGAATATTTTAACGGAAAAAGGATGAACAGGTTTTTTTTTTTTATTAGATCGGGATAGTGAATATTAAAACATATATTGAGAATATTTGTAGATAATCAAATTTTATTTCAAGTTCTAGTTTAATTTTAATTTTAGTTTAAATTAGTCGTTTGTAAGTGATAATTATATATGAAATTTGGATAATCATCATTTTTGAACTGCATCTTTAAATTTTAATTTTATTACTATTACATGGAGAATTTTTTTTATTAAAAATTATTGCGCTGAAGTGATATAAGCTGCATATAAATAATTATCACGACATTAAAATATTAGTAGTAAAGAAAATTAAAAAATGAAAAATTAAAAACTTGTCGAATGATACCAGTAATTTTATTTTTTTTATCTTTATAATTATCTTGTTCTTTAATTTTTCAAATTTTCAATCTGAAAATATCAGAATATTATTCTGTTCTTTCAAAAAGAACAAAATTGACAAAAGTTTCTTTTTTATCAAAATTTTTCCTCCTCTTCTCGGTAAAATAACGCTTCGGCGCGTTACAAAAATATAAGAAACGTGACATGCTGCATTTTTATTTATTTTTATTGCAACTTACTAAAGATAACATTTTCACGTCCTTTAATTTTAAATAAAAAAAAAAAAAAAGGAATTCTAATCATTTCTACATATTAAGGATATTATCGATGTATTTAAAATTATCAATAACATATCGATAATCGATAAACACGCAATTCTATCGTATCAACAGAAAGATTAATCGTAATGTTATCCTTTCAAAATTTAGGAAATAAATATAAAGACCGAAATAATAGATATAAAGTCGAATAGACTGTAAACACTATCGTGTACCTGTATACACGGCACGCTATATCGGAAGTCCATTTAGTAATAACATTTGTCCGGGCGAGCACGAGCATGGCGTGTGGCTCTATACCGGCATAAATCAAGGCTTAATAGAATCCCGATTACGCGGGCTAAAGTAGATCGAGTCCTACGGCGAACAATGAAAAATGGGGATAATGCGGCGGGAATAATTTACGACGTATAAACCGTGAAATACGAACGTTGCATCGTGGATGTTGTCATGGCGAAACTGCTCATTTTCCACGGCGATATGCGACGCCACGTTGCATCCTATGATTTTCGTACGGTCGTCCGTGCTAAACATCGTCCCGATCGCTATTCATTTGCGCATGCGTCGAGATATTATGGTAGAAAGACGAAGTTTCTTTCGTTTGAGCAAATGGTGGACAATAAGGATTTATTTCGTTTTAGAAATTATTTGAAAGTTGGAATTTAGTTAAAATTTGATTTTAATCTAGATTGTGGATAAAAAGTGATTACGAGTTATTTCTTTATGAAATTATGGTGAATATAAAATATGTTTTTTTTTTTTTTAGGTAAATGGTCGATAATATAGAATGCGTTAAATTTTTTTGAGATTGTTTTCTTCTTTTTAACGATATATATATATTTTATTAATTGATTTTTTTAAATGTCAAAACTGTAGAATTTAAACAAGAAAATATCGGTAATTAAATCATAATCCTTTTTATTTTCATATTTTCAACGTTTAAAAAAAAATATGATTTTATTTAAATTTCCATCGAAAAAATATCGATAAAACAAACTCAAACGATGTCATATTTTTTTTTTTTATCTTTATAAATTTTTTAACACCTTTTTTTTTTAACAGAGAATGATGTTTATAGGTTATTATTTCCATGCGTTATTCACCAAAGCGATAATAAATATCTCTAACGAAATCCATTAAAAAATCCTATATATACATTTCTCGTATAAATAAACCTTCAAACAAACCTAATACCTTCAATTTTTCTCGAAAACAGAAACGCGTGTAAAAAAGAAAAAAGAAAAAAGAGGGGGAAAAAATATCCATCATACCTTTCCTATTTGTTTTTCCAAGAGAAATTGCTTCCCTTTTTTTCCAGATCGTGTATCACGGAATCATTCCACACATTCCGTTCTACAAAATACGAAATACCTTTACATCGAAAGTGATGATGTTGAAAATAATCGGAGTATACAATTTTTTTCATTATTCGAACAACGGTGTAAATGCAATTGATAAAATGTACAAATAAAGTTGTGCAATACGTGGAATAAACTTACAAATAAAATCAATTTATTTACAAATGAATTCTAATTTCGTATATCTTTGATCGAGTAAAATTATTTTCAAATTTATAATCAATTTATTATCATTATTAGAATTGCTGTGTTAGTATAATATAATACGTATTTAAATTTATTATTGAAAGACAATTAGAATTAATAATACAATATATTATATAAAAGTATTTATACATTTTTAAATTTTAGATTCCTTGGTATAAGTAACTTGGTTATGCCTTTATCCCTCGATTAATTCGCATAAAACGTAGCTGATAATCGAACGTTCACTTTTCGACGAGATACTTGCTACTTCAATGGCGTAAGAATTATGCGAAAGTTCCTCTTGTCGCGGTTGATGGCGCTGTGATGTGGATGTGGGTAAGCCGACAATTTCAACGGAACCAATGAAGTTACGACTTCCACCGGTAGAAACGACGGTTTAACTGCGCGTATAAACTGCTACCTTCAGAAATGTTGTCAAACTTCAACGTTCGCCCTCTTTCACAACCGTTCGAACTATTAAACTGTGCTAACATTTTGCACCTGTCGTGGATCGAGTGATTGCGTCACGTGATGAGCATTAACGATAATTGATTAGACCTTTTTGCAAAGATTTCGGTTTTGCTGGAAAGACTCGGAATTTAGTAATTGAATTTCACTTTTTCTGCCCGAATGACGGTGATATATCGCAACTCATCAGCATCTCATATTCTGCGAGAGATAAATTCATCGTGAGAGTGACTTAAACTTATCCACAAGAAAAGTGAATAGATACGTGTACGTAATTTGACGCATTATCGTTTCATCATTCTTCAAATTTTAAGATTTTTTGAAATTTTCAAATTGAATTATAATTCTTGTTTGATTAAAGTTTCTAGAAACTCGGCTCAATTTAATCAGTCAGTGTAATCTGATCCTATTGACAAAGGCAGTGAGTTGTTTGGTTAATTATAAGGAGAGCAAACGAGAAAGACATAACCTACAATACAATAATTCAGATCCTAGATTATTTCTCTTAGATTAATCAGGTTTTTATTTCAGGTTTGTAATTCGATATAATTATAATTCTTGTCTGATAACTTGACTTTTATTTCAAAAAGAAAAATTCATTATTATCTCACCATTCAATTTCTCGACCTCGTTGTAACCTGAACCTATTGACAAGGATGGTAAATAGGTGTAACGAGAGTAAACGAGAAAGACACATTACCTAAATTAGTCTAACATTCGATGTACTTCGATATAATCTTAACCTCTCCAATTATTCTTTAAAAAGATAATTATAGAAAATTATAGAAATCTTTGCAATTATTAGAAACGTGATAATTTTTTTAAAAATTTGTAATTAAGAAGATCGTAATTGCAAGATTATACATTTTAGTAATTGAATTTCAGAGAAACATGAGTTTCTGTAAATTTACTGATACGGAAATGTAAAACTGTTGTACGATGGAAAAAAAAGAGAAAGAGAGGGTGCAGAAATTAATTAATTTAAAACGTTTCGTGAAAATAGTTATGGTTAGAAAATAGAATTAGCTTAAACGAATATTTTAATTATCCACCAGTTTTTTTTTTCCACTTCTCTCGTTCTACTTTGTTTTCATTACTATTTTATAAATATTGTTAAATATTAATTATCCAAATATACACTTTTTTGAAAAGTATTTTAATTTATGTATATCTCGTCGAGGCAAATTATATATCTTGCTGAACGTACATGTCGAGGCAAATTTTTTTCTTCATCTCGCATTGCTTCACACATATTCCGCGTTCCTTCGACAAATTTATCAAATTCTTCGATAGCTATTCGCACTTAATCGTATGCTTAATTATTCTTCGAAATTTATATACTTCCCTCGGGGAGTATAACAATCGTGCAATAAAATTAAATTACGCGTTAAATTATTTAATAAATTGTAAAATTCGTATTGTCTCGTTTATTTGCCGCGAAACGAAAAATTCCGAAAGAAGAAGCTTTCGATGGAAAGAAATGGACGATCTTTCGAAATGGCGCGCATAAATAAATCTTGAATGCGGATAAAAATTCTCTACGAATTTTTTTTTTTTTCTTATCGCATTTGCATTCGCTTCGAAATTTTCAATCGTACCTCGACCATTTTTTTTTTTAGTCGTTCTTCGCGAATTCGAAATAAATATTTTTTCACGTGTATCAAAGCATGCGAAATTCGACGTTGACAGGCCGTTTCGATATTTTTCCCCTCCGCATAACTTTGTCTTCGAAAAATTATAACAAAAATTTGAATTTTTTAAAAATAGACTCGATACACAAAAATTGAATTTAAAATATGTTCGATATTATTTTCTCTTGCGAAACTCATAAGAATTAAAATAACACTCGTTCGTTTTTGAATAACTGAAGATATCTTTTTTTTTTTTTTTTTTTTAATGTTTCGTACACAAAATATCACGATAAACTTGTCGTTTCATTGCAGGAAATATAACAAATTGTGGATCGAAATTTGTTTGGAATGTTGAATTGTGTTAAGTTGAAGGTAGACATTGCTCCATTTGTTGAAATATTCAATAATCGTCAACTAAATCATCTCCAGGGAATTTGTTTCACGATTGTGGTGTGTGCTTTTGGAGATGGTCAAAGCTGTACAATATAAGTCCCTCCCTCCCCCTCCCCTCTCCCCTTAACGTGCGATGCCAATTCATAATTCAAACAATTTCACCAGTGGATTTCAAATATGAAATTTTGTTTCAATACACGGTAACAAACTCTCTAATTCCGCCATTTATTGGCTTTTCTCTCTTGAAATCTCTCATTGTGTCGAAATTACGTGTATGATTAGAAACTGAAATGATAATTTTCAAGAGGAGATTGAAATTGTAAGTTGTAATTATGGATTGGAATTAATAATAAAAATGATTGGAAGAAGAATCTTTAATAAAGATTAATTTTTTATTGCGAAAAAAACATTGAAAAATTAGATGGAAATTAATTTTTCTCTAACGAAAACGTTTTACCCTCGTTTTTCGTTATTTTCAAAAATGATTTTTTTTTTCTCTCTCATAAAATATTTCATGACGTTTTACACGGTATTTTCACGATAAAAAAAGTTTCATTTCATTTTTTTTTTTTTTTTTTGAACTTCTTTCGATAAAATCGTTATTTCAAAAAAAAAAATAAAACCTTGCTCTAGATTATGCTTCTATAAAGCTGTCTTCGATAATAAAAACTTCACACTTCCTCTTTATCCCGCTTTCAATTTAATTTCTCACAATTAAGAAGAGAAATATTTCTGGAAAAGAATCTTTAATAAATTGTACCTTTCGTGTACAATTAATAATTCTGTAGAAAAAAAGAAAAATTTTCAATCTCTCCAAAATTAAAGAATTTTCAATTTAAACGCTTTTCTCCTTTTATTTTGCTTCTTGGCACGATAATTAAATTTTTTTTTTTTTCATCATCTTTTTCACAATCAAAGATCACACATTTTTACAAAATCGTGTAAATTTCTTATTGTTATTTCGTTTATCTTATAGTTACTATTTTACAGTAACTATAATTTCTAGGAACTTTCATTTTTCCCCTAACGTTTAATTTATCGAGCAGAGATACATTCAAAGATAGTTTTTATTATTATTATTAAATTACAATCGACGGTATCCAAGGTCTTTTTTAGTTTTGTTTTATCAAGCGAGGATATATAACAAAGGATGACAGATTTAGATGAAAGTAGTTTAGCCAGAGGTGGGAAAAAACTTTTCTTTATAGTCGCGTAAATGGAACAGGAACAGATATGAGCAGTTCTAGAAATAAGGATATTGCGTGTTGCTACAAAAGTGAACCGAGTGCAAAGAGTTTAAAAGAGTGCGTGTATAAAAGAGAACGAAGTGAAGAAATATTGCGGAAACGTTTCTTTTCCTTTACCCAGAGAAATTATAAATCGTTTTGCGATTAAGTTACATTAAATTGATACAAATAAACCAAAAAAATAACTTTTATATTATTCAATTTGTATTTGCGGGACGAATTTTCATTTCCATTTTATTTCGCTGTTGCATCCGCGTCAAATTTATAAACTAGCCTGTATCGTCAAAAGAGAGAAAAATATTGTGAAGAATTATATATAAATATCGGTTTTATACGAAATTATATATATATATTTTCATGATTTATTATTTTTCGAAAATTTTATACTTTTCGTGAAACGCAAATAGTTATAAAGAGTACAGAAAACAGTATCATATCGTATAACAGTATTATAAAAATTCTTTACAACCGAATTCAATTATTTTTCTCTCGTATTCATTATTCATATTCGTGATAATACAACGTGATATTTCCCCTAGCAACTGTTCCTCCCTCCCTCCTATTCATCTACAAATTTTCCTTCCCCCACCTAATTAAAACGTAGTTCCGTAATTAACACGAATCCGGAATTAAAGTTTCTTAAATTTTCTGAAATTTGAAAGATTCTTTCTACGGAATTTCAAGCTGATAATTTACATATTAAATTGGATATAAACACAGGGATCGATCCAATAGAACGAAACTCTTGATTTATAAAATTTGCGAGAAGTTGCAGCGACGAAATTAGTACACGTTTCTCGACGGTTGCTTCGACTCGTCCTTCGCTCGACTACTTCGCCGATACTTCTCCGAGATACGCATGCGTATACGTAATTTAACGCTTCCCCAAAATATTCCCCCCTCCTCTCCGACTCTGAGGATAAAGACGCGGCACGGCTGATGGAAGATTCTTTTCGCACAAAGTTTCTCGAGTTTCGCGCATGCGTCTGCGCGAAGGTCGACAGAGACAAGTTTCAACGCGTATAAACACAAGCCTTAATTCGAGGATAGGATTCGCACTCTCTTGGTCGAAGTAGAGCGATCGAACTTCTCTGCGAGTACACGGAGGAGATTACATGGAAGAAATTAATTGTTCTCTGAAATCGATATTTGCTGGATATTTTGGATAAATAATTGTTATTCTTAAATTAAATTTAAAGAGATTGGTAGTTTGTTTAAAATTGAAAGACTATCGAAGTAAGAAGATAAAAATGTAACAATGTTGTAATGGCAAGTATGATAGGAAAATTACATCTATGATATTAATTCATTTTATATTTAAGAATTTATTTAAGAAAACTTTTCTTCTCTCTTTTTTTATTACTTAAAAAAATTTGTTTTTTTCAGATCCTTTTAAAAAAATGAAATACTGAGACAATCAACTTTATACGAGATTTTCGGTGTACCTCGAATTTCAACGCGATTTTCGATCGGAAGTATTAAAGGAAAGGTCGTTAAGCTCGTGCACAGAAAGGGTCCAAAGGATCCTTGTATAACTTATTTACCAACGTTCGCATATAGAGATAGATTCGGTAAACTACAGGTAATTATCCCGTAGTCTTGGATCGCCACAAAGGATCTTAAGGGACGCCTTTGATTGAATAGGGTTTGGCGTGTACACACGAAGGAAGGCGCAAGATTGCAACGGGGATTAAAATATTTCAAAAGGCCAGGGGTGGCCAGGTTTTCGGCCAAACGCGTAGAGTAATGGTTCTTTTAAATTTCTAAGCTGACCCAGATACCCGCGCGGGTCGAGAGACAGAAGGTGTGTACACGAGCCACTCCTGTGAGATCTTGCTTGAAGCAAGATAAAAAAAAAAAGAAGCCTCCTCTTTCTCTTTAACGATCAAGAATTTCTTTTGGCGATCTTTCTGCGGTATTCATATTAATGGTCGTTGGCGTCTTCCAAAGGGTGATCACGTTTCTGCTGTAGCTGTATTTCAACCTCGATGTCGGCGGGGATAATCGTTTCAAGTGACCGTGGTAATTATTCGCAAACCGTTTTCAAAGCGTCTTGCCTTGGAATTGGGTCGAGTTTATTCCGTTTCGAGGGACGGATAAAGAATCTTGAGAATATCGGGAATTTGATTATGTAAAAATATCGGACGAGAAAGAATGTATATAGTTTCGTAGAATTGTTAAATATGCATTCGTGGGAGAAAAGAGACTTTATCGACTTGAGGTAACTTTTCATTTAATTAAGAATCTTGACAGATGTATTATTAATCGTGAAAAGTAAGAAAAGAAACTATCTCGTGATATATGAACCGTTTAAAACTTGATCAAACTCTATTAAAATTAGAAAAAATTTGAACCATTGCAATTCCGAAAATAGCGACTTCCGGTCAACGAATGAAAGATCGTTGGAAGCGTGGAACTTTACCCTTTAAAACGAATCTTCGTTCGTCACGATACGACTTCCGGTTCTCGAGATATCATCGTGTAAAGAAAAGGTAATTTTCAATCATTTATCTCGAATCCCATTGAATTCTGTTATTGAAATTAGGAAAAGTTTGTAACCGCTGTAACTTTGAAAATAATAACTTTCGAACAACGAATAAAAGATCATTAGAATCGTGAAATCTTGCTCTTTAAAACGGTTTCTCATTCGTCACAATACGTCTTCCGGTTCCTGAGATATCGTCGTATAAAGAAAACCGTAATTTTTAATCGTTCATCGTCTCGTTTACCGACCTATCCTTACCGACTTATTCCAAGCTTCGAACAAGCGGCAGAAACGGTTCGTAGAAAAATATAATTATTTCGTCTTTCTTCGTGATGCGTATATATAAATTAATCGTACGTGATTTTTATTTTTTATACAATTTATATCAATAATCCGAGAGGAAGGGAAGAAATTAGAAAAAAATAAAAGAATGAAATTATAAAGATTTGTGTTTGAAAACATATTTCAATATTTACGCGAGTGTTTACTTGGACAATCGTAGCGTTGGTCATTTTTCCTTCGCGCAACTCCACCCTATATTTACAAGAGTTCGCGCTTTGTCATTGTTTTCCCTCGACTCGTATTTCTCCATTCCACCAGCCTCTTTCTTTTCTTCTTTTTTTTTTTTTCCTGTTGTTGAAAACCAACAGGGAATTGGAACAATGAGCTCGTTTATAGTGACGATTTAATTTCGTTAATTAACCGGGCACTTTGCTTCCAAGCGAAAACAATTACGATATAGAAAAAAAAACTAAAAACATGATTCGTATAAAAAATTTTTAACCTCCATTTAGAAATAATAACATAATTTTTTTGTTTTGTTTTCAAACAACAACGTTCGTCGCAACAACAATAATTTTAACGTGATGCAGTATTTCTAGGAAAATATGAACGTTCCTCGTTAAATTGGAATAACAATGCAATTCTAACTTGTGCCATTTATTCTTATATTCGTTTCATTGAAAGCTAATGGAAAAGAATTTATGGATTTACGCGTATTTTCTGATGGAAGGAAAAAATAAATCGTTTGTAATAAAACAACGAGGATAAAAATAAAAATGAACGGGAAATATATTTTATTGCAAATTTATTTGAATCAACAACGAAATTTTCTATAATTCCTTCCTTCCTTTCTTTCGATTCTTACATTTATTTCTCAATCTTCATATTAAATATTCGAAAATTAAATATTAATAGAATGGAACAAATTTATATGATGAAAATTTCTGAAATTTCTTACAACGCTCGAAATTTTATAACAATCGGTCACTGGAAGGATGAAGCAACCTTTCTCGAGTAACTATCGATATTAATCGAAACGCATTAAGGGATACGATAGCGCGGAAGCAGGGATCCATTGTTGCTCGACGTTACATCTCGATATCTGCTCGTCCTTGCAAATACCGAGCAAATCCATCAAGATTCTCGTCGAAAGCATCGACACGGAAGCGAGAGAGAGAGAGAGATAGATAGATTGGCAAGCAATGCTGGCCAAGTAAAACATATTCGACGATGAGAAATAATAATAATGGATAAAGCATTGTGTCCAATAATAATTCGATTAGCGATGAAGGTTCTACGTCAATCTCTTAGTTCGTAATTTTGAAAAAAATTATTATTATATTATTCTCGAGAAGTTTTTAACTTTTTCACCGAATAATTACAATTTTTGGAAATGGAAATTTTATTTTAAATTTTTTATTTTCAAATATTCGTAACGTTTTCAAACAAATCTTATTTAACATTTTGGATCAAAGTCTTTCACGATGAAGAATATTTCTTAAAAAAAGAGGGAGAGAGGGTTCGATTAACGAAGATTAAGATTAATGGAATAAAATTGATTTCGTTAAGGAGAAGGGTGGAAACGAAGAATAAAGAAATGATTAAGAGCCATTATCTCGAAATCTTTCGATATTAAAGCTGGGTTATCAATTATTATTCCGTCTGCGGAGCGTTCGTTCATTTGTTAATCAATTTCCCCTTTCGATTAAGCGTGCTGGAAATTGCGATCGAGGGTCAAGGGATTAATCCCACGGAATTCTAAAATAACGATTCTTCTCTCGCAGACGTTATTTTCATGCAAATGTCGAGGCGAGAGAGAGAGAGAGAGGAGCAGGAAGTGGAAGTCGATCCTCGCTCGATTTTCGCTGCGCATCGTCAAATTTATTTATTCCTTCACACTTTTTCGTTGTATATATTTTTTATTCTCCAGTTCCAGGAAATGGTGGTGGCCGGAATCAAAGAAACTCTTTTTTTTTTCTTCCTGTTTGCCGAAAAATTCGTTGTTTTGAAAAAATTTGGAAAGAGCTGTTAATAGAGACCTCTTTTTAATAAATATCGTTGCCAATTTTCGTTAGTGGAAAAATTTCAAATTGACGAATTCTACTTAATTAACACACGTTCGTTGTACGAGTTGGAAAATCAGAATTAAGATAAAAAAAAAAATGGGAGATAATTGTAATAAAAAAAATCGGGATGAAATTAATTTAAATAAATTTCAAGCAACGAGCCATTGATAATTTTCAAAATAATCCAATTTCAAGTTGGATTGTTTTCCCAGTTTACTCGAGTGCTCTCCATTGTTTTGGATCGATGTTACAATGTCAATCGCTACGTTTCTTTTTTTTTTTTTTTTTTTACGAAAAATAAATTGATTCCACCCAAATAAATAATACAGATATCTTTTTTTTTTTATATATAATATAAAATATCATTGAATCTATTCGTGTTCGAGGATGTAATCGCATCGAGATATCTTCAAAAAAGGATGGATGCAATGGCGGTTAATCAAAACGGGGGAGGATTAACTTTGGAGGGAAGAAAGGCATCGATTCCGATTCGTTCAATAAAAATTCCTGGTCAACCAATTCCAACTATTGTTCTTCAAACTCGTCCTACCCTCCCCTCCTGGTTGAGGAGGGAGGAGGGACGGTTGAAACTCTCCGTCCAAGTTTTTCGGGCAGAGGAGAAGCGATTACGAATCGAACGAGTGTGCCGCCACGGGAGGATTAAGTTATTTTATTTCGTATCATAGATCGAATTAAAAAAGAGTCCTCCTTTTTCCTCTCTTCTTCAATTCCTTTTTTGGATAATGCATCGATTTCGATTCGGGTTTAAAATCCTCAACTTTGTTTCAATTTCGATTTTGATGGAAGAATAGCGTTGATATATTTAAATATATTTAAATATAGTAGATAATTTATAATTCATATCAATGAATATATAAAGATAGGAAATATTTTTAATTGTTTGCAAAAAAAAGAAAGAAAGAAATATGAAATATAATTTTGAGAAGTTTAATGATAATTCTAAAGTGAATAATTTAGATGTTCGATTGAAGAATTCTCTATTGAATTCTATACTGAAGAATGCAAGAAATAAAGAGAAAGAGAGAGAAAATAGTAAATGAAAGAACATTAGTGGAAAGGGCATAAATTATATGGAAGGAAAGCGAAAAGTCTGGCTCATGAATAATTCAGTATCATTAAGAGTTCACATACGAGGGGTGAAGGGTAAATAGAAAAGTTGTCCTCGGTTGAATTTCTCTCCAAGTCAGGAGGCACCTTCTGGACAGGTTCGTATCCTTTCCCTCCTCGTGTAATATCCTTACCGTAGTTGCATCCAATCCCACGAACGATGTTTTCATCTCTCTGCTAAGCTGTCCCTATAGTTTCATAGTTTTTTTCCATAACGTTGGATAAGTTGGAAACGAGGTGCATAGTTTAATTTTGTATAAAATTGAATTCTATTCCAGAAAGAAAGAGAAAATAAAATGGAACGTTGTCTGTTATTATCTTCTTGCTTGAAATTTTCTTTCCAACATTTTTTTTTTCTTTATTTTTCAACTATTATTCTAATAGAGAAATACTTCGAGTTTTATTACAAGCGTTCTTTAACTTTTAAGTAAAATTAGAAAGTCTTACGTGTTTTTTAAGGATCTAGGGATCCCTAGAATTACGAATATAAAATATTTCAAATTTTATGCATCCTTTACTTTTTAAGTAAAATTAGAAAGTCTTACGTGTTTTAAGATCTAGGGATCCCTAGATATAATGGAATATAAAATATTTCAAATTCTATGGATCTTTTAATTTTTAAGTATAATTAGAAAGTTTTAAGTTTTATGTTTTTTAAGGATTTAGAGATCCCTAGATATGGAATATAAAATATTTCAAATTCTATGGATTTTTTAATTTTTAAGTAAAATTAGAAAGTCTTATGTGTTTCTTAAGGATCTAGGAATCCCTAGATATAATAGAATATAAAATATTTCAAATTTCATGGATCTTTTAACTTTTAAGTAAAATTAGAAAGTCTTACATGTTTCTTAAGGATCTAGAAATCCCTAGATATAATAGAATATAAAATATTTCAAATTCTATGGATCCTTTAACTTTTAAGTATAATTAGAAAGTCTTACGTGTTTTTTAAGGATCTAGGAATCCCTAGATATCGAATATAAAATATTTCAAATTTCATGGATCCTTTATCTTTTAATTAAAATTGAAAAGTTCTGTATGCTTTTTAGAAATTTAAAATCTACAATTTAAATCTACTTTATTGCTTTTTATATTTTGAATTTATTTCCAGTTAGAATCTCGAAAATTTTTAACTTTAAAAATATCCAAAAATAATCGGAATCGGATTAACCTGGATCAAATAACTCTAACTCAAAAATCGAAAGTGGAAAAATTGGTGATACACATTTTTGAAATTCGATCACCGATATATACTTGTCAAGTGTTTATCTCGCGGGAAGCGCGTTCATGTACACGATTCTGGGAAATAACATTTTGCCGCAGATAAATAGATACGTTCGGCTCCACCATCACGAGTATCAAAGTATCAAAGCAACATGGCAATCAGCGGTTCATCCTTCCTCGTTTGTTCCGCGCCACGGTAATTGATTTCCTCACTGAAAATGAATTTATTTGCTCTTACGCTAATTCGCAAGACGAGATTCCATTAATAACCCTAATAACGATTCCCTTTTGCCAGATGATCAGCAATATTCAATTATTCTTTCGAAAAATATATATCAAAGCTTCATTTATTTCGTTGACAAATCTTAATTTAAAACGAATAATAATTATAGAAATAAATCATCATTCGAATAAACAAAATTATTATATCGATCGATTAAAAATAACTTTTAGAAAAAAAAAAGAGAGAGAGAGAGAGAAAGTTGTTAAATTTAATCCAAAATTTCCCTTGATAATTACTACTTACGGAGATATCCAGCAAATCTGATTAATGCAAATTTCCAAAGTTATTTCGAATTTTCACGTATTCTATCTCCCTTTCCCCCCTCCCCCAGCTAACGTTAATCCCAATTAGCCGATGAAATGCATTTTGTCTTCGCGATAAATTTCTGCGCGCGTTACAAGTGACGCCGAATATTAATCGAGAAATTCAATTTGCCAAACTCGAACGAAAACGATCGTTTAACCGAAGAACTCGCCGATAATTCGGTTTGGTAAACGTTTCCCTACTGTTCGATATACATACATACATATATATATATATATATATGTACATATATATACATATATATATATCCTCCTCTTGTTTTCCGCAAACCAGAGTTTCGAATCGATCTCCTAGTTACACGAAATGGTCGTGTTAAATTTTCTGGAAAATCATTCGCGTTACGCGCGATCGAGCAGAGACGAACGAATATTCAATTTTAACTCTTGTCTCTTCGTTAACGGTCTAATATGTTTGTACACTTGGATATGCTCGAACCCACGTTCCATCTCGTGGAAACGAAGGGAAAAGGGAAGATTTTTAACGGTTAGAACGGATCGATACGTTGGATAGGTAGGAATCTTTTTGTACAACAGGATCTCGTGTTTCAGGACATCGAATTAATTCGTATCGAAATTAATGGTAAAGGTGTTGTACGTTCGAGATTATTTGTCGAAATTTTCAAACTTTTTTTTTATTTATTTTTTAATAAGAAGATAAATAAAATAGCTCGAGTAAATATCAACTTGCGTAATCTTAATAATCTTCTGTTCTCTGGAAATTAGACAGGTGTTCATTACGTAAGTCATCTTTCTTCGACCCGTTGTGTTTATGCAAATAAAGGTATTATAAAGGTAATTTTACATCGTGTATTAATCCGATCTTTAAGAAATACCGTGTCAGATGTTTTCTTTAAAAAAAAATAAAAAATATATAATCCATCCACGTCCAATCATTTATTCGAAAGAATAATTATTTTTCTTCGCAAAATTTTTATCACGAACGAAAAAATTTATTCGTATTTCACGTCGAATCGTGGAAAATCATTTTCAAACGAGATGCAATAATCTTTCAACGATTATTAAAATATTGTAAAATATAATTTTTAACCGTTCCAGCTCCCCTAGAAATCTTTATCAATTAACCGTAATAATTATAATTAGTAAGAGTGGTAATTTCTGGCTAAATACATGAGAGAAGAAAAATGTTTCTTCTTGCTCGAGGATTCGTATCTCAATTAAGGGGAACAGTTAATTTATATGCATGTATGCATCGCTGAGAAAATATTTTCCACCTCGGGCTCCTGATTCGTTCGCCCCTGATGCGCGCGTGTCGCTGATCGCGATGTTTTTATTAAAATGCAAAGTGACGATGTACAATGTCATATAAGATGGTTCGATTCAAGATAAGTCTGTTAATTTTATTAAAACGTATTAAAGAATTAATGTATACGTGCAAATTAGATTTGCAGGATAATTTATTTAATTCAGATATATATTTAATTAATTTTTCTTTATTAAGTTTTTTCTTTATTAAGTTTTTTCTTTATTTTTAGTTTCTTTATTTTTCTTTAGTTTATTAAGTTTTATTAGAAGTTGCTTCGAAATTTGATCTAATATTCGACGGATCCCTCCCTCCCTGTGGTTAAGACGTTCGTTTAAGACGTTCAGAGTGCAAGATCAGACGCTTCGATTGATTTAAAGCGCAGTCATCGAGTTGGTCGGTATAAGAGTCGATACGTGACTAACTAATTGCCGGATGTTTGAAGATCGGTGAACTGCTGAGCCTGGAAATCGACGATTGCCATGATCCATTAGGTATCCAAAAGTTTTCAAGCTTGAAAACGTAATTATACGTGTTCCGGTGTTCGATCGTTTGATTAAATCGTTTCGGCAAATTTAGTAGCAATTTAACAAAGCAATTAATTTAGAAAATTAAAATACTCGTGTTTCAAATATTTACTCTCTCGTTTAATCAAATTCGTTTCGATTATTATTACCAGAGGAGTAAATGTATGGAGTAAAATTATCGATCGAGAAAAATTCTTCTGAATTTAATATTAATTCTGATCAATCGATTAATCGAATCCAGCAAATTTGACAAACGAAATAATAGTAGTAGATAAAATAGAATGAAAACATCTAAGATAATTAATTAAGAAAATTTAAATATTCGCATTTCAAATGGAGATAAAATTATCGATCGAGAAAAATTCTTCTGAATTTAATATTAATTCTGATCAATCGATTAATCAAATCCAACAAATTTGATAAATGAAATAATAGTTGTAGATAAAATAGAACGAAAACATTTAAAATAATTAATTAAGAAACTTTAAATATTCGCATTTCAAATGGAGGTAAAATTATCGATCGAGAAAAATTCTTCTGAATTTAATATTCTGATCAATCGATTAATCAAATCAATTCAAATTTAACAAAGGAAATACGTTATAGATAAAATAGAACGAAAACATCTAAGATAATTAATTGAGAAAATTTAAATATTCGCATTTCAAATATTTAACCTCTCGTTTAATGAAATTGTAGTTTTAATTACCAGAGGAGTAAACATGGAATAAAATTATCGATCGAGAAAGATTCTTCTAAATTTAGTTTTTCGCTTCACGTGAACAACTATGCCGTGGCTAATAATAATAATCTATCGTTCTATAAGCAGACAGGGTATGCGTACCGCGTGTTGGATGCATCCGTAAGGAGTGAAATCAAGCCGCGGGCATATTGCGCAAGATTGTACACGGGGGCTACGCCAAAGGGAAAGCGATGCGTTTGCTTTTATCCGTGAAAGCAAAGAGTGTTATGCACGTGGACGACGTTTTCGAGGTTTGAAGAGTCGGTTAGAAAGGCTTTGCATAAAGCCTTACATTGTATATACCTATGTGCTGTCGAAAGTTCCTTAGGGGGATTCGTGTATATCTTTTAACAATGGAAAAATTCTGTTGTTTCTCTATTTTTCTTTATCGAGTGCCATTGAATGTAACGAGTCTAATCGGTGGTAATATATATTTATTTTAAATATATATTAATACTATAATATAATATATAATAAAATATATATTAATATTAAATATATATTAATATTAAATATATATTAATATTAAATATATATTTTAAATATATATTATAATATATATTTTAAATAAATATATATTAAATATTTAAATATATATTTATTTTATATACATACAATTTGTCTCTCCTATTTACGAATCCTTCTACCTTAACCTAACCTAACTTTTACGAATCTTTTCTTTAATTACACAACATCTTTAAAAAAAAATCAATAATAATAATAATTCAACGCGAAATAATTTAACATTCATTGTTATCGTAATTTAAACGATATAAAACAAGGATTGTACATAGATCGAAAAGAAATTAGTATTCATCCAGTTTCGGAGGGAGGGGGAGGCTTGTTGAAGTTAATTTAAATTCGTTTGAAAGTTTAAGTTTCGGATTCGGGTTGAAGCAGATTATTTTAATTTAATAATTTCGTGGTGCAATAGAGGGGAGGGGGGAGGTGAAAAGGAGAGACGTGGCGTGGAAAGAACGGCGTTGAACCTCGGCTTCCGGTTGGAAAAACTTTTGCGGAAGAACTTCCTCGTTTCATTATCATTGTTTTGTGGCTTAAAGTTTGTTTTTCCTGTATCATTTCGTGACCTTGCGCCCGTTTTAAAACTGTAATTCTGTAGAAACAGGTTGCCACCTGTTTACATCACAATATCGTAATGAAAATAATTTATCATGTTATTTGATATAAAAAATATTACAGTTTAATTATTTATTAAAGATATTTTAATATATATATATATTTTTATTTTAAGTAAATTATACGATGATATACTGTTTCTTCTTGTTGACATTAAAGTATTCCATTTTTCGATATAAATATCGATTAATTCTAAAAATTCTTATTTGTTCCATTTTTCTCTTTGAATTTTTTTCAGATGCTCATTATATATTCTTGTGGTGGTATCATATTTCTTTTTCAACATTGTAATAAAAATTTGGATCTATTTTTTTTTTCAATAAATTCTCAAAATTCTCAAAAACATTTATTAATCCAATGATTAATTTTTCAATTAATTAATAAAAAGATTTCTCAATTAAAAGAATATAGATAAATACATATAAAATTTTCGTAAATTTCTCATAATATTTAAATTTCATTCGAAATTTTTATTCCATCATTTCCGAAATCGATCAATTTTATTCCCTGTATAAATTATATTTCTTATTCCCCTTGTAATTCTATTTCACGCATCGATCAATCCATAGCACGGTTTACATTGATTAATCCAGTGTATTTATTTCGTAAAACGATACACATTATTTATGATAATAAATTCACCAATGCGACGCTCATTATCATACAAATATATTCGTTGGGAATAAAATATATGATTTTTATCAATACATTTTTCCATAAATAATTACGCGATTGATCGGAGAAAAAGCGCGAAATATATATTTCCTTCTCACCTCTCTCGAATCGTAATTATCTGAAATTCGAATGACGTCGAATGAGATGCACGTCGTTTCAAATTTGTTTTGCATTTCGATGAACGTCTCCAGATGTTTTTTTCCTCGACTTCTTTTTGTCGATGTAAAAATGTGTTTTTCCAGAGATAGAACTCTCTCTCTCTCTCTCTCTCTCTCTCTCTCTCTCTCTCTCTCTCTCTCTCTCTCTCTCTCTCTCTCTCTCTCTCTCTCTCTCTCTCTCTCTCTCTCTCTCTCTCTCTCTCTCTCTCTCTCTCTCTCTCTCTCTCTCTCTCTCTCTCTCTCTCTCTCTCCTCTCTCTCTCTCTCTCTCTCTCTCTCTCTCTCTCTCTCTCTCTCTCTCTCTCTCTCTCTCTCTCTCTCTCTCTCTCTCTCTCTCTCTCTCTCTCTCTCTCTCTCTCTCTCTCTCTCTCTCTCTCTCTCTCTCTCTCTCTCTCTCTCTCTCTCTCTCTCTCTCTCTCTCTCTCTCGTTGGATCCCTTTCAACGCTAAAGCGGAACTATCCGTTTCCACGAATTCTCGGTTATTTTGACCAAATGAAATTTTTCTGATTACTTTCGAGGATCGAATCAACGTCCTCCCTTATTCGATATCATCTCGATGGATATTCTTATTTTCGGATTAAAAAATATTTGGAACGGAATAATTGGTAACATATCGAATTCATTGTTCGATTTTAATTAATAATAAGACTGTAGCATCTTTTTCAAATTTTTTTTTTTTTAGCAAAAGTATATCGTTAAATTTATGATCTTAGATATTCTTTCTTTATTTTTCAAATATTTTTATCAAAATTTCATAGTTCACAATTACTTTCACTATATTAATTCTAAAATAAATTTTGAAGCTAAATTAATTTTGAAGGAAAGATTCGAATGATGAAAAATAAATAAATTACCAATATTTTCGATAATCCTGATTAATTCACTCTCCACGAATAATTTTTCACCATCGTTCTCTCTCTTCTCCTCGCCAAATACAAAACTTTTCGACTAAAAATACGTTCATATGTTCACAGTGCATTATCAACGACGAGTTCTGCCAACGTAATCGGCGATTTCAGTCGGTCCACGCACAAAAGGCGTGCATATAGTGTAAAATAAAAAAAGAAGGGAGAGGGGGAGGAGGAGTAAAAAAAAAAGCATAGTAACGGTCCAATTAAATTAATTGGTATGTCAATTACAAAACCTTCTCTCGTCAAAATCATCGTGCTCTCCTGGTATTTCGTGTTTGAGTTGTGCATCCATTTCATTTCTTTTCTTTTCGTTTCTTCCCTCTTCTCTTCCATTTCTCTCCTTTCTCAACAGAGTCATTTGCACGTAGTTAAATTGCTGTGAAATGTCACGACGATTAAACGTTGGCCAACGGAGTTCAACTTTCAACGGGGGTTGCGATTCCATTTTTCCTAATTTATCCCCGGATCATTGTCGATCCTGGCCACCCTGGTTGGAAAAATCGAGTGTTTTTTCTCTGATGAATTGGAATTTATATTCGAGGATAAAATTTTTTAATTATGATGAAACTTTTGGTTGAAATTATTTTTTAAAAAATTAAAGTATAGATTTGATTCCATAGATTGTATAATTGCAAAATTATTAATTGAAAGGGAATTATTAAATTAAATAAATGAATATATAATATAAAATTTATGGATATAAATAATACACAAGTAATAATTTTATATTTTTATTCTAAAAATGAGAATAAAAATTAAATTTGTTATGAAAGAGGAGACAGAAGGGGGGAGAAATTAATTTGAAGCATCGAATAAAATAATTTCGATCGTGCAAAATTATTAATTAATGCAGGGAACGTACTTCATTCACGTTGCAGGCGTAAACGAATGTTTGTCGTTGAAATAGAAATTATTTTAAATTATAAAAAAATGTAATTTTTTATTTATACCAAAATAAATGCTTGTATGATGCGAAAGGAGTTATAGTTTACGAGATAACGAGATTATTTATTTCCAGCAATTTGGGATCAAATTAAGTCCGTTGTGATTAGTGAGTTATACCACACTCGCTTAAAGGAGATTGCTTCGTTAGAAGATAAGAGTGTGTAATCTTGGAATGGCCAATTCCAATGCGTGAAATAGCTACTTAATCTTTCCTGGATAACGCAGTGGCTTTAATACAATCTTGAGGCAGAGATCAGAGGTATTTTCTCTTTGTATGTGCACTTTTTTTTAACATTCAGTAATTAATCGAAACGAGAATTAGAAAAAGTAAAAGTGAATGAAAAAGAAATACATATGCATATACAAGTTGATGCAGAGATATTTTCCCTGCATCGTGTTTTTTTCTTTAAATGCTTTATATCCAGTAATTATTTTATCTCATAAAGAGAAAGAACGAGTGTTTTTTTGCAAATTAAAAAAATTCCTGTTTAAAGTATTAAAATATGTAAATATATGTATTGAATAGATTTTTCACATCAAGTATACACACCTTTCTATATTTATAAATTTTCCATAAATGCATAAACATCGGTCTACTTACAAGTTTCTTTATTTCAATTTTAAAAGTTAGGTTATGTTTGCTCTTCTTATTACCATTTCATCACCTTTTTCACATTTACACGTTTCACGTTCTTATTACATTTTATGAAAGTTAGGTTATGTTTCTCAGTCGTTCAATCTTCTCGTTATTAATCTTATTATCGTTTCTTTGAAAAAAGAAACGAAACACAATTGTTGATACATATTTATATTTCTACGTTTATAATTTTATGCCATAAGCGTTATTAAAAGACAAACGAGAAAATATCTAGAAATTCAGTTGAAATATAACCTCGAAGATGTTTGATTGCGAAACTGTCCACTACCACTGTATATCTCTCGTATACAATACATATCGGATCGTTTTATGGATACTTGAGCCGAGAGCCATTTTCTTAAAAGGATCGTTACAACGAGCGATCGAACGATATAAAGGCTATTTCCACGAGACATCGGCATACGAAATGAAATCGTAAAATCCGAAATGGAACGATATTTTGATTTTTTTTTTTTTTTTAATATTATGGAAATAAAATTTTATCTTATAATAGAGATAATAGATACGAATTACAAGTAGGGGAAAAAATTGATTTAAAAGAAATAATTAAATAAATATTTATTTTGATGCTAATGTAATTTGGATTAATTATTGGATAAAAAAAATTTGAATAATTATTGATATTTTCTTGGAAAATTTTTTATTCTTTATTTTTTTATTTCTCATTCGCTATTAGATATGGCTAGTAATATTTTAATGTTGTAAAGATAAAAATTATTCTTTCTAATTACTTTGTATACTTTGTTATAAATATTTGCCAATTTCACAAGATTTTAGCTTGTGTATATCTTACCAAGCAATTTAAGAAATCTTTATTTTTCCCTCTCCTCTCATATTTGCTCGACTATTGTGGTCAAGAAACTGTGGTCTAGATATGGTTTAGACCACTGTTGCCAACACACTTGATGTTTCCAGATTGTCGGCCATTTAAGAACCAACTGTACCTGACGCAACTTTAATTTAGCAAACTGTAAATATTTTTATCCAGCAAAATTCTTTGTTTCTCTCTTGATCGTTGTTAAAATATTTATCGAAAAATTGAGATACATATATATATATATATACAAATTTTAAAAATGAATTAATTTTTATTTTAGTTAGAAAATTACAAAATTCAGATACAATATTTCAAATTAATTATTTCATTTTTAATTGCAATAAATTTGATTTGTTTATTTAAACATTGTTATTGTAAATGATATTTAACATATAGTTAAAAAATATTTATTTACATTCATTTTTTTTTATTTATTTATTTTTGTCCATAAAGAAATTCGATTCTTTGATTATATATCAAAAGTACCATGATTATCGAGTGTGAGATACGACATCGTTAATCCAAAATTGGAACCACGACAACGCAGACGATTCATTCGTCGTGCTAACGATCGTTTTCTTAAAAATTGGAATTTCATCAACAACGTTATATCGTTGTGTGTTGATGGTGTAGAGCAGTGTTTCTCAACTGCAGAGTTGATGAAAAACACTTAAACGTTAAATATTACCTTCTTGAGGTAAAAGTAAAAAGTTAGGTTAATTTTTTAGGGAGAAATAAATTGATAAATGATTCGATTCTGGATCTCTTTATAAAATACATGGTATATATTTTAATGTAACTTGAAAAAGAAAAAAAACACTGGTAAAATATTTAAATTATAATTATTTTATAAATTATTTTAATTAAATTATAATTTAAATATTTAAATTTTCTTGATTAATTATTATATTATTATATAGATTATTATTAATTATATTAATTATATGTTAATATGTAATATATTATTTTATTATTAAAATATATTAATTATATATTAATTATTACATTATAGAAGAGAAATAAAAATCTTTGAGGCATAAAACGAGAATATTTTTATAATTATGGAAGAATCGATAAGTATACGTTTTGGATGAAATTTTTTCTTCATAAGAAATTTAAAAAAAAAAAATTGAACGATAAATTTTTCTTTTCCTTATTTTTCAGTTCATTTTATTTTTTCTCGACATGCAATATTACTTTGTCAAAACGATAAAAGGGAATCTCTGGGGAATAATACAAAGTTTCGCAGTTTCCTATTTATCATAAAAAAGATATTCCAGGCGAGCCATAAAATGACGAAAAAGTGTTTTGTTGCCTGTTAATAGTAGTTTCAAAAGAAAGGAACATATGATTCATATATGCATGATCATCTAAATTTCATTCACTTTAAACTATTATTTAAAATTCTTTTTCTACAAAATTTTCTATTCCAAATTTTGAATCTGCCAAAAATTGAAAATCGATAAAAATTGTTTTAAAATTGAATTAAAATTAATTTCAATTAATTTTTATTAACTTTTTATTAATTTTTATTAATAAATTAATTATTAATAATTAATAAAATAATTATTAATAAATTAATTTTTATTAATTTTTATTAATTTATAGGATAAAATAATTACAAATAAAGGAAAATAATTTTAATAAGAAAAAAAAAATCAACTTGATAGCATCTCTTCAAATACAATTTTCTATAAT
Source organism: Apis mellifera (assembly GCF_003254395.2). Taxonomy (NCBI): domain Eukaryota; kingdom Metazoa; phylum Arthropoda; class Insecta; order Hymenoptera; family Apidae; genus Apis; species Apis mellifera. Next base: position 1,187,865 of record NC_037648.1, read on the forward strand.
TAAGAACCGCGAAGAATAATTTATCATCTTCATTTTTTTTTACTATTTTCCACTAAATGAAGGATCGAAAGCAAACAAAAAAAAAAAAAATAGAAAAGTTTTCAAATCTATTAAACACAATCCATTAATTCTCGAATTTTCCCTTCAATATTTTCGTTTGATAAAAAAAAGAAAAAAAAAAAACAAAATAAAAACGAAATTAAAAAGGAATTAAAAAAAGGGCGAAAGCGTTGGCCACGAAACGATTCAATTTCGAAAACGAAAAATTTATTTCGTTAGAAGAATGAATTGTTGTGAACGATACCTCTGCACGGAGTGACAAAAAGAGAGATAACAAACGAATCGTTCTTTGCACGATGAATTTCGTGAATCGTGATCGAAGGAACAAGCCGAACGAAGAGAATTTCCGGCCACAATAGTCGGATCTATCTACAATAGCCTTAACTCTTTCTTTCTGTTCTATTTTCATTCTCTCTCTCTCTCTCTCTCTCTCCCCCACTCCTTTTTTGGAGATCGATAGAAATAACGAAAAAAAAAAAAAATCGCATATAAATTTTATATAAAACGATCATTGGATCTATTTAATTCAGTCTTTTTATTTTTCTCAATTTTTTTTTTGCAAATTAATTTAAATCATTAATCATCTGAATTAACGTACGAGTTTCAATGGCAAATTTAGGATAAATTTATTTATTTTCTTGAAAGACTTCTATGGATATGAAATAGTATACGTGGGTATGATCGAAAAGGTGAAATTCTTCACAAACATTCGAGCAATCGACGGATCGAGTGCAATTCGATCCTCCGTTTCCGGTATTCTCGTCAGGCGTGTTGTCCCTTTTTCTCGTTCGTTGGATCTCTATCCGACATTTTGTTCGGTCACGTTTCACGCCCCTCCCACCTCCCGCCTCCCCTCCCCTACTCTTTTTCATCGCCGTTAACTACCGTATCCTTTCCCAGTTCTGTTCCTTCTGCGTATACATGTACGTTTCGTGTTCCTTTTTCTTCCACAATTAATACACAAACCAACGTGCAACGTGTTTAGAAAACAGCGAGCATATTCGAAACGAGGAAGGAGAGGAAGGAATTTTGAAGAAGACGGGTCGAAACTTGGAAACTTGTTCGAGTGTCGAGAAATTTTAGTCGTGCGAATTAAATAGGTTAGATATATATATTCGGGATATTATTCATCGTATGGATATCGTGATATTAATTCAAATTTTTATACTTTTAACAATCTCTCTTTATTAATTTAGCTTTTATTTTTTTCAGATGTGTATTCGATTCTAATCCATATCGATTTTGTACCTCGAGAAATTTATTAGACGCAGAAAGACCAAGAGAACATTAATCGGAATTCTTGTGTATAGAAAAATGAGAGACTCGTCCACGTAACAAAACGTATAAGCAACCCGCCAACCACGACAGTAAACGTTCCATAAATTTTGCTTTCCTACGTTCGAGCACACGATAGAATGCACTTTACAACAGCCAATACAATCTTTCCAATAAGAGACGATCAATTTTTCACCACCACATTTTATCTCTCTTCTCGGTAAAAATTTAGAAATTCTGTTTTAAAATTTATCTATCGATTTCTTTTTTTTTTTTTTTTTTTATTTATCTTCTTGAAATTTTTCTTCATTTATAGGTTATATATTAAATATATTAGGTTAACCTTCCGCCGGTATAATAGATCGAGTTCGAGGTTTTTATTTTCATCATCAACAAATTAAAATAAAATGATAATAAAGGTATTATTTCTTTTTTTTATTGTTGACAAAGAATAAAATAGGAGAAAGAATTTCAACTCATTTTCTTCACTATTTATCGTATTTTTATCGGTATAAAAATTCTATTTTAAATATTCCTTATGGATAATTATAAAATATAGTTAATATTTGAAAAAGAATATTCTTAAGAATTCTCGATAAAGATTCTCAATTTGTTATTTCGTTATAGGAAATCTTCTTTCGAAATATCGTCGCCCAATTATTCAGCCTTCTTCTGATAGTTGCAAGCTGCGAAATTACTAGCGCATCGATCATAACCTGTTAAAAAAGACAAGAGCAAATGGTGTGCAATTGTGTCGTCGATATTTCATAACGTGATAATGCGATCTGAAATATCGTGGTGATGGTGTGAATCGAAGGTGCTTGAATGCGCATTCAGTTCCATTCGGCCGGGATAGTTTTAATTTTATTGTCACCGCGTTATTTGACGCCATGCTGTCAGTAATGGCGTCTAAGTGCATTGTTAAGGAAAGGCACCGAGGAGTGAATGGAGAGCATGAAAGGGCACGATATTCGTGTACCAAAGGGGATAATGCCAAGGTAGCTAGGGTAATGAAGGTAATTTCAGATTGAAATTTTTTTTCTGGAAATGTCGTAGCCTCGATATGGAACGAACATTTGTTGATAAATTGATTGAAGAAATGAAATTGATTAGAGAGGCGATATTCTTTGAAAGATAATAAAAAAAAATTGGAAAAATAAAAAAAGGTATCTTAGAGGATGAATAAATTTTTTTTTTGTGAAAAAAAATTGGAAAAAAATTTTGGGATAAAAATATTTTTTATTCAATTAAAATTATTATTCAATTCGCATGTAAATTTTCAATTAATTTAAAAAATACGCTTGATTCACAGCGCACATTTTATAATATGATTTCTGTAAAAGCAAAGTCTATAATAAAATATCCTTTTGTTGTGTGTTGAATTGTATTGTTCGGAATTGAATTAAATTAATTGAATGAAAATAAATTTATAAAGGATAAATTAAAATTGGCAATTGTTAATTATGTGATTGCAAAGTGAAGAATTTAATGATGGAATTAAACGATAAATTAAATTTTACTTTTAGGTTTTATTAATAAATACAGCTTTCGATATATGACGATTTATCATCAATTAATTTTATAAAGATTGAAAAATCGATGAAAATTGTCACTCGTAAACTGAAAAACAAAGTCTCAAAATTTATCCTTTTTTTATTCTTCATCTCCGTCTTATTTCAACTCGAACAATTAATTTCTCGAACGCCTCCTTTCAATTAAAAAATCGATAACAACAATCTTTTACAAGCTCCGTCTTTCCCCTTTATTTTTTTTAACTCGAAAAAAATCATTCTAATTTTTCCATGCCTCTAATTCCCCTTTTAATATCACGCATCGATAGTAACATTCGATCAATCCCTCGTTCTCTTATTTTTTTTCCCCTCCAGAATCGATCGCGTTCAAATCGTTAAAAGTTGGCAAAGTTTCGCCGGACGCTGACATCGTGGAACAAATCGAATCGCCGCCGATTCGAAAACTCGGAAAATTCAATTTCTATCGTCGGGGGAAAAAAAAAAAAGTTTCACGCGCGCGACTTTCGGATCGACCGTCTCTTAAACCGTGAAATCGAAGTGACTTTTGCGTCGTTCGAGTTGGCAACTGATTCTCGGCCAATAGACAACCTCCTCCGGATCCCGTTTCCTTTTATCCAATCGTTTATCGCTAGATATATTTTTCTCTCGAGAGATTGGAGATAAGAGACTATTTTTGCCAATTTTTGACATTCGATATCGTGTTTTTCACAAGAGAAAACAGGGAAGAAAGATAATTTCCCGTTGATAATAATTGATCAAATTCGATGCACTGGTAAATTTTGGATCAATGATTTTTATTTGAATAATAATTCGAAATTGGTTTGGGAAATTTGAAGAATTTTCTTTTTTTTTATTGAACTGGGTTTAAAAAGCTAATACGATAATTAATATGATTAAAATAAAATTATTTTATTTTGTACGCATTTTTAAATTATTTTAATATTTTTTTATTTGGTTTTTTTTAGGTATTTGTTAGTGGATTTCGCTGCAAAAATGTAAACATATTCTTCGTTCGAATTGTTGGAATTCTATTAGGGAATATCTATTCCCAGAAGCCACATTTTTCTTTTTATCCAGGTATATTTTTTTTATTTTTACATTTTTGAAATAAATCTATTCGTAAAATCTCTTTCTCTTTCTCAAAATATGTTTCCTAATATCATCGTCTTTTCCCTCTTTTCATTAAAACTTTTCATATATCAAGCTAACCAAAAACTATCTTTCTCGTTCATCAACTATACTATCAAATTATCATCGTTCCCATTCAACGTTTCCTAACCTCACTTAATTTTCACAGGTATATTCTTGAATCAACGACGCGAGCGTGCTCGTTCGAGCGATCACCGCACCACCCACACATCCATCTCCCCAAGGAAAGAAGCATCGACCGCTATTCGGTCCCCAGTACTTAATTATTCTTGCAAGTGGCACCGGTGTCTTAATTATCACGCGCTTTCAGCCCTTTTAAGGGATACCTTTGGCAGAAGTGGCGAACCCGGCTAATTGCATTGCCAAAGAGTACTAAAGGTGGCGTGACAGCGTTGCTTTAATTGAAACTACAACCTTCTGAACCACAAGTTTTTTTGTCAAATAATCTTATAAGCGAATATTTTATATCCAAATTTCTTTTCGTATCGATTCAGTATTTCAATATTTTTTTCAATTCTTTCATCGTGTAGCTTTGATGGTTAAGTTAGGTTAGATTTAATTTGTTAAGTATGTACCGGATAGATAATGTATTTTTCCTGATAGGAAATGATCATGTGGCAAAAAAGCTTTAGACATTGTTGAAAATCTTACAAAATTAAAAAATAAATATTTATTTTTGTACAAAAAAGGTATTCAAGTTTTATTCTACAAGCGTGAATAAGATCCCAGGCACATTTTCTTTTATTTCACAATTAGCAAAGGGAATTAGTTTAATTATGTTCAGAACAGAAATTTTGTACAAGTTATATTCGTGAAAGTCTTGCAAATTCGTATCAATTTTACTAATAATAGCAGTAATTGTAGTAATCGGTTGTACTTTTTCCCTAACCTAACCTAAAAACAACACCTCACGCTCTCGAGTCAAGCCTGTTCGGCTATTAATAGATACGGAGAAAAAAATACCAGTTTCCTTTATTGAGAGACAAATAAAAGTATAGAATGGACGAATAGATAAGGAAGAAAACGAATGAAACGTTCTTCGAAGGTAGCTACGAATGAAAAGAGAAAAGCAATCGAATGGAAGCAAAGGAAACGAGGTTCACCGCATGGCAATCTGTCTTCGTTCTTGCGACAGAAAAAGAAATTAAAAGAAAAAGAAGGGAATATCGAGCACCATTCAACCGAGAGGTATTCTCGCGACAGAAAAGAGGGGGCGGGAGGCCTGTCTTTCTGTGTCGTTTCCGGTTTCATCCCCTCCTTTGAGCTCTCGTCTTTTTCGCGCCACCACCAACTTTTCCACTTGCTTTTCCAAGCCATTTCGATGCTTTTACTTGTGAAAACTTAATTCCCCGCCAGATCTCTCTATGGTCGCCTTCTTCTTTGTAAACACTCCTCCCTGTTTTTGTAAGGAATAAGCATCCTTGAAGAGAAGTTACTCGTCTCATTCTATCGTGACTCAACCATGTGGTTTTTATTTAACCTTACTTTCTCTCGTATCGATAAATTTACCGACTCGAAGTCCATTAAATGTACAATGAGAAACGATATGGATTATAATCGGTCGAAATATGTACGATGATGGAATTGTATTGTTAGACTGCTGTTGAGGAAATGGAATGATGTTGGGAAGATTGATCGGTGATTGGAAGAAATTAATAGTAAAATATTTAGATAGATTAAACATTAAATTTAATAGTTTTTTTTCAATTTTAATATCATTTATAAATGTTTCTTAAAATATTTTTATTTCAAATGAAATTTATAATTCATAGTTTAGTATATTTTCAAAGTTCACAAATTAATTCTTCTTTTTTTCAGATATGATGAAAATATTATTAATTTCTAAATTTTACAATTAGATATAGAAATTGATCGCTTTAAGAATATTTTTTTTTATATATTTTATTATAAATAGTCATCCAATTGTAAAATAGGTAACTATTTGTAGGATTAAGAAAACTATTTAAAAATACCAGAAACTGAATAAAAATAAAGAGAGTTACAAGAGGTAAGTATAATAAAGATAAGTATGTCAAATGGTAAGTATCTATAAAATTAAGAAAACTATTAATATAAATATTAAAAATTGAAAAAAAAATAGTAAAAGTAGAGAGTAAGTAAGAGATAAGTATTTACAATAGAATTTGGACAAAAAATTTTGTTGTTTAGAAAAAATTCATATGATATCTATTTGCATACTATGTTCTTCCAATAAATTTAGTTTTTGGCATACAAAATTTTTGAAATTTAATATACTTACCTATTTTATATTTACCTTGTACTTACTTTCTTATTCTCAGCAACTAAAAATTTTTTAATCATTTTACTTATTTCTAATTATTAAATTTCATATATCTATAAAGCTATTTAAACTAACATATTTTATGAAAAATGTATATACATAAAAATAAATAATTTGTATATGTATATAAATAAGTATATAATTTTAAGAAAGGTACTCTGTGTGAAAAGAATGAGAGATTGAGATATAAATAACTATTTTACTTCATTGTAATATAAAGGCAAACAGTTTAATTATATAATATATTTTTTTTCTTTTATTAGTTTTTCTCATTTGTCTTATAAAGGAAACTTTTCTTATTTTAATTTTTAATTTATATAAATATACAATATATGTATCTATTAATTACACTCTTTATATTTTTAAATAAATGAATTTAACAAATAAAATTATATTATAAATACTTTCAACATTATTATAAAAAACTATATAATGTAATCCAGAACAATTTTTTTTTTCTTTTCAATTTTTACCTGTTAATTATTTATAATTTATATAAGATACTAACATAAGTCACTCCATTCTATTGTATTAGTTTTTAAGATACGAAAAGCTTTTTTGCAACCTAAAGCAAGATAATAATAATAAATTGATAATTATCATACAATTGTATATAATTTATTTGTAATAAAAAATTAATTTTAATTGTACAATTATAAACTAACCTAAAAATAATATATTATTAACATATATAATGATATATTTACTTACGTATGTATAACATGTGTATTTTTCAAATAAATTTATTCTTTCAAAACTATTTTTCATTTATTTTCCACTTTGCTATTATACGCTTCCATATAAATAATTAATAAAATTATAATTCATTTATCGCACTCTTTTCTTCGATCCTATAAACATTTTAACAAAATATATTGTGTGTGTAAGTTAGTTACGGACGATTAAAAAAATTTTGGTGATCAACGCCATCTCGCGTTTGGATCACCGAAGCTCCGACTTGTTATTAGCATAGCAGAATGTGCAAGGAGGTATGCGAATTCGCGTGACGTCACAGACAAGGAACGCAATATTGTGCGAGAAGGACAGAGACTATTTCCCGCCAATCAAAGGACGCCATATTGAAAATTCATTAATTACTCGTTTTCTAATTAAAATTTCTATACTTTTAAGCTTGAATCTTAAAGCTGGAACTTCAGACAAGCTTCCTTTAACAATTTTAATGCAAAATTCTTCTTAATTAATTATTAATTAACGATTAATGCGACGTATGTTCTAATGCATCAATGACGCCATATTGAAAATTTATTAATAACTCGTTTTCTAATTAAATATTCTGCACTTTTAAGCTTGAATCTCGAAGCTAGAACTTTAAGCAAATTTCTTTTATCAATTTAAACCTGAAATTCTTCTTAATTAATTATTTATTAACGATTAATAAATAATCATTCGACATATAGTCTCATGCATCAATGACGCCATATTGAAAATTTATTAATTACTCTTTTTCTAATTAAATATTTTGCACTTTTAAGCTTGAATCTTAAAGTTAGAACTTCAGGAAAGTTTCCTGTGTCAATTTTAATCAGAAATTATTTTTCATTAATTATTTATTAATTGTTAATGCGTCATATCGAATCGATATCATTGGCATTCATTAGATTTTTCGTAATTTTTTGTTGATATAAAATTTTTTTCTAAATATGATTATATACATTTGAAAAGTTAATTCATTCTTTATCTTCACATATAAATTTTATTTATAATTTCGCGATTATTTATATGAAAAAATTAATTGTTTATAATGTGGAGATTTGCGACTGCGACTTTCTATGTAATAATCGTTAATAAATAATTAATAAAAAGGAATTTCAGATTAAAATTGATAAAAGAAACTTGCTTAAAGTTCTAGCTTCAAGATTCAAGCTTAAAAGTGCGGAATATTTAATTAGAAAAGTAGTAATTAATGAATTTTCAATATGGCGTCATTGATGCATTAGAACATACGTCGCGTTAATCGTTAATAAATAATTAATTAAGAAGAATTTTGCATTAAAATTGTTAAAGGAAGCTTGTCTGAAGTTCCAGCTTTAAGATTCAAGCTTAAAAGTACAGAAATTTTAATTAGAAAACGAGTAATTAATGAATTTTCAATATGGCGTCCTTTAATTGGCGGGAAATAGTCTCTGTCCTTCTCGCACAATATCGCGTTCCTTGTCTGTGACGTCACGCGAATTCGCATACCTCCTTGCACATTCTGCTATGCTAATAACAAGTCGGAGCTTCGGTGATCCAAACGCGAGATGGCGTTGATCACCAAAATTTTTTTAATCGTCCGTAACTAACTTATACGCACAATGTATTTTGTTAAAATGTTTATAGGATCAAAGAAAAGAGTACGTTAAATGAATTATAATTTTATTAATTATTTATATGGAAGCGTATAATAGCGTAAAGTGGAAAATAAATGAAAAATAGTTTTGAAAGAATAAATTTATTTGAAAAATATACATGTTATACATACGTAAGTAAATGAATCATTATATATGTTAATAATATATTATTTTTAGGTTAGTTTATAATCGTGCAATTAAAATTAGTTTTTTATTACAAATAAATTATATACATTTATGATAATTATCAATTTATTATTATTATCTTGCTTCAGGTTACAAAAAAGTTTTTCATATGTTAAAAACTAATATAATAGAATAACTTATATTAGTATCTTAAACTATATATAATTAACAGGTAAAAATTGAAAATTGAGAAACAATTGAATTATTCTGGATTATGTTTCTATAATAATTTCGAAATTTTAATTATTAAACTAATTTATTTAAAAATATGAATAGAATAATTTATCAGAATATATAAATCAATCTTTTATATCTTATATTTAGCATAGTAATATGGTATAATCTACAAAATTAAAATAAGATTATAAAAGTGTTTTTGTACCTTTTATATTCATTTCTGAAGAAGAAATATCATTTCTTTAGATTTTAAATATTTGTAATCACATATAATGATATAAAAAAAATATTATTATATATATACATATATAAATTAATGAAAATATATAAGAAATAGATAATATAAATAAAAAAAATCAAACAAGGAAGGAATACACATCAATATTTCATCTATATAAATAAACAAGAGTAAGATATTAAATATAAAAATATCTATATATATATAAACAAACAATAAAACTAGAAACTAAGTAAGACAAGAATAATACTTATAGTATAAAATTTTTCACAGCAACCACACAAGAATGATCATTTTTTAATGTCTGGAACTCATTCTTCTACTTTAAAAAAACTTATGAGCCAACGAATCTTGAATTAGGATATCCATCGAGGAAAAAAATTCTTTTCTCTTCTTTCGCGGTTATCCATCGTCCGTGCTTAAAGTCCGCAGTTTCCACAGGAACGAATTCGTGGGATACCGCAAATCTTGAGGTTCCTCGTGCTAACACACATTCAGCGAACCCCTTCGATTTCCCGTAATCTGTGAATCGACAGCTGAGCGAGATACAGTTTCTTGGATTAGTTACTGCATGGAATAATCAATGAAGTTAATGGTAACATTTTCAATCATGAATGAAAGATCAAACTTAGAAATTAATGTAAAATCTCTTTCAGGTATATTATTCAAAGATCGTCGAAAATGGATTTGATTTCTTCTTGTAAAATCTACGATTTTTCTTGAATTATTGAATTGTTTTTTACATATATAAAAGTAAAACGTTAAAAAGTTAAAACATTACACGTAAAAAAAGAAGAGAGAAAATTTATGCATTTTGTATTAAGATGAATTAATCTCGACTTTCTAAATTTGATATCCCATCATTCTTTTCTCGTATTACAAATTTATGGTGGATCGCAATTTTTCTTCCTGCAATGCATCAGTCGTTGAATTGTTTTTCAAACGTTCCGCAAACTTCAATGGAACTTTTTTAGAGGATTTATTCCAGTCGGAGATAAAAGTTGCTCTAAATGGAAATCTCAAGAGATTGCGATAGTTTCTCGAGGAAGGTTCGAAAGGATAAGAAAATTTTTGCAATTAAGATTTTTTTTTTAATCGAAGATCTTATTGAAAGATACATTAAAGTTTTAGAGATATAGAAGATACTTTCACTTCGAACTTTTAACTTTATTGAGCATCAAATTTCATCAATTCATTTTACCAAAATTCTGATCTAATAATTACAATTCAAAATAAATTGTAATTGAAATTAAATAAAAATATTTATAAAAACAATGGATATGTTTGAATATTGAGAATAATTTTGAAAAATAATTTGAAAATGAATCTATATCATGTTATGAATTAACTCAGGTATTGTTTTTTATATTTTGATTTAATTTTCATTTAATTTTCAATCAAATAAAGAATAAGACAATAATATTTAAATTTATTTTTAGATTACAATTTGCGATATTAACCAAAAAGAATCAACCTAGAATCGATTCTAAATTCATCGAATTGGTCTCTTTAAAATCCTGCCTTCCTTCCCAGAGTCAAGATTTAAGTGGTAGGTCATGGACGGCGCCCTTCGATTATCAGCCCAATCGAATGCTTTTACCAAAGAGGTTACTCAGATCCGATCATCGATCCTTTGCCACCCTCATCCAATGAACATTTCTAAAGCTCTGCACGTGACACATGAATAACCATCAGCCACAAGGTGATACTCCTGGACCACAAGCTGATTACTGCTATCGTATCCTCGAAAGTGTTTAAATAAGAGAATTTTTTAGGTTAGAATAAGAATTCTTAATTTTTTTTATCTTTACTTTACACATTTGGATTAAAGTTAATATTTTACACATATTTATTCAATGATATATATCTGATAATAATTAAAATATAATTAAGCATATAACTAAAGGATCTAACTAAAAGATGATAGATTTATTCTGATAATTTTTAATTATTATTTATAATTCATGTACAAAAAATTCTGCATCAATGTAATGTAAATTGAATAACTACTAATTATTGTATGAAAATATATATTTCTTTTTGTTAATTAAAGCAAACTTTTTTTAATTTTAAGACTTTTTGCTGTAAAGTTTTCAATGATCATATAAGAAATAATTATATTATACATTCTATACTTACATTACATGTTATTATTTTAATTTTCATATATAATAAATAATGAAAAGAATTATTTTAAAAAATTATTTAATTTTCAAATCTAAATTGTTTTAAATTTAGTTTTTTTAAAAAAATCCAATTATCAAAATAAATTTGTCTCTCTATCAATTCAGATAGTTAATGTTTCACAGCTCTTTCAATCGATCCATCCACTTTACAGAATACTCGCAATCCCTCCAATTTTCAATCGATTATCAAAAAAAGAAAAAAAAAAAAAAAATTCAGTTATCAGAACAAATTTGCCTTCCTATTAATTCAAACAGCCAACGTTTCACAGTTTTCCAAATCGACCCCCTCGATTTCCATTGAAATTTACCACTGTCATAAAAATTGAATGGCAAATATCGAATCATAAAAAACTTGAATCAACGTCAATTACTATTCTCAATACAATTTCAGTGCAAATGCACTGTAGATATAGCACTGCATATATCGTGTGACACAGTGGCCAGGGAATCTCTAAAAAGGAAGAGAAAAAAAATATTATAAATGGCTTCCGCTTTGAGGATCAGCTTGGAGGTTTTCATCTCGTGATAAAATGGACGGCGACAGAGTTCTTAGAAACTTTTTCGACGGTGTTACGTTATCTCGAAGATATCTTTGAGGAGTTTCGAATTTATCCTTCAAGGAAAAAGGTTTTTTGGAATTTCTTCTCTTTTCTATTTTTTTTTGCTTTTTTCTTCTTCTTGAAAAAATTCGCGAGTGAAAACGTTTGGATTACTTTGGCGAGATGTTAGATGGAATCACGCATCTTCTTGGCTTTATTAAAGTGCAAGATAGAAAGACGTTTTCACAAGCACCGGCTGACGTATTCAATAAAGGAGGATTTTGACGATAACGGTGGTACAAAAATTGGTAGGATTGAAAATTGGTTGGTTCCAATTTAATTTTGAAAATTCAGATTGAAATATTGCAAGATTGATTAATTATAAAGATATTATAAATGAAATAGAAAATTATTATTGATTACAATTTAATTTTGCAATATTTTTTTTTTTGAAATGCTCCAAGTATAATTATATTTATATGGGTAATAAATAATTAAACATTGTTTTAAATAAAATACTTTTTATTTTATATAATTAAATCAATTCTTTTTACAATAATAATAATACATTTATATATTTTTAATTGGATATTTATAAATTTTCTTTATGAAAATAAAAAAATCATAAAGGAAAATATGCATATTTTATATATTATAAATAATCATGAAATAAAATAGAATTTAGTATAATAAAAAATTACAAATTATAAATGTAATAATATATATACATATAAAATACAAATTAAATAAAATGGTATAATATTATAAAAAATAAAATACAAATTAACATTTAATTAAAACGTCAAGCTTTTATAAAAATTAATTTAGAATAAATTACATCAAAATAATTGATTTTACTTAAAATTATTTTCTCTTATTGTCCTTATCTTCCAATTTATTTAATTTCTTTCAGCACAAAAATTCCATGCTTTCCAAATCCTGTTTCAAATCCACATCCATCATGTCAACGACGTTAAAAGTTTCTTGAAGAAATTAAATGTTTTGTTCTCTATGGTTTTCCAGCCTTTTGATCAAAATTCTGAAAAAAGAAAAAAAAAAACGAAATATAAGACTTTTTCGCAAGAAGATGGTATAAAGGTGGTAGTAAAGGGAATGAAATTTTCAGCAAATATTTTCTTCGCAATGAGGAAAATATCGTCGACTGCGTTTCCACAATGGCATTAAAAACTAGCCGCGCGTTTTGCTTTTATTATCGTAGGTCCGCCTTTTGAATAATACATCGCATTGTAGCGCACAGTTACTCAAAACCAATGTATAAGGTGTTAATATATTCGTGGGACATCTTGATCAATTCTAAACCGAATTCTAGATCGAAATAACCGGAATGAAAGTCGGTATATAAAAATTATTTATTAGATTGTAACTTCTTCGATATATTCAAAAAATCAAAAATACACCTCAAATCATAATTCCGTTAAACACATGCAATGGAATCGTTATAAAAGCAGTATCAATCGATGGAACATCTTGTTTTATTCATTGTTCTTCACAGATCAAAAACCACACGAACAATAACACATATCCGATTCTTTGCGCAGCATGAATTTTACATAGAGGGCGCTTCGATGCACCTTTATCAAAAGCGCCTATTCAGGAAACTCGGCGTTTCTTCGAGTTCGTCAATACTGTTGGCGGTGGATTTCCGGTTACGCGGAGACATGAAAGCGCAGCTACCGTTTCCATTTTTCGCTGAACCATCGGCCCGATCGCGAAATTGGAATTTTAAAAATACGAATCATGGGAAGGTTCGCTCGATTACCGTATACAGGGGTTATTTGAGAACGGGCTGTCAGTTTCAGCGATGATCTCGATCTCTACGAGCAACGATCCAGCGAAATGGAATTATCGAACACCCCTCTCCCCTTGACCATGCGTGGAAAAAGATTGTGAAATTTTGTACGCGACGAATGGGTCGATTTAGAGTGTTCGTTGAATGGAATTAAAATATAATTTTGGTTGGGAATTGGATGGAAAAATTGAAATGATACACGTAAAAATAAAATATTGAAAAATTATATGTAAAAAAAAAAAATTTCTAAAATCTTGTACTAGATAGATGAGTTATTATTGTTTATTAAATGGAATTGAAATATAATTAAATTAAAATAATATATACAAAAATGTGAAAATAAAAATCAATTAAATGTAACAAGTATTGAAATAAAATTTGACATTCTATTACGAATAGATTTGTATCTTTATTATTTTGATTTATTATACAAACAAAAAGAAACAATTATTTTTAGAAAATTAAAATCAATAATATTTATATATTATAGTGGAATATGGAAATTAATATTCATCAGTTATATAATATGCGCAAAAAAAAAAAATAAATAAAATCTTAGCTAGATAAATAAAAATATCAATTAAAAATATCAAATAGCATTTATTGTAGATTTCAACTGAGTTAAAATTAACTGAATTAAAGAAAAATATCATCCAATAAAAGAAAATACACTACTTCATTTTAAAGAAGTAAAAGAGAATATATCAAGTTCATAAAGAGAAAAAGAAAGATCTTCCTGTTCTTAGAAATCTTGCAATTACAATTATATAAAAAGTGGCACAAAAAAAAAATTCTGTTCAAACAAATAATATTTTCCATTATTAATAAAATTATATATTAAAATTCAATTGTATTAGATGTAGAGATGTGTTATTAAATATTCTTTCCAAAAAAATCAATCTTACTGGAATTTTGATATAATATTAACAATGAAAGACTTATATGGACAGAAAACGATATCTTATAAATTTATATAAATTTTAAATCAGATTAATATAATCAATGTTATTAATATTACAATAGAATTTAAACATTATAAAATAAAATAAGTTTGAAGATAATTTTGAAGATGTTTTACGTAATTATAACTCTGCGAACTGTAAAGTTTAAACTGTGTGGCTAACTTCCGTCTGTTGAAATTCTAAACTATTGACTTTCATCAGTAGCTATCCATCTCTGTGTAAAATAGCCATTCATTAAAAAATTCATAAAAATTGAAATAATTTTATTTTATATCATAAATAAAAATTGTATAATGTACATATAGAACTTTATTATAAATATTTCTAATTATTTCGAATCAACTCAAATAATTATAATTAAATTAATAGCTATTCATTTTTTTCAAGTATCTCAAAAACAAAAATATTTTGTAACATCAAGTGTGACTAAATACTCAGATCTTATAAACGGCAGAGTAATGATTATGAATGTATATGTTTTTAGATGAGTGAAGGGCTCTTAAGGTTAAATGGATGGCTTGAAATGAAAAAAAAAAATTTACCAGTGAAATTTCACGGGAAAAGCTTAATATAAGATTTTTAAAGAAGAGAGTTATTTACTAAAATAATTTAAATAAAGGATTCAAAGGAAAAGTGACATTTCTTATTTCATTTGCAAAAAATTTGTTCATCACTTTTTCATCAATTTTTTGTTCTTCTTCAATAATGGAATAAATAACAAGAATAAAAAAATCTGGAATAACAAGAATAATGGAAACACGTAGTTGAAGATTATGTAGATATTGTAACGTATCTACTTATTTTTTTTTTTTTTTAAATTATTTATCAAGAAAAATATTATTTTTAAAGAAAGATGTTTTCATTTCCCATGAATACATAGCAAACGCTCAGAAAAATGCTACTGCATTGCAAATACAGGTAGATTTCACGAACGCATACATAACCTAACTTATAAACGTGACACGCATTACCTCGAGAATCGAGCCTTCGTAAATCTTCGTATGATACGTCTATATCACTCGCGATGGTTATATGGAATTTACCATGGAACAAATCCAGATATCTAACCATTTCCTTTTAAGGAATTCCTTTCACGAAGAAACGAAAATCGAATTTACTCACCGCCAATCGTGTTCCATTTCGCGCGAGTAATTTGTCTTAACCCAATCGTGTTTTAGCTCCTCCGAATACTATTTTTACGACCAATCGAATTCTGATGTTTTCAGAAGAAAAGATCGATTACACTAAATAGAAGGATGAGAAATTTCATGAAAAAAAATCTCCAGATATTTCAGAGGTCAGATAAATAATATTAAATCGTTATGCAAATGATTATATCATATCGACATAAGTAATCAGACGAATAGATATGATGAAAATTAAATACGTTGACAAGTAATGTAATTGAATTATAGATCTAGTATAAATTCATTTTCAAATAGAATAATTAATATTTTCATATTTTATAACTTTTATTATAATTTACGATATTTTTCTAATAATTTATTATATTAATTTTGCTCATTTTACAATTATAAAAAATTTTTTATTATCTAACAGCTTGATTAATTTGAAAGTATAATGAGTAATGTTAACTATTCCAAGTATTCCAGAAATTGTATGTATTTTTTGTTTAAACTTCTACTTTGTCACTGTCATCGTGATATGAATCTTCGTATAATACAACTGGGACACGAAGTTGTACCATTTGTTTTAACATTATGTTTCTCTGATTGTCTCCGTTTTAACATAAATTTTCCCATTATATATTCCAATAGTCATTATGCCAATTTGTATTATTATATTTTTATTCCTCCCTCAATGCTCTGCGTCAATATAAAACTTAACATTAGTTTAAAAATATACTAGTTTATAGGCAAATACAAATTGTTTTCACAATTGAAACTTTCCAATTTCAAAAATGTGTCGTTAATTAAAAAATTAGAGATATCTCGACAAAGATATGTCCCTAATTCCAATAATTATTAATATAATCATATCTAAATCGTGCAAGTAATAAACGAGCCAGAACAATCGTTACCAGAAGCATTGTTTTCCCACATTGTTCGTAATTAACCTCATTAACTCGTAGAATAATTGCTGTTTACGTTGTCCGATCACGGACTAGCTTCAATATTCCATGGAATAGCATCTTTGTCAGAGAATTGCATAACAGTCGTCGCCACCATTAATTTTCTATCTACAATCGAATTTCATTGGAATACAAAATAAGTAATATCACATCGCCACGATTAACATAAGTAATATAAATCAAACATGGTGGTGCGCATACATTTTGGTCAAGCAAACATCGCCATAGAGTATGTTATACATATAGATACGTAGTATAGTATAGATTTATTATGATCGCACAAGATATGGATTTCAATCAAACCGAGTTACATGAACAATACTCGTTGTAATACGAGTAGTAATAAATATTTGAATAAGTAGCCAATCAGACAAATTACATTAACAATACAATATAATTATTCAAGTACATAAAACTGATTCTGATTAAAGCATATTCCAGTCAAATAAATATGCAATGTTTTAACTGTACAAAACTGTACAAGGCATTAAATAAATTTAGTTCAAAACGCAGACGCATATTTTTTCCCCCCCTGTTTCATTGGAAAAGAGACTTTATGCAAATTTACCGTCGAAATTGTTATCCCCATTCCCAACTCCATTAACAGGGATTCGTTAATTCGGACGAGAATTGGCCGATGCTAAGTGATTAATTAATTTTCAATTGCCACTCGATACTCCCCTCTCGTTATTCCCGAATTACTTGACTTTACCGATAGAGGGAAGAAGAGAGAGGTCGATAAAGAAGGAGAGGAGGGAGGGGAGAGAAGAACAAGCTCGAATTCCTTTCTTCTTTTTTCTTTCTTTTTTTTTTTTTTTTGGTTGGTGGCGTTTTTCAACTTGAAATCGAGTTCATCGATTCGACGCCATTATCCTTCTCATTACGCGCTAATTAAAGCCTCTTCGCCAGCCCCGACAATGAGGATAAATGTGACAATTGGAAACAAAGTCGTAGTAAAAAAAAAAAAAAAAAAGAAAGAAAGATATTAATCTCACGATGACACATTGAGGTCTTTTTTTTGCAAGAAGGAAAAATTTTAGAAAAAAATTTATCCACGATTCTAATTCTTGCATCGAAGAGAACTTATACAAACGATAACACGACTCGATTATTTTTCGTCGAGATATAAAAATATTTGCGAATTATTTTAAGGTGAAAATAAGTTTTTGGCGTGTCATTTATAGATGATGGAGGGAAGAGAAAAGAGGATTATTATAGGAAACACACGATGAAAGTGCACATCATCCGCGAGAAAAATGGCAATAAGTAAGACGGTGGAGACGAAGGAAAATCGATCGGTGCTCGTGTACAAAACCGCCAAGTGCCTCTTTTCATCGAGATGCGAGACGATTGGACTCATGACACCGGATACAAAGACGTTCATCCGGAATCGAAGCTTCCAGAAAATAGGGACTATCCCATCTTGGGTTATACAGATATTGCATTCTAATGAAATTCGATCTGTCGAAGCAATTCGTTACGTAACAATCTTGTAAACATTGTAACGTCGAATATCGAACCCAATTCTTACCGAATAAATTATTCTAAATTATTCTTGTATTATTTGTACGATTAAAATCTGATAAATGTATATCATAAAATAAACAGGATCGTATAAATGATACATATTCAAAATATCGATATATATATATATATATATATATATATATATATATATCGATTAATCGATTATGGTTAAACAAGATGGACAAACAGCGTAAGCTAAAAGTGGAATATACTGTTCACTGATGGAAAGGAGTGTCGCGGGGCGGCAGAGGGGCGAGAGGGATCCTTTACGACGCTTTGTTGACACCACACACACTATACACAGATAGAAAAAATTCGAATATTCGAAATCGTAAAAATTATTTCGGAAACTGATCTATACTCGAATATGAAATTATATTTTATAAATTAAACTATCGTCACAAATTATCAATCATAACCTATACATGTAATAACAAAATTTTTACATTATATCGATACGATTAAAATATTCCGAATGCATTTATATTTAGATACAGATCGTCGTTTTGGATTAGCATATAAAGCAAATACCATGGTAGAGAAAGAAAAATGCGTTTCTATCGGAGAATAGTATATTATCATGTATACACTGGAACAATCATGTCCAATGAAACCAAGATCTATTCTCCGTCAATAATCTAAATAAAAAAAAAAAAGGAAAGAAATAGCATTAATATTGTCATTATTCGTTCAACAAAGCAAAGAAGAACGGATTTTTCTCCTCTTCCATCCTGTTTGATCGACAGATAAATCGATCCGCGCGCGAAAGAACCGGCCAAATTATCCTTTCGCTTCTCCACTTTTCCGCTCGCGCCATTGCGCGCCATCGTATCGATTCCCCCTCTCCCTCCCGCTCCCCACTCTCGAATTAATTCGAAAGTAATCCGTGCCCGATCGAGCTCGAACAAGATGCACAGAGACGGGTTAGCTTCGATCAGGGAAGAGCTGATTGTGTGTACCGAGGCGAACTATTCCGAAGCGTTAAAGTTCAAATCGATCAGTCCCGGTTTGTGAGAGGAGGAGAGAGGGAACGGTTTAATATCGTTCCCACGGTCACGAGAGCGGGAAATTATTTTCCTTGGCGGTTTGCAGTCGTCCAGGCGCGGGACGAACAAATCTGCTCTTCCAAAGTGGGGAATGGCGGCGGTGTTGCTTTTTTCCCTTTCTCCTCGACGAATAAGGGAGAAGAGAGGGGAAGGGAGATAAGTACACATACACGCACGCGTAGAAACGGCCACTCGTAAATTAGCCGATTCCATTCCTTTTATTTCGTTATTCCACTCGGACGAAGCGTTTGGTGTTTGTACCTCGCTTTAACCTCACTTTCGGAGTTTTTGTCAAGGTAAACAAGATTTTTCAACCTACGTTCCGTTTCTCTACACTTTACAAAGTGTATTTTCAATGTATATAATTCAATGTTTTTCTTGGAGGGAATTTTTTGTTCTCGTGGGTGAAGTGTGAAAATAACTCTCTTAGAGCACGAAGAGAGAGAGAGAGAGAGAAAGAGAAAAAGAAAGAAAGGGAATACTGCCTCTCCGTTTGTCGCAAAAGGATCTTTTTTTTACGAGATGAATTACACTAACGGAAACAAACTTTTTAAAATCTTTCATTTTAGTTCTGTGTATATAAGCGTTATAACGAGTTATTTATTTTATTAATTAAGAAAAAAATAAATCCCTTAGGGTTCCAGTCCAATTAAAACTTATTCAAAAACGTAAAACTAGTGTTTGCAATTTATCGCGTGAACAAGAAACAAGTCGTAATCGGTAAAAACAAACAAATATCTTAATGCACAAGCGTGCCAAGAATTCACCCGTGTTTTCAATGCTCGTAAATTAGCACTTCCCCTATTATTCTGCTCGAGCTATTATCCTACTCGAATGGTAGCGAGCGTGCACCTGTATGTTTGCACACACAATTCTCCTTTCTTCTCTTCTTGGTGGGGTGGAGGGGGGAGGCGGAAAAGGAAGAAAGGGAGGGGGAAGAAGAGAGCCACTCTTTCCGAGTGACCGAGTTTTCGCCGAGCAAAAGCTGGAAAACGCGAATTTAATTGAGAAGACAAAGCGGGCAAAGAGAGCCCGGAAGGAATGGTGGGTTTGGATGGACGGTTGTTGAAGGGAAACGGATCTAATGTCGAGGGAGGCTAATTTCTGGGATATCGATTTTTACGCCACTGATCCTTGGATTGTCTTACCCGATGGATTGAAGTTATAGCGGTAATGAAAAGAGAGGTTAATTCGTATGATTAAATTCTTAGGGGGGAATTAGAGAGTAGAGATCATTTTTATCGACCGATCTCGATGCTACCGTACGTGAATTGGTAAAGAAGATTTGTACAGAAAATTTTTTTTAAGAATGTTGAGATTCTATTCTGATTATTACAAATTTATTCTATATATATATATAAATACGTACATCTTATTGCGAATAATTAATGACAGATTGGAGAAAATGGAAAATCCTTTAACCTAAATATTTCTGTATTTCATAAAATAGAACGAAAATTTTTCTATTCCCTTAACTCTCTCTCTCCGATATTTCCAAACACTCTACGTGCTAGAATTATATAACGAATCCATTATCTCTCGATATATCTACGAAATAACAAAATTTCCCTTCGTTAAAGATAAATATATCTTTCCAAGGGAAAAAGCTATGCTCTCGAACAGATAGCTTCAGCAGATAAAAATTGTTACGTTTAATCTTGGCGATCGATTCAGCTCGTTCCCAATGTAACAAGTTGGAAATTTTTTTGAAATTCACAATTGATGCTACTTGTACGGAGGGAGGGAAGGGGAGGGGAGGGGAGGGGAGAATTACGAGCGGAATGCGAAATTTTTCCACCAACGTGGCTTTTAAAGCGGAAATCTCATTTCGGTGTCGCGGCCACGTGCGCCGTATAAAGAATTCATACCGGAAACCGCTTTGCATCCTACTTTCCGGATGGTTACGTGGGCAACGTTCGATGAGCGGGCGTATCCTCGTGAACACAGCAGAACGAGATATCCATTTTCGTCGATTCCCCTCTTATTTTTTTTTTTCTTACTTATCATCGAACTTTTTCTGCCCATTTTCGTGAAACGTAACGTGCCAAATTACGCAAGATTATTCACCAGAATGTCTACAAATATATTCTTTCTGAACTATTATCTTTTTTATTTATAGTTAGTGTTTTACAATTAGTTTAACAAATATTATCAAGTGTTATCTACGATTCAAAAAGTTTATTATATATTTGATTCGAAAATTGGGGGAGAAAAAAATGCAGATGATCAGATATTGATTTGATAAGATTGTTGATACACGAATAATATTATTTTGCATCAAATTTATATATCGATTAATATAAACTTATTAATATATAATTCTGAGAAATTCGAACGAAAGAGGATAGATAAATACCGAGTATAAAATATCTCTATCAACTGAAGCTCGACTCGTCTCCATTGTTGCCAACTTTTAATCGTGATTTGAATCAAGATCAAAAGCAATGCGAATTCCCCCGAGAGGATTGGATATAGCGTTAATGTATTCAGGGGGGTAAAATTGTGGCTCTCGTTATATATGTATACGGTGATTACATTTTATTTACGTGCACACGCACGTTCGATCTCTGGAGGGGGGGAGAGGGAAGAGGTGTGTATAAGTTAAATTTCACGACGACGAAACTTAATAAAACTTTCGAAACCGGGCCGAGATCCTTGGTATTGAACTTCTAAATTAACTTCAGCGCCAGCCTTTTCGAATTTGATCTTCTCTCCCGGCTATACAATTGAATATATCCCGCTTGTTGTTATTCTTGTTATTCTTTAATGCGATCTCGCCAGGGAATTCACCAGGGTATAGGGGAATCACTGAGGGGATCATCATTTCGATTTCAATTCTCCATTCGTCGATTATTTCAAAATTTCAAATAGTTTTTGTTAAGTAAATAGGATAAAATTGGAATATTTTTATAATTAACTCTCGATTTTCCATTATTAATTCGTTTAAATTATTTAGAATATTTATTAGGTTTATATTTTATAGGGGAAACTAGAATAAAACTAGAATATTTTTAGTTAATTTTCGATTTTCCATCATTAATTCATTTAAATTATTTTAAATATTTATTAGGTTTATATTTTATAGGGGAAACTAGAATAAAACTAGAATATTTTTAGTTAACTCTCGATTTTCCACCATTACATTTTATAGGGGAAACTAGAATAAAATTAAAATATTTTTGGTTAACTTTCGATTTTCCATTAATTTCCGTTAATTCTTTCAAATTATTTTGAATATTTATTAGGTTTATATTTTATAGGGGAAACTAGAATAAAACTAGAATATTTTTAGTTAATTCTTCTAAATATTTCTCTTCTAAATATTTTTTATAATTAATTCTCGATTTTCCACCATTAATTCGTTTAAATTATTTTGAATATTTATTAAGTTTATATTTTATAGGGGAAAGTAGAATAAAACTAGAATATTTTTAGTTAACTTTCGATTTTTCACCATTAATTCGTTTAAATTATTTTGAATATTCATTGAGTTACATTTTATAGGGGAAACTAGAATAAAACTAGAATTTTTGGTTCCATTATTAATTCGTTTAAATAATATATATTTGATATTAAATTGAAATTATATATATTGATTTTCCATTATTATACATATTCCATCCATTTTTCGTTTAAATAATTATTTTGAATATTTATTAGGTTTATATTTTATAGGGGAAAGTAGAATAAAATTAGAATATTTTTGGTTAACTGTCGATTTTCCACCATTGATTCGTTTAAATTATTTTGAATATTTATTAGGTTTATATTTTATAGGGGAAACTAGAATAAAAACTAAAATATTTTTTGGTTAATTCTCGATTTCTTACAATTAATTCCTTTAAATTATTTTGAATATTTATTCGGTTTATATTTTTCCATAATTTTTGTAACGGAACTATATAAGATGAAACCAAAAATTTTCGTTGGATCAGGGATAAAAATTTCCCTTTGTTAATTGTAAACTCTTTCCAATACTTCCTTACTTCCAACATACGTTTCGAATAATTAGAGCATTGCCTATAACGTTTATGCGACACGGTTTATCCCAACTATAGAAACTACAGGAACGTTGTATGCAAATTTGAGAAGCAAATAATGAGATAATAAAGGCAAACGCGGAGCAAACGTGCGCGCGCGCCTCTAAAATACGGGAAAACATTCAAATCATCCCGACAACTATAAACGCTACTAGGATTATTATGCCGCGTGGAAATTACTAAAACATTACTACTGGAAATTTGAATAATGTTACGCCTAATATAACTTAAGCACAACGCATAATTTCGAGATTATTTTGTGAAAGAGAAGCGTTAGAAATTCCTGTGGACGAAGAAAACAAGGAATTGGGATTGGAAAAACGAAGAAAAAAAAGAATCACTTTTGCACATCATCATCTAAAAAGATGAAGACCAAATTTATTTAATCGAGTCGTATAAAACAGAGGGATGAAATAAAAAATGAACAATCTCCTTCGAGAGGAGACACAAGAAAACGACTTCCGAGCAACTTTTTGAAAAAATATAAAAAAGCGATCCAGAGCAACATTCGTTAAAAATTCCTCCTCCATTTTCCTTTCTCCCCCTTTTTTTTTTTATAAATTTATGCGAGCACGTGAAAAAGTCGCGGCATTAAAAGTTATATAACACTTGTTCAAGAATGTTTCAAGCACTTTGGGCAGTTCTAAAGATATCATCGGTCCAGGAAAATCTTCTGGCATAACTTAAACTTTCGTTTTGCCCGCGAAATAAGTTACGATTCCGTGAATTTATGCTTTCTTCTACCGAGCCAATGCCAAATTTCACAAGAAAAAAAAAAAAATCCTCGAAAGAATCGTGATATTACAAATTATAATCGTCTCTCTCTCGATTAAATAAGAAAATGTACAAAAATTATTACTTTTTTAAAATTAAAATTATTTTTTTCTTTTTTTTACACACTCTTTAATTATCCAAACTAACTAAAAAAGAACAAAACAAACATCTATCTTCATCTCTTAATTTAAGAAGAAACACAAATTTATTTTTTTCTTTT
Organism: Apis mellifera; assembly: GCF_003254395.2. NCBI lineage: Eukaryota > Metazoa > Arthropoda > Insecta > Hymenoptera > Apidae > Apis > Apis mellifera. The sequence continues at coordinate 1,212,331 of NC_037648.1, forward strand.
TTTTACACACTCTTTAATTATCCAGACTAACTAAAAAAAAAAACAAAACAAACTTCTATCTTCATCCCTTAATCTCTTAAATTAAGAAGAAACACAAGTTTAATTCAAAAATTATATCAATGAATCTCTAATATTTCCAATCGAACAAATCGCCTTTTCCTATTCTTCAGACACCCGGTAGATAAATTTATCCATTGCGACACGTTTCCCCGCGCGCGAGATTGTTTTATTATCTCGTCCCATTTGGCGTTTTACATTTCCATAAATAAATCCGTATTTCTCCTTGAAAAGAAAGAAATAAAAAGAAAGAATCGTTCGTTTATATATCCAACTCGTCGACGAATCGTATCCAATTAAAAAAAAATATATATATATATATAATTCGTATTCGCTGACACACGGATGGATTCTCAACCCTTCCACTCGTGTTTTTCTGTTCCAGTTGTGTGCGGCGTCGGAGCGGATGTGGCGTACCATCAACACGTCATGGGGTTTTACGTTACGTGAGGATAATTCAACATGCGTATGCCGTAATTCAACTCAATTATCAGATACAGAGGAGCAAATATCAAAATATTGGGATAGAGTGTGATAGAGAGAGAGGGAGGGAGGGAGAGAAAGATTCGATTTCGTTTCTTTTTTCTTTTTCTTTTTCTTAACTTTTTGTAACTTTTTCAATTATGTATAAATTGAAAAGGGGATTGATGATTAGGTAGTTGTATTTTATTTATTTGCAAGTGGTATAATTTTTTTTTTTCTGAAGAAGAATTTGGAAATTTTGAATTTAATTATTAGGCATTCAATGGAAGGATATTGTAATAAAATTTAAAATTTAGTTAGTTTTAGGTCAATTATTTGTATAGGAGATGTTGATTAAATAATGAATTATTCAGATGAAGGGAGGAGAGAAATATTTCTTATTTGATTAGTTTGATCAAAAGTTTTTGCTGATGGAATATTTATGGATAAGTTGATAAGTTTGTAATTAAAAGTTGATTAAAAAAAAAAGGATAAACATCAGGTTATCAGAAATGAAACGAAAATTAAAAATTTTATAGCAAATTACATTTGCATAATGTTTTATTTTAAAAAAATATTAGAAATATACTTGTATTCATTTTCAACAAAAATTTCGTCTATTGGTTTCCATTGATTCGAATAATAAAAATCTTAATTTTGATTAAAAAAATCTCGCAAGCGAGAAAAACCATTACGAAATCACGTTCGTTTAAAAAAGAATCTAAATTTGAATTTGAAATTAAAAAAGGAGACAATGATATATATTAATCATCTAAAAAAAATGACTCTCAAAAAAAATTACACCTTCTACCTTCTCCTCCTCATTTTCATCTATTTTTAAAAGAGATATCATAATTATATACTATTTTATAATACACGCTTGTGACTTTTAAAATGAAGTTAAAAAAATTATCAGCAACATCGTATGAGAAACGCGCGAATATCTAAAAAATATTATACTAAAAATACTAAAAATACTTTCTTTAATATAATATAACGTTATATATGTTATATCAAAACACATATATTATCGTATTACATTGAGAATATCCAATAAAATTCAATACCGATAAACAAACTAGAAATTTTTCGCAACTTTGCTTAATTAAATTTTAATCAGCAAGAAAAATCATGACCATGAGAATCGAATTAATTCTAGAAAGAGCATCTTTTTCTCCTATCCCTCCCCTCCCCCCCTCCCTCCTTTTTAACACAGCCGTCAGTCGCGAATCGAATCTATCCACGAAGAATCTAATTTCAAGGCTCGATTCGATTACCGACAAACGGAAGCTTTCGCGAGCGGAAACCGCCTGGAACGAGGTTACCGGCGACGATTACCGAAATTTCTCGATATTCCCGTAAAGACCTGCGTTTTTTCCGCCCTTGTACACGTGGCATCGATCCCTACCACCAGACGATTATTTTAATTCGCGTTTAACGCGAAAAAGAAACGAAGGAATAGAAATTAAAATTTTTCGTAGATTGGAAAGATATCACGTTACGCGCGACAAGAGAAGTGAATTTTATTCGAAACGAGAATTGAGAACGTTGGTGAAAAAATATATCGAAAATATTGGAATTTCGTTCAAATTTATTTACTTCGTCTAGATTTGAAAATATAAATAATTTTCATCTCGTTTGTAAAGTATCTATATTTGAAAATATAGGTAATATTAATTTTTATTTGGGATAAAATTAACCATATGATATATCATATAACCTATAAATTGAATTTTTACTTCTATCGAAAATACGATGTTATTTATACTGTTACGTAGAATGTAATAATAACTCGAGAACAATAGATGGAACGAAATTACTTATGCATACCAACATTCCAGCTCAATTTATTTACCCGTGATTCATCGACGATTCGAGCTCATTTACGAAAATTTACGTATTTACGACGCTTTGTTTCTGGCACGCGGCATCGATCGTAAAGAGCCGCGTCTTGCCACGCAGTTCGTTCGAGCGTGGACTTTGTTTTCGAGAGAGAAAAATAGCCTTGGCCTCTGGTAGTTTTTTGCGCCTATCTCTGCAACGGTCGCGTCGTTCTTACAACGGTTTCTCGGTTCTCAAACGAAGGATATCGGTGTGAGGTAATAGAGAAAAGAAGGATGAGAATTGAGAAAAATTGTTTTAGATTTTCAACGTTATTGCATTACTTTGTAACATCGGAGTAGTAACATGACGCATCCTTTGTAACGATGGAACAGATTTGTATCCTTTAGCCCTTTAGTGATAGGGAATTAAAACGAGGATATTAAATGAAGGATAATAAACGTGAAAAGAATTCTCTCGAAAAGTGAATTGATGAATCAAATCGAATTAATATTTTTAAATTTCTAATTCGTGTTCATGTGTGTGTGTGTGTGTGTGTGTGTGTGTGTGTGTGTGTGTGTGTGTGTGTGTGTGTGTGTGTGTGTGTGTGTGTGTGTGTGGTGTGTGTGTGTGTGTGTGTGTGTGTGTGTGTGTGTGTGTGTGTGTGTGTGTGTGTGTGGTGTGTGTGTGTGTGTGTGTGTGGTGTGTGTGTGTGTGTGTGTGTGTGTGTGTGTGTGTGTGTGTGTGTGTGTGTGTGTGTGTGTGTGTGTGTGTGTGTGTGTGTGTGTGTGTGTGTGTGGTGTGTGTGTGTGTGTGGTGTGTGTGTGTGTGTGTGTGTGTGTGTGTGTGTGTGTGTGAGAGAGAGAGAGAGAGAGAGAGAGAGAGAGAGAGAGAGAGAGAGAGAGAGAGAGAGAGAGAGAGAGAGAGAGAGTTATCACTGAAGAGATGTTAACAGTATAAATTTAATGATTAAATCGAACGAGTCCAAGAGTTACGGAATATTAAATTTAAAAATATTATTTTTAATTTTAAATATTAGATTTTTCACGTTAAAAATTTTTATCGTATAAAAATCATTGTCGAATTACTAGATGCAAATTGTAGATGTAATATTTGAAGAATTTTCACGTGATTTTAATAGCGACAGTATTTTGAAGGAATATAAATTAGACATTTATGAAATATGTCAAAATATGCAAACCGGATAGATGTAATGTGATGAATATGATATACGATCGCGTACGAGGTAACAAATATAGATTAAAATATATAAAGAATGTGTCATGTGCGCGACAAATATACACGTGGGCGCACATATATATATATATATATATATATATATCGAGAATCAAGGATAAAATAATGAAATTTGAAATTCAAATATTAAGATTATAATTTAAAATGTAACAAATTATATTTATCTCCTCCTGTTATTAACCGTAGTTAATTAAAAAGCTTTATCGGCTTAAATTTATTTATTACCTCCTCTCTCTCTCTCTCTCTCTCTCTCTCTCTCTCTCTCTCTCTGCTATAACGGACGCAAATTTAAATTTATTTTAGTATAGCGCTGTTTAACTTCTCGATTGCTTCTCGATAACTTTATCTCCCGAAATTTCGCCAATCTGATCTATCCGGCGGATAATTAAGTAATATTAAAATTAGAATTTCTGTTTAAAATCGAAAATGACATTCAATAAATTTTTTTTCTCCGAATTAATTAACAAAAATTATTACGACGAATATGTTTTTACTTTTTTCTTTTTTTTTTAATGATTGATAAAATTCGAACGTGCAGGATATGAAATGCAGGATACGAGAAATAATTTTATAAAATATGCAAATGCCGTACCATTGCGTACCATTTTCGGGGGAAAAAATATGCAAAATGTAAGGTTAAAACTTTCCAAAGATAAAACAAGTTTTTTTAACTAGTGGCCAAATTCTATCAAATTTTCTATCAAAATTTCGTGTATAAATATAAGAATATCTATCTCCACGACGCTTATTTGAATCGAACACGAGCTCCAACTCGAGAATAATAATTAATTTCTCGAACTTATTAATTAATCCATTCACTATCGAGGAACGAACGATATAACCCAGCCAATAATCTATAGCACGCACACCCCTGTTATTAAAATAACATTATCGATTCTAAATATAACACGATTAAAAACCGCAATTTATTTCCGGACAATCTAATATAGCACGTATCGATTCACATGGTACATCGAAAATACGCGCCGGCTCATGCACACGGCCCTCTAAAACGCTACATCCACGAATCCCCATATTTAACGCGACAATTTGGTACGATATCACGATGAATAAACCAATCTGCGAATCGATGGATTCTGCCTTTAACCGAATGTATGCGCGGTATAAATAATCAATTTGGGAAGATGCATCGACATAATCGAGTCTCCCCGTGCGAGCAAACCTCGTTACGCCTTTATTAAACGAGTCAAGTATATTAATATGGCCGCGCGCCGCGTGTGGGAAGAAAGGAAGGAGGGGGAGATAGAGAGAGAGAGAGAGAAAGGTCAATACCGAATTGCGATTCCAAGTGTACTTAACCCGGGGGATGCGTACGACAAATTGCAAATTCGCAGATCACAGCCCCCGTCGTTCCAGATTACGTTCCGCTAGCCTCTATGGAAATGCGTGTTTTGCATGCATACCGAAACGAACGCATACCGATGAAACATAATCGAGTGTACGAGTTAAAACCGGCACGCACTTTGATCAAGAATCGAAAGGAATATTTGATTTCGCGCCATTTCCTCTCTTCTTCCGCTTTCTTCTTCCTTCTTCCTCCCCCCCCCCTCTCCTTCCGCGCACACACTCTTCTCCATTCATTTCTTTCTTCTCAATTTCAGGCGAGAACGGTTTTTTGAGAATTGAAATGGATATTCGTTTGAATTTATGTTACACGATAGGTTTTAATTAAATTTCCGGTGGAAAATTATTTTTGAAAAGATATGGGAGATTCAAGGGATAATGTTATTGGTTAAAATCGTTAATGAGGAAAAAATTTTTCACAAGAATAAAATAATAAAAGTATTTATTGTAAATATAATTTATCTTGAAATAACTCGATTAAATTCTATTGAAATTAGGAAAAATTTGAATCGCTGTAACTTCGAAGGTAATGACTTCCGGTCAATGAACGAAAGACCGTTAGAAACGCGAAACTTTGCCCTTTAAAATGAATTTTCACTCGTTTCAATACGACTTCCGATTCCCGAAATATCATCGTTTAAAAAAAAGATAGTTTTCAATCGTTCATCTAAATCCGATTAAACTCTATTAAAATTAGAAAAACTTTGTGCCGTTACAATTCGGAAAATAGTGGTTTCCGGTGGATGAACAAAATATCATTAAAAACGCGCAACCTTGCTCTTTGAAACGGTTCCTCGTTCCTCGTTATACGACTTCCGGTTTCCGAGATATCATCGTGTAAAGAGAAGGGTAATTTTTATTCATTTATTTTCCCCCTTGTCGTTTGCTCGACACTTACTTATCTTCTCGCTTGCACTTATTCTCACCAACCTATCTCAAATTCCAGACAAATAGATAGACACGATTCCTGAAAAATGTAATACGCAAGAAAAAGAATAGTAACTATACATTACTGGGCTGTCGTCCCATTCACAATCTCTATTATTGTCCTAAGCACTGTGAACACTTTGAGTGCTTATATCTTAGCAACCGCTTGAGATACCGCCATCAATCAAAAAAATGATTTAAACAGTATGGTTTTCTCTATTTTTTAGATATGAATTTTGGTAAGATAATTTTAAGTTTTTTTTCTTCTCCCTTTTACTTGAAAATTTTTAATTTTTATTCATGCCTAATATAATTCTTTATCTAGTTGTTCCATTTTTCATAATTTAATGGATAATGGATTATAAAATATATATATTGAATTTGTTATTAATTCAACGTAGGAAATCTTTGATCAGAAAAAGTTTTAAAATAATTTTTATATTTTTGGAACAATTAATCACTGATGATTTTACACTTCACTGGTTCTTCACTGACGAGTTTTTTTTAGCCATGTAATGTTAAAGGTGACAAGTATACTTAACATTGCATTCTCGAAAGCAGATTATTCAGATCGAGAAAGTTTTAGTAAACATAAAAAAAAACGTATATAATAATTTTTAATATTATAATTTTAAAATCAAGATATTATAAAATAAAAATGATTTTTTTGAAATAAAACTTTTCCAATGACGAATAATTTTTTTTATAATACCAATACTGAATACTCTTTTCAAAAGTACATTTCAATGCAAAATATTTACTTCTTCTTCTTCTTCTTTGATCCATTCTTCTCTTAACATTCTTTATGTACGACTTCTATTTTCATCTGTAGACACACGATATCTCTTCTTTTCCTCGTGCGCTCGTATCTCGTAAAACCTTCGATCGATCATCATTTTTTTAAATCTTACCTACATCTTTACTCAGATATCTCTCACATTTCACTTTTCAGACAGCATTCTGAGCTCGCAACTTAATATATACGTATGATCGATGAGATTCGTATTCGTATAAGTGTAAAATATTTTTACAAGAATGTTATTTCAATTTCTATTTAATTAATCGATTTTATGTATTTATGTGCCTAATTTCAACAATTGTCAATAAATTATATTATAATATAAGGATTCATTGTAATAACAATATATATATATCTATGATGAATAATTATTCGTCAAATTATTAATAATTAGCGATATCATAAACCACATTAAACTACAAACGATTAAACATTCTGAATATTCTCGTAGCTTTAACCTCCTACATCATATGTACACCTATTACTTTAAAGTTACGTATATTCATCCTTTTACGTTTAATTTCTTTCTGCTATATAATTTCATTGCATCACTTTGCTATTATACACTCTAATAAAACCATAAAATTACTACGATAAAAATAAAAATTAAAATTAATTAAAAATAAAATTAAAATTATCAATTATTTTTTCTTTCATTATTGAAATATTACAATTATTAGAATAAGAATCATCATCTATTATACCATTGTAAAATATTTGGAAAACTAGGATATTTTATCTCATTATTGAATCGCGATATAAATATATTTACAAATTTTCACAATCTTTCGTCACAAACTTCTTTCAATTTTGGAACAACAATTACGGTATCAAGCAAGAATTCAAAAATTCCAGGTTTTTATATATATTTCACACTTGTGTACACTTTTTCAGACTCGATTCTGATGGTAACACCGTTACGAGACGAGACGAGTCGAATCGCGACGTATAAACTTTTAACGACATCTTTACAAGAAAGCTCAAAACTCGAACGATACAAGAAACCCCCCCCTCCCTTCCTCTCTGTACACATCTCGAACGACAATATTTTTCTCGAAGGAGTAGTGCAAATAAATACACAATAGAAGGCACAACAATAATGAAATGAATAAGCAACGATTAATTTAGAAATTTGGATCGTAAAATAGATTTTAGGATGGACAATGAAAAACTTGTTTAACTAATTGTTCAGTTCACTCTGTGTTACCAACCTTGTAACTGCTTTTGTTTAAATGTGATTGCCCTCCGTTTTGCGACCAATCATTCTTCTTGCCTCCCCACTCTTCCTCCTTCTCGTGTATATGTAACGAACATAGTAAGAAAACCGTATAGGACAAACATTGGATGAAATAATACAAACGAAATAGGCGTGGTGTGCAACTACAGTAGAAAGTTATGCGAGTAGTTCAAATTTGCTTGAATGGTAAATATAGCGTGTATATACATATGCATATATGCCATATATATCCTTGTACACGACTTTCCATCGTGTTTACGATTTTACTAGCTAATGTAATGCTTGTAAACAGTTGTAGGAGGAAAAGGCATGTTTGGAATATACAAAACTTCAAATAATATACGATGTACGATAAATTCTATTTTTGTTATTTGAAAAGGAGATAGTTGTGTATCATTTATGTTTTGTTCATTTATGAAATATTGATAAATAAATTAATATAGAATTTGAAAATATATGTATATATATTTGATCATTTAGAAGAAATAAATTATTTCTCTCGAAACTACAAGCGCGTAAAAATAAGAGGAGGTATAAATAAATCAAAAATTTCGAGGATGCCTGCAGAATTTTATGATATGTTTATGCATGCAGTTGCATCGGTGGAGCCTCGTTTACATTAGAGGCAACTTTTAGGTTAGGTCAAACAGGCGAATTGACCTCGTTCGAAATCGTTTGTGTAAACTTAAATTTCAATCGGTTTATTTTATCAAAAATAAACTTTTGTTAGTTCCACACACCAAGTTGCACGATACTTGTGTGTATTTTTGGTCGGACAGTATAACGATGTTACAATATAAACGTGATCGGCCAATCTGCATCTAATTTCGATAATGCTCAATATTTTTTTTTTTATTATCTATTTATTGTATTATAACAAATGAATTATTTTATAAAAATATATTAATATCTTTTTTATCATATTTCCAAATTTAACATTTTTTAAATTAATTATTTTCATGCTGTGTATTTATTTATTTAATATTGAATTTGAATATTATTCTTACATATTATTTCATCAAAATTACTAATTTCAATTAACATATATGATATGATATCATTTGTTTCATATATTTATTGCGTTCATAAATATAGCAAGTAAAAAAACGAATGAATATTTTATATATCTGGCAATATGGAATGTTAATAGACTCGATGATATATTCTCGATCACTCGATATCGTTAAAAATGTTATCCTTTCGTTATCTTTTATTGTGAGTGAATTTAGATTGAAATTTACGGGGGGAGGGGAGGGGAAGAGAGATCCACCACTCTGATTAATGCAGTTGCAGGCCATAAATCGAGTTTGGGGACATTGCATTTAACGTACGACACTGGTGCGATTGTTCGAACAATGATGGAACTTTAACTTTATTGCTGCGCGATACCGGCCAATTTAAAAGGAACACGAGCTATATTATAATTTATCTATTCCTCTCTCTTTTTTTTTTCGTTTTTACTTTTGTTCCCAATTTTTTTTTTTTTTTTCAAAAATACTTCACCGTTTTAAAAATCGAATAAATTCGTTGATTATTCGTCTCACGTTGATCATATATTAATCATACGTGTGAGTTTTTAAAAAAAAGACTTTGTGATGAAACTTTTAGAAATTTTAAAATTTAAAAAAAAATTTGTAACTAATTTTTGTATAAAATTTTAACGGAAATGTGTATTCACTTTTTTTTTGTATCATAATAATTATTCGTAGAAAAGGAAATACGTAATTCGTGCTCTTATTTTTCTACATTTCTCCCTAGTGATAAATTAATATCAGGAACGAAATTCGAGCATAATGGGATTAAAAGACTACACTATTTTCCATTTTATTCTTCTTCGCGTTAATTACCATAGCAAGTAAAAATTACTCTTAATAAATCATTTGTACATGCACATTTTCCAACGTCAGTCAGTGCGGCGACAAAGAAGAAACAAAAAAATAAAAAAATAATACAATAACAATGATGTAAAAAAATTGAGTAATACGATTCAATAAAAGAAACAAACGTGAATTGTTATTACGCCTGATATAAATGTATCCGTACAAATAATATAAAATATATTTTCAAAAAAAGTGTATAAATTGTGTATTGATTTAGGAATTAAAAAAAAAAAGAAAAATTATCGCCGATTGAACATAAATAAAAAGTTTGTAAAACAAATAAATATCGAAATATTTTTAAAATATAATATCAATATGAAAACGAGAACGAAGAATAATCCACATTATATTCCGTCAGATACGGAAATCCAATGTGGAACAAATGGTAAACGAGTCGCGCGTATCGATTCGTTTGCCCGTGGATTCTCATTTGGATAACAGTGGCGCGTTCAATGATAGAAGCGGCAGTAGATTCGACCGCGGTATGATCAGCCACTCGGTAATACGCGTGTCTATCCCAACGGTCGACTGCATATTTCTCGCGTGTTGGCTTTATCCACGCGTGGTGGCGACATTAGCGCGTCTTGCCTTCCACAAAATTACTATAACACGAAATATCCCGAGCTCGAAATATCGTGAATTCCAACCGTGTCGAGTGAAATTAAGCGTAGCCAACATACGCTGATGAAATCGATGGAAAACGAGACGAATGGAGAATAATTTTTTTCGATAACTCGATTTTATTAAAGAAAAAGAGTTTTGTAATTCGTTTTCGTATGAAATGTATATTAATCGGAAAAATGGATTTCGAATTGTTTTATTGGATTGAATTTAAAAAATCGATTTTTCAGATTGAATTATTCTTGGAATATGACTTGAAGTTATCGTTATGATGAAATTATGGTAAAAATTTAGTAAAAAAAGGAATTATTGACGATAAATGTTATTGAAATACAATTTTGTACAATTTTTATAATCTCTGTTGAAACATGATAATTGTGATATGATAATCGAATTGTTTTATTGGATTGAATTTAAAAATCGATTTTTCAGATTGAATTATTCTTGGAATATGACTTGAAGTTATCGTTATGATGAAATTATGGTAAAAATTTAGTAAAAAAAGAAATTATTGACGATAAATGTTATTGGAATACAATTTTGTACAGTTTTTATAATCTTTGTTAAAATATGATAATAAAATATAATATTAATATTTGGTTGAAGAAATTCTGACAGATTGGTATTTAAATCTATGTAGATTTCAAGAGAACGTTACACAGAGAGAATTCTCCATGTTTCTGTACTCTTGAGACCTACGAGACCTAATATGCAACGAACTGGAGCACTAGCTGCGAGCATTTGACACGTTCATGTATAATTCAAGATAGATTATTATATGTTGACCTAAAAATATAAATTATCTTCGAAAAAATACATATATATATATTATAATATAAACATAAGAAAAATTAATTAATTCAATTAAAATACTCGAAAAAAGAAAATAATACAAAAATTATAAAACGATTCATTGATCTGTATATTTTTATACAATTTCAATATAAATTACAGATATTTTTATTTCTGTCAAACTGTCCATAAATATCCCCCAATTTCTTATTTCGAATGTTTAAAAATTCACGAATCCTAAATTTTCTTATTCTCGCTTCATGGAAGAGCCATTCTTAAAATTCCTCCGAAATTCATACGAATTCTTCGACGAAACAATACCCGGGGGGACAGAATTTCCCACGAACGAAATAATTCTCCTCCCCCCCCCTCCCCCCTCCTTTTTCAATTCGATTTCACCTTGCGCGGCTCGAGAAATCGCGAATTCGCTCGAATTTCGCGAAATTCCTCGCGTGGAACACAAAAAAAGAAAAAAACGGGGGATGAAACGGGGCGACGTTTTATAGCGGGTGGACACGACGGCAGCAGAGAATCACGGGGCCGCGAGTAATTCGCAGACTTATTTCCGCGATAAAATAAGAGTCGTGGCGCTGTAGGCGGGATACAAAGCGGAATCGCGAAAGAGAAATTGTACTTCGTTTTTTTTTTCACCGAAGATCGAATCGAGAGAGAAGGGAATATGAATTTGAAGGGAGTAGGAGATTTTTAAAAAGTTCGGTGTTTGGAGATTTTTTTTTGCGCTTGTTGCGATCAAAGAAGGAGCGTTTAAACGAGTTTGGAATAAATTTGTGCAGCTTGTTAATTAAAGGAAGTCGAACTGTTGGGAAAAAGTGTGGAAATTATGTATAACGGGGAAGAAGTTGTGGAAGATTAATAGCCTGGGATGGAGATAAGATGAGGGTGGTAAATGTAAAACGTTTATTTTAAGATTATCGTGTTAATATTGGAAGATAATGAAACTGTTTAAGAATATTTGTTGTGAAAGAAAAGGATTAATTTTCATGCAAATGTTAAATGAAGAGGGTAAAGGAATATTAATTTTTGAATATCCTGGATTGTTATATGGTGAAATATAAGTTGAATTTTGATAATTTTAAGAAGGAGAAATTTTCATTTGAATATTGTTTTTAATATAAATTTTGATCCTAAAAGGAGCAGTGAAAAAGAAACCAATAGATGGATTTTATATTACTATTTGAAACATAAATATAAATTGCAACAATATTCTTTCTTCCACTCGTTAAATAAAAATTTATATGATTCTATTTCAGAGCAGCATCTGGTTTGATATTCTTTCTTGAGATTACATGGGCCATCACCTTGTTTGTACAAATCTGTGTCAGGTAAATATACTTTCTATATATATTATTCTTATTCCTAAATTATTATAAATATTTTGTTCATGACTATAATTTTTACAGAATCATATCATAAATGTTTAAATTACTATCCATCATCACTAAATCTTAATATTATATTATATTAAATATAAAAAAATGTGTAGAATGATCAGGCGAATAGAACAAAATAATCACTATCAAGTTAATAGAACAGAGCAGACAAACAGAATGGGCCAGTTGCTTCCAACCAGATAGAATAAGCTAGTCACGTTCAGACAAGTAGAATGGACCAATCATGGCCAAGCACGTAGAATAAAACAATCATAAAAGAATAAAATAAAATAAGAAAGTTACATTCAGAAAAATAGTTTACGTCAGTCGCAGTCGGACAAACGCAATAACGTGACCAAAATAAAAAATGAAACATCTATAAATATCTTTGACAAATCAATTTCTTCTCTTTAATTTCTAAAAATATTTTATTCCAAAAAGAAAAAAGAAGAAGAAGAAAAAAATCAGTTCATTGAAAACAGATATTTCTGACAAAATCCCTAAATAATCACACGCTATTATTCCAAACTAGCAAAGCGAGCTCCCTTTTCATTCTAGCTCCCTTCATCTCTTCAAGCATTTTCATCGAAGTGCAAACAAGGCAAGAGGAAAAAGAAGATCCTCCACGGTATAAAACATCTGATTTTCATCGGTCGTAATAAGAAAGGTACGAAAAAAAAGGGGGAGGGAGGAGAAGGGAGGACGTTTATTCGTCGACTTTATCCCTTTTGATAACGTCGACAAGAATATAAACTCCCGAAACGAGTGGTGTCGAACCGAGATAGATCGTCGGAAGTTCGTCCGCCAATAAAATCGTCTTTTCCCTTCGGAAACTCCTTTCTCCCTTTTTATTCCACCTCGATCTTTCGCCGTATTCACTTCGAGCACGACTCTCCTTCCTCCTCGGTGGCTTCACAATCGTCGTCGACCCCTTCCATTATACATCTATATCAGGTTCTTGCATATTTTCTTCGTCCATCCTCTTCTGCTCCCACTTTAACACGCGGAGGTGACTCTCTCCGCGATCGAGGAAATTGGGACAAAGTTCGAACGTGGTAATTACCAGTCTAGTTTTCCATCCTTGCCACCGCTTACTTTTTCCTCGTTCGAGAATGGTTTGCACGATTTCGTCGACGTTTTTGCATTTATTGGAATCTGGAATGGCATTAGGAAATCAATGAGATTCGGCTCGAGAATTCTCGACTGACAATGAAGGGAAAATGGAAAAAGGTTGGTAGGTTGGTTAAATAACGTGAGACTTGAGCTCTGAATGAAACTATAGGATTTTTATAAAGAGATGTTGTAAGGGATATTGGCTTTGTTTGAAATTGATTCAGGTATGTGGATGATTGGAAAGTGAGAAAAATAATGTAGGAAATTACTGACTGTTTGATTTATGACTGGCCTGTTCTATTTGTCTGTCTGTGAAAAGTATTGTATGATATAATATAGTAGAGTTTTTTGATTAGATTGAAAAATGAGTTATAGAATATATTATAAAGAATAATATGTGTGAATGTATTTAGTAAAATTTGCATTTCACAAGGATAAATTGTTTTGAACTATTTTTTTAAATAGTTATTAATTTAAGATGAAATAGGTAGAATTTAATAATCTTTAAATCCAAAGGATATATTAGAGAAGTTAATACGGATAATATCAAATATCTATAACAATAATTAATTATTGTTATATTATTGAATTTCATCAATTTCAACAATGAATGGAATTGTATAGATATTATAGATTTCAATTCAATTTGTAATTCTGATTACAATCTATTATATCAAATCATTCATAGATTATTGTAATTATATTTTCAATTCTAAACTTAAATAAATCATTAATATTACTAATTTTTAGTATATTTTTTAATTATTTATGATTTATTCAATTATTTACTATTTTTAAATATTATTTTCTGATTATTTTTATTTGTTTCAGAATTCAAGTAAAATATAAACTCAAATTGAAATATAATATAAATTTAATATTATTTGCAAAAATAGTAAATGAGTTTATATATGTGATGAGACTCTACATTAAATTTAATAATATTTTATAAATAATTTGGATTTATTTCATATAATCTTTTCTTTTTTATTTTAAACTCACCAAAATAGGTTCACCAATCTATTATCTAAATTACAATGATATCACAAAATTATATCAAAAATTATATATTATTATATAATATAAAGTTATAAAGAAAATACGTATATGAATTATAATAAATTCCTCCTCCTAATAAAATCTCCAACGCTTTATTGCATCTATAAATCCAATTTGAAAAGACTTAGTTCTTGCAGAGAACGACACGGACCTCGATAAAACGTTGTATATATTTTGTTTCAGGAACGACGAGTCTCTTTGTTCATGCTGTTGGTCGGCAGTGTTGGCGATAACAAGAGGTTGGCGGAGGGCATTGTTTTATCTACCATTATCCTGTATTTTGGCATGGAAACCGTATAGTCTATGGTTGTCCTATGTTGCGGGTAACTTGGCAAACTAGTTGTTTAAATATTTATAAGTTGAAAATTATTAATTAAAACAACAGGGGCCCTTTTGTGAGTCGATTCATAGCTTAATAATGCATTGATAGAATTATTATTATTTCTTTTATTTATTTATTTTTTTCATTCTATCATTAAAATTATTTAACATATTATTTTTTGATATAATTTAACATGATTATTTTGAAAATATTTGAATATTATTTCATTTAATTAAATTAGAAGAAATTTTATATTTTTTCATGTGGAAACATTCACTTCGGTTTTGAAATAAATTTTAAATCTTTAAATATATGAAATGATAAAATTTAGTAATGGAGAATCTCAAAGAAAAATGATAAAATTTGTAATTTAAAAAACTACAAATTACATAGTATATTTTTAAATTATTTGTAAATTAATTATGATGAATGAAAAAAATTAAATTGTTCAGAGATACGTATAATTTGATATAATTAATTATATTAAACTAAGATATACAATTGTTGCATTTTAAAGACTAATTAACAAGTCAAAATATATAAATATAATGTTATTTTTATCATTGATAAGATAGATTTTAACTTGTTCGTGAATACGTTACCACCCAAAGGACTCACGAAAGCAAGTTCGGGTCTGCATAAATCTAATGCAGCACCTGAAAGCTGTCGCTCCTCCCTACGGATACTCATCGACTCATAGACAGTAACTTACCTAAGTTGTAGAAGAGAATTATATGTTATTGAAGACGAAATTTAAAAATCCCTATTTTTTGTTTAAAATAGTTTATTTTTATTCATATAGGAATCCAAATCCAGAAATTGCATCTAGATTTATTTTCATTGATTTTTAATTTTCAATATCTAAAAATCAAAGGAAAAAAAACAATTATTATTTCTGATTTTCAAATTTTGTTTTGATGCTGATCATCATGAATTAGGAAAAATTGCCAAATATCAAAATTCTATGATTAACAATCAAGAAAATTGATCTAAAGAATCAAAATATAAAAGTTTTCATTTTCATATAATTTTAAGAAAATTATGGAACTTTAAAATTTGACAATTTTTCCTTAAAATAATCCTAATTTAATGATCAGGAACTGTACAATAATTTGTAATATTTTTAGTATATATTACAATCAAAAAATGATTTAATTTGGCAAAATATATTATATGATTTCAAAAATATAACTGTAACAAATTTTCATTATTCTGAAATCTTGTATTCTGAAAAAATATTTGAATGAGAGGAACGCGAAAGAAACAAGGATTTGACGTTAAGTAATAACATCGAAAGCAAACTGAAATGAAAGAAATATATACCCCGTTATACATTTCCCTTTTGTTTTTATATCCCCAGCCGGACTTTTGGCAGTGCTATCCTTGCTGCATATTACGTCCAGTGCTTTGGGCATACGTGGTTCCTGCCAGATGAGCAATGCCACGGATTCGGTTGGCGAGAGCCTTCTAAATACTAGGCCTGAGAATTACGATCGTTTTGAAGAAGTTCTGGTAAGTATGCAAGCTAAAAAAAAAAAAAAAGAAAGAAAAGAAAGGAAAAAAAAATGTAATTTTCTATATTAAGAGATTAACGTTGAAAATTCTGCTACAAAGGAAATGTAATTTAATTATAGTTGTACAAGATAATCCTTTCATAATTCTATTAATTTTTTTCAATTTACTTTAAACTGAAAATTTTTTTTTAAGAAATTAGATATTTAAGAAATTGGAGATTTTTTTTAATAATTTAAGTGAAAATGATAGGTAAATATATTAAATAGTTGAAATGATTAAGATTATCATGGAAGAAAAAGAAGTAATTAAAATTGAATTTATTATAAAGAAATTTCAAAACTGAAATATATTTTAATTGTATATTTTATTAAGTAAAATGATTCTCAAATAAATCATTTGTTATTATGAAAATATTATTTTTGTACTGAAATGGAATTATATGCTAATTTAAAAGAAATTGTAATTTTAATTGCAATTATTATAATTTATTATTATTTCAAATTATTATTCAAGTTAAAAGAGAAAATGAAGAGAATCATAATATATAATTTTCTTATTACTTTTTTTTAATGTGCATTATTTGTATGAAAAACATTATATAGAACAATAGATAAGAGAATAATTTTAATTTCTTTTGAAAAAAATTTACAGTTTAATAATTTAAAAATCATTATTGGAAAATTAATTATTCCACAGATTTTTATGCACACATACATTTAACCTGTTTTTAACCTGTTTAGTGGATAATTTCACAATATCAAATATTATTTGAAAATATTTTTATAGAAGTTAATAGTAAACAGAAACGAATATCATAAAAACCATGGCAATGAGATGAAATCGAATAAAATTTTTATTTATGTAATGTATATTTAATATTTACTAAAGAATATCCTATTCATTACTCAAGCTCAAAAAAAAATTAATACAAAATAATTCATCATATTTAGAAAAATAATTTTTAAAAATTAAACTATTTTGAAAAAACTATATCTTTTGACGAAATCAGAACTTTTCATATTAAATTTAATGTAATTGTAAAAATAATATCAACATGGCGACTCAATTCTACTTAATAGGTTAAAATGCAGCAAAACAAAGCATTAAATATTCTCACACTTTAACCTGCCCTCTAAATCTTTATCAGAATTTTTATTCTCATTTTATATTTACTTATTCAATACATTTGGATATTTTAAAAAATTTTTTAAAACTTTTCACGAAATCATAAAATTTCTTTATCTATTTACATTTATATTTATTTCATATAATATAAAATTTTCATAAAAATTTAAAAAATTGAAATAAAATAAAATTTTTATTTAACGGAAACGTTATAATGATAAAATAATTATAAACTTTATATGTCAAAATTTGATATGTCAAAATAGTTAATAATTATAATTCTGAATATTTTTATTATATCATCGATTATAATTGAAATTGTATTTTTTTGCAAAAATTTTAAATGATAATATAATTTTAATATGATTATTATTAGTTTTATTACCTTGTAAATTATATAAATTCTTTTTATAATGAAAAGTTTTGAGATTTTGAAAAGAATTGCTGATCTACGACATTTTGAGAACTACTGATTTAGCAATTATCTCCACCATTTTTCGCGCCATAAACATTATATTTACTTCGATTTTCGATTCTCTTTTTCTTTTATTCATTAATCTTTTTTATATTCGACAATTATAATTAGTAATTTATATTATAATTAGTAATTCAATAAAAGTATCAAATAAAATATGTAAACATCTTTTAATTTATAAATTAAAATAAATTATTTTTCTTTTATTAATTTTTGCACTACTTTTTGATTTGCACTGATAAAACAGATAACTCATGTTCACTTTCACTTTTTTCTTCTTCTAAATACTTACAACTAGCTATAATTATCAATATTACACATTATTTTTATGTATACTTTTTATATAAAAAAAAATTTCAAACTCTGATCGAATCATATCGCCATATCTGAAAATTCATTTCGATTATTTTATAGATATGTGATTTTCTAACTCTTTATTTTATCTAATGTTTGCTATTAATGTATGTTATTTATTAATTCACTCATGTCGATGTATATCAATTCCTTCCGATATCATTCTCGTCTTCTTTTACGAAAATCCTCGATTCACAATCATTCACAACATAACATCTCCTTACTCGTGACATAACCTAATTCCTAATATATCATTCGTCAAAACAAGAATTGTCCGGTGGTTAACAATTCATTCTCCTAACCACAAAGAAAAGAACCTTTTTTCTAAGATCGAGTGCATCGCACAAGGTGACGGAAGTACTGGACGACGGTGTGTCTGGACCAACAGGACGAGTGGGAGACAGCGATGGGGAAATATGACACGAACGTCAGCCCTCGTGGGCAAGCGAATCAGACGAGGATAGTGAACCGGAACAAAGGACATGTCAAATAGCTACGCTATCTTAGTCGTTGATAGCAGATAGAAGAAACTCCGATCTCGACATTTTGCAAACGATGTCAAAATTCAAGCTTCTTCCGCGATATACAGAAGCCAATGGCATCTTTGTGAGAATGTAATATACAGAAAAGAAAGGAGAGAGAAAGCTTTGCGTGTTCGAAAAGTAACAGAAAAGTTGAACAGAGGAATGATGAAACTTTCCGAAGGAAGTTCAGCGGTCCAAAAATGAGCAGGTAAAATACGAGACTCGTTGAGAAATTTGATCAAAGATAAAGAGTGTCGGATCATTGAGATATGTAAAAATACTTGCAAGATTTCTCGTTTTCGTTTTGCATAGTTGAAATTTTTTACGAGTCAATATGGTATTGAAATATCGCATATGTTAGAACAGTGTTTCCTAATCAATGTCACGAAAATAATATTAAAATTTTATGAAACATAAAAATATGTAATATTTATTGATATTTATAAATAATATTTAAAAATAGAATTTATATAGATCAACGCATAAATAAAAATTCATTATTGGTTATGTTATAAAGTATTATTTTTATTGACATCAATTGAAATTATCAATATTAAATTTTATTCAATTTTTGATTAAATCTTATTCTAATTCTTGATATGAATATTTTAAAATATAACAAATATATTATCATATCAAATTATTCTTAAAAAGAATCAGGAAACACTGGATTAGATGATTTGCAATCGGCCTTAGATTATTAAGAGTTCCTTTCGATATATATATATGCGCGTGTTCAAATGTTATTTAAAAAAAAAGCTATTTAATAGTTTCTCATGCTCTGTACGTTTAATGATGATGTTTTATTTGTATTTGTGTAAGTAGTAAATGTTTTAAAATGATTAATCATAAACGATTGTATTTTAATGACTGTGAAGATAAATTTCAGAGTGATGTAAAAAATTTGCGTAGATGATTCGGAAAAAGAATTATGAATAATAAATTCAATCATAAATTTGAGAATATCGCAAAATTATAATATTATTCTTTTTTTAAAATAAGAATAATAATTAATTGTATTAAAATTATTAATATTATTATTAATATATTTATTAATTATAAAATTATTGATAAATATTAGAATAATTTGTATAAATAAGAATTTATTTAAATATATTATTTTATTTCTGAAATTTAAAAAATTTTTAATTTATTAAATTTCAAAATATAGTAATGAAAACAGAAAAAATCTCAAATTTATAATGAATAACATAGCATATATATAAATGAATAATAGAATGTGATAGTAAATAATATGTTTTACGCATGTATTAATTTATAAAAATATAATTCTGATAATAATAGCTTATAGAACTTAATATAGGCATTTATATTAAATAGCTTTGCAATTTTGAAAAAACATCATAACTGTTTCTAAAATCGTAAAATTAGTGCAAAGTTATTAATGATTGTTAATGATTGTATGAATGAATATTATTTATTTATATTTTTATCGAATGGGAAGAGAGAAATAAGAATGATATGTTTTTACAACTATGCTCGATTTTATGACTAATTAATAATAATACAATATATTATTCAATTAACTATTATATATCATGAAAAATAAAAATAAAAAAATTATAAAACATTTATAATTTTTAATACTTGGTTTTTAATATTATTATATAATATTTTCCACATGTATATGTCTAGATTTAAATAAAAAAAAAAATGATTAAAATAAATTACTTCTCATTCTCATTATTTCGTATATATAAATTTAAATTCATGAATTTTAACATGTTACATATTCAAAATTATAGTTTTTACTTGAAAGTATGACAAAACATGTGAAAGAATGTGATAAAACAAAAATATTATAAAATATTATAAATACATTGCTAAGATTTGAAGAAGATACATTTATTTGTTACAAATGGTTTTGTATGTAACAATATATATTATATCACATTATCAATTGTACAGCATATGATCGCATGATGTATAAATCAGTAGTAATACCTCCATAAGCGAAATTAATTGTAAGTTTAATATTAAATAATGTTAATTAAATTATTATACATGTATGGCAGCTTATAATAAAAATCAAAATATAATTAATAAATAGTCGTTTTACATGATTTGTTCAATATAATTTTTCATTTTTCAATTTTTGATTACAATTATAAATTTACTTTATTATTATTATGAATATTTCAAAAATATAATATACATCATACTGAAAATCATTTATTAATTTTTTTTTAATGACACTATTAAGAAAATATTTTCCATAAATATACATCTATATATATTTATAACTAATGCAAAAATAATCCATCTATATCATTATTTAATAAATATAAAATGAATATATTGAAATTATATTTAAAAATTATATGTAAAAATTCAATTATAATATTATTAGAAAAAATTTATCAGTTATTTTTTATTATTTTTTAATTAAGAGTCAGATTTATTTAAATTGCACTTTTAAAATTTTTTTAGTAAAATGGAAGACAAAGAAAAATAAAAAATAATTAAAAAAATAGAAATATAATTTATAATATGTTATCAAGAAAAATTAAAAAAAAATGAAAAACAATAAATAAAAATTAAACCAATATACTATTAATATTAAAAAATAATAAAAATAATATAATATAGTTTCATGTGCGGAATTCCATATTCATTACAATTTATTCATTTGTATTATGTACAAATATACTATATACTTTCAAAAAGCATAGAAAACTAAAAATAACAAAATTAAAAAATTAAAAAATTTGAATACTCATTTATATAGTTACAGATATTTTCACATTGAAAAAAATGTTAATATTAATACTAAATTAATATTAATATTAAAGATTATTTATTCTATTAGAGATCTTTCTATTTTTAATAAAGATTGAAATTTTTATTAAAAATGTCATATGTATGTATATGTATATACATATAACATTTAAGTATATATATATTTTATATATATATTATATATATATATATATGATTAAATTGGTATGTTTTGTATTATTTTTATTTAATAAGTAATATTTGAACTTCAATTATAATCAGTTGAAAATATGCATACAGCAAATAATATTAACATTTTTATATAAATTTTGAAGTAATTCTTATTGTTTATTATTTTACTTGTTAAATAAAGAAAAATTTTATATTTTTCTTCCTTTAAATATAGTAGATAAAAAAATGTTTAATTTCGAAATATATATATTAAAAAAATGTATATAAATGAAATATATATAAACATAAATTTTAAAAAACATAATATAATTAATTTTTTATTTTTATTCATTTCCTGAATATTTTGTATGTTTCCAAGATTTTAAATTATCTAAAACTTGAATTAATAAAGGATTTCCACCTAAACGTGCAATTTCATCTCTTGCTTTCTTGTCCAATTCTTCCAATAAAGTCCTTGTATAAGTAAAAGATCCAAACTTTTCTAGCAATTTAACACAATACCGTTTTACTTCAATATCCTTTGTTCGTTGCCTAAGAATATCTTTATCAATAGTAGCTAAGAATAATTATTTAAGAATATTTAAAAAATTAGATTATTTTGAATTAAAGAAAAGGATACTTATTATTTGTCTATCTTCTGGATGACTTCGTATAGCATGTATAATAGGAAAACTATACTTTCCTTCAGAAAGATCTTCGCAATAGCCTTTATTATCAACATACTATAAAAATTTTTGATATACTATAACTTTTATTTTGTCATTAAATCTGAAAGCTTACCTCTTCTGAAGATAGATTACAATAATCATCACGAATTTGAAAGTAAAGTCCTAAAATACTAGTTAAAGGTACAAAATCTTCTTTACATTCAGAAAATAATTGCATTAATCTTACAGCCAGATTAAAAAGACCACCTGTTTCTATAGAAAAAAATTTTAAAAATTTAATAACAAAATATTAGGAAAATTACTTAAAAATAAGATATTATCAAAAAGATATTATTAAAATTTACTTTGAATTGTCATTTGTTTATAAGCTGCTTCAGTAGGACAAATATAATTATCTCTCCAATAAATTTCCATACCCTGACCTCTATGAAGTTCTAGTAACTGTTCTAAATATATTTGTATACCCTAATATTAATTTTAATAATATTAAAATTAAAATTCATAAAAAAGAATAAAAATTTTTACATAGTACATTTACCTCTACATGATTTAAAGCAAGTACTTTTTCCAAAGCAATAAATATGGCATAATTTGCAGCATTCATTGTAGATGCTACACCATAAATATTATGAGCTACAGGAATACCTCTTCTTAAAACTGAATTATCTTGAATATCATCAATTCTGTAAAAATTATAATAATCAATAACTTTGTGATTCTATAAATATATACAATTGTTTTTGATGCTGTAAATATATCCAATATATTCAAAATATTTGAAAAAAAAAAAATAATAGTTTGAAGAGTTAAAATAGATAAGATTTGTAAACTTACAAAAGGCTGGCATTATGAAGTAACTGTATGATATCTCCAATATCGCGAAGCTTATCTGATTTTATTTTTAACCAGTAATTAAAAGCATGTGCTAATGTGGCTCTAATTTGTTTTCCAGGAACTTGAAGAATGTAATTATACGGTTCCAATAATATCTACAGGAAAATATATTCTCTCTTTAAAATGTAAAATTCATGATATAGTACAATTTATAATACAATAATACACCCGATTGATTCTTGTCATTTTGACAGTTTTCTTAACCTCATTGACCACAACAAACTAACCTCATCTTCTTCCTTGTTACCGGTACGCGAATAAGGTACAATTTTATCTTTCTCCATAACGTGTTCACACACTGTTGAAATAATCAATTTATATCGTTATTATATGCAATTATCACTACATGCAATGAACTAAACTATTATATCTAAGAAAATTACACCGACGAACTGCAATACTTACTACGTATATATAAGAATCGCTACTGCTTATGCGATGTCGTCTGCTATGTTATACTGGTAATTTCTCAAGATAAGATTCTATTATATACTAATATTTAGATATTAATATACTAATATTTAGATTATATTTAAAAAAAAATAAATTTGAAAACTAATGGAAACGTATTACGTTACAATTTATTCTTATCAAAGTTTAATATTTCAGCTAATTTGCATTTCACTATCAGATTTCATTAAAGAAGCAGAATAAAGTGCTTGTTTTATTTTTTAATTTTATTATATTTTATTTTATAATAAAAGTATTTAATATGTTAATAGAATTCTATATATTTTTATGTTATTCATAACTACATCATAGGTTATATATATATGTATTTAAATATGTATATTATTCTGTATTTAATATATAATTATTTAATAATATATAATAATATATATAAATAATTATAAATATATATAAAATTTATGCATTTCAATGCAAATCAATCCATAAATACATTATATTAAAATAAAGCAGAAGTGAAATACAAAATTATTTTCTATTCTTCTATTCATATATTATATTTATGATATTTATGCTATAAATAAAATCATAAAAAAATGGCAAACATATTACATATTAAAAAAATTGCTAATTTTTTCCTATTTAATAATTTTTTAAATAATCGTCGTTTTTTCGATAATCGTAATAATTAATAGGCTAATAATTTTTGAATAGAAGAATATTAATAAATTAAAAAGAAAGACAATATAATTAAAAATATATAATAATATAATAAAAATAAAAAATAAGAAAATTAAAAAATAAAAATTAAAAATAAAAATATTAAAAATAAAAAATATTTATATATTATGTAATGTAATAAATTTAATTAATTAATGTCATAAATTTCAATATAGTTTGATCAAAGAATTGTTTATTTAAATAAACAATTGTTTTTTTAAATATAAACTAAATGGGTAAATTTTAAAATGATGTATTCATAGAAACAAAAGAAATAAATCATATTAAAATGATTTATTTTTACAAAAAAATAATTACATAATAATTTATTAAAAATCTTACTTAATACATATTTACAATTCGCATATATAAAAAAGTTTTTTTTATCAGAATAATTATTTCTTCAACATATTTTTTTTTTCACATATTAATTAATACATATACAATGAAAAATTTATTTGAACTCTGACTAGTTCATGACGCCTTTATCTCTTCAAGATAAGAATACTTACAACTCGTTCAATGCGTGAAATTATTTATTATTCCACACATTTATTTATTAATATATACAAATTGGCGTAATTCAGGTAAATCGTCGATGAACTTAATCTCAGTAAACAGGTAAACAGATTTCTAAAATATTTAAATTTTAAGATTTTCAAAACACTGATTGAATAATTGATATAATGACGTATAATTCTATTTTAATTAAAATATTTATAAACTATAATATTTTAATATAAATTATTCTGCATATTTACAAATTGAAAAACAAAGAAATTATTGCATAATCATCATATATCAGTGCTCCAAAATCATATTAGCCTAATTATCAAAAATTCATATAATCAGTCAATGATATTAATGTTATATTTTAGATACAATCATTTACAATTTCTCTCCGCTGAGATTTAGCACGTTGTAATACGAATGGTCCGGGAACCTATCTAATTCAATATAATCGGTTTCGTCGAGTAAAAGACCTTCCGTTAGGCTGACGAGTTCTCCAAAGGATGGCCTACATGCTGGATCTTTGTCCCAGCAATAATACATAATGTTATAAAGTTCTCTTTTACAATGTTCTGGCCTGTCTAGTCTGTAGCCCTCTTTGATCCTCCTCATTACCTACAAAAATAATTTTATATAATGTACTGCCAATATTTAAATATAAAATATATAATAAATATAAGAAATATTTCTCTCTTTTCTTTGAATATTAAGATGATTTATAACTTAATTTATGAGATAGAAGATAAAATAATAATAAAAATTAATTGAAATAAAGTAATCAAGAACATTTTAAATTACATTATTCAAATTTAATTCTTTAATAAAATTTCTCATAAACTTTGTAATTATTAATTAATTACATTTATTTAATTAAACTTAAAATTAAATATTTATAGAATTATAACTTTGTAAAAATAAGAAAGCATATAAATTTTTTAATTAACAAAGCTCTTTTAAATTTGTTTATTATTATTGTTATTGTTCAAATCTATAATTATAAAGAATAAAAATGTATAAATATATTGAAAATATTCTAAATTAAAAAATTAAAGAAACAATTCTATCTAAAATTAATTATTTAAAATTTTATATATATATATATATTTTTTTAAAGAGTTTTGATAATTTGCTAATTTAAACAATTTTTAAAACGAAAGAATAATCACGAGTGTATGCTGAAAAATTAATTTTAAAAGATTGCATTTAATTTTTTTTTAAAGGATGGCAACTTTAAAATTAATAAACTCTGCTGACCCTAAGATCTTACCTCTGCTGCAGCTAAGCCGGGATAAGGCGTGGAGCCCAACGTCACGATTTCCCATATTAATACTCCAAAACTCCATATATCCGATTTTACAGAAAAGATGTTGTCGTATAAACTCTCAGGAGCCATCCATCTGATAGGTAGCCGACCTTCGGACTTCCTTTCATAAATTTGATTAGCGGCCACGTCTCGAGCGAATCCGAAATCCGCAACTTTACAAGCACGATTCTCGTCGATCAATATGTTCCGTGCAGCTAGATCTCTATGTATAATTCCTTTGGAAGCCAAATATTCCATGCCTTTGGCAATCTGTGATATGTAAATTATTATGTAAGTAAATAATAATAAATGTAAAATTTATTAATATCTACATTTATATCCGATGTATAATTGAATAATAATTAAGATTATTTACTGCATTTTTTTTTTTCATTATGAAAAACTATATTGATTCTATATAAAATTTGAGAGATACTTAAAAATTATATTATACATAATTATGATTAAAAATGATTATTGTTATTGTATTATAGATAATGTGAATTATAAAAAAATATCTATCTTAATAATGTTTGAAAAAAAAGATTTTATATTACATAATATGTAATACTTGATAAACAAATCCAGTTAAATCCCTAGACGTCAGTCCAGGTCCACCGTGGTTTCTTTCTTCTCTAGATGCTCTCAGAAAGCTCTGAAGCTTTCCACCACTTACATATTCTAAAATAACGAACATAGGTTCACGTTCTGTACAGCAGCCCAATAATCTGACTACATTGGGATGAGGATCCAAATTTTTCATGACTCGTAATTCCTGAGCGAGATCTAGTCGTTCTCTTTCCGTGGCGTTTTCTTTTAATGTCTTTACAGCGACTATAATTGCTCCTGATTTTCCATCAATATCTAAGGCTTCGCATTTCCATACTTGACCAAAGCAACCTTCACCAAGAATATTGAAAACCTATTTAATGAAATAATTTGTTTAATTACTTTTTTTGAAATGAAAAAAAGAAAAGAAGAGAAAGAAAGAAAGAAATGTTATGATTATCCAAAGAGACATTTAAATTTGAATATTAATCACACATAAAGAGGAAAAATTTAATAAAATCATGTTCTCTTAATCATGAATATAGGAGAAAATGTTTTTTAACTATTTCCTTTAAAAAAATATATAAAAAATAAAGTTTTCAAAGTTTCATTACATTTAATATTCAAAATGTATTAAAGTGAAAATGAAGATAATTGTATACATAAAAAAAATTGATTTACATTTAAGAAACTTTATTAGAGAATTAAATTTGAATAATTCTTTTAAAAAATTTCAAACGATAAAATGAACATAAAATTGAACAATTATCATATTTGTTTAAAGATGAATTTTTTTTACATCGGCTTTAATTACCAACCTTTAATCGATGCCGTGGAAATTCCCATTTATCTTCTTGCTTATTCTGAGCGCCTTGATTCTCTTTTTCCCATGGCTCGTATCGATTGTTGTACGCTTTTGGTCCTCGCCATCTTTTCAAGACAAGCGATGGATCATCTGATATATTCGACACGCTCACGGAAGCTTGTTCTTTCTATATTATAAAACAAAAATAATTATTTCAAAATTCCATTTAATATTTTAAAACAACGAATAAAAACATATATTATAATATTTTGAATATTTATAATCCTTTTTAATATATCATTACTCTATATATATAAAACTGTATTTATATACAAAATACAAGACTTCAACATACTTACTATATAAGAATTATTAAATATTCTTAACAATCTATCAAGAAGTTTGTAACTTTAAATAAACAATACTATGAACACCAATACTCAACTTACATTATTTGAACAAACATATATTCCAAATTTATCTAAAATTCCCTGAATTCAAAACCTCTGCTCAAAAATCTTTTCCATATTTTCCAATTGATTTTACAACTAATCCCATCCTTCCGTACCGTGTCTTCCTTAGACTTTCGATTCCCGCAGAATTTGTTCCTCATTGACCACACACCCATGCCCAGCCCCACGACGAGCACGCAGACAGCCGTGACCGGCACCAAGGTGATAGCAATATCTTGGGAAGGCGCTGCGTCGGCAGGTGAGATTTTCGAGCTGAGAGGCGGCCCCTCGACCTCGTTCTCCTCTGTCGCCGGTTGAGGGACACCGGCGGCGGCCGTGGCGGTGGTTGGATCTGGATCACCCTCGGCCTCCTTCGACTCCTCCAGCTGCAGCTTCGTCGTTTTTGGTATATTGGCCGGCACTGGTACTGGCGCTGGTTTATAAGGCAACGAAGGCCTGGGATAGTTGGGCAGGCTGGACAAACCCAACAGCGGAGGCCGGATTCTGCCGGGAGAGCCGTGCTGAAACGGACTCCTGGAACAAAAGGGAAAATTAGAACGATTTATTAAATTTTTTTTAAATTTTTATTTTCATTAAAAGAAATCCTTATAAAGATTAATTTGTCAGTAAATAAAAAATTACAATATTTTAGAATTTTTTAAAAAGATAATGAAATATTAAACCAATAAAAAATTTATATTATTTATATTCATGAATCACGGTTTAAAGAATTCTGGGAAAATAGTTAAAAATTGGAAAGATTGTAAAAAAAAATCAATTTTCTCAAATATTGAAATAGCAAAGAATAATGAATTATTGTAAAAAAATTGGACCAAAATTAACTTTAAGTGATGATATAATAAAAGAAATTAGAGGAAAATCTGGATCCTGAAAATTTGAACTGATCAAACAAGTTTTTTGATCGTTCAAAGTTTGGAGTGCACGATCGAAAATTGAGAAGAGATCGAGATACGATTCGAATCGGCTTATCAAAAATTGGGGCAAACAGAGTTTGTCACTCGAAACGAATCTGATCATCGACGAACTGGAGCATAAATAATGGAACGGGGTCCTCCACCGAGAGGTCCTCGGAAAGGTCACGCACTGTTCACCGTGATTTATCGGCGAAACTTTCTTGCAGGTTGACTGGGTCCCGCAGATTCACTGCTCGGTCGACCGAAAAACTGTTTCAACGAAAATTGGGGCTGTTGATTTTCAAAGGGATTAGAAGAGGTTCGAAACGCATCGAATATATATAATCGTATACGTATACCTTTTTACAAAAATCTTTAAACACGTTTCATTTCATAGCAAAATTTCTTTGATTCTGTTCTTCCATTTTTTTTTAAATAATGAGCTATTTTTATTTATTTTCAATTTTGATATACCATAGCAAATATATGGTTTATTGAAAAAAATAAATAGTTAATATTTTTGATAATAAGAATTGTATTTAATATTTACTTATAAAAATCATTCTATAATTTATTCTATCTAACTTGAGATTAATATGTTGAGGTTAAATTCGTGAAATATTTTATATCGTTTAATTTATAAATTATATTATTTCCACAGTAAACGATCTCTCTCGAGCGAAGATCAAAATCAGTTCATCGATCTTGCGAGCAATTTTATCCTCGGACTCACCTGGTGTGTCCTCCATTGGGACCCGAAGTGTTCTTGATGGTGACGTAGACCTCGGTCTTTGTCATGAGTTGACCGTCGGAGACGGTTACATAAAGGAACAGGTTCTGCCCTCCCTGGAAAGAAGAAGCAAGAAAAACATCGTTCAATTCTCGAGGCGACCGTATGCAGCTCGTGTTACGTTCTTATCGTCTCGAGCTGAAGGAAAGGAGGGAAAAAGATGACAGCGCGTAAACGCGTACTTTGCCCTCGTCTAACGTACAGACGAACGGCTCGTTTAAATGCGCCACAATGATGCGCAGTATTTCGTATCTGATGCCAGCCCAGACGTATAGAATGCAATAAAGAACGGTTAATGGTAAATGGTAATTCCATTTGAAGAAATAAACTTGACCTTTAAGCGATCTCTACTATTTACATTCCCCGTTTCTTTTTATTTTTATAAATTTAACGATAGATATTATTAAAATGTATAGTTGAAATAATTGTACTTAGAGATAATTCATTTGTACGTGTTTTATTCGCATATGTATACGACAACTCGCGTATGAATCGCCATCTCGAGTGCCTAGCGAGAATTATAATTAATAAGTAATGAGTAAAGAAATCTTATTACTTTTTTAGAATAAATTATATAATGATAGAAATTAACCGTAAAAATATCATTATACGATATATTCTATTTAATGCATCTATTAAAAATGTTATTTAAAATATTTACGATATTTTTTTTCCAGATTAAAAATTCCCCAAGAATTAGAAAATTCTCCATCTATCCATTTTTCGCACGACAAATTGAAATTCGCGAATAAACGAATAATAATTATTATTCAGAAGAAAATTTCCCGTTAATGATTTTAATTTAAACGTGAAATTAATTGAGATAGGGAATTAGAAGGTACACTTTACTTTATCTTTGAGCGTTTCATTAACGTAGATAATGCCCGTGCTATTGTCGATGAAGAAAGGAAGCGAGGGTTGCGGACTCTCGTTTCCGTTGTAATTGTGCCCAAGAGGTTCCAAGCCATAGGTTAGCTGATCCTGTTCATTGTCCTCGGCACGGGCTCTAGTCACCACGCTTCCTACAGGCTCTGAATCAAGAAGCACCAGATTTCGGTCTATCCACATCACGGGTGGTGTATTGTCGCTGAATTGGCTTCCTACAATGAAAATTAATTGCCAAGATTGATTCGCGCTCGGTTTGCACATCGATTGTTGGGCATAATTGTAACTTGAATTGTAAACAAATATTTAATATATATTATAAGTTGAAAAATTTTATTCTATCATTGATAAAGTAATGTAATAACTATGGAAACGATTAAAATTCAAAGTAAAAAATATAAAATATAATCTAAATATAATTAAAATTATTAAAATAATTAATTGAATCTAAACGATCGTTATTATACACGTGCATGTTACTTTATTGTAACGATTTACAAAAAAATTTAATGTTACCTTCGAAAGAAAACTACTTTATCGATTAATGGCCGACTTATCGATTAAAACTGTTTTATCGTTTTTTCGTGGAATACAAATTATCGCAACTATCATAAACTTCCTATTCTCGATTCTCAAATATTTATTTTATCCACGATTCGATTTTGAACTGAATTTTGTGTAATCTTTTCTTTTTTTATTTTTATTATCGAATTCGATTAATTCGTACACAAAACGAAACGATTTTCCGCTCGAGATCTAATTAAGTTCGGATTTACCGAACGATAATGAGAGAGAGCCGCGGATGGTTTGAGAGATCGGCCTTGATATGCATTCTTATCCTAGATTTTGAGTTCATATCGTCAAGTAGAGTGTAACCTTTCATGCTGTATTCAGAGATTGCAGATTTTTCGTTCCTTTTCGTGAGTATACGAAATAACGAGATCCAAGTCTTTGAAATATATCCTCTCGTCCCGTCTCAAACGTATACAAGTCGTTCACTCCGTGAATTCTTTATACCTTACCTTACATCCATATCGAATAAAATTTTTTCCTTGTTAATTTAATCCAATCCTGAATCATTGGAGAATAAACGATTGTTTTTCTCTCAAAATTTTTTAATATTCTTTTAATATCTTGTTTCAATGTAATCTCAGAGAATTTTAATAGAAAAATAATTTTTCTACGTTTATTTCATTCTATAATACCATATTTCACGTTATTCGTTTTACAATTTCTATATAATCTCTGCAACAACCAGCTTCCATATATAATTTAAGATAATTTAATATACATTTTACGATATTAAATTCCATATTATAATTTAAAAAAGGAAAATAATAAATTTATATATTACATTAATTATATATTTATTATCTTCTTCCTTTTCAAATATTTTGTTTTCTAGTTGTTTTCTACAGAAATAATGAATTACCTATAAAAAAAACATAAAATTCTTCTCTAGACAACTACTTTCTACGTATACATTTTTTTTACACGTATCCTACCATTTTATCATTCATCTTATAAAACAAAAATATTTTTCTACAAATATATTATATTTATTTCTATCTTCACGAATGACGATCATCTCACTGCTCCAAATTATCGTCTCAACGATTACTTATAATATCAATCAGTTCAATTTTACCACGTCGATCACATAAATTGTCCGATTTGTTGTACCTTCCGTGTAAGAGGTCGTTCGTGCGTTACCAGGCGATCATAACGTATGATCATTCGTCGTGCCGGTTCAATTCTCGCTAGTATAAGATACCGTTGCACCGAGTATCGGTATTACCACTCTTATCTACGATTTCGAGATCTCAATCGGCAGTTCTTCTCAGCCGAGAAAACACGGTAGCTGTTTGAAATAATAGATCGTACGTCGCCTACCGAGTTACCTCGTTCGTTTTAATTTATATTCGCGTTGAATGAAACTATGCACGCACTATAACAGTTTCATTATATGCGCTACGTATTTATATTTATTATTTCATCGTGAAAATATTTTTTATCATGCGATTTCTCGCGAATCTGAAAAATGAATTTTTTAGAAATTTTAAAAGAAAAAAAAATTAAAAATAAAATTCAAGATTGTGAAAATGGATTGTTGTGATTTTTTTTTTTACAGTGATTCAAAGATCGAGATAATTTTTCATCAAACTATTCGGTGATATTTCTTGGAAAATTTTTAAATTTGGCGCCATTTCTATCGCGTAGTTATAATTACTTTATCAAAGTTTCTTCCGTTTATTCATTTCATGTGTTACAAAAGAGATTAAGAGAAATAAAATTCAAGATTGTGAAAATGGATTGTGTATGATTTTTTTTTTTTTTTTACAGTGATTCAAAGATCGAGATAATTTTTCATCAAATGATTCGGTGATATTTCTTGGAAAATTTTTAAATTTGGCGCCATTTCTATCGCATAGTTATAATCACTTTATCAAAGTTTCTTCCGTTTATTCATTTCATATGTTACAAAAGAGGTTAAGAGAAATAAAATTCAAGATTGTGAAAATGGATTGTGTATGACTTTTTTTTTTTTTTGTTTACAGCGATTCAAAGATCGAGATAATTTTTCATCAAACGATTCCGTAATATTTCTTGGAAAATTTTTAAATTTGGCGCCATTTCTATCGCGTAGTTATAATTATTTTATCAAAGTTTCTTCCGTTTATTCATTTCATATGTTACAAAAGAGGTTAAGAGAAATAAAATTCAAGATTGTGAAAATGGATTGTGTATGTTTTTTTTTTTTTTTTTTTTTGTTTACAGCAATTCAAAGATCGAGATAATTTTTCATCAAACGATTCGGTAATATTTCTTGGAAAATTTTTAAATTTGGCGCCATTTTTATCGCGTAGTTATAATTACTTTATCAAAATTTCTTCCGTTTCTTCTTTATTCATTTCATATGTTACAAAAGAGGTTAAGAGAAATAAAATTCAAATAGATTGTGTATCTTTCTTTTTTTTTTTTGTTTCGATTGAGAAGATCGAGATAATTTTTCATCAAACAATAATATTTCTAGGAAAATTTTTAAATTTGGCGCCATTTCTATCGCGTAGTTATAATTACTTTATCAAAAGTTTATTCATTTCATATTACAAAAGAGGTTAAGAGATATAAATTATTTATTTTAATTTAAAAGATGCACGAATCCATCCTGTGTACATTGAATTCCATCGTCTATAAATATATTTATATTTTCAACCTAACCTAACGCAAATTGAAATTACTTATTAAGCAACTGGCATTTCTGCATATTATGTTTTTATATATATATATTTCTTTTGATTCATAAAATTAAAATACTATTTTCAAATATTATCCCATAAATATATCAACATTCCATCCCAATTTGCTGAAAAATTAAATTTTAATTATAACTAACCTATAAATAACTAACCTTCAACCGACATTTTTTTTTTACTAACTTTTTGACCTCCAATTTGTCTTACAAATATATCGATAATATCCTGAATAAAATGTACACAGGAAGAAGAAGAAGAACTGAATAAGACAGTTCCGTTAGTTAACTAAGAAAATTTTACGATCTCGGTAATTATTCGCTAATGTTACAGCACACTGTTCGTCGTTCCAAACGCTCGAGCGTTTGTTCAGCACAGGCATACCAATGAGCTTTCGTGCGAACAAGAGAAAGTCCTCATTATCAGCCTGTTTCCTTCACCATGTTTCGCAATTTCGATTTGATTTCAATATCACTAGACGTTAGCTGTGCATTCTCGTCGGATTCCAACCCGATTTAAATAACGTAATAACAGAGTTGATGTTAATAATATGATAAAAAGAAAAAAAAAAATCTTTTGCATAAGATAAATTTTAGATTCTAATTTCATTAGAATTTAATTGATATTAATATAATGTTGGTTTAAACGTGAAACGTGTAATATTTTATGAAATTATACGGATATCTGTTATAATAGATACATATATATATAGTGTAAATAATTTTCTTATTTATAATCACAAGTTGATACAATAAATGAATACTTAAACATTCGTCCATTTTCTAACCAGTTTAAAATAATAAATCCAACAAATCTTGAGAAACAATCACTCACTTTCATCATCTCTTGGAAATTTCATTTAGAACAACTGGTAAATTAATCGCTTTTCAACGGCAAACATTTTATCGACGAATAACCCGATCAATAAGCTAGAACCAACATTGCAATATAAGAAGATAAGAATAAAAAAGAAAAAAAAAGAATTCAATCTATTTCGTAGAAAACATTTGGTAAAAAAGAAAACATCCTTACCATCATTTCGATTTATTCGCGCAGAATTCTTGCTTCTTCCTCAATTATCAATCTTACGATCTTCTAATCGCGATAAGAGTCAAGAGGAATAAGAAAAAAAAAAACACGCCAGGAAACGGTGGCATTTAATTAGAGTGAAGCAAGGCAGACGCGAAGGATTCAGAAAAACACGTATTCGTGGCTGGCAAATTTGCCCGCAACGTGGGTCATTAAAATTTATGGATGTTGCCTGCCCGATGACTTTCTTCGTTCGCGTGTTTTCCACTCTATCGGAGGATCGCGAAAACACACTCCTAATGGACAGTTCGTATAGTCCATCTTTGTAATTAAGGCGTGAAAGATTAGGCCTCGATTCGAATTTACGGTAATTAATGTTGTAGTTGAAGTTTTTATTTTTTTATTCTTTTATGGAATGATTTCTTACGTCTTTTCTCCAATATTACGATTTTGTTTGATCGATTTTGTAAATTCGAGCCTCTTTGATGTTAAAAATACTTGGTTTGCAATTTTTCCTGGAAATACGGTAAATTAACGCAAGGTGTAAGGTGGTTTAAATTTTTTCAAAAATATATTATAAGTTAATTTATAATTTTGAATATTAATATATTATATTGGCTTTTTACCATTTTCCACGAATGAGTATAGTTACAAAAATAACCTAATATGATACATAATGAATAGCGAATAGGTATATTAAGTTGAATTAACTGTGAAATTAGTTTCTTGGTAGTTACAGTATACATATTATATTTTCTATTTTTGCTGAATTAATATAATAGCAAAATCTGTTTAACAATTTTATTTAAACCACAAAGAAATTTCCGAATTTTAGTCCAATTATTAAACAAGATTTCCAAAAGATGATCGACTCAAAATTTTTCGTGACAATATCTTACAAAATAATCTTCAATTATCAATAATAAATCAATCTCGATAGTTTTCTTTTTTTTTTTCGTGTTAAAAAAAGATCCACAATCGATTATATTTAACTATATTAATTCATCGATTTGATATTCCTATCCTTTCCAATATTTTTGAAATGATTTCAAATTTATGTATAAAAATATGATCATAAATCGAAAAAAAGATTTTTCTTCTTTTACTTAAAAGAATAATTACTTAATAATTATAGGATAAAAATATTATAGGATAAAAATATTATAAATATATTATCGAGCAAATTTTTTAAATTCTATTCTATATTTATATCCTTTTTTTTCAACGATTAAATATTTTACATGATTTGCATTTAATACTCGTCTTAAAAAAAAAAAAAATGAGAATCGCACAATCGTGTTACGATTTTGTCGCGGGCCGCGAATTCGTAAGAGTGGGCAAAATAAACGATAAGCATAAATTCCGCTTCTGTTATTGCGGTCGCGGCATTACAATGCCACGAGTCGCGACATCGTGGTGTACAAGGTGCTTCTTTATTTCGAGCACCGGCGTGTTATAGCGGTATTGAAGTCACTGCACCGTGAGAATACAGTTACGCGGTTATTCTCGTGAAATAATGGCCGGCATTAATGATCGGTATAAAACATAATACTATTAAAAATTTTCGATATCCTCCTTTACCGTTGCTGAAGAATATTTTAGAAATTTTTCTTACGAACAGTATTTGTCGAGTAAAAACTATACTTAAAGATTAATAAATATTTCTAATTTTCACTCGTTCTTTTTTCTGAAAATTTGAAAATTTTATATTCCAACAGTATAAATCCGAGAATACATCTCATAT
Source organism: Apis mellifera (assembly GCF_003254395.2). Taxonomy (NCBI): domain Eukaryota; kingdom Metazoa; phylum Arthropoda; class Insecta; order Hymenoptera; family Apidae; genus Apis; species Apis mellifera. Next base: position 1,249,283 of record NC_037648.1, read on the forward strand.
ACGTGTATAATAATTTATGTATACAGTTTTATTACCTTCGTGTTCATTAACTGCTAGTTTCTTTATTTTTCTTCACATTTACAGGATCTCCAACGGAAGACGTCTCAATAAACCAAAAAGAGAAGAAAAATATAGGGGAAAAAAAAATAAAAATAAAAATAAAAATTAATGTCGAACGATATTCAAAGAATTCAAAATTTTGTTTTTTTTTTTCTTAAAGAAAGAGTCCCAATTTCTCGATAAACAAAAAAAAAAAAAAAAGAAAAATTAATGGAGTGTAAAGGTTGAGCCTGGCCAAGTTTGAGTGTGGTCAAACGAGCAAAGGAACAAGACGGAGAAAGTGGGACGATGAAAGTGCGACCAAACGACAGGGCTGCCACTGCGCATGTCAGTACGACCTGCGTCGAATCATGGGTTTTTCACCGGCGTCGGAAATGCAAGGGATCTACTTGTTGCTCGACTCTTCCCTCGAGTCAGGTGTCGCGTACGAATCGGGACCATTAACGAGACTGTCAATCTGTCCCACTTATTTAATTACAGACAAAGAAGGCAAAAAAAAGAAAAGAAAATAGTTTCTGGAAATTGGATAATCTATATATATATATATATATATATATATATTATTGTCAGAAGCAAGATTCAGAAAATGATAAAGATGAATGAAATTTGTAAAATCATTCAAAAATAAATGTCCAAGTGGATAATATTTGTTGTAAAAATTAAAGGATAAAAGGAATAATCTTTGGTAATAAAAATTATGATAAAAAAATGAAGTTGAGCAATTATTAATAATGAAAGATTAAAATTAATTTTATATATATATATATATATATATATATATATTAATTTAAGATGAAGATTGATATTAAGAGTAGGGGATCTTGTGATATTATGATTGATATGATTTGATAAACATCTATTGCTGTTAGAATTAGTGAAAGTAGTTTTTGAAACTCTTCAGGGAAAGTTTTTAGATATGAATTTATAGATATGTGGTAAATCTATGGTAAATTATAATCTATGATATAACTAATTATATTCTTAAACAAAAATAACTTGACCACTTTGAATATGTCACTTGATAATAGGAATATTGCATGTTGATGATAAGAAAAGTTGTTTCAGATAAAATTGGTTATGAAGATAAATAAACGTGTTAATGTCACATGAAGGTCAACTTTATCTTATGAAGGTCAAAGAAAAAAAAAACAAGTACTAATTAACCTCAATAGATGCAGTTTTAGGGTCAACATAATTTTTAATTGGCTGTCAATTAACAATGTAAAAACATTGAAAAAGGAGGATAATTTTTCCATTGGTATTTATTTGGGAAAACTATTGTCTTTTAATAAGAAAAAAAAAATTATTCATACATCAATGAAGGATTGATAAAATTATAATTAAAGAAATTTTGTTGATTTTTGAAAAAAAATAACATCTCCATCCAATTATTCGTAAGGAAATAAATATATCCTTTGACAGTGTTCAATTATAAGCATTCAGCAATTATATTTATCAATAGTTTTAGCACAAGATAGACAGAAATTCTCGTTAATGGATAGAAAGTCAAACGCTCTCGACTTTGATGGGTACACTTGGATGGCAAGACTCGAGTCTTTACTCTCTTAAAATATCTGAGAGCTCTTTCAATCTTTCCGTACAGCATAATCCCAGCATATTTTAGACAGTGTAGTAATTTTTTACCACTCGAAAAAAGAATTTATATAATTGTTTAAAAATTTAACGCTATTATACAGTGTAATAAAATTGAAAAAAAAATTTTTCAAGATTCAGCATTGATGATACTTTCGCAATAAATTATCAATAAATCTTCCGCTCTATGAATTATCCGATTCTCATCGAAATTTCGAGAAAAAAAAATTCGAAACAGGTTTAGAAAATAAATAATCTCTTCAATGTTATAAATTTTTTTTTAAACTTTTTAAACGTCAGACACAGAAAATATATCTTTCCAGTCTATTTGTAGACGATCAATTTTATCTTCTTATCAGAAATAAAAATATTTAAGATGTAATTTTTTAAAAACTCTTCTTCTGAAACTCGAAAGACAATAAATACATCAAAATTAATCGTATCAAGTTGTAGTTGAAGAAAAATTTTGAAAGAAAAAAAAGTTAGATTTCTACCTTTCCACGTATAATGTTTCTTAAACAATTTCTCCCTAATGTAATACTTTCTAGTAAATTTGTTCGAAAAAAAAAACTAGATTAATCGTATCGCACGTAACGATTACACACACGAAACTTTTAGAATGAAAAAACAATGATTCATGGAGAATGGACAGATCTGCTTAGAGTACTTGCGTACTTTAAGTAATGCGAGACGCAACAGGATCTGAAAGTGAACTATTCGGTTTCCATCTTTCGCTCTAACGCTACAAAAATATACCGCGGACGGTTTCTCATTTCTACGTGAAATTTCATCGCAAAAAGATGAATGAATTTTTGGAATACGATAAAATTACAAATTTAACCATGGCTAAGAGATCTTTTATTTTTTTTATAATTTTAAAATAATTCTAAACATGAAACTTAATATAGATTTAATTTTATAACTTTAAACTTGGATATTTTATATCATATATTTATATTGATTTTCTTCAATTTTTTTTTATTATTTAAGCAGAAAAATTATATTCAGATTGGAAGATTTCAAAATTATTGTTAGAATTAATAATAATTTAAAATATTCTGTAACCTACTGTAGGTAACAAAATTAAAAAAATTAAAAACAAAAAAAAAAAATTTTAAATTCAACATTTAAAATTTCGAAGTTAAGATAGAAAGTGAAGAAATAATCTAAATTACAATAATATTCGAAAGGAGCATCAAGAAGCTGCGTTTATACAAAATAAATCCCCAGAGAAGAGAGAAAGTTGGGGATTTACCAAATATCCAAACCCCCCCCAAAAAAAGACTATAATTTAACATCCTGCAACGTAAAAATCCATCGTCGTTATTATTGCTTCACAATCCATCCGAACGGTGAGAAAAATCTTTCGAACGAAACTCGAAAATCCGCTTCATCGAAGGCCGATCTTTCGAAACCCATCGATTTCGTGGTATTCGACCAAGGTCGTGACGTCAATGAGGAACGCGTTGCCTTCCGGAAGCGGATACGTCCAGCGAGGCTTATGGGCGCTCGAAAGAGGCCGAGGGATCTCTCTCTCTCTTTTTTACCTTTTGCTCGTTTTAACCGACTGTAGGGAACAGAAACGGAGAACTTTCACTTCGGTGAGGTCATCGTCGGTCCTTAAATATATTCCTTAGCATGACGCTTCACTTTCATGCACGGCGACACGCAACACCGAAAATTCGTCTTTAGAGATTCTGTATCTGGCTTTTGGGCGCAAAATTTCCCCCTTTTTTTCGTTTCTGAATTAAACGATTTTATTCATAAATTGGTTTCAAGCGTTATATTTATTAATAAGTTATAGATATCTTTTAAACTAATGATTATTTGATTATTTGCATGATATGTTTTTTATAGGAAAGTTGCATTGGTTGATTCAATTATATTTAAAAAATAATTGTCTTCCATATGGCCTCCATGTACATCAAACTTATTAAAGTTATATAATTTATCTTGTCAAACAATGCTTTATATAAGAGCTTTTTTTTTCATGACATTCTTTCATCAAAAGATATTCCATAAAACAAACATCCTGTGTAGTAAATCTTATATATGTATATGTGTGTGTATAATTATAAATTATACGTTATTCGTTCAATAAAAAGAAATTTCTCTGTTAAAACTAGCTATCATATATATATATATATATATATATATATATATATATATATATATATATATATAATTTAATACTTGTTTAAATAATTAGGAGGATTGTGACATTAAGAAAGACATTTGTATTCGGGATGATAATAATATTTTTAAGTGAAAAAGAGTGTAGAAAAAAAAGTTCGGTGTAAAAACCTTGAAATCTTTTTCATCGGATTGCCTTGAGCGAATCTTAATGTTGGCCATATGCGACTTGTAACATTATATTCAGGCATAAGTATACGTTTCGCGGTTTCGTGAGTGCAGACGAGTTAAAATTTCACGAAGAACTTTTTCTTCTTCGTGTCACGTTTTTTAAAGGCGACACGAATCTCGTTTGTTATTTTACATATTAATTGGAAATTTATAACGCATAAACAATATTTTTTGTGCTTGGCAAAAATTTCATTTTCTATTTTTATATTATGATTTAAATTTAATGAAATATAATAATAATAATGTAAAATTTAATGAAACTGTAAATTGAAATATTTTCATATGAAATATTTTTCTATTAATTTAAATGGGATAATAAGATTCTTTATAATTATTAAAATTTAACAATGCTCGAAATAAAAATAAAATGCCACATTGATTAATTATATAACAAAGATATGAATGAATAGATTTAACTTTGTTCTCTAATTAATGCGTCGTAACAAATAATTTGTTCATATATGTTAATTATACGATTAATTATTTTCTGTGTGACGTATATATATATATATATATATATTACATTATATTGCATTAATGGTATGTATTTTATGTATATAATTCATTATTAAATGCGTTAAATTTATAGAAGTCAATTAGTGCCACGAGAAGTTTGTAATGGTTAAGTAATGGTTGTTCTATGAAACAAGTACCTGCGCCTGAATTACCGCACAACGCCGAGATTTTCTCAGAGACACGAATGTCGGCACAAGAACGATTCTTCCTAATCAATTGCTATGTATTTAACGTGTAACACATTTCCAAGATAATTACCATTTAATTATAATCCACGCATATATATATATGTATATATGAAGAATAAATTTATTTTTAATATAATTTTAATATCCATATTCTCTAATTCTACTTAGTTTTCATATCATTGATATAATTATAAAGAAATATTATGAATCAGGTTTAAAAAAATACCGTTATCTTTATTGAATTATAAATATTTTGCACTGGAGTAACTGTAAATTTCTTTTAACTAATAATAATGTAATAAGTAATATTCAATCTTCATTTTAATTATTACAAATTTTTGTTTTGAAAGCTAATACATTAATTTATGGATCAAGGTAATTTTCCAATATCAAAAGTTGTTATTAAATTTTTCAAATATTAAAAATCACATTTAAAAATATATCTAATCTAAATCTTTCTTCTAGATAAACAGACATATAAATAAAAAAAAGATAAAAAAGAAGAAATTCTTTTAACTAATAATAATGTAATATTCAATCTTCATTTTAATTATTACAAATTTTTGTTTTGAAAGCTAATATAAATTAATTTATGGATTATGGATTAATTTTCCAATATCAAAAGTTGTTATTAAATTTTTCAAATATTAAAAATCCCATTTAAAAATATATCTAATCTAAATCTTTCTTCTAGATAAACAGATATATAAATAAAAAAAAGATAAAAAAGAAGAAGATAAGTATCTATAAAAATACATATATATATATATAATATATATAATATAACATATATACATATAATATATTCCACAAGTTACACATCCATCTTTCATTCCCAATAAAATCCCAAATATCTTGAGAAACTCTTCAGAAATTTTCACAATCCATTGTGTATCATTGACTGAACGAGTGCACGTTCATTAAACAAAAAGAATGCATGATTGATACGTAATATGAACGCATGATTGATCGATAATGCAAGAATGCGTTCCTAGAACGACTTTTCCGCACTTTTTCTGCATCATACTTTTCTGCAACGGTTTTCTTTAACAAACGGAGACGACCAAAAGCACGATCGTGATCCCTTCTCAACCAAGGAATTCGAGCGGAAAAATGGCTGCGCGACAAAATAAAACGACGAATGACTCGACCACTCGCCAGACGAATTAACGTTTAACAGCCGGTCGCATAATCGGGTCGCCAGACACCAAACAAGAAGTTGTGTATCCAATCTTCACCGATATCTCGTCTGCACAAGATTTGGTCGAAATACGAATCCTTGTCGAAGAATCTCGATATTTTTCGAGACAAATTGTCGCAAAAATATTTGAACATTAATATATTTTTCACCTTTCTGTCTAATATTTATCGACAATAATACAAATCTAATGAATATTTAAAATGAATTTCAATAGCTGAAAAGTTTTTTTCAGTTTTTAATCAGTAAATGAAATTAATTGAATCTTATTTTATAGGTTATGTTAGGTTATAGATTAGATCACTTACTATTTATTAGGTTATTAAGACAAAAAAACTTTGATTGTCATAATTTATCATTAAAATTCTTAATGAAATTTTTATCGTAAAATTCATTTGTTTTTATTATTAATATTATCTACTAAACGGTATACTAATCATAAGAACATAGACGCAACAACTTTGTTTTATTTACAGATCGCAAACTGTTGAACGGAAAAATGCCAAGAGGAGGCGTGCTTAAACAGGAAGCACGTGTAACTGAAGAGAACAATAAAAAAAGGTTGGCAAGCATGCGAAACAAACGATGAGAAAGAACACGAGCAAGCAAGCGAAATAAACTCTCCTAATGCATAACCTGGAGCAATTGGTATTTTCTTTTGACAAGAAGCCGCTATGAAAACGAATATGCAGTTGATTATTTGCCATCATCAATTATAACTATATCAAATTTTATTATTAATTAAAAATTAATTCTATATACAATAATAATAATAATTTCAATAATAATTTCAGTTAATAAATTTTTTATAATAGAATTTTTGAGGTTATACAATGATGAATTCTTGAAATATGTTCAAACTTTTGATTGCTAAAATCATCGAGAATATCTATATCATAAAAACAAATATTATACAAGTATTAAACAAATATTCGTTTATTTATTAATAAGAGTTAATGAAATTTTTTTCAGATAAAACTGCCGCATTCTTCTGCATTCTTTAAAGACTCGTAAAGTCGTGCATCTTGGTGTCACAATTATTATCGATTATCGGTTAATTGACTTTTTTTTCGATGATAAATAGTGTAAGTACTTTTAAGAGTCAGAATCTTCAAAAGAGTGGATTACGAAAGAGTAATGGCACTATATCTATCGCAAGTACGTTCAAATACTCGAATCTTTTATAAATATCTTTTTAAAAATTTCATGAATATTAAAGATCAAATATTTTATTATATCTTACTATTATTATATGAATCCTATAAAATGATTTTTTTCATTAGATTTAAATTTATTTATAGGCACACAATGAACTTGATCCCATCGCTAGTTAAAAGAATTCTACGTGCAGGTGTCTCTCGAGTCGCGACAACGACTTTCTATTTAAGTCTATTTGGAAACTTCCTGGGCCTTTTGGTTAACAAAGCTATTTGAAGAATAATTTTTTTTTTTTTTTAAGAATTTACGCTACAACAAAAGAAAAATTTTCTTTCTTTGATACGAGATGTTAAAAATAGTTTCATGAGAAACCTACTACATACTTTCATAAACTTCAATACTTTAGTTATGGAACAGAGCACATATAATTCTTAATTTATACAACTTTGACACATTTCTTTATTCTTTGTATAAATGCCGTTGCTCTATTGTAATCGAAGTAAACACCGTTACTTTTTACAGTAATCAACATCGCTATAAGCATTCTTTTAATGTATTTTGATTTCTCAAATAAATGTAAATCCTATTTTTCTAAATTTTTATTTCGTTCTATAATTTTATATTTAACATATCGACATAGAAAAAAAAAAAAAATCGATAAAATAAACGATAATTCGAATAGATCGGATAAAATGATTTAAGTAACTTTCACTCGTACCCTTCATCGCTACTTCATTAAATCACGGTATAGACTCGTTTACAAGTGAATCCGACATTACCTCCAGCTGGTCGAAGTTGGAAAATTCATATTTAAATCTGTAAATCATAAATTTGAATTCCACGACCAGAGTATTCAAATTAATTCGCTATACAATCTCTTTTCTATTTTATTTAACCGTATAATTATGTATTTGAAAAGAAGAGAGATATTTTTTTTTATTTCGTGACATCAATATTAAATCAGTTGCAATGAACAGAATTCATTATATTAAAGGCGGCAACTTAATGAAATATGAGAAGAATGTTGCGTAGGTGCAATATGCGTATACGTACATGTATGTGAAAGTGAACCATGATAAATAATTTGCAAACTAAATACATGCAAATATACGTTTGTTGTAATATTATGTATTTGACGAAGATGTAATTTTATAGAATGATAAAAAATTATATATGTTTTTATTTATTATTTTGTTTTTAATTTTTTTTATATTTATTATATTTGCTACATTATATTCTATTTTATATATAATAAATTGTTTTAAAAATGAAAAAAAATTATTTCGAAAATTTCATTGAGATTATTTATTTCTGTTAAACAAATCTTATTTTTTATTTATTGTAAGATGAAAAAAAATTTTTTTATCCTTTTTTTGGACTGGATACATCACAAATATTTTCAAAAGTATATTTTCTTTCTTTTAAGTAATTTAAAAATATATATTTATAAATTTATAATATATTTACAATAAAATAAATAATAAAAATTATAATAATTGAATCAAAAATATCAATAATTAAAAGTATAGAATACTTTTTTCAAAAAAAATCATAAAAAAAACTTGAATTTTTTTTAAAATGAACTGAAAAAATGTTAATAATATTTATTGTTTTTTTGATATTATAAAATTGTTCATTTTGATTAAATTTAACAAGTTTTGAAAAGTTTTTTTAAAATATCATAAATATTGTCACATATTTTTTTATTGTTTTTTATAGAATGACAATTCATATTTATTTCACGATTTTTCTATATTTCATGACATACATTATAATATGCTTTTTCAGGCCGTAATATTTCATTGAACAACAGGTGAGAATCTCCATTATAGATTGAAAGCTGTAACAAATTTATTGCCGATGCATATGGCAGCATTTCATAGAATATGACTTAAATATACATATTGTCCCGTTTATTAAACTTGTTTAAAATGCGTAACGAAAGTAATTTAAGATTTATTTAAAAAAGTAAAAACTATATTTTCATAATTAATTTGAAAGAAAAAATTTTCATAATTAATTCGAAAAAAAATTTTCAATTTTATTATTATTATGATACAGATTATTTTAAAAATATTTAAACGTTTAATTTCATTTAAAATTAAATATGAAATGTCGAATTGATTCATTTATATAGTGAACAATTCATTTGTTCGTTAAATTTATTCTTCTACATTCTGATTTCGCATTATTTGAAGCATGCGTCAGAAGAAGTATTCTCGACGCTTTCTCCGGGATATATTAGAAAGTACAGGCTATAAAATCGTGGTTGAAAAACTACAAATATCATAGATTATTGGTAAAAGTTTTTCAAATTTAAAATGATTGTTCATCATTAAAATTTTCTTTCATATTTAAATCAAAATTAAATAAATAATTATTTTAAAAATATATATATATAAAGAATTATTGATCTTTTAAATGAATGTTCTTAATACTTTGAATTATCATTGCCATTTCTATTTTTCAAGAAAATAGAAACAAAATTTCGACTGTTTACAAAATTGTTAATTGAATAATACATGTATCGATTAAAAAAATATATTAAAAAATAAAAAAATATCTTACCGGCTCCATTCCATAGGCACAGCGCCATAATAACGATAATCAATCTGACAAACATTGCGCTACATTGGTCTACGATACATGAAATATCGACAGAATCACATTCGACTCGTTGATACGTGGATCGATCCGAGCCACGATAAATCGAAACACTTTGATAGCCAGTTCTGTCGACATCTATCGAACTGTTACACTGTCAATCATATACATGCAAATGCATCTATCATTCATATAGATACATTTATTATTTTTTTTTTGTCGATCTATTGAATATTTCTTCATACTCGATATCAATTATCATTAGATATATTGAAAAACAGTTGCAAATTATATATAAACATTTCTCGAATACATTCGATAACGAACACAAATTCGCACAGATTTTTGACAAACTTCTTCACCTACATATTACACGCACAATTTTAATCAACGTTGATTAATGCACAATTCGAAAACACCAGCTCGAAAGTTTTGCTACTTGTTGTAGAATCAACCGGTCGGAACACGCAAAGCAGTCGACTTTCTCTCGAGTCAGATAATTAACCGGCACAAGTTTTTAGAGCGATCACAGTTCGCAGTGAAATATTAATTACGAAAATACCAAATGCTAATAAATCATCACTGAAGTGAAAAAAACGCTTGAAATATTTCAAGCCTCGATCGTATTAGAATTGTATATATTGTCTCCAAGTTTATCATGATCTTTCTTTCATGTTGGTGCAAATAACATTATACTCCTGTCAATCGATTTCTCGATCACTTTTCACTGACTCTGGGTTAAAAAATAACATAATTATATTTGATCAGTCGAATCACTAATTTAATTTAGAGAAACATCTTGCGCATTTTCGAATTAAAATTGATCACTTGTTAAGCCTTCCGATTTCGAAACAACGCCGCTCATGAACCGAGTACTGACTCTACGTGCATCGCGACGCGATCTGTTCGTGAATGCCGTGGCAGCCATGCCGATCAAACTGAAAGAACGCGTATCATTGGCGTAATTATTAAAGAATCGAATATAGAGTTCATCACTTCGATTCAATCGATTTTGCTGAGCAATTAGACAATGTATTGAATGAATTATTATATATTTTATTTCTTTTATAATTTTTTTTTATTTTTACAGCTTCTATAATTTTTAATTAAACATTATTTTCTTAAAAATATTTTATAAAATTAGATAAAATTAGAAATTGAATAAATTATTTGTTTATTCAATTATGAAATAATTGAAAAGTTAGTAATTTAATTGAACGAAGCAATATCGATTCTTCCGAAATTTTTTGAAGTTTTATGCGTGATTACGCTTATGGTTTACTGTCAATTCTGTAAAATGTAAGAAAACTTCATTGGTCAACTTGCCTTCAGATTCTAAGAAATATACATATTTACATTATATGCATTTAATCAAATTTTTATAATTTAGAATTGAATAAAATAAATAATTGAATGAAATGATTAAATATATATTTTATTTATATAAAAAAAAGCATTTTAAAAATAATCATAATCATTTTGATAAATGAATTTTATATAATTATAATAATTTATAATTATAATAATGTAAATATAATTTGTGATATAATTCCAGGTAAAATAATTTAAATAAATAAAATCAATTTTATATAAAAAAAATATTGTATAACGATTCTAAGCAACATGTTAAAATACTTACATTATTTATCAAAATAAAATTTTAATAACTAACCAATAGAATGTTAATTATAAAAAAAATTTTCTTTAGAATTAATTATATATAAGAATTCTTCAATTTATTTAATAAAGCATAATAATAATAATAATAATATCTTTAATTTATTTATTGTTTATATGTATTAAATAATTTTTTTTTTCTAAAAAGAAATAAATATTCAAGTATTAATCGCTTTGTTTTTATTTCTAATATATTTTATTATTATTATTATTACAAAAAATAGAAATTATTTTAAAAAATGTTTTATTATCAAAATAAAAAAATAAAATAAAAATTATTTAATGTTATCGAAAAATACTTTCACTTATATAACACTTATGTATATATGACATATGTATATCTCTTTCTTAACTTTCTAATATATATTTTAATAATTTTATTTTATTTTATATAATCTAATCTAATTTTATCCAATTTTATAAATATTTTCTAATACAAAAAAAAATTGTGTCAATATTAAAATATTGCACAAGTTATTAACATAGTATATTTTCTGCTATTTATTATATCAAAGACACTATATATTTTTAAGATCTTATATCTTTCATACTTTTATATGAATATAGCAATTATGATTTTTAGTGCTTTAAAAAAATGTGATTTTATTTTGTTATATTATTCGAATGATATAAACGTAACCTTTTCCAGGCGTTAAAGTCTCAAAATTAATTGGTAACTTTGAGGTTTTGTAATGTAATGGATGTTTTTAAAAACCGACAAAGATACAAACATTATACATGTCTCTGTTTTTCAGTAATGGGACAGAGAAGATTTAGAGTTTCGGTAATTCATAGAGATGTTATTATTACATTTTGTAATAAAATTAATATCATTTTATTATCTTTTATACATATAAAATATTTTATTATAATTCGTTTTTCTAATTTTTACATTTCTTTATGACAAATGTCAATACGAACTTTATATTGGATCAATATGACTTCTAAATAATTTAACAATCATTGGATAATTTAACAATCATCATTTTGAGATGGGTGTCCTTATTGCTCCGAAAACAGGAGATGCATCAATTAAGATTATACCACAAATGAAGAAACATACTACCAGTTCTGATGAATCTTCTAAGAGTTTTATTTCCACAATATCAAAAAGACATGCTATTAAACAAAATGCTTTGATTATTGAATCGAATTATGATTCCATTAACAGTATGAACAAAGATTCACATAATCATTCAGTAACAGAAAATACAATTTCTGATGATATGAGTAATTCTACGATTCATGATAGCTGTCAGTTTCCTTATTATAGGTTAATATTTTTATTATATTATTATTTATTATTCAACATTTTTATTAATACAGTTTTTATTTTATCAAACTTATAAATATATCATAATTTTGTTAAAGATTTTTATTCTTAAATAATGATTTTTTTTTGTTATATGTTAAAATAAATAGATATATCATATTCATTAAATAATAAAAAAATTATTTATATATCTTTTTCCATAGGAGTAATAAAAGTAATGGATGTCCAGATGCAGTTTTGGTAAAAGATATAGGTGTATCGTGTATGCTTTTAAATCAAAATACTTCTGAAATATCTCCTGAAACAAAAACTATTGTTAAACATCTGAAAAAAGAATATAATGATTTGTCTAACATTACAAGTAAAATAACTACATATACAAAAGACATATTAAGTCATTTATCAAAAAAAAATCAAAAAAAGCAGCAATTTCTTAAAAATTTGGTATTTAATTTTCATATAATCTATAATGATAGAAATAAATTTAATATTTACATAATATGATATAAAATACATATAATTTTTATTTTATATTTATTTTTTCATAAATCTAATTATAGTTATTTCATAATTATAAATATGAGTATAAAATGTGTGAATTCTATAGGTATCTTCAAAACATGCAATGGCATCTCAGTATATAGATACTGAAGGTAATCTCTGTTTAAAATTAAGACTTTTTAGTAATGCTGAAACTCAATGTATTACTCAACAAGATGTTAAGAATTTCAATAGTATATTATGTAAAGATGGATATAATATTAAGAAATTGTATAGTAAACATTGTAATTATTACATTTATATATATATATATATTACATAATATTCAAAAAAATAAAATAATTTTTTTTAGTTATATTTTTTTATATATGTGTATACATATACATTTTTTATAATTTTATTTATAATATGTATTATTATTTTTATATATATAGCTCAAATTTCAAGTAAAGAAAGTATAAAAGTCAATAATACGAAAAAAAATTCAAAATATGAAAAAGATATTCAAACATTGGTTCCGTGTCAAGAAAACGAAACAAATACTTCCACTTCAACATCACCTAGTGCATCTTCAGTATTTAATTACTTAATATTGAGTAAAAAAAGAACATCAAATGAATTTTTAAATTCTAAATCTAACAAATTTGGTGATATGCACAAACATAGACATCTTAAAAATTTCATTGATAAAGATGGCAAAGATCATTTAAAAATACGTAATCCAATATTATTTACTAATTGGAAAGAAATTTCAAAATCAAAATCCAAAAATAAAACTTTTTTCAGTGAATCACAACAAACGGTTTGAACATTACGATTTAAAAATATTATATTATTTTATAATATAATTATAATTGTTTTTTTAATTTTAATTACAGACTAATACAAAAAATAAAATTTTACAAGGAGATAATATGATCAACAATATATCTAATACCAAGTTTCATACAGTTAATATACGTATTATAAAAAAAAGTAAAAAAAATGTATAATTTTTATATTTTTTATGTTTTTATATATTCATATAATAAATATTTTTATATTACTATTAAATATTTGTTTTATTTACTCAATATTTATAATTTTAATATTTTTAATGATTTATTCTTAATAAAAATCTTTTATTTTAATTATTTATAATTATATATAAATTTATTTAAATTATATATATTATATATTTATACACATATTATATTGTTATAAATGTGTATGAATAATTTTTCTATTTTTATATATCAATATCGATATTTTGGAAATTCGGCGTTTAACTTTTATGTAAAAATGTGAAATGTATTAAAATTATATTAAATACAAATATATAAAATTATATATTGTATACATATAATGTATATTTATCAAAATATATATTTATCAAATTTAAAAACTTGTAATGAATATAAATGTTTTTAATAAAACAAAAGTTTAATAATCAAAAATATAGGTTATGTTTTATATGCTCGTAAATAAGAAAATCTAATTTTACAATAAAAAAAATATAATTTAAGATAAAATTTTAAAATCTCCGTATTAATAACATATATAACATATAATAAAAAACATGATTTTTTATTAATATAAAAAACATCATGTGGAATAGTATAAAAATAAATAATGATACTTATATGATTTCTATTATATATAAAAATGATACGATAAAAATTTTTTTAACTAATCTTATTGAGATATGGATAGAAACATTAACAAAAGAAATTATTTTAGACAGATGTCGGGTAATTATTAAAATATTATACAAGAAAAAAAATGTAAAAACAAAAACGTGTCTTTACATTTTTATAATTAATTAAATTTAATGTTATAATATTTTTTATTTTAGAAATAATATTATATAGATATATTATATAGAATAATTTTTTTTATTTTAGAAATTAAATCCACTTTTAAATGTTGAAGCTATTGATTACAATGATATTATATTGAACATTTTAACTAATATGTCAGAATATATTGTGGAAGCATCTATAGAACATATAAAATTACGAGCTCAATTTAATGGTGGTTCAATAAAATTTTCTGTAAATTTAGAAAAAGGCACATCTCAAGATTTTTGGGAAATTATAACTAAACCTTTATATATATCATCAATGGAAATTATTCGTCAGCATCAATTTCTTTTAGATTTAATAAAAAAAAAGGATGAAGAAATTGCAGAATATAAAGCAGAAGGCGCTGAATTGATAAGAAGTATGTTATTTTCTTTTATGTTAAGTATATTATATTACATTAATTTAATATACATTTTTATATTTATACAGAGAATATTGAAACAAAATTTTTTACGGAGGAACAATTTAAAATAGATATTCCTACACCAAATATTACTGATTATACAAACACATTCCAAAGAATGATGAATTTTTATAATGAATTGAATTTCTATGATATAACAGTTAAAGAATCAACAAGGTATTCTTTAATTAAATAATATTCATAGTATTATTTATAATAAATTCTTTATTAAAATGATTTCTAATAAAAATAATTATAAAAAAAATTTATAAATAATTTTATAAATTTAAAGAGTTTATAATTTATTATAGCAATGATCATAATAAAATACAACAAACAGAAATATTGAAACAGAATTTAACAAATTCAATCCAGAATGATATTTCTAATGATAATAAAAATGTATCTAATATTGAGGATATGAAAAGAAACATAGAAACTACATTTTCAGAGAATAAAAAGAAAAGTAAAAATATAACTAATAAAAAAGTAATTAATAAAATTGGAACTGCAAATTTGACATATAGACCTGTCAAAATATTAAAAAAAGGTTTGAATGATTCTATCTTGTGAAATATGGTATTCAAAGTATAAAAAATTAATTTAATATAATATATTCTATAATATTCAGAGGAAAGGGTAATTTTTGAAAAATTTATTATTTAAAGTATTTTTTTTTCTTTAATTCTATATTTGTATCTATCTACATATACGAAATAACTTAACAATTAAAGCAAATTAATTTATTTTAAATTGATGATACATCAAGTAAGTATATTCTAAATTATCAATGTAAGTAGTGATATATTATGTATTTTATGATAAAATTAATGTATAATGATTTACACATTTACATTTTACAATACTCAAAATATTATTAAAGAAACAAGATTGTGTGAAACTTAAATATTAACAAAAAATATGATAAAATAGAAATTGATATTAGATTGAAAAGCAGTTAAGATTGCCGAAATTTCAAAATATATATTGATATTATAAAAAAGATTTTATATTACATAATACTTAATAAAAATGAAATTATGAATTGATGATAATAATAATAATAATATGGCAAAATAAATTGTAATTTATTTGAAAGGATATTAAAAAAAAATATGTAGATAAAAGTAATAAAAGACTTTCGTCTGAATATTATCAATAATTTTGAATTCGAAAATTATTAGGAAAATACTTCTTTTTATTAGAATCTGAACATCTACCTGAAATGTTACCTAGACGAGGAAACAATAAAATAAAAAGAAAAAGATGTCGACAATGCACTGCTAGTGGTTTACGAAAAGAAACTAATTATTTCTGTCCTGGCTGTAAAGATAATCCTGGTTTATGTTTAGGAAAATGTTTTAAACAATATCATAAACTTATATGATATTTAATATTGTGTATATGTCAATTTTTTAAATTTTATTCATTATTTTAACTTATTTTTGTATATACTGTAATTTCTTTATTTAGTACATAAAAAAATTTATGTACTAAAACTGGTTCTGATTTTTTTAATATATATTGTTTATAATAATTGCTATTTATAGTAATTTATAATATAATCTATATATATATATATATATATATATATATATATATATATATATATATATATATATATTAACTAAAACATTATTAAATTAAATTTAATGAATTCATGTAGGATTTTAAGCCCTTTCCCTGGATATTACTACAATTATAAATAAATCAATACATTTATTATATTCATTAATTATATTATAAATAACAAAATTGTAAATTTTGAAATATAAAATTGTAACGATGCATAAATATAATTATTTTATTTATATGAGATTTATAAAAAGAAAAAAAAACATGTAATAGAAAAATATATAATATATATATAAAAATATATATTAGTATAATTTATTTTTTATTTATATTACTTATATTTCATTGTTTATTATTCAATATTTTGTTAAAAGTTTAAATAAAAAGATTTAGATTATTAAAGACTAGACAATTAACAAAAAAAAACCACTGGGCTCGTCCGGGATTTGAACCCGGGACCTCTCGCACCCTAAGCGAGAATCATACCCCTAGACCAACGAGCCATGTTATGTGATTTGTTTGTTAATAAAGATATCTTCCTTAATGGCGGCTTCGTCGCCTCATTCAAAGTATTATCACTCTTATTATTTAATGATAATTTCTCATCGTATAGTATCATATATGCAAGATGGCGGAACAAAGCCAACAAGATTTTAATAGAAGTGCGTTGACAGTTCGATATGGACGGGTAATTAACATATACTTTTATTAATATATGTTTAAAGTGTTATTTTAGTGAATTCTAAATTTTAATGTAAATGCATTATTGTAAACGTTTTCAAAAATCTAGGTTTGGTATACAGGACAACGGGCAGAAAAGATTCCTGGAGGATTAGTGGGTGTCGTTGGTGATAATTGTACAAGTTTAGATTTGTCTTATAATGAACTAACCTCCATCATTGCTGTCAAATACTTCGAAAACCTACAGGAACTGATACTCGATAATAATAAACTTCGGGATTTAAAGACATTACCTCATATACAAAATTTGACCACTCTCAGTTTAAACAATAACAAGGTTTGTTTTACTTATTTTTTTTAATTTTTTGTATTAAAAAAAATATTTTAATGAATTAAAATTATTATTGCTAGAAGATATTGATATAGGATAGAAATAAATTATTTACTTCATATGCATTAAAAAATTAAATTTTTAAATGTTTTTCCAGTAGTTTTTTAATTATGAAGATCTAATTTTTTGGTGTTATTATTTTTAATTATTTGACATTATATCAAATTACTTGTAAAACATATTTGCATATGATATTAATGTAAAAATTTATTATTCTTTTTATTGAAACATGTAATTAATAATATAATTATCGTTATGTTTATTTTTAACTTATTTTATGCAAATTTTATTTTAATATATTTACTTCAATAAATTTTAGCATAATATTTCATTATTATTATTTCATAGAAAATATCTTGTCTAAGTGTCTATTTATCTTGTTTAAATGTTATAAAATATCTATTTAACTTAATATAATCATTTTGATATTAATTTATAATTCTATTTTAATTTGATTTAGATTTCTTATTTTTGAAATGAACGATATTTAAAAATATATATGAAAATATCAATTAATTAATCGATCAATAATTTTTAAGGTTAAGGATTTATCTCATGTACTATTACATTATTTTTAAATCATTTCAAATAACAAACAGTTGAAAAACAGATTAAGTAAATATGATACATCTGTTATTGCATCATATTACATATTTTTATTGTAATTTGTTTTTTTTTTTTTTTTTTTGATTAAAAATAACTAATCGTTCATGTTTTCAACATATATTGTTAGCTTATAATTTTTTAATTGCGAAACCAATAAAAGGAAAAATAAAAGTTAACTGTATTCGCTTTAATCGGACAATTTCTAAAGGAATACTTTATGAGTTATTCATTCTCATTGAAATTCTAAACGTTTATGATTTTTGATATCTTATATCATCAACGCAAATGGGTTCGATGACATTCTTGATGTCATTCACCTCGTATTGATTGTTACCATTGATGATATAATTGGATTGCGGATTTATGTATAATTTCATTAAGAATGTTCCGTTTTAACAATAAATTTTACTATTATTATTTTTGATAAACTACATAATCAATATTATTAATTAAATAACGTTTTAATGTAATTAAAAACCTAAAATTTTTAT
This sequence comes from Apis mellifera, assembly GCF_003254395.2. NCBI lineage: Eukaryota > Metazoa > Arthropoda > Insecta > Hymenoptera > Apidae > Apis > Apis mellifera. Next base: position 1,268,406 of record NC_037648.1, read on the forward strand.
TATTTGACAATTATCTTTTAGAATTAAATTTAAACTTTTTTAAAAATTATTATTAATTATTATTAAATAATTATATTATTTGGAATGATATGATTAATATAAGTATCATTTCATCTAAAATATAAAATTATAATTAATAAGTAGAAAAAATTCTAAAATAATAATCGTTAAACAAAATTGAAATATGCTATACTATATATAGTATCAGTTATAAAGTTTTATTTGTATATTTTATCATTATGTATCAATACTGTTGCATCATAAGCTCATATTCTCATATATATTTGTGGTTTGATTATAAATTTACATTTATCATGTATATGAATGAATCATGTTTTCACCACATAATTTGTTTAAATAAAAAATTGTTTAGATAACAGATATAGACAACGCATTGAGGAGAATACAAGAATGTTGTCCAAAAATAATGTACGTGAGTTTACTGGGTAATCCAGGATGTCCCGATCAGTTAACGAATCCAACCTCAACCGATGACGAGGATTATAATCGTTATAGACTCTATGCTATATATACGTTACCTTCGACACTTCGATTTTTGGATTCACGTCCAGTGACGATGCAGGAACGAAAAGATGCCGAAAGACGAGGAAAATATTCGAGGACTATTAAAATGGTTCCAGATTTATCACAGAAATTCGTTTCAAATACAATTGAAGATTTCGATGATATATTCTTCAATATTCATTATACTCCTTTACCAAGATCAATCCGCAATCCCCTTGATCACAAAGGTATAATTGTAATAATGTAATTTCTTTAATATATCTTATTATTTTTTAATGATATATAATATAATTGAATAATGATATTTATTTGAATATTCTTATTTAGAAAAATTAAAAATTAAAAATTTCTTATATATAATTGATAATAGAAAATTGATTACAGAAAAAATAATTTTAATTTTATTAATATTAAAAGAATTAAATCTTAAATATGTTATATATTAAATCTTATTTATATCAATTAATATTTTATGAAAACATTGATTATAAAATTGAAAAAATATGTTCATATGAATATTAAACCATTTGATGAATATGAAAATTATTATTTAAATTATTTTTAAATTTAATTTTGAAACTATTTAATTTTAAATACAATATCATTACTCAATTTCATTTTATCTACTGATTATTTAGTTTTGTTAAAATAATTAAATTTAAATCAAGTTTATTTAACTAGAAATTATTTAATTAGAAATAATGATTGATTTATTTATTATCTGATTAGAAATTTTATTAATTTTATAAATTAAAAGTATTTTAATTATTTTATGTTCCAGGAGCATTTGGAAAATGTAAATATCGATATTCTGGAAAGAATTCAGAAGGAAATCGGTTCATTTCTAATAATGATCTTTGAATGTAAATTGAGTAAGTCAAAATATTTTTGTATATAAGTTGCGATTTTGTTTTTTTTTTATAAATGACAAAAGAAATAGCGATTAGACTCGTAGAACTGACAATGAATGAAACGATGCACAAATCAAATTTTCTTGATATTTTCTCTTTCTCTTTTTTAACCAAAAATCTCATCTATGTGCCTGTTTGTTTGTTCAATATTTACCTAATAGATGTTAATTTTTTTATACATATATACATCGAATAAAATATAATTCATTATGAGTAAACGTATAAAATTTTATTATCACGTACACTGATGAGTGACATAAATAAATGTCAAAGATTCTCCATTTTGTTCCGATCGATCCGAGCGCCACATTATCCTTCAGAAACGGTCTTAAGAGAAACAGAAAACGCGCGCGCGTTTTGAATTCCAAAACTCTATTTTTTTTTCTTCCTGTTATCGTATCAGTTTTATTATCATAATTTAATGTTATTGGTCCTTAAATGTACACAACATAGTAGTCTCGCAACAATATTTTCCACGCGCAGTTCGATCCTCCCGACAACAAGTTACGAACAAACACAGCACATTCAATTCCAAAACTCATTTTTCACGGACGTATTGGCAAATTTTCCTAACGATCGTTTCTTTGACACGCGTTTACGAGAAGAACTTACGTCGAAGGCAGTTTAAAGTAGTTATCGATTGTTAACCCTGTATTTAGGAAGAACCTTATGGATAAGTATACACGATCCATGTGTTACACGCTATGCTTTCCTATATGCGATAATACCGAAAAATTCGGTATTGTAATATAATTAATTAGTTAAGTACGATTACATCAGCCTTTCGATTCGTCCCGGATGTAATTAGTATTCAATATACTAATATTATTCTTAAAAGGAAGTGTTTCGTGGATCAGTGTTTTGCATATATTTTCATAATTAATCATTCGTATATTTTATCTCGAAACACTGATATTTTTTTTTATTTATTTTTTTTCACTTTTTTTTTTATTTATTTATTTTTTTTTTTTTTTTGTTAAGAATTCCTTCCGTTGATAATGATCCAAAAGCCCCATGGCCTATCTTATATTACGTAATCTTACTGTGAATGTATAAATATAATAATATTTATATGGATATATTTAATAGGAATCGGTCATATTTAATTGCTTAAACACACCATTCCATCGATATCTGACAACTCAACGCGAGAAATCGTTTCGAGTATTGTACACACTGGAAGCATCTTTCTCTCTCCAAGAAAGGAAAGTGTCCACAATGCAAGCCACGTTCCAAACGCTGGAACCTTTTGTCCTTGGATTATATATATAAAGTAAAATTTACTTCGTAAAATATATAATATGTATATTTATGTATATATATATCGTTTTATGTTCTTTTTTTTTTTTTCTCCATTCTCTGGAAGGATTTTAATATCTTATTGCTGCGATCGACGAATGTTTCCCCAAAAAATATGTGTGTACGTTTGGAACGAGGCCATTTTCTATTAAAATTATAATAATACGATTGGCCACGAAGAATTTTCATGCACAATGTTCAATCTCGCCTTACGATTGGACGGATGTCCGTTTTAAAAATTTTCTCTCTTTAATCGTTTAATAAAAATTGTATAATCAACGAGAAGAATCAAACGTCTTTTTTCATTATATTGCACGAATTTTGCGTGTCCGTGTCGATGTTCCATTGATCATCTGGCTAGGACTTTCTGTAATAATATATAATATATATATATATATACGATGATGAAAGAAAAGGAGGAAATTAATGAAAAGGAAAAACAAAAGAAGAAGAAGAAGAAAATATAATCAAAAAGGAAACTGAAAAGAAATTCACTTGAAAAAAAAAAAATCATATATAGTACGATTTTTTCATACAGCAAAAAAGAAAAAAAAAAAAAAAAGAAATTGCAAACAAAATACCTACAAAAGTAAACTTAACTCGGAAGCAAACGGAAGCTAACAGATTCTAAAATTCTAATTGTATCGGCTAATTGATCATTTACAAAGTAAACTGGAACGGTAAATACTAAATTTTCATGATGACCAAGATTTGATTCCTTGGATCTTTCTCACAGGTTAATAATACCTACGACCACTTTCTATCGCATTCCCGAGAATTTAGAGTCTAAATGATAGACTGTGCCCCGGTGGACAAGGATTACAATGCGTTTACATTGGCCCCAAAGGCACTGATATTTTTTTTTTTTTTTTTCGAAACTTCGAAATTTCGAAATTATATAGACGAATGTGGTCCTCTCTTGACACTGACACAATAATACAATATTTAGAAGTTAAACTAAGGCCGAAGCGTAACCGAGCTTCGTTGAGATGGAACTAACAAGGGTCCAACGAAGTGAACACTCGAAACTGTCATTTTAAGTACAAAAGAAATCACTGAGACGATGCTTAATGATTAGGTGTTGCTGTTTTTCCCATGATTATGCAAATTTGGCCTCAAAGTCACGGCACCCTCCACCCAGAAATTAGGCCTCTCAAGCATGCTTTGCCAAAGGGATAATTCTCGACCGGTTGCATCCATCCAATCTACTGGTTTTCCATAGTGTTTTCCTGCAAAAAATTATAATTAATAAAAAATCATATAATTCATTTGTTTATCATGTAATTTAAATTGGAAAATTTTTTATATTCTGGGTTATATCAGTAAGTACAAACTAAAATATTATTTTTTAATAAGTTAAATCATAGGTTTTTATTACTTAAATTTTACTATTTTAAAATAATAAATTATAATTTATATATACCTGTGCCAAGATTAAATCTAACACCTCCTAAAAATTCGTTGCTGGCTATACGATCGTGATCCCAGACTGTTAATTCCAGTCCACGTTCTGCTAATTCTTGAAGACTCACATCTTTATAAATGAAAGTGTGACCCCATACTGGTGAACCACCAGATCTGCGTACTACTCCAGTCTTTTGTTTTCCTGAGCGACCTTTGTCAGGTAATAAGTAACTGAAAGTAATACAAATTAATATAAATTTATCTTTTTTCTTTTATTTCAATTATGATTAGATAATAATAAATAATAAAGATGTGTAAATTTTAGTAGTCTTATTAATCATTCATATCATAAATAAATAGTGGATCATTTGTTTTTTTTTTCTTATTAAAATTATGTATATATTACATATTTTACATATTTATTATTAATTATAAAGATGGAAAAGATGGCTTAAAGTCAAATTAGTGAGTGATTATTTGTATAAATTCTAAAAAAGATTTAAAAATTGATGATTTTCAATGTCTCTCCTTATTTGTTAACAATAGGAAGAAAACAATGCAAGTATAAATAAATGATACCTTTTACAGAATGGATCACACGTTCCTGAATTCTTTGCCCTGGTTTGCAAATTTCTAGCTTCCTTTACGAGCACGTGTAACGCGCCACGGCTCATATTCTTCTTAGACTTAGAGGTACTACGTTCTGATCCTGCTTCTCGATCACGTTCCTGTTGCGTAGGATCCGGTGGCACGAACTTCAAACCGACGATCACCTCGCCTTTGTATGCAACAGGGTCATCGAACGGTTCTGTCTAAAATTTATAATTAATTGATAATTTCAAAAGTTTAGAAAAAATATTTTAAAATTGTCCAAATTATAGAGAGTAATTTTCATAATTATAAAATTATTTATAATTTGGATAATATGATAATATTTTTTTTTTCTTTTATACAGAATCTCTAGAAATTTTTCAAATCTAAATATGAAAAAATATCAGGAATAAAATTAAAGAATCATACTTTTTGGATACCTTGTATGGTAATATTATTTTATATATCATTATAATAATTATAAAACAATTATAAAATAAAACGAGCAATTTAACAACAAATTTATTATTTTAAATATATTTATGTATATTACTCACTTGACAAGAATCATTTAATATATTTTTTTTGTTACTTCAAGAACAGAATAAAAAAGTAAGTATAATAAAAAAGTGAATATATAATTTAAGTAAATATACATATTTTAATATTAATTATTTGATAAAAAGGTTATACATAATGTAAAATGGTAAAAAACAAGAGGTTTCTATTAAAGACTTTTAATTCTTGTGCATGCAGATACATTGCAAAATAATGCAATCAGATGTGGTCTAATCGCAATAATAATATTATGTATCTTGTATAAAATTAGTCTCTTCGTTCATGCTGGTTTTTGAACTTGAATCTTTGCTCGATAATTGACAGGTAATGTAACAAGTCGTGCAATATTGCTTTCCTATTGCAAAGTGTGTCAATTAACTTGATCAAGATAAATATGAATAATAAAAAAAAAAACAAATAAAAGAAGGCTTCTAATTACGTACTGGGTAATAATCAAGACCTGCAAGAAAACTTACTTTCTCCGGCCCATTCTCGCCGCCTTTTTATATCTAGAACGATCTCTTACTATTGAAATAGTTACTGGAAGAGGTACAAAGGCATAAAATTCAGTTGGTTGATAAAAAAATGATAATAAAATTAAAACATTACAATGGCTTTTAACTAGATAGATAAATTAGTCAAGGATAATTTTAATCCTCAAATGATCGATTATGAATCATTTGTAATATTATAATTTAGAGTTTCTCTACTATAAAGAATAGTTTCTTTACAAAAATTATAATGCTTTATAATGCATAAAATTGACAATATTTTTAATAAGACAGAATATTTGAAAAGAGAAAAATAAATTCAAAGATATGTAGAATTTTTAAACATTTAAAAATTGAAGTAAATCAATTGAATAACTAAAGTAATAAGTTCTTCTTACTTCATCTCTTACAAGGTACTTAATTATTCTCTTATCTCTAATGAGATTATCCAGGTTTATTTGAAGATTAATTTCTATTAAAGATTATAATAATAGTTTGAAAACTAGTTAAAATGAAACTAAAGTTAATGTAAATTAATGATCCATTTAGAAAGAATTTTATATTTTTATGCCTCTTATCTTTTGTATCTCTTCCATTAATAATAAACATACAGTGACTCATAGACACTATATTTTAAAAAATATGCCTATCTCTTCCCTCTACTTAAACTTAGAAATAAATGTTAGAAATAGATATTTCTATGTTTAATTGTCATAATATTTTCTTCATTTATATTAGAAAAATAGTAAAAAAAAGTATGAATAAATCTGTGAATCACTGTATATTTTATTCTTTATTTATAGAAAATGTAAAGTGATGAACAAACTATTTCATAAACTTACTCGTTCTTGAAGAGGATACCATTTGGGTGTAGGATCATCGAAGATTTTGTTCTCCAAGGGCATTCGAACCTCGCCGAGGAAATCGTTGCGTCCAAACATGTCTGAATGCCAAACAGTCAGCCATAATGTTCTGGTCTCTAGGCCGCTCAGACTCATATGGAACTGAAATATGGTTGCGTACCGTCCAAGCTCTAACTCTCATGCAGGAAACAATGGAGGGGGGGGGGGGGGGCAAGCAAGAATATTTATGTGCTCGAGATTTGGAAATGAAACGTCAATCTTACCTTCAATGTTTCGTTAAATTCAGGATTCAGCGTGTGCTTCTTCACTTTCGTCTTTCGTTTCCCGCTCTTTGATTTGTCAGGTAATAAATACACTTTCACGTATCTGAAGGAATTTGTTTGCGGTTAATTTATTGAAAAGAGAATTGATTTTGTTTATGAATTAATTGTATATTGGAATTATTATGCATATATGTGAATTATTATATTTGATTGTTTTTTGATTTTGTTTGATACTTTAGTTAAAAATTGAGAGATCTTTCCTTCCTTTTGTGAAATATGTTAATCAGAAGCTAGTATAATGTGAATTAAAAATATTGGTCTCATTATACAGTTTTTGCAATTTTTTTAAAGAATAAAATTGAAGAAATTTTCAACCTTTACAAGTTTTCTTTTAAATTTCATTTCTATTAGAATATATATTGTTATAATAACAAATGAAAATAATTCTACTTTACATCTGTAAGAAAGAAAATGTACTAACGTGTTGAAAGCTCCTACAAATTGGCAATAACTATTCGCAAATAAGACAACAATTAGTAAATTGGAAAGAGCACAAACAATAATTTCAATACAATCAACTTTTCAAATCTAAAGCTTGAAACAAAATACAAAAGTTGGTATATATATATAATATATATAATATATATAAAAAAACTTACTATTTAAATCAACTGAACAATGACATTTTTACATACCAACTTTTGTCTTTATTTTTCCCTTTAGAATTCACTCTCTTCAAACAACATTCATGAATAACACTCCATGTCTCTTTGGCACATCATTAATACTGTTAATACATTGCATGATGGAATATTTTCAAATCCAGAAATAACCAGAAACACAAATTACATAATATTTCACCTCAGTTAATTAAATATTCAAACAATTTACTTTTAAACTTTTAAGTAATGCTCATTGAAATGCAACTTCTTTTCTTCTTTTAAAAATTTTAAAAAAATTTCTCTATCCTCTAAAGAGACATAGACAACACCAATCTGACAGATCATTATACCATGACTCATGCCATACTCACGGATCTGAACGTTTGCGTTTTACGTCAACGGGTGCTAGATTTTTGCATTTCGTTACGTGCACCTCGAACGTTAGATGTTTATAATCGTATTGCAACGCGAATTCGACTTCTCCTGTGACCACCACCGAGCGACAGCACCGTCCCTCACCGGCACCGCTATAAACCGACGCCATCGAATCCGAACGTGCCTGAAAAAAGATTATTCGTTATCCAATCTCCTCGACATACAAGTTTCAATCAATGAACAAATAAAACAGGAGGCAGAGACTCGTATAAATACAACCATATAACGCATGAAGGAACAATTTTTTCTAATATTTACTCCAAGACTGGACAAGGATGCCCGCGTGGCAAGGTGTCCAGAATGCAATCCAGAATCCATGTCGTCCACGTCGATCACCGTGTGACTAGATCCTGCTCGCGATCCCGCGCCGATGATCGGGGTGCTGCACGCTTCTGACAAGCTGCTTCCATCATCTGCAAAAGTGGAAAAAGCGATTAGATCGATTAATCCAATATTTTTTACGATTCAAAGAAACCTTAAATATATAATTATTTTATTGTTTATTTTATTATTTTAACTAATTTTTTTTTTTTAACTTGTTCCATCCTCAAACGAATCGTTGCGCCTCCTCTGCGCCCGACACTTGGCAAACAGTTCCTCGTTCGAGGACGAGCTTCTCGCGTCCGCCGCGCGTTTCGAAATTATTTCACGCTCCTTCTCCCCACTCCTCTCGGTCGACACGCGAACGGTGGCGCTCGAAGAGAGCGACGTCTCGTGGACAGGTGTCATCGCGATCTCGTTCCTAGTCAACGGCTCTTCCTCCGAATACTCGTCCTCTCGAGTGTGCATCTTCTCGTCCACTGTTTCCTCCTCGTCGATTGTCGGATTGTCGGTTTTCGGGTAACAGATCAGGGCGAGGCAATCGAGGAACGGGCTCGGGTTGACGCGTTGCGCCAATTTTCTCAGCGTCCATCTTCGATTCGACGCGTTGAACGCTGCGTAACCGCCGCTCTTCATTCTTGGTTAATTGATTAATTAATTAATTCGTTCGGGGAGAACGTTTTTTTTAAAAATCCTTCCCGTGAAATTCTTCTTTTTGCTCGAGAATTACTTCTTGAGAATGGAATTGATTTTACCGAAGAAAGAAGAATTCTTCTATTTGAGGGAAAGGAAAGTAGTTTCTTAAGCACGGTTATCGAGTACTTCACTTTCTTCTGTTGAGTGTTTTGTTTAGAGGAGATATTATTTATAAATTTTCTTTCGAGAATTGTAAGATTTAATTTCGAACGAGTTTTTTTTTAAAATTTATTATCCTTGTGCCTTAAACGGAGGCAAAACGATACTGACCGAGTTCGTTTCGCAGCCGTTTCTGATAATGCATAGAAGGGGGGGCGATAAAACTGATTTTTGCTTCCTGTCTTCCTGGCTTGAATGCGCAGGAACTTTCACGTTCAAGGTTCCGTGCGATAAGGATCGTCGAATATTAATTTAATATTCAGTGACAAATATTGTCTTTGCAATGGAAAAGTATTATGTTATCTTCGTCTAGAGATTTAATCGAATCGCGTTGGATCAATTATTAATTGTTAACAAATAATACAAATTGTATTATTTGATCAGATTTGTTATTTTTCTGGAGCTGGTTTTGATAATCAATTAATTTTCAATCGAGTGCATAATTGTTTCACACGTTGGTACTACTTTTGTTTCTATTCATCTGTTGGCAGCCTTGGTTGGTTCGTTTTAAATCAAGACACGAGTTAATAAAGTTACGTTTATTCGGTAATGCATGTGCGATCAGATTATAGATTTATAGAAATTTGTATTATCGTGCAATTTCTACGAGCAATTGTGAGAGAAATGTGTGTCAAGGTGAGAAAAAAAAAACCTTTCGTAACATTTCGTGCATTTTACGCTTAAGAATATTTTAGAAATACTATTTTTTTTTTTAAGAGCAAAACACAGTAATTAATTACAATGTAATTAATCGTGTCAATTATGGTTACAAGTTTCGTTAAAGATTCGAAAAATTTCTCTCTCTTTTTTTTTCTTAATCTTCTTCCATGAATTTTAATTAATCGATCCTTCGCGTTAATGAAGCTTGAGGCTTATTACGTTCCCGCGTTCTTGTCACACTTTCTTTACTTTGGCGGCTAGCAATTTGAATTAATTGCAACAAAGTATTTCGCTTAGTTGAAATTGCGTTTATCATCGAAAAGAAACGAGAATCGTGCTCGAGAATTAATATGAAAAACATTGTTGTGCTATTTTATCACATTGTAACTTTAACGCAATAAGAGAGGTATATGATCTTTCTAAAAAATTTCTATCGAGTAAAATGTATTATAGCTTTGATAAATAAATACATACGTTCAATTTTAATTACAAAATTTCTCAATGATTTCAGAATTTTCAATAAGTGAGTATACTCGTGTAATGTAATTTAATTAAAAATTAAAATTTTTTCTGCAATCTTTTTTTTTATTTAGATCGAATTAATAAATAAATAAAGATTAATAATTCGATAATTCAAATTGATCAATAACTTGATTAACTTAACTTTTATTTAAATAGCCCGCCGAAACCACGTGACTTCCGTTCAACGCCATCTGTCATAATTTCTTCCTAAAAGTTTATAACAGCCTGTCGCCAATTAAAATCCATCCGTTTCCGTGTGAATTAATACGATTAACAAGCAACGTGTGCGAAAATAGAAGGAATCGATTAAAGAAAGGGAATAATAAAATATTCTTCGTGTTATATGAACGAACGTTATTGTGTCATATTTATCGGACTACTCTATCGAAGCGTAACTCTTGAATTGGGCGGAAGATAATAATCGCGAAAGGAATGTATCTTTTCCCTAGTGAAAATATGCCCGCTATTTCGCAAAAAGAAACGTAACATTATATTGAAAAATTTATTAATCCTCGTATAAACTATCTTATCTTAATTAATTTTGACATATTTAATATGAAATCACTGAATATATGATTATAATTTACAATTTTCAAAATTCAATCAATGAAATGTCACAAATTTTGATTTTAATTAATTCAGATTTTGGAAAGAAAATTATTAATTACTTATAAGTTATCAAAAATTATAAAAAGAAACAATTAATTTTAATTTTAAAATTCTTAAAATTATTCTACATGAGATTGAAATAAAATTAGATTATAATAATAGAACGCTTGAAGAGAATTAATGTTCGGAATTAATTATTGAAATTGAAAGAATCGTTTCAACTCGTTGTACTCTTTTATGAATAATTATGAGAGGCAGTGAAGTTGAACAATTCTTCTTCTTCTTTTTTTTTTTTTTTACTTTTTTTTTTGCAAGTAACAGTACTTTCCACCGAACAGAAATCGTCGAAATCTCGCAAAAGGAAGAGTATTTGCGGAATTCGAAGGTTGAATTGATTTTCACGACAGTTGCAATTGAATGTTTTAATTAAAAAAGAAAAATCGTAATTCGTTCGATAGAATTCGATTCGAGTATTCTGAATGTTTATCGTGGTTGAAATATTGTTACTATCGAATACCATACGAGTTGAAAGTTGTTAACATTGAATACCAAGACGTGAATATCGAATACCCAATATTCAGGGATTGTTGATATCGAATGTTACCTGAATTCCATTTGGAATTTTAAATTAATATATATATATATATCGTAGTTTTTATATTTAATTTATATATGATATTAATTATTAAATTCTTTTGCATATTAATGATGAAAAGTAATTAGATTCTCTTACGTAAATTTAATAACGAAGCATGTGGAAAATTGTACGTTCGTGCGTTATTCGAATAGCATTGAAAAAAATGCAGAGAAACAATGATTAATCAGAAAATCTACAACATCATAATAATTAAATTTTACGTTTAATTAAAAAAAGAAATGGAATGACATGATTTAATTTTTAATTAAATCTCGTAGGAATATAATTTGTAAAAAATCGTATTATCTCTTTTTCAAATTCAAATATTAAGATTGGAACGATTTATAAAATTTATCAATTTCGTGGCAAAAATTTTGTTTGTTCTATTAAAAAAAAAAAATGAATCGACGCAAAGTAGCGCAGTGTAATTTAAATGTAGCGTGGAATAGAAACGTATGATTGTCGTGTGCGCATTAGAATCATCGAAGGAAAAAAGCGGTGGAAAAATTAGAATGTTCGAGCTCGTCAAGTCGAGTACCGTTTTCTCGATCACGCAAAAAGGTGACACGCATTTCAAAATGTCGGTACCGGTATACCAGCTGTGTCTATCTCGACTTTCCAACCAACATCGTTAAAAAACACTATGTCTAGTTCTGTATAGTGATAAATTATGACCTAACCTATTTATTGATCGTTGCCACTTTTCATTTTCATCGTTACGTGATTAAAAAGGGTAGTGTATCATTTATAATGCTTTTGAATTTTTTGTTGTTATATTTTACATATTAATTTTTTCCTTTTTTTCATGTCTCCAATACGTGATCGAGTTATTTTACGATTTATCTTTGACTCGAGGATTTTGGAATATTTATATCGTATCGTATAATACGAAGGTGTTATATAAATTTTCCTTGGTTTTCTAATTTGTATATATTTAATGAAAAATATTGTTTTGATTTAATAATAAAAATATAGATTTAGAAATTATGATAGTTATTTTAATATTTCACATTGTTCATATGTAGAGTATCGTATAATACGAAAATATTGATAAATTATTTTTTAATACCAAAATTATAGATTTTAGATTAACCTAGTATATATTAAAAATTAAATTCTAAAACAAAGTTTTTAAACAAAGTATTTAATCAACGACAAAACAACGAGAAACATTTCCTTCTTTCGCAGGAAATGTATAGAAAATTGAGCAACGGAAACACGTGCCGTCTGAATTTCCTGCAACCTCGAATGAAAACCTCGACTAATGTGTAGAGTTAACGCGTAAAAAAAAAGATATCTCTCGAGAATGATTTAAAATAAAAATATTTGTGTACAATGCACTAAGCCGTGAAACGTGCACGGAATTATTATGGAAAAATGGCAGAGTAACGCTCCTTGAGACCTATCTTATCGTTCGGTAATGTAGAGTCATTCTAAAGTGTCTTAGATTAAAACTAATTCGTATAATTTTAGAAAATTTTTAAATTTTAAATTTTAAAACTCTTAGTGTTTTTTAAGTGTCTTATGTTTCATTTTAAAAATGAATTCTAGATCAAAAAGATAAAAAATTTGTTTCTCGAGTTTTGTATTTTTTTCTTATTTAGTTATCAACATAATTTATTTCGAATTATTAAGAAAATTATTCTACGTTTAAAAATAAGAAAAAAATGTAGAATACAATTTTTTTATTTAAATCTTCATCTTTTAGAAAATTGAAATTGAACGTATAAGGCGAAGACTCATTATTATGTATAATGCATCCTCCAAGAACGTTCAGATTGGATTTTCTCGAAAACTATTCTTTCAAATTTCATTCTATATTTTTTACTTCTTTTCGCAAATACAATAATCTTTTGTCAATTATTTATTCTTATAATAATTGGCAAACTTTTAAACTCGATCCTTTAACAAATAATTATTTATCAATAGTAGATAATACAGTTAACCTCTAAAAAGTTATACTATTTCCTTCTATTTATGCATTATCGTAGAAATCCTAGTTCCTTTTTTCTATTTATGCACAACGTATTTCGTAAAGTACACAGTGATACTTTTGTGACAAACTGTATCTACGTTTTCAGCTCACAGTATCCAATCGTGGATAGTTCATCGGAACTTTTCGCTATGCCAAGCGTGCTCGGCATAATTCCGCGCGTTCCAGCAACGCACCGTGTGTTTCACGCGCGTACGTTCTCCGTTTACGAGTTAATGCGCGCGCGCATGCGCCTGTGCATGCACCGTATGAAAAACTCGTGGAATATTCGTACGTAAGTGAGTAACATTGCGACCGGTTTGCTCGGTATTGAATTCGAACACGTGTCGCAATTCTCACAAGCTATTGCCATTTTACGGAAGAGTAACCGATGATAAATGTAACTTCAACTATATCTTTTTCATTGAAAAGAGTACGAATACGACTGATGACAAGAGAATAAGAATATGGAAGGAGAAATTGAAATTGAAAATATAAAGTATAGTCTTTTTAAGGAAAAAAACACTAACTTTATGAATAATTCAATAAAATATAAAATTCTAATCTCCTGTATTTACAAAAAAAATGTATATTATTTATAATTTATTATAATTTATTACAATGACAAAAAAAAATAGCAAAATTATTTTTTAAAATAGAAATAGAAATTCCTTATAATAAATTGTTTGTTGTTAATTTCTTTTATCCCTGATTTTTTCCTCTCTCTCAAAAAATTATCAAAAAATGTTCAATTTGTATTATTGTTTCATCGATGAAAATGATTGCTCGCGATATTTCTGTTAATTAGAAAATGTTTTCATTTCCATCTTATTCTTTCTCGAATAATTTTGTAACAATGATCTGATAAAATAAAATGTCCTGCAACTCTGGCGTACAAAGTGAAATTGTATTGTTCGCCACCATCTTGCCGACAAATTAGTAGAGCAGAAGAATATGCCAGGAAGTGATGTTACAGAAACTTAATTTCTATTTAACCGTTGTGTTTAATTACCTTTACAGTGAAACTGATCACATTTAAGCGTGCGGAGGAACGTATCTTTACCAATGTATTCCTTGCTCTTTTCTTGACTAGCACAATTTTATTAATTGTGCTACGCGATGTAACTGTTGTTAATTTTAAGCGAATAATTACAAGGATGAGAATGTAGTTTTCTCTAGCAGGCAGACATGTCAGTTTTTTAAAGATAGTTTAAAAAACAAAATAAAGAAATTAAACATTTATAATGTAGATATTCATGAAAAGAGGTAAATGTCAAAGATTAGATAATGGGAAGGTGAGTGAACTTGGAGGAATAAGTTCTCTTTTTAGCATAGTTAATAAACTTTTCGTGCAAATGATAATGATTTTAAGAAAGTGTGACAAATTAAGTGAAAATAAGTGACTGGAAAATATGAAATATATGTTGATATGAAATTAAAAAGATTATCATGTATTTCTGTATATATACTTATAAGTAAAATTTCTATTGAAAATTCAAATAAATAATATAAATAATTGAATAAATAATCAGTGAATGAAGGGTACAACAAATATGTGAATAGTGTTAAAGTGAAGAAATTTATATTTGGATGAAGATGTAGGATAGATTTGAAAGTAATTGAAAAAGAAATGGAAAATGAATTAATTTTCCAGTAGAATTTAATTAGACCTAAACAGCTGAACAATGAAGAATTAATCCATTCATTTTAGTTTTTAACACAGATTTCAATTTAATGTATTTATTGTTACTTATAAAATCAATACTAATAATAAAATTATAACTAAATCATATCTTAGAGATCCAATTTCAATCTTAATAGAAATCTCATCAAAATTTCACTGACTCGTTAAAATTAAATTTGACGTTATTCTTCTCTCCAGAATACTGGAAATGAAGAAAAGTGAATCAATCAAATAAATTGTTGAGGTAAGAAATTGAAATTTCCGATTCTTCCATTTTCCAATCGACTTATTTAAAACTTATTATTCAGATCGGCAAAAATTACTCCTTTTATACTGAATCTTTTAACCGTAGAACTTTAAATGCCTAATACCGTTCAGTATTCACGCTTCATTAAATTTTATGCGAATCACAATGATGGATCGTAAAATTTTTTGAATTAATTCCATATTTTCTATTATTTCTATATAATTTAAAAAATAAAAACGTAATACATCTTTCTTTATTCAACTATTGAACTAAAATATATAAAATGTATAATTTTTATTCTCATAAAAATTCAAAATAAGATATCAGTTGTAATATAATGCACAGAATATTTGAAATTTAAATTTGTAATAGTCAATGTTGTAAAAGATAAATAAATTAACTTGAAAATCAAGAAAGATAATGGATCCAAGGACTATTAAGGATCAAAGTTTAAAATGTTGTTCAGATAAATAGTCAGAGAAATAATTTATGGCATTGTATTTGAAATCTAATTTTAGATCCAATTTCTTGTATCTGTGCCTTAAACGGGCACCCAAGTTAGAACACTGTGCTTTATTTGGCAACACTAATGCTTTATTTAAAATACGTGTAGCAACTAATTTATACTCTGTACCCGTGGTTCTCAATCCTTTTCTATAAGAGTACAAAAATTTTGATGGACTATCCATCCATCCATTATTGAAAACACTTATATTACGTCACTTTTAACCCATGCTAAATTCCCCTATTCAAACGTTATGTACGAAGTAAAATTTTATTATTTCGAGAATAAATATTTGTAATTTAAAAGGAAAATCTGTAAATTGCATCCTACGAATTGTTAACAATTTTAATTTTCTAATTTGAAACGGAATATTATGTAACGAATTGCAAACACGTTTCTGATAAGATACGAGTATTATCATTATTTTTTTTTTTTTCCAACGAAAATGCAACGGCTGGACTGAAGAAAGGTGATCGTTTCCACAAGTTGAAACAATTTATATATACCTTTAAAGTTTCATATACACACGGCCACGAGAATGGTTGGTTTCGAGAAAGTGTATTGTCTTGTGTTTGCTTCAGAAAATAGATTCTCTTGCAACAATTCCTCGTGTAAAAAGCAATGGCATGAGATTAATTTCCACTCTTCCATGTCTGGTAGAAAAAGAAGTGGGGTAAAAAGGAACTCGTTTTGCTACAACTTTTAAAACTTCTTCTAAAACTTTGCTTTTTGCTGGCTCGTTAATTGTTTCTTTCAATAAGAATTTCCTCCTTGTGCAACTTTTTACATGAATTGATATAACGTGTTATTGTAAATCATTGTTTTTAATTAAATTACTTTTCAACAACAATTTTTCTTTTGGTAAGAAACTCCTAATAGATCTTGAATATAGTTTTCTTGTACTCATAGAATTATTATTATATATTATTATATTCTTTAACAATTTTTTTCATCAAAGCATATTTCTTATATACATGTTATTATAAAATTAATAAAACTGTATCATTTATTATGATGAAATAAAATTTAAAATATTTACCTTCATTCTAATTAAACAGTTTATTATTCTTATTTTCCTTCCTTAATTAATTTCTCTTATCTCCCTCTGTAATCAGTAATTAATTAAAGAGTTTCGAATCACAGTGGTCTTCTCGGTTCTCTTATTGATCCACACGAGCCACGAATGCAACGGGGAGTGGCAGTGAAAATAATATCATCGGTCTGTGGAGTGAAGGACCTCTCTTCTTCCTTTTCATCCCCCATAAAAATCAACCCATGCCATGTTTTAAAGAGGAAACGATCAATGCACCAACGACTGTCCAAAAATAAAGTTGATTCAAAATCCTACATATATCACTTAATCAAAATTTTTTGCCATTCTTCTTATGACAGAAATACCAAAGTTATTGAAATAGTAATTTTATAAGAATTACAATTTTCAAAAATAAAAAACAATTTTTCAATATTTTCTACTTAGAATTAGGATAAGATATTTAACACTCCCTTTGGAAATGAATCATTTAAATAGACTTATATATATTTCTTAATTTTCTCTTTGATGTTCAAATTCAATTTGCATTAAATAAAACAAAAAGGAGATAGAATGTAATAGTTCTGTCTCTGTTACCATCGTTTCTAAAATCAATTCTCTAAAAATGTTTTATAAATATATATAAAATATCCTTTATAATATAAACTTACAAAAATTCGAAGTCAATCAATTAATCCATTATACTTTTAACTAATTCTAACGACAAAATCAATTCTTCAATCACTAACTTACTTCAAACGTGGCTATGAAACAATTTCTGCGGTACGTGACACGAATCTGGAGCAAATTTCACGAGTTTGCCACAGAAATGGGCCCACGAATCATTGATTCGCGTGATTCGAGCTGAATTGAAAGCGGCGGAAGTTTGCAGCACTCTACGATATTTCTTCCCATTCGAGCTTAAACTGAGCAGTGTTGTAAATACCATAAAATTTTTTTACTATCGTTTCATTGGAATGCAAACGCGCATAATGCAGTGAAATGTCTATCATAACGTTGTGGCAGTTTGTAGATCTGGAATTGGAAGCATTGGTTTTGTTAGGTTAGGTTAGGAAAATTTGTGACAAAAGATAAGAGGAAAATAATTAATATATATATATTAAATTATTATTATATATGTTCTGTTTCTTTTAGAGAATTTTGATTAGAGTTCCGAAAAATCTAATTAATTTTTTAATGATTTAGAATAAATCAACATTCGAGTAACATTTAAAAGTTAGAATTATAAGTTATGAGTTACGAGATTTAAATATCATCACGGAAGATTAAAAATTTTAAATATTATAAAAAAATTAAATTTTAAAGGTTACGATTGTTATAAAATTAATTTTTAAAGGTTAAGTATACGATATATTATTTATCATGTATTAAAATTAAAAATTTCTTTATAGTATATTATATACTTATATATCACAAATATTAAAACTGAAATAATATCACTATAATATCACTGATAAATGAAATAAAAAAGAATATTTTCAGAAAAGTTGGCCAAAAAAGTCTATAAATTAACAATAGATACTTGGAAAAGTCGATTATAAAGATCGATCTTGTTAATCAACTGCAAACAATCGCTATCGAAAATTAAAAATCGATTCTTCCTCGTGCGAAATTAATTTGATCAAAATTAAAATTCGTCGAATAATACTAAATAAAATAAAAAAGAATATTAAATCAAATAAATTAAATTAAAAACAATAGATGATTAGAAAAATTGATTATATATAATTATTAAAAAAATTCATCGATATTATGAAAATCGAAAATCGATTATTTTTCTCGCGAGAGTAACTTTCGTAAAATTCGATCTGTGACACTCGATTTCAAGAGTCATGGCGATAAGTAGAACGCTATTTGTAAATGATGACGTTTTAAATTATTTACTCGAGTGTAACAGGTGTAACTGTTTTATCAAGATTTCCCTTCTTTTTCCGCTTTTCTTTCCTCTTCCATCTCCATCTCGTTCCGAACCATAGTACGACAATCGATCGGTAACGTTGTGTCTCGCGTATGCGTACTGTTGGATTTCTCTCTGGATATTGCCTTTTTCTTTTAAATATTGATGGTTAATTTTTTTTCTACTTTCTAATTGTCTCAGTTTCTTAGTGATATTAACTTATTGTAATTGTTGGATTCGACTTCAAACTGCATGAAAACTTAGTAAACAATGAAAAAAATGTGTTAAATATTCATTTCGATAAGTTAAAACAAATACTTTTGTTTACTTTATTCTATTTATAGCAAGTGATTCATGTAATTTGCATATCTCAAATAAGTTTTAAATTGTGAAATGTTTAGTGAAAAAATGATAAATATAAAAGTTGCGTAATTTTAAATTTCTGTTATATTTTGAGGTTAGCTTTACTTCTTTCAATGAAATCGTATACTTTTTTCGTTGTGCACGAAAAAATAAAAACGAATATTATTATTTCAAGTAAACAAATATTAATTTATGTTGATCTTAATCTATAACAATAATAATAAATATATTTTTACGATAATTATTTCAATTTTTAATTCGATAAAAATTGACAATCATTTTGTTTTGAATATATATATATATATAGAAATAGTTATTGTAGAAAATTCTTCAGGATCGAGAACTTTCGTAACTTTATTTCAGTTTACGTTTCGCAATTAATCGTGTTGATCAAACGTGGAAACGAAAATGAGAGATTGTTGATTAATCAGCGAAATCACGAATGATTGAGTAACTAAAAAGAGTATTAACACAAATCATATAATGTAATTCTTCTCTGAATGCAAATTGCAGGAATAAAATTATTTCATAATTTACTTGTAAAAAAATTTTTATGAAACTTTTATGAAATTAACTTTTATTTCATATCATAATCTTTTCAAAGTGCATTCACTTATATTTATTTCTATTAAATTCAAAACAAATTTAAGAAATTTAATAATAAAAAAAAATTTTAAGAATAAATTTATATCACTATATAAAATTCTTTTAAATTATTATTTTTTTTTTTTTTTCTAGGAGAATTTTGAATCACAAACGTGCCAAAGATTTTCTTTGAAAAGTTCTTTCAAAGATTCTTAAAATTTCTCAATAAAAAACCATCGCATCTTTATTTATAACACGCTTATCAACCTATCTTTCATCCATGAATACTGTGTAAATAGATTTTCACTTTAAATGCAGATCAATCTTAATTAACTCGTCCCGGTAAGATATAATATGCTTTTCCATCAGAGTATGTTTAAATACAAATTAGCATCAACTTTATAGAGCACGGATTCACGTTACTTTTCCTGTTTGCAGATTTTTCTTCAATCACTCAGATATATGATTGCATATTCATTAAGGAGTTTTCTAATGATCTGTACGTTTTTTTTATAATTCTTTTCCTTTTAATCATCATGCTCATACACAAAAGACAGAAGAGGATTATAAATACAAATATATATATATATTTTGAATATTAATGCACATATAATTTAAAAGAAATATGCATAACAAAGAAAACTTGAGAGAAGACTTACCAGGCGTGAGAGACATAGTCTGCTGCCTTCTTGACCTCGAATTGTCACGTTTTCCATTCGAAGACTGAGATCCCGACACTTGTAATCCCGGAGCACTGACCGCACGTTTCGGTCCTCCCAGTACACCAGGAACGTTGCTGTTCCTCGCGAATCCTGGAGGGCGATATCTGGCCGATTTCACGCCAGAATGTTGAGGCAGAAAATGATAGACGCTGTGCGCTTTGTGCATCGTCGTTGATGGCGTGGTTGATGACGTCGTCGTTAAACCGGAAGGCGCGGTGGATGCTGGTAAACGTGGTAAAGAATTGGTAGCGGCGGTGATGGCGGATTGCATTCCGCGTGGAAGAGTCGTTGCTCGAGATTCACCGCTGTATTCGAGCTCGTCTTCGGTGTCCTCGTCACCTGTAGACGTATCTGTTAATATATTGATTTGCATTTTTATTTGATTGACGTTTGGCGGTATGTATAAATTAAAAATAACGATTCAATTGATTTTTCTTAAATTTTGAATTGTGGATTTCATGTAAACTAATATTTTATATTTTAATTCTAGATGATCCAAAAAATATTCTTTTGAGTTTTCAATAAAATTTGGAATTCCAAGTATAAATATGCTGTATAGAATCTAATGATTTCAAGGTATTCACAATCACAAATTTATTACTTTAAGTATTCTATATTAGAAACTTTATTCAATATTAAAAAAATTTAAGATAAAAACAATTGATATTCTTGTTATATTCTTAAAGATATATTCTTTTCGTGTGCAGATAAATCTTCATGTGATATCATACATTCCAATCCTCATTTATATTCTCAGAATTATTTTCACTCGCAATCAATACTCTAAACATTCGCTCAGCTCAATTATTCTTCATCCATGTTGCATCCACGTCATTCATTATGCGATGTACAATTCAACTCGCACTTACATCAGTTTTATTTTTTATAATAGACTGATATTAGGCACAAAAAAGATATTTAAAAAAAGTTAAAATGTAAACAAAGAAAGAATGAAAAAGAAAATGTTGGAAATGGAAGTGAAAACAGAATTAACAATATAAGTGGTTAAAAGAGATTTAATCTTGAAATAGATTGCTTCAAAATAATAGATAAAATCAGAAAAGAAATTATTTCTATTATGTCATTAGCATAATTGCATATTTCTTAACTCTTCAAAAGAAATCTACATATATATGTATAGGAACTTTATGTTTATTTTAAAGTATTACATAAGAATTTACGATTATGAAACAATTTATTAAATACTCCTCTATTCATCGTCAAAAGTATACTATATTATGTCACACTTGTGTAATGTTGTTTGTCTTCATTTGAAATGTTAAGAATCGTAAGAGTATCACAAATGTATTCTAAAGTTCAAGTTGATATATACTTTTCACATTGAATAGAATTCTGTTTACCAAACCATTTTTAATTTGTTTTTTTAATTTATATTTGTATTTCAAAAATACTTAGATTTGTTTTAAACAATTTCATTTCATTCTTTCATTTCAAAATATTGAAAAGTTAAAAATTTACAATAGAAGAAATTCAAATAGAAAAACTTACCAGATTCCCCCCTTGTGTTAGCATCAGGAACAGACGATCTTCTTCTATTACTCCAGATCCTTTCCTCCACTGATCCAGCACTGGCAGCACCACCACTTCCACCCCCGATGGAACCACAGCTCCTAACTCTGTCCAATTGTTCTCTTGAGAAGCTTTTGGGATTGAACAACAAATCTCCAGCACTTCTTCTCTTAGCTGCCATTGCCAAGGCATTAGCACTAGCACTAGCACCGACACTGTCTCCAGAACAAGCCAAAAGGCTCAATTTCGTCCTGGAATCAGCAGCCATTAGCGCTGATTCAAAGCTTCCTCTCCAAGAGAACCTCTCGTAATCACTGGCCTCTCGTTCCTCTCCCTCTTGTCCAGCGGAGGCAGCTGGATGGCTGTTGATCAACAGCAAAGGATCGTGAGATTTTGACCTGGGTAACTGCAGATGCGTCGAGGAAGGTGCATTGGTAGAGTCCGAGGTGGAATCATCGTCCTCGGTGGTAGAGGCTGAGGAGGGTGTTCTGTGATGTTGAGAATAACGCCTCCAACTGGTGGAGTGGTGCTGCACGCTTGCTGGCCCACCCTCGGAGACTTCGTGCATCAAAGCGACCAATCTGCTGCCTATGTGATGCATCACTTTAGCTATCAACGGTGGACTGCTGTGCGGCGTCGAATTGGCGTCAGAGCTAACCCCATCGCCTGCCATCTTCGTGAAACTCTGAACGAGCTTCTGATACACAAACGCGGTATCTCTCCCTAAACAGGGTGGCTGAACTCCTCCCCCACCTGGAGTTGGCACAGTTTTATCCTCTCTCTCTTTGTCCAACAGATTGTCACCCGACGTAGTGTCGAATTTGCTGATAATTTGTTGACAACTCTGCGAGATCTGTTCCTGCAACGCCGATCTCCGCCCACCTGCTGCCCCTTCCAAGTCAGAACTAGTGTAATCCGAACTGTCGTACGAATCTGACCACGTGTCTTCCGAGCTAAGGTATTCCACTATTTCCCTCACTTGCTCGTCCCGAATTCCCGGCACCGTTTTCATTAATCTGGTCAATTCGTTTTCAAAATACACCAGTTGAGGCGGCTTCGTACGATTCTGCGAGCACAATCTCGCCTTGGACGCGTACCCCGTTAACCTGGGGCTGGGCGCTGGCGAAGCAGCGCTCGAATTTGCATTCCCATTTTGATTCTGCCCGTTCGAATTGGCCACCATGGTTTTGAAGAACTGTCTCATCTTGGACATCATCAAGTTCGTCTCCTCGTCGCTCGACCAATTGTTGAAGCTGTCCTTCCTCGACAGGGAAGCGTTCGGCAAGTGAGGCAACGCGTGGCTCAAATGATGATCCACTTTGATCACTTTCTCCATCCCTCCAGAGTTACCCTCGTTGGAAATTTGACCCGCGTCCTCACCGTTCTCCCTCTCCTCGCCGTTGGACCGATCTTTCCCACCCTCTTGGCCGATCTCGGAACCAGCAGGTTGGCCATCCTCTGGCAACTTCTGATGTTGAAGAAGATCGTCGCAACTGCCCACGAATCCCGAATCCCTCGACTGCTGCTTCGACCTTTGATTGTAGTTCAAAGATTCTGGCGAGCTGATCTGCACGTTCCTGGAAGAATCGGCGAGCGAGGTTGACGTTAGAGTGTTGTTCGCGGTCGACGGGGAGGAGGAAGAGGACAAAACGCATTCCGGTTGAGGGGTTCTCGCCCTGTCTTCCGAGTCCTCCGAGTTAACAGCTTCCCCGTCGTTCTCCATCACTACCTCTCCAACCAACGCCATTTCTCGGTTAGGCTCCGGGGTTTTGTTCCTATCGTCCGGGACGCGGGGGCTCTGCGTGCCCAGATTTCTAGGCTTCTTCTTCTTCCGTTTCACGGTGTCAAATTGTCCATCCGTCCCAAACGCCGCCGTTTGACCGCCGTCGTCCGCCCCATCCGTTTCCGTGGACGAGCCTTCCGATTGCGTCTCTTGGGAATCCTGGTTCAAACTCAAGTCTTGAAGAGAGTTCTGCGAGCTCAGGTTCTGCGAGCTCTGAGAGGCGAGGGCGAGCAGGTTGTCCAGGGAGGAGCTGTGCGACCTGCCTGTGCCCCTCGCTCGGACCAGCTTCTTCCTCCTCTGCGCCTCGGGACTCGGCCTCCCTTCGGAATCGCTCCCCACGGAGCCGTCCGAATCCCTCCTGTCCTGGTCGAAGCCTAGAAACTCGGACAAAAAGTATTTCTCCAGTCTGGACGAATTCAAAAACCCATCCCCGGGATCCCCCCTGGACGACCTCTCCTGGCTCTGGCCCTGGCCCCCTCCCGGCGCCTCGTCCTGTCCAAGCGACTCCAAACCCTCCGAGTAGATGGACGAAGTCTCCGACAGGCTGTCCACCTCGCGCGAGCCCATGCTCGAGTTGTTCCCGTCGCCGCCGAGGCCGAAGAAGAAGTACTTCTCCAGCTCGGAGGCGGACGGCGGCCTCTGCTTCTTGGACGGGGTGCCGGCGGCCAGGCTCGGCTCCGCCTCGCTCTCCTCGCAAGACTCCTCCACTATGGTGTGCAAGGTGAAGTCTATGGCCTGTCTGTGATAGCCGCGAAGCTCCTCTTCCCTGTCCCCGAGGTTGTTCGCCTCGTCCTCGGAGCTCTCCTCGGTGGCGGTCGTCGCACCGGGCTCGTCCTCGTCGTGAGAGACCTCCTCCACCCACGAGTCATCGTCGGCCAACCCTTCCTCCAGGATCACCACCCCACCACCCGGAGAATTCTCGTCACTGGACTGGGAGGAGACACGTGTCCTCGCACCGTGCTCGTTGTTCGCCAAACGTTGCTCCTCGTGGCTCTCCGCCTGCCTTCCGTTGATCTTCGTCGAATTTTTCACCGAGACATCGTCGCTCTCACTAGCACTGCCGACACTCAACCCGCTGTCCACCTCCGTCTCGGAATGATTCGCGGCTACGCTGGGTAAACGCTTCACCATCAACGGTTTCCTCGGCCCCTGGCCGTTCTTGCGATGCGGCTGCTCCGAGACGGCCTCCAACGCCAGCTGGAAGTAGCCAGCCAGGCCCTGGCCGGCCTGGCGCACTTCATCCGGCTGCAGCAACGTTGTCGTGTCCGAGGTGATCACGCTCACGGGTTGGTAAGACGCTTCCTGGGTGATCATCACGAGGCTTCTGTACTTGTTGTTTGCCGTAGCTGGCGAGCACTGATGAGCGGGGCCGTTGTCTCTGATGTTGAGCGAATCCTTGGTCGAAGCGGGGGATCCATTCTCCTTTCCAATGGACGGGCGTCGCTCGACTGAGAGAAACCGTGTCGAAACCCCTTCTATCCCCTCCTCCGCGCCGCCACAACCACCACCACCACCATCACCACTACCACCTTCACCACCTCCACCTCCAACTTCTCCTACCACCTGACACTCGCCTCTCACCGTGCTGTCATGCGCATTGCCCGCTTTACCTGCGTTCAACGTCTCTTCCTCCATCTTGTCCCCCGCCGTTGTTTCGATTCTCTTCGACTGTGACGCGCTCTCGTCTCCCGTCGTCGCGCCATCTTCGGCCTCGCGTCTCGATCCGTCATCCTCCGCGTTATCGATGGCATCGATAATCTCCAACGGAGATTGCTGCTCAACCTCGAATCGCGACAACAATTGCTCCCTCCATCTCGCGCCGTTCGATTCCTCGCAACTCTTGTCGCTGCTGCCTTCGTGCCGTTCACGCGACCACGACGACCTCTCTTCGTTACTTTTGTTCAATCGCGACAGTAAATCGTCGTTGCGCTCGAAAAAGTTTGAGGTTACCTCGTACTCGTGAAGCTCGTCGCTGCTTATCTCGCTGCCCGTGGTGTTTGTTTCGTTGCTTGTGAAACTGTCGCATCCTAAAGAATGTTCCGTTGTCATCTTAGAATTACCGATTATCGTTTCGAAATTAATACGATCTTCTCTCTCCTCGTTCACAATTTCTTGCGCGGATACTTCCAACGAGTCTGGAATTATGTTAGAGTCCCAGGTATCGGTGGATGACAATTGCGTTTGATTGTCCAAATTATTCTCATCGTTGGACTCTGTCGTCTCGATTTTTAGGTTATTTTCCACAACATTCGGGTTATCGAGTATAACAGGTTCTATGCTGTCGGGATCCAAACTCTTTATAGACTTTAACTCGATCTGACTCTCCGAACAATCGTTGTCGCTGGCTATGTACATCTCCTCGGGCATCTCTCGTTGCTGCAACGACAAAGAAATCCTCTTATCGTTCGCCTCTAAATTATGCTTCCTGCCTCGGGATCTACGTTTCTCGTTAACGTTTCCCTCTCGTGCAGACTTATCGTTCATCTCCAAGCTGTCATCCTTTCGCCTCTTCTCCTCCCCTCCATTCTCAAAATTCGCGTCCTCGTTGAAGAATCTAACGTACTGGAGGACCACGGGCTCTTCGTCGGGGAGAGCCGTCACTCTCTTCAAAGTGATCCCGTCCTCGGCGGCGGAATCAGAGTCCTCGTCCTCGTCTCCGTTGTCCTCGATGTCGTTGTCGCTCGTGAGCGAATCGTCGTTCACGACGAACACCCTGGAGAACCTGTGGGACGAGGAATCGTCCTCCAAGTCGCTGCTGTCCGCCGAGGAACGGCCGGAGGAGCTGCCAGAATCCTCGTACATCCTCTGCCCTTGCCTTCTGTTCTCGAAAGCCACGGAATCTTGACAGGTAGGCGGTGGTTCCTCGTCCTCCTTCCCTTCCTCCGCCTCATCGTCATCGCTTCCCATCTTCTTCGACTCGTCCAACTTATCCTTGTTTATCGCCTGTACATCGGTGGACAATTGGTCGACGACTTTCAACGACTCAACGTTAGAAACGTCCAGCAAAGCGGCCTCCTGCCTCCTCGTCCCCTTCGCGTTCCCAGCATCGTCGTCGTTCTCGTCTCGATCGACGCGCAGGTTGGTCATTCGTTGACGGAGTTGTTCGGTGGTCGGTATGGAGGACGGCTCGATGGTCGAGTACAGGACTTGGTCGGGCGCGAAGGAGCCAAGGGTAGCAGGGTCGAAGACGTTGGTCAACCTTGGATCGAGTCTGGAACCGTGCAATGGTTGGTTGAATCGTGGATGCCAGGCGAACCAGGGCGCAGCTGGGTCGCCTCTCAACCTCAGTGTTCCTGGCTCTGAGTGGGCATCCCCGCTGCGACTTATCATGGAGGATGCGGCTGCTGCAAAGTCGCTGGTCCACAGAGATGCCGGAACTGGGACCGGATACGGGACTGGAACTGGAATTGGTACCGGCACTGGTAACACGTTCGCTCCCCGGGAACCTCCACAGGCCTGGAAAGGGGAATGATGAGAAGTTAGAATTGAATATTAGAATATTACTAGGTTTTTGTTGAGACAAACAGTTTCAATTAGTGGTAAAGTATTTAAATGTAGAACAACAATTCAACAAATGTTGAATTGAAACATCATCTTAATAAATTATTATGGAAGATTTTTGTAAAGTTTCTTGAAACATTATCTTAATAAATTATTGTAGAAGATTTTTGTGAAGTTTCTTGATTTTTTTTTTATTTGTGAAAATAAGATAAATGTGATAAATGTTTAAACAGAAATAAACAGTTTCAATTAATAGTAAAGTATTATATATATAAATGTAGAATAGGTGTTGAATTGAAACATCATCTTAATAAATTATTATTATGGAAGATTTTTGTAAAGTTTCTTGATATTTTTTTTATTTGTGAAAATAAGATAAATGTGATAAATGTAAAACAAGTTTTGAATTGAAATATTATCTTAATAAATTATTATGGAAGATTTTTGTGAAGTTTCTTGATTTTTTTTTTTATTTGTGAAAATAAGATAAATGTGATAAATGTAAAACAAGTTTTGAATTTAAATATTATCTTAATAAATTATTATGGAAGATTTTTGTGAAGTTTCTTGATTTTTTTTTTTATTTGTGAAAATAAAATAAATGTGATAAATATTTAAATGTGGAAATAAACAATTTCAATTAATAATAGTAATGTTTAAAATGTGTAAAATATTTACATGTAATATTTACACATTATTTACTACTATTAATTGAAATTGTCATATAATATTTACATTCTACATGTAATATTTACATGTAGAACAGGTGTTGAATTGAAATATCATCTTAATAAATTATTATGAAAGATTTTTGTGAAGTTTCTTGATTTTTTATTTGTGAAAATAAAATAAATGTGATAAATAGAACAGATGTTGAATTGAAATATCACTTTAATAAATTATTTTGGAAGATTTTTGTAAAGTTTCTTGAAACATTTTCTTGAAACATTATTTTAATAAATTATTATGGAAGATTTTTTAAAGTTTCTTGATTTTTTTATTTATGAAAATAAAATAAATGTGATAAATGTTGAACAAATGTTGAATTGAAACATCATTTTAATAAATTATTATGGAAGATTTTTGTAAAGTTTCTTGATCTTTTTATTTGTGAAAATAAGATAAATGTTTAAATATGGAAATATTTATAAATTTGGCAAGAGTATCTTGATATTATTGTCTTTTTATTACAACAAGTAATTCAATTCAATTTTATTTTCAAAAGTTATAACATAATGTGTAATTGTATAAATGATCAGTGTGTGATCAGTAGTGATTCATTTGCAAGAAAAATATTAAATTTTTACAATGATGATAAAAATTACGTAATATATATAGATACAGATTACAGCGTGATATTGATAAGAGATAGACAAGAAAATGCAAGAGAAATTTATAAGATTATTTGATATAAAATTTAAGAAATGATTTGTAATAAATCCAAAAACTTTTACATTTCAATCTTTCCTAAATTTTGGACATCTGTAGTAGTATAAATACTTTATTTAATTATCACACTGTTTTTCTATTTTCTTTTTTCCCCAAAGTAGTTTCATTTGCTATTTAAATTGTGTTAAAAGTTCATTTAAATTAAAATTTTTCCATGCAATTTTAATTAGATAATAATATCAATGAATCAACTTATTTGTTAAGACATGAAATCACATCCAAGATAATAATTTAAATATTAATTTAAAAATTCGAGCAATTTAAAACAATTAAAATTTTTTGATATTTACAATTACACGCTTTAATCCTTAATCAATTTTCAATAAAAAACTCTCTCAAAAAATAAAATCCAAATCTAAAAATCTTTCATGCAATTTTCTTCACCTTAATACGATGATAGAGATAATAAATATCGTCATCCACTATCCAAGCTACCTAAAAAATTCATTATCAATCTTTGAATCATAATTTTTCAATCAACAACTAATCTCTCTTAAACTCAACTCATTTGTGACAAACAAAATCAAAAAAAGTGTCTCAAAAATTTAAAGATGATTTCTCAAACTAAAATAAAATTCACAATACTTTCCAAACTTCTTAAAAAAAAAAGAAAAAAAAATCTTCCACGCAAATTTCAATCACCTTGCAACGACGAAATTGATAATAGATTCTTTCATCCAACATCCAAGCTTCCTAAAAAATGCATTGTCGAATCAATTGAATCCGGGATGTTTTTAATCAACAGAATCGGTCAGATGTCGAACTCACCTGGCAAGCGGTGGACCCGCGTCCAGGGCAACAGCTCCAATCCTGGGGACCCGCGCTCGTCTCCGTGCCAACGTTGCTCGTGCTTATGGCAACCGGAACTCCGGCGGGCAGCGGGAGGGACCCACTCTCGAAATAATCCCAGTCACAATCCTCCAACGACTGCGTGCGGCTGCCTGCGCGCGGCAAACCGTTGAGAAACGAGGAACTCGAGCAACTGCTGTCAGCGTCGTCCTCTTCCCTTCCCGAGGACGAGTCCGAGCTGATGAACACCAGCCGCCTGTAGTCGACCAACGGCTGCTCCTGTTGACCGCTTCCCGTGGGACTGTGCTGCCTTCCGTCCCGGCCAATCACGTGCAACGTTTGGAAACCTTGCAACTCCTCGGCACAACAGGTCCTCGCGTGCGATCGGCCTCTTCGTCTGGAACCTTTTTTTCCCCCCCCCAAAACACGTACGACGCGTGCGATTAGAAGACAGTGATAAAATCGGGGGGAGGGAGGGAAAAATGAGCAGATAAGGGGATTTTATCGACCGTTATTAGCGACAATTATCGCTATTGATTTCGATGTTATCGGAGTGATCGATGGAAAAGAGTTTTTTTTTTTTTTTGAAAAGTCGAGGGAAAATTCTTGATCATGTTCTTTTTTTTCCAATGCATCGTGCGATATAGACAGTACGATAACTTAGAGAGATATCTTATGTGTTTATTATTATTTCATTATTTGTAATTGTAACTTAAAAATTTGTAGAAATTTGATTTTTCACATTGGAAAAGGAATGCTTGAATATTTTGAAAGTCGAAATACGAAGCGTGTGAATATGCAAGAAAATAATTGGAAGAGTTTAATTTTTTTATTTATTAATATTGTAAAGCAAAGAAATATTTACGATACAAGATTTATGGAATAGATAATAGTATAGTAATATCTTTTTTTTTTTTATTTGTTAATAGCTAGTTGGAATATTATTGATGTTGAAAATTAGTGAAAATAATGAATTCATTGAAAGTTTACTCGTTTTATCGCAAGGTGCATCGACGAAATTACGATCTTAAGCAAATATTCCACGAAGATAATAAACGTGTTTACTCTTGACCACTAATGAACCATTTGGCGAATTTTGCTCGTTAACGATTAAACTATCCAGGCACGACAAAATGACTCACAATAAATGGCTGCACTATTATTGCGTGTATATGGTGCAATAAAGAGGGATTGAAAAAGAGAGGGATAATTTACTATAGAAATTTTTCAAGTATTTTTCATTCTAATTATAATCATAATAAATTACTTCCGATTAATGCAATCCATAATTCCATCAAGATTCGACGGATGAATCGACTTTCCAACTTCTTAAATCAAAATTCACTAAAAATCACTAAATCCATCTTTCTGTTCAAATTGTAATCATCGGAGTAAAATTTTGGGGATAACAGTAAGCATAAAAATTGAACAAACGATGAAAATCGTAGAAACAATCAAAAGAGAATAGTAAAGGATCTGATCATCTGATCTGGTCTTAATTTGCAGTTTTACCGACCTAGCAAAATTCGGAGCGGAAAAAGATGGAATGCGGAGATAGAGGGAATTAATTGTAACATATAAACACGTACGCCATTCTTTATTCGCCAAAAGTAGGCTGTTTTCAACGTATTATTTCTACCTGTGTGAGAATAAATTAATCTCGTCCAAATAGCCTCTAATTGCATTTACCTCGTCGTTTCCTATCACGTTTATTTATCGTTTTCAAAATTCAAAATGAAAGAAATTTTGAATCGTTATAAACGCTTGGACGATTTAGCAGAGGTAGAGTGCTAAATTTAGCGCGCGATTCGCGGAGAACACCTTAAACGGCCATTTACATTTCCACCAATGAGTTTCTCGTTCACTGTCACCTATCCCGATGTTTTCTTCGTTTAAAATTCAACGTTGTAAGTAAATAAATGTAAATTGTAAGTAACACATAAACAAAATGTAAATAAATTGTAAATAAATAAGTAGAAAAAGTAAATTGAATAAAAATATATTGAAAATTATTCAGTGTAAAACTACTGTAAAATAGTACTTTATTATTTTATTTTAATTTATAAAAAAAATTTAAACAACAATCAAATTGTTTTAATTCAAAATCTGATCTATTGTTTACACTATTTTTTAATTATGGCGAATAATAATAGATTACATTTGATTTGTATTAATTATATTCTCGTATTCGAATTTAACATATTCACTTTACGAAATAAGTTTTATTATTATTAAATAAATTATATAATATTATATATTTGAAATAATGCAAAAATGCAATTTACAATTTATTTGCAAATTAAAATTTGTGATTGAATTAAAAATTCCTAAACATCAATTTCTAACCTCACAAAACGGAAACATAGACATATAGTGCCGAACAAAAGAAGCTTTAAAGAAACATGACACTGTAAAAGTTGCAAGACTCGAGAGTATCGAATTCAATTCTGTATGAACCCTATACGGTGTCCAAAAAATTTCAAAAAATTATATTTATCACATATAATGACTCAATACATGAATTTTACATGGTATCCAAAAAATTTTAAGAAATTATATTTATAGTAAGTAGAATGACTCATATTATTTTTATACATTTAAATTTTTATAAATACATAGATTTTCATAATCTACTAATGATATATTAATAAATTTTGTATATATATATATATATATATGTATTATATAAAATTATAAAATCTCTGAATTATTCATAATATGATTATACCAATTGTACCAAAGAATAATAAATTGTGAATGTTTATACAAAACACAATTTTGTTGGAGACAATCAATGAAATTAGAGATTTATCTCATTCTTCAAATAACATAATGCATGCTATATTTTGAATATATCATACATTCAAATTTTTGCATAAATACATAAAAATCTTCTAATAATGAATATTCTATGACACATTATTTCCAACTCTATTTCAAATTTTATTTATACATAAAATATTCAAAAAACAGGATATTTTTCATTTTGAATACAAAAAATTTAATATTTAATAAAGACTTTAAATTTCATATTCTTTTCAATATATTTATTATTTAATTATATAATACATTTATTATATAATTATCTTTTCCTTATCTTAATCAAGTTAACAAGTTAAAAGTTGCAAGTGATTTCATATTTTTGCTAATTTTTTAATATTAAACCTATTAATTATAATACGTATCTGAATATATGTATTGTATAGAAATAACTAATCAAATACTAAATACAATCAAATATAATCAAAATACCATTATAGAAATAATTAGATACATATAGTTATCTTTTTATCTAAATAAAAACTAATATTAATTTTGCCAAAAGCACTTGTGTAATTGTAATAGTTATTTTCAAATAACAATGATAAAATAATATATAATGAATAAAATAAAAATCAATCTGAAACCAATCAATTTGACTTAATTTAACTATTTCAATAGTAAAATAAATTAAATAAACTATTATATGTCTTTTCACTAATTTTCATATGTATGTTTATATCTTATATTATTTTATATTATATTATATATTATATCCCTTACTAAATAAAAACTAATATTAATTTTATTAAAAGCAATTACAACAAATCTAGTCAAGTTAATTTGATTTAACAATTCTAACGTTAAATTATTCTATTTTGAAAATATATACAATTTTTATAATTCTGTCTACTTACACTTGCAATAATATATTCAAATACTCTTATGAGTCACCCTATAAAGCACCAATACTCCCACTAATGCTCCTACCAAGTGTTCACCAGCAACTGTCACTGTTTACAGTTCTTCAATTCCCATCTTTAACAACATTTATAACTCACTATTCCAACCTCAAAAACACCTGCTGGGTCATACTTGCAATCAAGTTCACGAACCTTGGTCAAATTGACGGAAAACTTGGCAAGGGTCTTATCCAGTGTATCGCAACGGAGACCGGTGCGTACTCAGGATCTTTCGTCATCGTCTCGAGGTAAACGACACACTGTCAAAGAAAGAGCAGTGGCGATTCGCGTGGGCTACCGCCAGAGAACTAAGAGCGTCTGAGGCACACCTGAATCCCAACAGCATCGGTCACTACCTTACTACAGCGCGGAACAACCTCTATAGTGGCGTCGTTGTGTATATTGTGACGCGTATACTGGGTGACACAAAAAATATAATGAAAAAATAGATTGTGATGTCCATGAAAAAAGGCGATAACAATAATATAATCGTCAGTGAAGATTAATCAGAATTTAATCATGCCTACCTCTAGACTAATAGATAATAGAGGATGAAGACAATTGTTTTGATCGAATTGGGATTTTAATGTGACTGGAATTAAATTATAATAAGTATATAGAATTATAGCAGTAAGTACATAAATATTGTGTATACTGTAATATTAATTAAATGCAATTATTTTTTATCTTAAAATAGAATATTAATTTTTCAGGCAAGAATATATATGTTTTTAATTATAAAATAAGAAATATGAATCATTTTAATGAGACTAATTCATATTTGGATTAAATGTTATATACAAAATTAGATTTTTTAATATGTAAGGTAATGTAAAGTTGTTTTTAATATAGTAAATAAATAAAATTTTTTATTTTAATAGGATTAATTCTTTTAAATGTTATAATGTATAAAAGATTAGCCTTTTTTGATTTATAAATAAAAAAAAAGATAACAATTTCATTCAAATTTAATTTTTAGTAAAACATGTGTATACATGATTGATCAATATAAACAATTTTTGTGAAAATGAAAATGAAAAGAAGAAAAAATTGTCTCATTTGCAATTGAATAATATAAATATTTATGGTAAGTAAAAGAAAAAAATTGTTTCAAGCGAATATAATTTTTCTACATAATCAAAAATGATCGTGGAAAATATAGAGTACTAACCTTTCTTAATTTTTTTCTCGTAGAATTTTAAATATTTGGATTACTATAGATCGATGTGAAGCTCACTATTGAAATGGCAGCGATTATGCAGAATTTGCGACACCTTGTATAAGCGTCGCAGGTGAGCGGACTATGGAGCGAAACAGAGAAGTTGTTATACTATTATTTCTATGCTGTTTTCCTGAGCACCGCTTCGCTTCGTCTCACCTGCTTGCTTACTTGCTTCTCCTGCGCTCAACCTTGCCTCTCAGGGTGTTAATATGTATGTATATTCGTAGAAAACCTTTGTAGGATCGATTCTAAACGTCAAAACAAAAGTTGATATACAAAAATATCGATTATTATTTATTATATATTAACTTATAAATAATTGAAGTTTAATTTGGATGAAGTAAGATGGAGGATAGAACAAGAAGTTAGCATGATGAAGATAGATTTATCTTGTTCTAACCTTCAAACTTAAAGTAATTATAAGTTAATAAACAAGATTCCAATCTTCAAACGATATTTTCATATCAACTTTTGTATTGTATTGTATTTGAGAATCGATTCTTCAAAAATATTTTATAAATATCAACAATATATATATTATTATTTAAAAATCTTGTATATATTCTTGTTTTTATTCATAAACTTTAATATACGAATCATTTTTTAATCAGATTATTAATACTTCAAACTTTCTTCTTTTGTATATCAAATTAAATAACCTAGATACCAGGTGATTAATTATTTTTTTTAAGAATTAAAAAAATAAAAAAGAATATTCATGTCGTATATTTAATCCTCAATATATAAAGTTGGATTAAAATAATTATTAATTTCTCTGTTTAACTGTAAAATTTTATTTTGGTCATATTATTAGAATTACAAAGGAAAAATTTGCGAATACCGTAAGAGAGGAAACAATTGAGCCTAAATTTCCTCCTATTCCTTGTACCGATATAAGCATTATTCAGGAGAGTAGCTAATTAATTAGAAGCGGATTATAAGTGGGCGTGTTGTTCTCACGTTTTCAGCAAAGATTTTCTGAACAAGCTTCATCCAACGATGTTGTTATGGAATTATAATTTTTTTTTTAATTATACCTGCTCTCTTTGATCGAATAAATTATTCTCTGTTTCCTTTCACATGTAAAGAATTAAAAAAAGAGAGAGAAAAACAAATGATTATCGATAACAATAATAAATAAATCTAAAAATGTAATACCCATTTCGAGTTCACACAATTTCTCATCAGTTAAACATTTTTAAAATCGATTTTTCTTTTTTTTTCAACGAAAACAGTTCGTTTAAATAAAATTTAATTTTGAAAAAAATCACTTTATTTCGAAGAACGTGTCTATCCTATCCAAAGAATGTAGAAAAAAACTATAATCCCGGCGTAAAAAAGCAAAAAATACATGGACACGAAGCCGGTGATTAATAGTTGGCATATTCTTCTCACGTCCATGTTTGCAGGATGCTCGGGTCCCTCCAGATTGGATGGATATCTCACGCCGTGAAACATACGATTTGCATTCAACTCGGATCCCCTGCTCGTGGCTTGTATCATGCGAAATGCACCGAGAACAACGGTATACGTGGATTTTACGCTCGAGACTGCTGTATCGAATTTTTTACCAAATCGATCGAAATCGTGTGAATTTTTTACCGACCGAGACTAGAGAAAAGGTTATTTTTTTCTTTCTTTTTTCTTTTTAGTAATAGTCGTTCAATTTTATTATTAATTTTATACCGAATTAAATTATTTATTTAAATTGTGTTAAATTTATCATTCGATGGAAATATTTAAAAGAAGGGAAGATTTTTTGATAATTTTAATTTCAGCGTTATCTATTGATTTAAAATGTTTTTTAATTTAATTTTTTTTTATTAATTTGAATGAATTATTATTATTATTTCTTTTATTTAATTCGATTAAAATTCCCGTCGATAAAAATATCTATCGACGACCACTTCTATTAATATCTGTCGTCCCTGATCACGTGTTTATATGCCCACTTATTACGTATTTTTCACACGTTCACCGATACGACTGGACTGTATATGCAATATTTTTCTTATCAAACACGATTTCGTGTTTGAAGTTTGATACGGAAACAATATCGCGCTCACAACGTTGATAATACTATTCTGGAGTTCGCAGGTTTCACGAGAGGCATGGGCTGGTTTTATACGGGGCTAGTATGCCAATGGTTTCGATAATCGATGGACTTATCCAAGCATGTGTTACATACGCAAGCTGGAAGCTGTTTCTGGCAACCATGCCGATAATGTAGTTTTAATTACTGTATAGAGATACTGTACACGTTAAATTCAATAATATTTCAAATGAATTTATAAATTGAATTATATATTATAAATTATATTTTTAAAAATTATTTGAAACAATTGTTTCAAAGTGATTACTTTTTTATCTAATTCAACTGTTTTTTTTTTTAGGAAAAATGATGTTGACTTGAAACAAATTTTATCCAATACAAGTACGTTGCAGTAGAAAAATATAAATTATTTATTATAAACAAACTGTATGATTATAAAGGAAATGATAATCATTAAATTTTAGAGGAGAAATCAAATAAGATTAAAAAGTATTATAGAAGAGTAAATGATATTCATTTCAAGATAAGTAACTAACTATTTATAATTTTATAAATTATTAACAAATTAATCAATAAATTGTTAATAAACTGTATGATTATAAAGGAAATGATAATCAAATATTATATTAAATTTTAGAGGAGAAATCAAATAAGACTAAAAAGTATTATAGAAGTGTAAATGATATTCATTTCAAAATAAGTATATTAAATAACTATTTATAATTTTATAAATTATTAACAAATTAATCAATAAATTGTTAATAAACTGTATGATTATAAAGGAAATGATAATCAAATATCATATTAAATTTTAGAGGAGAAATCAAATAAGACTAAAAAGTATTATAGAAGAGTAAATGATATTCACTTCAAGATAAATGACATTAAACTATTTATAATTTTATAAATTATTAACAAATTAATCAATAAATTGTTAATAAGCTATATGATTATAAATGAAATGATAATCAAATATTATATTAAATTTTAAAGGAGAAATCAAATAAGACTAAAAAGTATTATAGAAGAGTAAATGATATTCACTTCAAGATAAGTAACATTAAATAACTATTTATAATTTTATAAATTATTAACAAATTAATCAATAAGTTGTTAATAAACATATCAAACAATATCGTTTCAGGCAAACAAGATAGTCCATAGTCAGAAGAATATAGCGCATATTACACGCAAATGTACACACAAAATGCATAAATGTATGAAGGCGGTCGCGAAAGCGAAATGTTACTCGCTCCTACGATAATTAGTAACTCTATTAGTTATGGCTGTGCCTTCTAACCAAGCCTTAGAATACAAATGCGAACGAGCCTTCCGATCTGAGTGTTCAGTTACACCTTATATCTCTACGCTTCGTTCCACTGATTAATGTACACACCGTGGCAAATCGTGCCTTATGATTCATGAAATCGATGAAAATTTGGCGGATGACATGCCGTATCCGATTTTTGATTTATATACCTGCGATTGTTCGTCAAACCGCCGATGGCAATTGGCGGTGAAAAACGCACAGTGTTGTTCTTAGAAACGGATACTCGATTATGGGGATTGAATTGTTTCATGGATCGTTTGCCTCGCCAAGATTTCATCGTTACTTTCGTTTGTTTCTTTGTTAACAAGCTTGATGTGCATCCTGGTGATGCATTTAAATGGATAAGCTAAGTAAGATTGCTTTTATGCAATGTTATGGAGGTAATGAGGACTGGTGAAAATGATAATTTTTTTGCTTTTAATCTGGCAAACAAGTGTAATTGGAATAATTTTATTTCAAATAATTAGATATAGTGCAGAAAATTTAATAGTGGAAATTCTCTTGTTGATGTAAATGTGTAAATTTCTATATTGTTTTTCTAGAAATAATTATTATGAAATAATGTGTGGATATAAAATTCTATAGATTAATTATTTAATTCTTTGATATAGGGGATATGATCTATAAATGTAAATTATTGTTGAAATAATTAATTTAAACTTTAATTTTTAAAGTTAAATTGAAATGATTAAACAAACAGGAGTAATTGAAAGCGTATATTTACATACCTTGAGCGTCAAATTGTCTTCTTCTACGAAGCATGCTTCTTCCTTGAGAAGAAACAGGACCTGTTCTTCCATGATTATCATCGTGAGGATCATCTTCACCTGCACTTGTTGCGCTATCGCGTTGCACTACTTCATCACTTCCGATCGTCAATGGAATCGTGCCACTTCCGTTACCACCGAAAAATTTCACTTTCCTAGCCAGTTCTACGTATCCATGAAGACCAGTCTCACTTAATCTAATCGAAAAAAAAAGTAAAAAAATAAATAAATGAATAAAAGGTGAACTCATCAATAAATGATAAAAAGATTAACAATAATAATCAAAAGTAACAATAATAATAATAAATATATACAAATAAAAAGTTGAGAAAAGAATAAAACTAATGAAAATTCATAATCTAATATCTTTTAGGTAAATATGAACCATTATTTTTTACATCTATTTGTCTCATTTATGAAAAGAAGCATTTATGCCTCTCATTACTAAATAATATTTTAAAAATTAAAATTATCTTAAATATTATTCATTCTATAGTTACAATATATATTTTATTGAAGATGAAAGTACAAAAAATATATTTCTTCCTATAATGAAATTTTAAAATTATAATTACATTTTCTCTTCAGGTGATATCATAAATGATAAATATTAAATATAAAAACTTTCTTGCAAAAGAAGATTACAAAATAAGCTTCTATTAATCTTATTCTTACTTTTTTTTTTTCAATACTTAATACTCTAAGAATATTTCTTAAAACTTTAAATTTAAAATTTCCAAAATTCTTAATAGCTATATTTTGTTACAGAAATTCTTTTCACAGATTTCTAACACACATACAGATGGCTGAAACTTCCGCTATTACTTCCTAATGAAAGATTATTCGAATTGATCATTCGAGGCACGTGTTCTGACGATGGTGAGCTAAGTTTCACGATTTAACCGTCGCGTGATTTAAATTGCACACACCTCACACTCTCGCTACCGCTACTCTCGTATCTAGTACTGCTATTCGATTCCCTTCTGGTCCTCGTGATCGCATCCCGTATTCTTTGGGATGCCGAGCACGAGTCGCCTGTTTTCCGTGGAAGTGCCGGGGTTGGCTCGCTCTCGCTCTCCCTTGGGCTGTATCTCGAGGATCTCGTGCTCAGTGGGCTCGCTTCCGGAGATAAATGCTGAAAAGGAATTTAATATTTATTCCACCATCTTTTGAGAGATTAAAAAATAAAATTGAATTGAATAGATTGAAATGTTTTTTATTTAAATAAACTTTTTCTGTGTCGTTAAATAGTTACGATTCAAATTATTATTAAATAAATATATGTTTCAGATACATTGTGTAATTAGAGGTAAATTGGTATCAGAAGGCTGATATATAAATAGCAAATATGTATCCATTTTTTGAGTAGAACCGGTTTTACTTACTTGAACTGAAAATTGACACATATGTTGCATATTTCCATGGAATAGTATAAACACGAGTTGAAAAATTATTTCAAATTAGAAGAAAAATATGTAGAGAATTATTTATTATCTATCTTTTTTATTTTAG
Source organism: Apis mellifera (assembly GCF_003254395.2). Classification (NCBI taxonomy): domain Eukaryota; kingdom Metazoa; phylum Arthropoda; class Insecta; order Hymenoptera; family Apidae; genus Apis; species Apis mellifera. Next base: position 1,308,696 of record NC_037648.1, read on the forward strand.
GAAAATTATTCATCTAAATATATTATCGTTTATAAATATTGCTTGATTTAAATTAAATTTTTTAAAATATTTTTATTTATAAATGAAAAATGAATTGATAAAAGTTTAATGTCATAAAAGATAAATCTTTTTTCATGAGTAAATGAAATTTAAATATTTGACAAATGATCTAAGATCTAATTTTAATAATTGATTAAATTATATGTAATCCTATTTTAAAAATGGTAAAAGCTTCTATTTATATTTTAATACAATAAACATGTTGTATAGTAATTATGGAAACATATAATTTCATAAATGCATATCTATATTATTATCCCATTATTCTTTTCTTTAGATAATAGAAAGCATTACTCATCAGCAACAATACATCATGTTACAACATCAATGCTCAATGAGTCTAACAGTGAGAATTGGGAAACTTACACTGGAACAGCGTTTATTGGGAGTGTCATCCGTGTCATCAGGATTAGAAAACTCCTCTTTTGAAAATTTCCTCCGTACCTAGATCAAAAACAATTGTAAAAGTAAAAACAAATTCAAAATATTTATATTAAAAAGTATACAATTTATTAATTATAGAAACTTGATCAAAATTCAAATCATCATTCTTACAGTTTGTTAATTGCAATAGTAAAATCAAACTATTAAATCTCTTAGCAAAATCTCAACCTACCACTTGAAAATCGTCGGATCTCCTTCCATGTATTCCAATATCCTTCCTCTCAAACGTTCCAAACGCATTGCAATCGGGTTCAGAATTTTCTATCAAACTCTCGCTAATCTCCTTCATAGAGTCCTTATTCTTATCGTTCTCGAATACTTCTGCCTCCTCGACCATCGACTCTCCTTCTTTCCTCGCCTCCGTGCATCCAAGTATCTCCTCCTTATCTCCTTTCTTCACGCCCTCTTGCTCTTCCACCAGCTTCTTCTCGTCGTTGACGACCACGTCGAGCATCGTCTGTTCCTTGGCCTCCACTTTCACTCTCTCATGCTGGCTCGCACATGGCCCTTCCTCGTCATTCCTCTTCCCATCCAGGCTCTCCTTGCTACCTTCTCTTGCCTTCGCCTTTCCTTGTTCGTGCACCGTCGACTTCGATTTCGACGTGGTCGAGACGCCCACGCGTTGTTCCTCCGTCCTCTCCTGCTTCTCTTCTTTACCACCTTGCTTTCCTTTTGCAGCTATGGCCGAGCTATTCGCATTTGAATTCAAACTATCCCTACCCACGTCCTCGCGGCTGTTGTCCCGCCGGAATAGCCGTATAACGTACTTAGAGTCCTCCTTCCCTGTCGATTGGACGCCAGATCCACGAGTTTCCTCTTTCGTTTCTTTTCTAATCGATTTGGACGAGCAACGGATGTCGTCTTTGCTGTCCTGACGCTTCAATCGGTCCTCCTTGACACGGGGGGAGAGCAGTTTTGGGATCAAGCTAGGCAAACTTATATCCTCCCGGCTGCGACGCAGATCGTCGGTACTTCCTCGATATCTGAAAAAAGTTTTGGTGATAATCAGTGAAAATTATATATCGTTTTTTAGATACAGAAGAATTTTTGTTAACAAGTAGTAAATGGAAGATGTAAGTCACTTCAAATTATCCTTTTGTGTACAAATTTAATTTGTCTCTTTATATTATTAAAATTTAATAAGTATTATAAGTGGAAATAAAATATGAAATTTAAAGTTTTTATAAACACTTTGTGTCAAATATTATATATAGTTAAACAAATAAGATTTATAATAGATATAAAAGTTCCAAAAATAATAGTAATAGAAAAGATAGCAAGAAAATTAAAACTTTAATTTAAGAAACGATTAAAAAATTACATATTTATAGACAGTAATTAGTAATTACTGAATAGATATATATATATATTTAGTTCAATTCTTAAGTTTTCAAATTTATGAATGAAAAATATTAAACTTTATTAGATTCTTGCATTCTTATTAAATAAATTATCTCATAACAGAATGATTTAACACAGAATTATTTTATTGAAAGTAAATTACCCAAATATGATTCTGTAATCATTCATTGACAAAAATTCCTCAAACCTAGAAAAAAATTACTACCTTTGAGGTATGAGAGAACGTTTAGGTGATTCTTGGGGGCTTCTGATATCCTCAAGTAAGAAGATGTAAGTCACTTCAAATTATCCTTTTGTGTACAAATTTAATTTGTCTCTTTGTATTATTATATAGTGATTATTAAAATTTAATAAGTATTATAAGTGGAAATAAAATATGAAATTTAAAGTTTTTATAAGCAATTTGTGTCAAATATTATATATATATAATTTACATTAAACAAATAAGATTTATAATAGATATAAAAGTTCCAAAAATAATAGTAATAGTAATAAAAGATAGCAAGAAAATTAAAACTTTAATTTAAGAAACAATTAAAAAAATTACATATACATAGTAATTAGTAATTACTAAGTAGATATACATATATCTTTAGTTCAATTCTTAAGTTTTCAAATTTATGAATGAAAAATATTAAACTCTATTAGATTCTTGCATTCTTATTAAATAAATTATCTCATCACAAAATGATTTAACACAGAATTATTTTATTGAAAGTAAATTACCCAAATATGATTCTGTAATCATTCATTGACAAAAATTCCTCAAACTTAGAAAAAAATTACTACCTTTGAGGTATGAGAGAACGTTTAGGTGATTCTTGGGGGCTTCTGATATCCTCAAACTCCTTGCAACTTCTCTTAAATATCGGTATATTCGATTTTCTCTCCCCATGCTTAATCGTGCCCGATTTTATCTCCGGTGAAATAAACTTGGACAATATCCTCGGTGGTTTTATCAAAGAAATCCTCGGCGTGCACTGTTCCTGGCTACCGCCGACCTCTTGCTCCTGCTCTTCGATTTTCGTTTTATTACCGTTGGCCAACAACGATCGCTCGTTTCTCTTCGTTTTTACGGCATCCAACGATGCCACTTCCTCTTCCTGTTTATTGCACGATCTCCCCTCCCCTCCTCGTTTCGGATTCGTTCGTTCGTTCGTCTCGACTCGAGGCGTGAATTTCTCTTGAACAGAGATCGATTCGCTCTTCGTTATTATCGCATCTTTGCATTGAGCAGGATCCCCCTTCGCAGGATCGTTACGGTCGTCGTCGTCGGTATGTAAGGTTGCCTCGTCGATAACTGGTTCCTTCGCATTATTCGATGTTTCGACGTCGCCCGGTTTTACGATTTCGCTCCTCGCAATGATTTCTCGGTATTCCTGATGACGGGACGGCAAACTCCGATATACTCGAAACTCGGCCGATTTCCTGGCCGCTGACCAGCGTGTGGGTGGACCTGTACGCGCGTGCAAAGTGCGATCGATTATTTATCGTGTTTCTTTTTTTTTTTTTTTTGCTAAATTATTTTAAAAATTTATTTTTACTTTTTTAATTAAATTTTAAGCATTCTTCTCATAACGTGCTGCTATTATATAATTGTAACTATTATTTTATAACGTTTCCTGAGAACGCATTTTAAAATAAAAATAAAAATCGGAGATAATTGAATTAAATATTTCATATTAATTATTCACGTAAAATTTGAAATATTCAATATAATATGTATATATTTTTATTTGTAAAATTTTTGAAAAATTATTTATACATATAACGTATAATGTATAATCGAACGGAACGATAACAAACCATTTATAGTCCAAGCTCGTCTGATGCTATGCTTCAATAATTCTACGGGCGACGCTGCTTTTCCATTTATAGATCCTTTACATACCGAATTTTCGAAGGTCCATTTCTCGGTGACAACGTGCAATTCCCTGAAATAAATAAAAAATTACAATAACAAATTTAATTTAGACAAGATTCGTTCAAAGAGATCGCGAAATAATTAAAATTTTCCAAAATAAAGAACGAGGGGGATCAGTATTAGCAAGGGACAGAACATAACCTATCAAAATTTCGAGAAAGAAAAAAACAACAAAGGATTAACTCACGCGATCTTGTAGCAAACGTTACAGATCCATTCGACTTCTTTGTTATCGGTGGGGCTCCTGACCTCGATACGGCACTGCCTGCAAACTCTGTGCCTGCACCGCGTACACGGTGCACCGGTGTTGTAAAATCTACCAAACGGTGCACCGCATCTGGTGCATTTACGTCCTTGGTACGATAGTTCACCCGACGCCTTCAGAAGTCCCCTCCTCCGCAGATATTGCAGATCAGCCTTCAGTCTTCTGTAAAACAGTACAGTTTCCTTTGCACATCTTTCGTTATATATATCCATCGAATCGAGTTGATTTCTTTAAGAGATCTTAATTTCTACAAAAAAATTAAATTATATTAAATAATGTTATAATCAAATTGGATTGTTATTAATCAACAATTATGTGAAAAGATTATTCCCGATAATTAGACATGTGGGCGTTTCTTTGCGCGCTGTCTATCGGCGAGTCGATTATTCATTGACCGGTTAAATCGAAGTTATGACTATGCGCGCTTGCCAAGGTATCGCGATCGTCAATACTATAGTATACTCGCGCGAACGAAAACGCACGTGATGCGTTCCTCGAACGAAAATAATTAACGACGACGTTCGAGATGAACAAGTTTGCAGAAATGGATAATTATGAATAAATTTTTCGTATTAATCGAGAATACTTTGGTAGATAAATAAGAAAGAGGAATAAAAATCTCTAAAAGAATATAATCCATTCGAGGATTTTTACTTCCTAACCTAAAAAAGACGTGGCATTGTACGATCGTCGAAGGATATCCGCCTTCGCTAAATTTGACATTGGAGGGAACAATCGAGCCGGAAATGCATAAGGTAATCGACACGTTGGATGTAACGACAAATTGCATTAGTGTTTTATTAATTGCAGTTATTGTATAACACTTAACTATAAGGCAACTGAAATTCTTTGCCGGATTTATTGTTAGCCGAAAACTTGTTGTGAAAATAGAGACGTCATACAATTGGTCATAAAGGTTATCTAATTGTAAAAGTATTGCACGGTATAGTATACTCTTTTCTATATTCTATTTCGCCTTTTAATTATTCGATATGATGAAATAAAATTATAAATTATTCTTTTCAATCTGATGATTCTGAAACAAAATAAAGTATGTCTAATTATAGATACGGACATTTATGACCAACCGTAGATAAATAGATTATAGAATTTTTTTTTTTATTTTTATTAATTTCTCTTTTAATAGTTAATAGAAATCATGCACAAAGATTAAATTTCTCAAAGTTCATTGCTTAAAGAATCTTACTTTTTTTCAATTTTTACACACTGCAACCATTCTTGAGTAAGAATGTCTATTAAAATTAACATACAATTCTTACACATTAGGCTTAATGTAAAATTAAATCTTGATCAAATACACAATTTTTCTTCGATTCACCGAAAATAAAAATCAAGAAGTATTTTATCTCAAAGATAAAACGATTAACTTTACTTTTTCCATCAAAATTAAAAAACTCGTGTATAATTTAAATTCTTGGAGATTATTTGGAAGAAATTACACGTAAATATTCTTTTTCAATTAACTTCACTTTTTCACTCGATTCACCAAAAAAAAAAAAAAAAAGAAAAAAAATCATACAAATATTATAATTTTCTTCAAATTAAATCCACTTTTTCCATACACCAAAAAATTCCAAAATTCTAAAAAAAATATTCACAAAAGATTAAGTTTCAACGAATCCGCTTTCTCTCTTAAATTTCATTTGCGACAACTTGACTGTCTTATCCACTCAAGTTACCGAAGAATGATCAAGAACATTCAAATGGCGATATATCGAAACCGATATTGAGACGAGTAAAACGAGTAAAAGTTTCCCCGAGATTCGGCTCGATGACAGTGACTCATGTCCAATCGTGCAGTTGACGTATCTAGTCCCTTTTGTTATAAAAAAAGAATGGACACAGCGCGCAGAGGAAAGATTGCTACATCTTTCTCGGTTGGTGCCAATGTTGCGTTGGTATATAACCTCGTAGGTGTAGCCTGCCGGGTATATATCTGGTTTCCATTCCCGTCAAGGCACAATGATAAAGCATATTAACGCAACACACTGTACGGTGCAATGGACACGACCGAATAACAATGAACGATATTTCCTCTGGCTTTTAGATATCCCGATCGAAATACCTTTCTCCTATCTCTCTTTCTCTCTCACTTCCTATTCGAATATCGTGGCTGGATGTAGGAACACGGAACGTAAATAAACGGTAGCTGGATTCGAAACGTTTTTATCATGCGTGAAAAAAGTAGATTTTTTGTTTACCTTGCGAGGTGGAAGGTATGCTTTGCGGTAAATGGAAGAAAATGAAGACGTTTGCGAATAAACGATGGTGAAATAAAGGTAAATAAAATATTTCTATTGTAATTGACAATTTTTTATTCAAAAAGAATAACACTATCTTTTAATAAAATAACATTGTCTGATTATATATCTAATTAATTAAAACATGTAATAAAGATATTGATTTCAGTGAATACTTTTCAATAAGTAATATGAGAAATATATATTTAATTTTTAATTATACTATAATTTCGTCGATAAGGATAAATAAATGTACTTTTGAAAAAAGAATATATATATAATGTAAACTAAGATGCAGATTATATATCAGATGAAAGGAATACAAAACAAAAGTAGCTTCCTTTCAGTTCCTTTCATTGGTTTTTTTCAATTATATGTATACCGTTAGCCTACATACCTTTAACCTCCATCCATAGAGAACACAAGTTCCCCAAGCAAACATTTATCCTTATATCATTAGAAAGCAAATGTTTATATCTTATTAATTTATAACATTACATAATCCTAATAGTACTTTTGATGTTTATCTTTTGATAAATTGAACAATCATTTTAATTATTAATTATTTATCCATACAATGAATAACATATGATGAATAATTGTTATGAGAAGATTTAAAAAATTTTTTTAAATTTTTTAATTTAGAATAACAAGATTTCGACCAGCTAGTCGAAATATTTGGTCAATTAAAGAGGAGAGATAAGTCATAACAATAGAAGCAAACCCATAAAAGATGATTGTGTACCAATCCCACACGATTGCAATAAAAATTATAAAGATTTATATGTCAACTTTAAAATCTTCGATAAGAAACAATTAAAAGTATTCCAAAAAATTTGGAACTAATTATATTTCTTTTTAAAAAATCAAATTAGAATATTAATTACAGAAAATTTGTTTAACTAAAATACCATTATTTCTAGCATTAATTTTGAATTAACAATAAAATTAGCAGAAAATTCAAGTTAATTATCTATAATTGAAAAAATTCCAAACTTTTTCAGTGTACATCCTTTTGCCTAAACAGAATAGAGACAGAGTTGCAGAAATGAAAATAAAAATCCAAAAAGAAAAAAAAAAATAGAAGAAGGAGCATCAATTTGAAGAAGATACATGATTACAATTGCAACATGAATGAAAGGCACCTTAAATTTGCATACAAAATTGGAGAGTTTCGATAGAGTGGTATCCTAACTAAGGATTAACGTCTTTCACAGAGAACAACCTGGAAATAGATGAAGCTGGTTGAACAGCTTTATCTTTGAGCAGAGATTGCTCGAAGATAAAGTTGCAGTTTCTATATCCTGTCTTCTCAAGAAGTAATTAGTCCTTTATACCATTACGTGACCGGAATTTATCGATTTCTTGCTTGATGTTTCTATTAAATATAAATGTAATAATAACAATAATAATAATAACAATTTATCGATTAAATTATCAAACAAATCCTATTAAAATTTCTCAATAAAATATATTTGTTTATATTAATATAAAATGGATAATATAATTGAATATCTTAGCAAATTAATATTAATAAATGAGTCATCAATGATATATATAGAATATACACAATTCTGAATAGTCTCTTTTAGATGACGAATCAGATAAATGTTAATATATCCGCGGATGAAGAATTCATAAATGTTTGAAATATTCGTGCATATAATCAAACGCGTCTTTTATAATCAAAAAAATATTCCAGACACAATCAATTAGATATCCATTCATTGAAACAGAACTTATAAACAGCTGTAAACTTTTATTAAATCTGGGTAAATTTTATTTGAAATTGAAATAAAATATAATTTATTCATCATTTTCAATAATGCTATCTAAGAAAATATAAATAATATCAAATTATTTAAAATAATATCCAATAATAAATTTGTAATTTATTTATTTCAAATTTGTTCAAAAAAATAATTCTTAAAATAATTGAAACAAAAAATCTTTAATTTGTAATTATATATATAAATATAAATGATAATATAGACATATTTTAAACATATATATAAAGAAAATAAAATTTTTCATAATATAATTTATAAAATTAATTAAATCAGAAAGCATTTTCTTATTTATATATTCATTATTGTGTAATTATGAATATATATTATTAAATCAAATAGACTTTCTGTTAGAATTGGAAACTGAAATGAAATTATTTGAAATGTTCTTGTTTAATAAGTATATTCAGTATATTCATATAATATACTATTCTTAATTTCTATCATACTTGTTATTATAACCTGTTATTATCATAACTGCTATTATAATTATTTTTTTTATCAAATTTGAAATAAAGAAATAATGAAACAATACATTATTATTTCAATTTCAAATTTATCCAAATTTTTACCAAACACAATATATCATATTATTAATTTACTTACAATCCAACGCTAATGAAATAACTTTTTTTTCAATATAACGAACACTAAAATGCACATAAACCAATACCATAAGCTCTTTTCGTCTCACTGAACCATATTAACCAAAATTAAAACAAACTCAATGGAGTGGACAACAGCGAGTTTCGTTCTATCCCCAAAGTAACACGGTTTTCACTTCTCCATTGTATCAAAAACATTGGAAAGAACCTTGCCTCTACACCTACGCATCCCTCTAGGTTCCTCCGAGATTCGATCTTCGGGTCGAAGACACGATCCTGCTACAACCGCATCCGGTCAAGCGAAACACAGCCGCTAGACTGTGGATCGAGAGCCACCGATGCTCGTTCGCACAATAAAACGAGGCAACCGCGGTGCAAGCTGGTGTCACTTTCCGCGACCATTACCGACCGATATTAAGGGCACACTGACGTATCGAAGGAGCGAGTCACGTAGTATTTGATCTTTGGATCCGTGTTCTATTCTATTCTATTTTATTAGAAAAGAATTATGGATGGAATGGATTACAGATGATAGGTCAACGATGTTTAATGTCTAGTAAAGTGAATCGTAGGAACAGTAATAGTAAATGGAAACGTAGTACGATCAGGTACGTATAGTTACTTACCTGGACCGCGCAGCCGCTTTAGGTCTTGAACCGAACAGAGAAGCAACCGGTGAAGCGACCAATCGGCGCTCTTTATCGTTGACGCAGCGTGCAAGTGACATGGTGTAGGTGTGCGTGTGCCGATATACCGTGGTTCAAGGTGGAAAATTATTCGAACAGTTACAAATGTTGTATAAATATAGCAAATTTCAATTAAACCTAACTTTAATCTAACTTTTATCTTTTTTAATAAATTTTATTAAATTGAAGAGAGAGAAAATGTTAAATTTTGATTAGAGATGAGTAAAAACTTAACCTAACCTAATCTTTTTCGTAAATTTTAGATTTTAAATGAATCAAAGGAAGAAAATATTAGATTGTTTAGAATTTGACCTAACTTTTTTATTTATTTAAATTTTATTGTGTTTAATTCTTTGTAATTTTTCTCTCGTAGCTATCGTAGCTTTTCGTTTTATTTCGGTTCGATCGTGTCAGTCCCTTCGGTACAATTCAGTTTAGCTGTTAGTCCCTTCGGTATATTTCGTTTTGCTTCGGTTCGCTTCGGTTGTTCGCATTTACTTCATACTACAGTGGAGGTGTAACTGAACGTACATTAGACAGTAATGTTCCATCTGTGCGATGTCAACGACTGCTACAGACCGTGACATAGTGATTCAGAAACTCGGGAAAGATTCGTTTTTTCAGTATATGTGCGGAAAAAGATTTAATGCACGAGATAAAATATCGATATTGGTGTCTTTATTTCTCATAATTCAACGTTCGTACATGTATCTTTGATAGAGATCATTTTAGATTCGACTTGTGATTTTCTTCATTTTACACGAGGTTTTTGGTATTGATTGTACGTATGTATGTAAGGTGATTGATTACAATCGATTTATGTTTTTGACACAGGCGTTCTGATAGGAGATAAGAATGATTTATACGCGCAATATGTATGCGCTGTTGACATTCGTGTAATTATTTTAACGACGAGCATGTGAGTGTTTAGACATATGGTCTAGTCGGTTATTTCCTTATGCGTTTTGAAATATATAATAAACGCGATTATTTTTCCTTTGCCAATTTTATTCCATTATTTCATTTTTATTTATTTTAGGTATTATATCATTTCTTATAAATAATATTTAAATTTTATTTCGCGTTTCTAAATGATATTTTTGTTTTCTATTTTTAAAATAATATCATTATCGAATAACGATGTTTGTCATAATACGATGTCTATCGTGGAAAAAAACATTTTTGATTAATCATTGTCAGATAATCGTTTACGAGATATCCTAACGCGTACTTTCTAATATTTAATAATTTAATATTTCCTATAATGGAATATTAATGGATAAAATAAATTAAAATTTCGAATCAAGTTAAGGATAATGATTGGTGAAAGTGTATGTACATACTGCAGCATTTTAAAATATTAATCACACGCTATTGACAACAATTTCGCGAAAAAAAGAAATCTTATATGTATTTTATCTTTTCTGTTTTGTACTTTGAATTGGATTCATGTTTAATGATTCACCAGCAATAAAATTACATTAAACATAAATGTTTCATAACTTTGTTCCTTCCATTTCCTTGTCGCGTTCGTAGTGAATCACATCATCGGTATAAATTTTCCACAATCAGTTTCACGCAAAATCACATTGCTTGTGATCTTAATTACAGAGCGTGAATATAAATGTGATTCTGACATCGCTTTATCGAAGATCGACGAATTTTTTTTTTTTTTTTTTTGTAATTTTACGATACAATATTTTCAATCGATTTTTTTCATCAACGATTCTCTTCCTTTTTTTTATCTTATCTTCTCCGCGGCTGAATTCTTCCTGAAAAATTCCTGGCAAATTTTATTACTATAATTTTACAACAATTTTTTTTCTTCGAAAAGTTTATTATTTAACGGTTCTCTCCTTTAAGATCTGAGGTAAAATATTGCTTGATTTCACGCATTAGAATTAATGTTCCCGTGCTGTCAAGTATCCATAGATTTATATATATATATATACACAATGACATAGACTTTGCATCTCACCAATTATTCCAAGTAATACATCAATTTAATATTATTCCTATATATGATCATTGTAAACCAGTATTAATCACGCCAATTAAAAAAAATAACTTCGTCAACATGTGTAACGATGTCAATTCAGTCTAATCGGAGATCGAGATCACGTAATTTATTTATGCCTGGAGAATTTATATCCAAGGGGCTGCGACTTTTCCAATTTTTCTCCATTTTTAAAAAAATATATAATCGATAAACACGCGTCAAAAAATAATTTTTCTTTCTCTTATAATTATTCCAATTGCTTAATTATTTATTACATATAAATGAATTATATTTGGTCACAATATTTTTTTCAATATGTAGATTTCCATTAGAAAGTTGACGAAATCGCTTATCTTATCTCTCAAGGAACAAAGTTGTCTTTCCATGTGGTGGCTTACCATGTTTTTCTCTTTTATCTTTCATGAAACTTCATATTCACTGCGTAAATATATTTTAGAGCAAAATTCTCGACTCTTGTTATCAAACTCTTGTTTGCATTTTTAACTCTCGATAATTTTAAAAAATTATCCTAACCTAACATAACCTAAAATCTGAGAAAATCGATCCACAACACAAATTTAACGGTTTTACTCGAAAAAGTATGTAAATGGACGTAACGGAGAAGAGTTAACGACCTCGAGGAAACTTAATCGTCATTTTCACCAAGGTTGGCATTCTTGTTGAAATACTTGTATATCTATGTTATAATGAAACGGTAAAAATTTCGTGTATTATCGACGAAATATATCAGACGATAGGTCAGACTGTTTGGATGCAATGCAAACACATTCTCGTTTAGGTAAAGTTTTCTATTGCACAAGCACACACCTCTAATCACGCCAATACCATTTACAGATACCACCAGGAAGAGTGGACCCTCCATCCATTCCCCATAAATGGCGCACCTTCTCGAGGAAACTAATATCCAGTTATACCGTTCTCCCATTACGAACTTGTTACTTGTACGGTTTTATAAATGCGAATCATCCTTGTTATCTCCTTAAATTATCTAAATTTTCAAACTTATCCCATTTCCTTTTTTTTTTTTATTGGAATAAATCAAACTGTTATAATTCTTTATAAATTAAATTATTTTTAGATTCTATTATGTTTATGCATTGAGTTCTATTGAAAAATGGAATATTTCCTTAAATTATCTAAATTTTCAAACTTATCCCATTTCCTTTTTTTTTTATTGGAATAAATCAAACTGTTATAATTCTTTATAAATTAAATTATTTTTAGATTCTATTATGTTTATGCATTCTATTGAAAAATGGAATATTTCCTTAAATTATCTAAATTTTCAAACGTCTCTTATTTTCTTTTTTTTTTTCATTGGAATAAATCAAATATGTTATAATTCTTTATAAATTAAATTATTTTTAGATTCTATTATGTTTATGCATTGAGTTCCATTGAAAAATGGAATATTTTCTTAAATTATCTAAATTTTTAAACTTATCCCATTTCCTTTTTTTTTTTATTGGAATAAATCAAACTGTTATAATTCTTTATAAATTAAATTATTTTTAGATTCTATTATGTTTATGCATTGAGTTCCATTGAAAAATGGAATATTTTCTTAAATTATCTAAATTTTCAAACTTATCCCATTTCCTTTTTTTTTTTTATTGAAATAAATCAAATATGTTATAATTCTTTATAAATTAAATTATTTTTAGATTCTATTATGTTCATGCATTGAGTTCTATTGAAAAATGGAATATTTTATTTAAAAATATATATATGGGATGTAGAAATTTAAAGAGGTCGCCAAGATTTGTTTCACTTTATCCTCGAATGCACGTGAAAAATATATATATATATATATATATATATATATATATATATATCGATGACAAGTTTTTTTAATACATTAAAGCGGAAAAGTGGAGCGGAAACGCGGAGAAGCGTGTCTACCCTCGTGATTACGCATTGTCGTTTAAACTTCATGCAAGAGAGAACAATAGCTTTCCCTGAGTCGTTAATTTAATTAATTATTAGCCACATAATAAAACCCGTGTGTATTATGTTCCTTACCTCGCCAATTCTTTTTTTTCTTTTTCTTTTTTTTTTTTTCTTTATTTCTGACCTCGTCTCCTGAAAATATGAAAGTGTCGAAGAAGCGTGTTGTGACGACTTCTCGTTGTTTTGACAAAAGATTATTATACCAATTTTAATTTGAAATTTTCTGTCTGGAAAATTTCGTATGTTCAATAGATAATTCGTCTATCGAATTTATTAGATTTATTTCCTATTATAAATGATTGATTATATCCACGATTTATTATTATTTGACGTTTCGATAAAGAAATACGAGGGATTTAGATCATGCATATGAATATTAATTAGGTTTGTGAAAATAAATGTCATTCTAATGGTAATAATCACACGGAGCTTTAAAATATTTTTAAAAATAAAAAAAGAAGACATTAATAGAGATTTTCAAATCGAGCCTGTATGAGTAATATGTATTAAAAATTAAAAAAAAAAAAAGAGGTTGTGTAAAGAGAACAATTTAGAGGTTAGGTTACCTATCGATTGTGTTGTAGCGAGATTCGAGAGGAAATACGAGAGCACGTATTTCTAATTCTTTATCAACAAAATGTTTTTGTCAACATTCCGGCAAATACAGTATATTACGGATCACAGGAATTGCAACGGCAATCACTGTATACAGTATAGTACGTACGGACGCCGGAAGTCCCGTTAGTCAACCTTAAGGTTTAAGGTTCGTTTCTCCGAGAGTATTACTTCGATCTCACTTGCATTAATATCTCCGCACGTGAAAATATAAAAATAATTGAAAACAGAATTGATAAATAATATTGTAAATTCGATCGATTGTTAATATTAAATTGTTAAGAAGAACCGTTTAATTATTATAAATTGAACGAGAAAAATTTATCGGATTACTGTTCAAACTTTTATCGACGAGATATTTACGTAGAGATAATTTTCAGTGAAAGTCCGTAATGGAACCTGAACTGGTTTTCGATAATATCTCCTTAGTTATAAGTTGATAAGTTATACAGAAATTCTCCATGGAAACTCTAGGTAGGAAATTTTTTTTCGTAAAATTTCTTCCGATTATTAATTTTATCGAATTTTATTTCAAGCCGTTCAAACAAATTTCAACGAAAATCCTTTTCTAAATTTAAATTAGATCGCAATTCGCGCGCCGAAGTTACCGCGGGAAATATGATTGTTCTCTAGGATTATTTCGTTTCACGCAAAATAAATATCACTCGCTTATAAGTCTTACCAGACAATCAGTATTTTATGATTTTGTTTTATATAAGTTGGTAATATTACTTTACAAACTTTTTTTTTATATTTTACTATTAATAATATATTTCTTTAAATATTTGAAAAGTATCAAGATAATACAATTTTATAATCAAAAATAAAGAATTATATTAATATTATTTATTTTGATGCATCATCAATTTTGTATATACGATTGAAAGTTTATAAACAAAAAAATTATATTGTTAAATTAATTTGCAAAAATAAAACTTAATTACATTATTAATGTTATAATACAATTCAATATTTATTTCTCAAAAATCTTAGAACAAGCCTTATTATAAAAAAATTTTATGTAAATTGATATTTAAGATATGATAAGGAAAATATAAATTTTATCAAAGACAGATATCGTACGATTTTTTTGCATAATAGGTCAAATTGGGCTGAACAAAACAGAGTTAAAAATATTACCCATTTTTATACCTATTTCATACATTTAGAAACTTGTACCATCGTTTCAGACACAATACGTGTATACATATAGATAATATAAATAATCACGACTTCTTTATGGCTTCGTGTGAAAGCGCCATTCCACTTGACTCCTGCTATATGCTACGACATACAGAAAGACGAGACTCTCGTTCGCACGGGGGGTCACAGCTAGCCCTGAGGGAGCAGTCATTGACATTGAGAGAGAGAGAAGGGAGAGAGAGAGAGAGAGACCGTCGAGAAACGTGACTAATATCGTGGTGCTACCTTTATATGGAAGCTTTTCGTATTTTCTATTCGCCGATAGCCACCTGTGGAATCGGTGTGATCATGAACTCGATTTAAATTGAATCATTAGTGCCACCAATTAGTGTACACCATTGAATCGTTCTTTCAAATTCGTGCTATGAATCGTATTCATTGTCTATTGGTCCATTGTAAATTGAATTTATCTTATATCGTTTATGAAACGAGATATATTAGTTCGTGAAAAATAAGATGGAGTAGAGAGGAACGTTCAAAGCATGTGAACAATTATGGGAGCAACATCAAGTAAATTATATGGTAAGATAACATTAAAAAAGTATACGCAAGTTATCTGAACATTTGTCTAATTATACGCTTGTTGGCGCCAGAAAGGTTCAGATAGTAAAAAAAATGCAATTACTTTGTCTTGAAGATTTTATGAAATATCATAAAAGATATAATTCATATGCAGATATGACTCGAAATAAGATTGGAATCGCGAAATTAATGATATCATTTAATTTTCAACAAAATTAGTCGAATGCACATACTCCTAACCTAACCAATCATTGATTTCACTATAGTTTACTATTTCCGAGTACGAGACACGATATTAAAACTTGTTTATTAAAAATATTTACTAAAAAGTTCGATATTTATTCAAAGAAATATTTTATCGATTCTTAACCAAACGAAAAAAAATATTTTAAAAAGATGTTTTAAGAAATGAGACAGAGACACGATTTACCGTATTTTAATTTGCTTGGTCGATATAGAAATTCTGAATAGTGCTAAAACAGGTTTCTCGCAAACGTCTCATTTCCGACGATTCAGTATTCGACAGTCGTTTTGCTGGTTCGTATTCGTCGAGGTTTATTGCCTCGAGCAGCGTAGAAAGTATAACGCAAATCCTTTTGATAAATTGTAAACGGTCATGGAGATATATAAAAGCAAATAAATAAGGAACGATTCGTTTCTAACAATGTTCGTCCAAATGTCAATCTTGTAGCTGGTTTTGATCATTCTATCTAATAGAAATGAAAAATACTCTTTCGATATATAAATTTCTAGATAAAAATTTAAAATGTCTATCAAATCTTCCACAAAAACACTTGATTAAATGACATTCCAATACGACGATTCCTATCGACTATCCCCTCTCTTCGAAACGATCACTTTTAAAATGTATTCCGAGTCGAGCAATACGTAACTGAAACTTGAACAAAAACATTCCTATTGGATCTTCCAGAACAATCACTTGACCAATCACGTAAATTCCTTTGAACTCTTCTCACGAAATATAAAGATTATTCTTTCTTTTTTTTTGCACGAGAGCAAAGGATTAGATTAATCCTAAATCGCAAAATAACACTTTTGATAAACGTTACCCTTGTTCCTCTTCAGCAGTCGGCGGTCCCTGTTGCGCGATGCGAAACACGTCCATCGTCGACATGGTGCTCCGCTGGCCAGCACACTGTTGACACACGATCACAGGTCACATATCGACGCCACTTTTCTCCTATCATCCGACCGTTAAGGATACTTTCCTCGATTCGAATTCACGTACCGATGCCGCGCACTCAGTGCGATCCACGTGTGAATGCGCGCTAGCTGTACAAGTTAAGTATATGTCCAGGTTAGCTGGCGCCCGTCAAGGCTAATACTGCCACAAGAATGGTGCGTGTTGAGGCCGACGTATGCAAGATCGTGCCGGTAGTGTAACAGGTTGTGAGTCTACATCGATTTTCTACGATCTACGGCTGGCCCAGAGCAGTCGATCGTTCGTGTCGATCGAAAAGCAGTGAAGAGCGACGCACGGCAGCGACCAACTCACTGCAGTCTCGTGTAGTGTCGCAGCGAGAAGCGGTCACGCCGCACCTCTGCCTCTGTTGCCGCTGTTCCTTCTACCTGTGCACAGCTACGCACACCATCATTTTTCTTTTACTTGTGTGTACCGGGCCGTCGTTGTTCGTAAATGCTCGTTTGTCCGCGGACGAAACGCGTTTCTTCTACCTGCGCGCTCACACTGTCAAAGTAGTCGTAGAGATGCTATTAACCACTGTATACACCGCTATCTTTCGGTCGTCGTGTCACACTCATACATATAAATTTTTCCACTAATATTACGGCGCGATAATATACATATAAACGCAGATATTTATCTTTAACTATATTGTGTACGAACAGGTTCCACGCGGTTGTATATACATACATAGAAGTACGCTAAGTTGACACCAGTCGCGCTTGTGTTGCGTGATGACACACGTGTCTTTCGCGTATATACAGGTAGATGGTGTTCCTTTCATTTGCATATTTTCTTGCACGTACATTTCAATGAACGTCGAATGTTTACCATATCTGTGTATGTACTTGCTTTCTTTGGCTTATTAGAAAAAAATACACGCGAGGACTTTTCCCTTTTCGCCAATGCAACGTGCAGACGTTGATATATACTTTGCTTGTAAAAGGATAGGTTAGTGTGCTTCGTGCTACACCGATACGTTTGACTCACGTTCAAACGCATTTCCGTTTACCTGCATTGGAGATATATACCGACATGTGATTTCCCTCTGTGTAACGGTCCACGTATACGAACGGAGACATTTATACCATTTGTGAAACAGTCTTACGAACACGTTCTTCTATTCGACTATATGTACAAAAATAATATTTCTTTGATTAGTGTGTGTGTGAGCGGTGCTACAAAGAAGAACGGTTTCCTTTCATTCGTGTATCGATTCTTATACATCGATATTTATCCTGGCTAGTCGTGCGTAAACGTTACACGAACACATTTCATCATCTATGCACACATGCAACGGTAAAACTTGCTTATTTTATATATATATATATATACTCGGATCGGTTGCTCGGATATAGAATTCTTTTGGAGCAATCGCAATCTTTTTGAGTATTACGATCTTCAGTATACGAAATTGTGATAAATCTTATATTATTTTTGTAATGTTAATAACGCAATATGTTATATGGTTTGAATTTAAAAAGAGGAAAAAAAAATAAATGGAATGTTTATACGATGAAAGTATTAACATAATTTCCTTTATGAAGATTGTCTTTTACTTTCACCTATTCTGAATCCTAGTATTGCATACTTAATACCACTTTATTTATTATAGATTTTATTTTATATATAACAATTATTTTTCATAAATATATATAATAATCTAATTCAAAAATATTCTTTTTTTTTATTAAAATATATTAGCAAATATTATGAAAGTATATGAAACTTGAATGACTGTAAACATTTAAATAGAAAATGCTAATATTTGAAGAAAGCACAGTTCGTTAAGTGAAATATCTTCGATTGAGTATTTCCTATTCCGTTTATTTAAGATGTTTGCAAGTGTATTAATGAATCTATTTGACACTATATATTTTTTAATTTCGATTATAATTTTAAAAACATATTTTTAATTTTTTTCTTTAGTAAAATATAAATAATTTTTTGATTCTAATAAAACATTTAAAATATATTTGTTTACATAACATGAATAAATTATATTATTTTTAATCTATTTATAAAATAAAAATTAAATATTTTCAATAAATTTGTTGTATATAAAAAAAACAATTTTATAAAATTGTTTTCATAAAATTTTAAAATTACTATAAAATTAACACATATAATTATTGTAATGTATAAAAATTATAATAACACATGTACAACAAATTTTAAATTTTAAGAAAAAAAAATTAATATTGTTGATAATAGAATACAGATAAAATAAATAGATATTTTTTTTAAATTAAATAAATAAATAAAAGATATATTTCTCTCTATGTATAGTTTTGGATAATATATTTCTATATGCGATTCACGTTCACACTCCGGATGGAAGTGTACAGTCACGTAAGATGCATTTGATCGTAAGTCATTGCTAGTGCAGCAGCTTTGAAATACATGGCGACAAAATTGTTAAGTCTAAATAAGAATTGAAGAATATATATATTATACATAAAAAATTGTAATATTTTTTTATTTATTAAATATTATAGAACAAAATGTTAAATTATTCGACATGCACGTGCAAAAAATAAAAAAAAGAAAGACCATGTGATAATTATAATTATTAATTATATTTAATATTATTAATAAACAATTTGAATAAAATTAAAAAATGTTATTGAGATTATTTACTTACAAAACATTATTTATAAAACACAATCATGTGTGTATATAAAGTGAAGTCTTCATTTTTCATTTTCTATTAATTATGTTATATAGAGTGTACAAAAAAATTTATACATTTATGTAAACAAAGAAATTGCTGAACATGAATTGCTTATATAATTTTCCTACAATGTTTATATATATATATATATATATATTTTTTTATATATTATATTATTCCATTGTATTTTTTATTTAATTATTTTAATTTTATATTTAGAAAAAATTTTCATATCGAATTAACTTTCAGTCACATAAATGTCAGCATGTTCTTCATACACCCTGAGTGGAATTATTAAATTACGAATACACCGATATGTATTGTATTTACATTTTATATCTCATGGACGTTATAATGTACAAGACGAATACATTAATAAAAAATTTTCGAATTAAATAAAAAAACACAAATTATCATTAATGACTTATATTTTACAAAATGAATTTTTTATCGTATCAAATAATACTATGATATATATATTCATTTATAATTAACACTTAGTCGAGTGAATGAATTAAAATCAATTGAAACAAAATTAATTTTTTAAATAATCATAACTTATTCATTATAATTTCATCCAATAATTATAACTTATTATTATATATTTTTTATATATATAAATAAAAATCATGAATTTTTTTTTTATTTCTTCCATTATATTCATTATTATAAATATATTATAAATAAATGAGGCATTTTTTTCGAGAGTAATGTTTAAAGCTAATTGTTTTTAAGTCGTAATAAATCGAATATATTGGACTGATATAAATTTTATATAATTCGAAATTAATATATTGAAATTTATGGCATCGTAGAAAATCTCATTTGATGAAAAAGAAAGAAAAAAATAAATAAATAAAAAATAAAAATTATATCGCGTTACGATTAGTTCGATTTTATGTCTTTAATAAAAATTTCATTTTTTATATACACATCCTTTCATTCATTTATTCTCACGATTGCACTTGTACGACATTTACTTTCATATGTTAATAAGACTATTCAAAGTGACTTACAATGAAAAGTGCAATGACTTACACTTTAGAAATTTTCTCTTTACAATAATCTTATAAATTACGATTGGACCAAGTGTACGTTAAGATATAACATTCATTATGCGAATATCCTATTTGAAAACCGGAAGTTATAACTACATGGCCCGTTAAGTTATTTTCATAATAGTGAAACGTAATATATATTATGTATCATTTTGTTTATACGAGTTTTTAAATTAAACAAACATAATTTGTTTATATCTCTTGATTTTTAAACGAAATATACATCAAAATATTTTATATGATAGATGGTCTATTGTTACTTGTAGTGTATTTGAAACGATCAGGAAACAGCGGGAAGAAGCGATTAAAAAGATTCAATTGTCAATATGATTAGTGTATTGTCAGTAGTGAAAAAAATTTAGTTGTTAAATTTGATTGTAGAAACAAATTTTGTATATGTTATTTGTGATTAAAAGTGAAACAATAAAGAAAACGAGTATGAAGAATACTTTACTTCATTTGCATTACGTATGTATAAAATATATTTTTTTAAAACAATATAATGATTATATCACATAATTTTACGTAGCATTATGTGTATTCGTGATATCGTTATATAAAATAAAACTTTTTAATATTATATTACCAGAGGTTATGTTCAATAAAAGAAAATTTATACTTTACCTTTGTACTATATTGTGCTTCAAATCATTTTGTAACATTAAATATGTTATAACAATATTCATTCAAATTATTTGAATTATTACTTCAATATATACAAATTTTCTCAATAATAATTTGAGAAACATATAAAAATTTTATAAATATCAATTTAAATTTCATTTGGCAAATTTGACAACTTGAATATTTTTCTTTTTCAAAATTATTGTATCATGTCATTGTATATTTCAGATAAAAATATGAGGTACATGTATATCATAAAATTGACATTTGTTATCCAACAATTTATAATACAAATGTATATAATCTTAAGTTTTATGCAATAATTAGATCAGGTTAAGGTATTATATTAAAGTTACTTACTCGGGCCATGTAAGTATATCACAACTATATACGTTCATACATACATATACATTCAACAAACATACAAATTATTCTTAAGATACATACATTAACCATACTCACACTTTGCTGCTCAATGTATTCATTCTGTTTACAACTAATTCTCTACTTTGATACCTGATTTTGATGTATATTTAACTAGATTTAAATCGCAAATTTTTAATTAACAAATAAATTTTAAACAAGAACAATTCCAATTAGTTTTAATAAATTCAGAAATCTGATATCACATAGTGAGAACATGCTATTTAAACTACTTTTTTTTTTGCAAGAAGTATGAAATATATCAAATGAAAGAATCTATGTCAGGCATCAGGAACAATTATATAATTATCGTGATTCAGCTTTCGTTTTAGGAGGCCTAAAAGCTTTTAATTTTTTTGCTTTCTTTTGTTTTGTGGCATTAGCACCAGATTGAAAAGCTTTCCAACTATCAACTCTTGATTGTCGAGATTCCTCAAAATTTTTTTGCCACTCACGTTCTAATGCAGCTTGTGCTTCTGCAGATAATTCTTCTTCTCGTTTCCTTTTACGTTGTTCTGCATCTCTAGTTGCTAATTCTCTCCTATACAAGAAAGAAAAAGAAAAAAATAAATTAATTACAAATAATTGCAATCAATTTTGTAAACTTTTGAATTATTATTATTATTATTATTATTATTATTATTTCAATTAACCTTCTTCTTTCCATATCAGCAAAGAGTTTCATTGTCATAACCCAAACTGCATGCTTGTAACCTTCTTCTGTTTCTTCTTCAAGTATATTTGCACTTTCTGTTTTTCCTTCTTTTTTCATTTTTTTCTTTTTTTCTGCAATCTAAGAAATTTACAACCATTATATTTATATATAATATATACTTTTTAAATAAAAAAGATTCATTATTCGTACCATATGATCAGTTCTAGCTTTTGCTTCTTCAATAACATCCATGCATTTAGCTCTAGTTTCTTCATTTTCCAATGTTTTCCATGCTTTGTTAACAACTATAATCAAATAAATAATACTTATAAATTGAACATTAAACTTCTATGAAATAAAAATTGATATATACTTTCGAATGCTTGTTGTGCACGTTCTGCATCATCTTGATTTTTATCAGGATGTACAAGAATCGACATCTATAAAATAAAAATATATTATAATAATTAACATATATTCTAAAATTTATACTTTATAATAAAAAAAAAAATTAACTTACACGTCGATATTTTTTTTTGATTTCATCTATAGATGTGGATGGATCAATTTGTAATACTTCAAAAGGATTTAAATTAAAATAAGATGATCCGGGTCGTAATAATCTGTCGATTTGTTGTTTAGGAGTTAAGACCGAATCTCTTTTTTCTATTTCTTTTACCTAGAAGAAAGAGAATTTTTTACAGCTCATAAAATATCTATTTGTTTGGGCGCGAATATATTCGTACAGGTTAGGCTTATTTATAACTCGAAAGTTTATTGAAGAAATAATTCACTTTATAATATTTTAAGAAATGACAGGTATTAGTTTTTAAATAACGAAAAACTATATAATATATTGTACTTTAAATACGATTTATTAATATTGTTTAAAGCATACATAGTGACGTTTGTTAACCCTTAAAATAAGGTAAAAGTATTTACAGTTATATAATCGAAAATTATATCAAAAATTGATTTTTACACAGGTGAATATTCTAACGGTATCACATCATTTTGAATTTACATACTTCGGAATAAAATTCATTGAATTCGTCCTCTTTCTTAGTTGGACTATCACTGGATATATTCGAGTTGGTAGCAGCCATTTTGATTGTTACTAACTTCCATGCTGTTAGTAGTGCCGCCTGTTAAAACTTAACATTTCGAGTAAATTCATTTTTGATCTATTTATTCCATAAAATTGATGCAAAAATTTATTATTCTTTTATTCACCCATAAAAATATTTAATAATTAACCGATAAATTAAATTATTAAAATTAATTTAGCAATAATATATAAATAATATTATGTAACTTATATAAATAAAACAAAGATTTAATAAAATTATATGTATATATATATGTTATACACGATATATATAATTGGAAATGAAAGGAATTTAAATTGGATTAAATAGTCTTTTAAAATCTTATAATATTTTATTAACAAAGCTTAACAACCAATAAACAAGTGAAGTTTTATAGCGGTAACAAAGATATATTAGATGAAATTAAAATCGTACATTTAATATACACTGCATAAGATTTTTTTAAATCAATGGACTAACACTAATTTTTATAACTAGTCTAGCATGTACACATAACTACTTTCTATCTTCCATTAGGAAATACAGAATGCGTAAATAGGAAGGTGTAAACACTAGTACAACACTATAACATATAGCATATTATTATTTTTACTAATCTAGCATGATATCTAATACCTAATCGTGTACTATTGAACACCAGTTCATACATAAACGCATTACTTTTAATGTATCTATGAGAGCCAGTCTGTTTAAGGAACGCGATTACAAACACACACAGTTTCCTTGTAACATTTTCTTTACTTATTAACATACGTCACGTTCATCTGTTAACTAGTTACATGAATTGCAAACTAATTGTTTTTACTTACATACATCGACATTATGCAACTCGCCGCCTATTTTCTGTACTTTTTTTTAATTCTATATTTTTTTAACGAATTCTTTTTTCAAAGAATCTTAACATTTGTTGTCACAAAATAAAGATTTTTCTTAACTTTTTCAATAATATGATTAATTTATATTGAATTCAAGAATATATTGAATTCAGATTTCTTGAATCAATATATATATAATATAAAATTAATATAAAATGTTAAATAAATATAAGTTTATTAAATATAAAATAAAAAATGAAAAGAAACTTTACTGAGTTTTAAAGAGTTTTTAAATATATATATATTAATATAAACAATAAACTTGAAAAGCAAATATTTAGTGGTTTTTTTTTAAATAAGAAAATTATTAAACTATTTATTTAAAATAACAGATTTTGTACATATTTTAAATGTCAGCAACAACAAGGTTAAGATTCTATTTTTTTTTATTGAAGCAGTTATTAAAACATCAAAAACTTTAGTTGAACACGAAATAGTCAGGACATTGATGTTTTTTTACTCTTTTTTTTTTGTTTTTGATAGTGTACGTCGTTTGCATCATTTATGCATTATACTTATAAAAATGATTTTCTTCGTCATTTAAACGTAATTTATAGAATCAAATTTTTCACTTTAACGAATAAAATCACACACGAAATATATAATAAAATTTACAATTAAAATTCATATTATATTCTAATTACATTTCAATAAATTATCAAATATATATTATGAAAACTGATCGAAATTGAAATATTATCATATATGATTTAATATAGCTGTACACTATGCACTTCTAATGAATCCAACCTCTACGGTACAACATCATACAAACATCACAATAGCTTATCTCCTCTTTTCTTGTTTGCCACATACATGATTATATGTATATTAGAAATTCTATACGGACTAACGATTAATGATACCAACGGTCGAAGTTCGAAAAGCATTTGCGAATTGTTCGCGACGTTAAAACGTATGCTTACTAAAACTTCACACACTGATTTGAAAATCTCGATAACTATTGACTGCAAAGATTATGTGATATAAATGACAATAGATAATTTTTATGATCCTATATAGTTCTCTCAATC
This sequence comes from Apis mellifera, assembly GCF_003254395.2. NCBI lineage: Eukaryota > Metazoa > Arthropoda > Insecta > Hymenoptera > Apidae > Apis > Apis mellifera. The sequence continues at coordinate 1,334,056 of NC_037648.1, forward strand.
GATCTAACCTGATGATTGACTTATTCTTACAATTTGATTATTTATTAAATCGCACGTCTTAGGCCCGGTCACACGTGCAAATTCTAGAGAGATTAATAATCAAGAATGCGAATATATTTGGAAGTAAAATTCTCGAGAATAATTTTTGGACACTGCATCGAGAGTGAAAATTATTTTTAAAAGCAAAAATTACTTCTAAGAGATGTACAAGAACCCGAAAATATTGAGATACTCGGGACGGGTCGGATTGGCTCGGGTTGGATCGGCTTTGCTCGGGTCGACTCGGATCACATCGGATCCCGAAAGTATCTCATAGTTTAAGAATTTTAAAATTCTTGAAAATATTAGAATTCTCTAAAATTTCCAGGAACTGAATAACATTTTTGGATATTTTGGAAGTACACTTCGTTTACTTCCAAAAAAAAATTGAAAGAAAAAAATTTTCTTTTCTAAATTTTTAGAAATTCTGATATCGAATCGAGATACTTTTGGGACTCTGATAACATGAATTTGATCTGACCTGACATTTTTGGATTCTCGCACATTAATCTCTCGAGAATTTTATTCTAAAATGTATTTGCAGCTATACAATGTATGTAATACGATACAATGTATATCGATGCTCGTATGACCGAACTTTTATATACAATGAAATACATAAAGCTAGCTGTACTAACAATATCTAGAAATTTCTCTCTCTCTCTCTATTAATATTCTAATATATAATGCGTGAAACGAATGATTCCGTTTAATGAAAAACAAGCAGTATAATTGCGAATAAAATAATTAAATTTATAGTTACTCTCTAATGGTTACGAAATTAGAAAATTTCTATCTTTAAATTCTTTGCAAATTTTCTTTTTTTTTTTTTTTCTTCATTTGTTTTCAAGATGGACTGTGTTCCCACAACTGTGTGTTTCTCGTTCGGAATACGAAAGTACTTAAAAACATTCAAACGTGTGAATTAACATGATTCGCAGCGACGTACAATATATCAGAAAATATCACGAAGATATTAGAATTCTTTTACACGGAGTTGATCACGATGTTAAACATTTTTAATCGTGAAACTGTCTTATTGAAATATCGTTTGCGTTTAAAAGAACAGTCTCGATTTGAAGGTCCTCCTCAAGATTCTCGCGAACTTCTTCGTGAAGTTTCTGTCAAAATATATATATTTGTATATTTATATTTTTTTTTTGTTGTCCGTAAAAATTTACATCTATCTGACTTATCGATATGCACCCAAAAGCTTATCGTAATAAAGCGAATATGTTATATGTTATATCTGACTTATCAGAAATATTAGATCGCTTAGATGAAAACATGCGCCGAATAGCGTACAATTATAGGTTATAGACATAGAGATTGGTCGAATTTTTCATTGATGGGTCGATATATGTATACACTTACCAAGAGCGCAAGATGAATTCTTCGCAGAGAAGCTATAAATTTCCTTTTACCGATCGAGTAACGGTTATTGTACACTTATGTATATTTTATTCAGCGGATAATGGTCCTTTGATTTCGTAATTGATCTTCATATATATCTTGCCGATTTTTGTAGAAATTTAATATTTTTATAAACTAGTATATTACGTCAAAGCAAATTTTCTTTTTTGGATCGTTTCTATGAATTTTATCGCACTGTACTTGCTATAACCAAAAAAGAAAAAAACATATGACTTATCCATTAAGATGGAAAGAAAAAATTTTAAAGAGTTTTCGATTTTATTTTAAAGAGTTAAAAATGAGAAACCAAAGCACCATTGAATGTTATACATTTCTATGGGACATTAACACAGTTATTACGTCTACCATATACACACTTTTTAAAACACATTAGGTAGATCTCTCGTATCAGACATCTGTATATATTCATCGTAATTATACTTAAATTATAGTTTATTTTGCTGGAATGAATTTTTAATTTTATTAAATATCGATTTTTTTTTATTAGAGAAATTAAGATTTCGTGTTTCTTGGAAAAATAAAATTGTTAAAAATATATTATTATCATTATAATATAATGATTGCAATTTATGAATCGTATTATACGAGAATTGCTTTTCCAATTTAATTTAGAAGTAATTTAGAATTAAAATTATTCAAATTAATAAAATTATTTAAATTTATTAATTATTATTACTGAAATTGTATTGTATTGTCATAATATAAAGATTTCTAATTATGAATCATATTATATTTCTTTTACGATGCATAATTTAATTTCATTAATTTAGAAATTATACATAGGTAAAAATTAAACGAATCATAGAAAAAGAAAAAATTGTTAAAATTATCAAAATATTATACGAAAATTCAAAATTCTGAATTTTTAATATTTTACATATATAATCAACAATCAATCCAGCAAAATAAAGCTTGTATTATATTATTATTGATACAACACACTATATAAAAATTTGACAATAACATTCGCAAATATATTCGCCATATTTGGGGCGAATCAACGCTATATAATTCGCACGCACACGTATAAACTTTCAAAATTCTATTTGGCACTCTCCTAGTTTCGTGAAAAAGGCGAGCACGCTTGCTATAGTCATCAATTCAAAGACATTGCATCGAGTATAGCTTTACTCCTTCGCTACGTTTTTTGCTTTACACTATACTTTAAAGTTTTTTCCTTAACGTTAACATTGGTCTAAGAGGAGATATTTTCTTTTTAATCTGTTTATTTTGCATAAAAAATATCAATTGTTATCAATTCGCGAATTAATTATATATCCAACGTTCATTCGTCTTGCTATAATATATATGTTATATTGTAAATAGAATTTATTCAGTCAAGAGATATTTGAGAAATAAAATTTAATAATTCAATATATCGTATGCAACATATAATATATATTTCTGTATATTTCTTTTTGGTCTTCGAGTTAATTTTAAAATAGATATAATATAAGATATTAATTTTTTTATAAATAATTTTTGTTGATTTTGACTGAATTTTGATCTTTAAGCATTTAACAGATTTTTTTTTTTTTGATTTTACAAGTAATAGATTTGATTATGTAATTTTTTTTGATTTGCAAAAATATATATGTAAATAATTTTTTAGGAAAGAAAAGAATATTTTTATTTATGCTACAGAGCGAAATAAAGAGAATTGAAAATTATGAAGCTAGTGTGGATAGTGTTGATAGTGTTGTAAAATTTCTTTAAATATTTTTAGTTACTTTATTTACACGAGTTATAGACTAAGAATAAATATCTTACGACAAAAGCACTATTCTATATATATATATATATAGTCAGTACAATATATATATTCTGTTTTGTGTATAGACTTGCTGGATTCAGACAAAGTAATAATTTATCGTATAAATATTTATCTTCCAAATTTTTGATCTTGCAAATTATCCTTTGTAATTAAATTTATAATATAATCTTCTTAAATTGTTAATTATCATTAAATATTCGTTATTAATTATTTTAATTACATTTCTTAAGTTTGATTCATTGCAAAATTATAAATTATGGATCTCTTCTTTTTTTTTTAATTATTCTGTTTCAGCATAGATTTTATTAAGATACAATTTTGATACAGAATATTTTTGAAATTGCATTGTAGCATAGATCGTGAAATGACCCAATTGCTTTAACAGATAAAATTTATTACAATTGCAAAATTATCACGAAATTTAATAACAATTAAAGCACTGGTTATTGCATAAGCTCGTGATTTATTTAGAATTCTGCTTAGAATTTGATTTTGCGGATATTATTTTTTAATATATGATATTAATAAACCGAAATCGATAAAAAAACGGATAATATCCTTCGAAAAATATTTCATATTCCTTGGAAAAATTTAATTCTCAAATTTCTAGAAAAGACTTTTTTTTTTATTCTTTAAATTTTCAATTTTATAATCTTTTTTTATATCGATTTACAAAGAGAATACAAATTACTTTCTCAATTTGTTGTTTAAAATTGACAATTGAATTGTTCGTTTATTTTTAAGTTTCAAAATAATTATTATTTCACTTTTCCACGCCTGTACCCAGCATTCCTGTGAACTGTATTATATTCTGATCCACTATTTCGTGTGTCATGTCTGGAATACAAGAATGAATTGTAAATATACGAGGGAACAGATTTGTGTGGGTCACTAGGCATCGACACACATTGAAAACGATCCACGTTTTCAATTTAATGGATCATTTTTATTTTGTCTCAATGTGTGTCGCGCATTTATATGTTGCATTTTGATTTCGAGCTGTCAGCCATTTGGTTTATTATTATTATTATTATTTCTTATATTATTACTTACGTAGTAGATTATTATTTCGTATTTTATTATTATTACTATTATTATTATTATTTTTTAATTTCCTTTAAGACTAGATATCTTACCGATAGATCATTTAAAGGCTGTCAAGTGTTCCGTTTTGAAACGAAAATCAATATATCACAATAGTGTGTATTAAAATAAATTATAGTACTTGTCTCGAATGTTGATGTAAATTATCGATTATTAATAATTATATGTTTTGTTTAGATGTGATGATTTCTTTTCTTTTCTTCTCCTTTCTTTTCCTTGTAGATGTAGATGTATCTATATTTATATTTATATGCGTGTAAATGCAACGATGCGATGATATGTTTTTGTTATATCAAATTAACAGTTTTATATATATTTTTGGAATACCGTTTCTCAATTTGTTTGCCTATAATAGTAAATATATATATATTAATATTATGTGCGACCTATGGCTATCGTTATTTCAATATATATATGTATGAATTTCGTTTTGAGGTTAAGAAAAATCGTGGGACAATTTCTAGATTTCTTTTCTTTAAAAATTAGGAGAACTTTTAAAAGAAAATTGAAGATCAATAATCCAACTTAATTTAACTGATTAACGAATGATTATAGGATATTAATTTCATTATAATTCTATATCAATAACCTTACTTAGAAGATGCGCGTGAATAAAAATTTAACGTTCAGTACCAACTGCTAAAAAAAAAAAGATGTAACTAAAATTATTGCACTATATAAATTTACACTATATCGGATATTAAATTTTTATTCGAAGATGTCCAAGAGCTTTTGAGCTTTGCATACACTTTATCGTCATTCAATAGATGTAAAAAAAAAACTCGTACAGGACATTGAACTGCTTCCTGCGCGAAACGAAAAATATCAATTGGCAATTATTTTTTTTTTTTTTTTCTTAACAGGCTCGAAAAAATATATTCTCGTACACATAATGGCAGATTAAATTTTCAATACATTTTGCTTCATACAAGACTTTAAGAAGATTATTTTACTATATTTATATATATCTTTTCTCGTTATATATTTTTTTTTTTTTATTAAGAAAATTAAAAAAGGAAAGAAAAATTTTCAACGTAATCTTTCTCTTTTCTTTTTTTAAATTAAATTCCAAGCTAACAAAATTTTTTTTCTTTCGAACATCAACATGCTATACGTAATATTATTCACGATTCTTCGATAATTTTATATATCTATAATCATTTTCACTTTAATCGAAGCAAAAATGTTTCTCACGTTACGAAAACCGGTATCGCCATTATCGCGACACTGTATGCTAATAAATATAACTACGTGGCTACTGTTTGTCCTGTTCGTAGGTAAAGAGAGCTCTCCTTCCCTTAACAAACTATTATTAATTTTCACGATGCTTAATGGCGACGATCATTTATTAGCAGGAAGCAGAATATCGCGTTTCATATTATTAATCCTTTAACCCTTTAACCGGTCATACGAGTCAACTACGTCACTTGAATCTCTTGATTAAATCTCTTAACTATTCCTTTACTTATATAATTTTTTGTTAAAAATAAATTATCCTATTTTTTTTCCTTTTCTTTTTTTTAAGAATAAGATTATAGAAATAATTCTTTATTTACCCTTTCCAAAGAATCTATGTATTCCTTCTGTAATTTTCCATATATAAAAAGAAAAAATAATTGCAAAGCTATATATAAAACAGGATTGAAAATCTGGGTTGAAAAGTAAATAAATTTTTCAATACAAAATAAAGGTATGTAATAAGACAATTGATGTTGAGAATTTGATGTAATTTTGATTCTGGCGAATGTTCAAGATTTTTGGATGAATAATTAGTCCGGTTAACAGGTTAAACAATCTCTTCTCTTCTATTCCAAATAAGCACACCCACGAGCACACGATATGGCATATGGATTTGTCCACACAAAGACACTCGCTCACAAACAGTCAACAGATGATGGGGAGGGCGCATCTTATCTAACATTTGCAGGATTTTTCCTGTGAATGAGCGACATTTTTAGCTGCCTTAATAAAAATTCTACACCATTCTCGTCGCGTGGGAAACGCGAGGGTGTATTTTTTTTTTTTTTGTGTTTCAACGTGCAAGCGGCTATTCCGAATTTGGAATTAAGAAACTATGATGATCGATTTTTATTTCTTCTTTTTTTTTTTGTGTGTGTTGGAATTACTTCTCTTACTCTTCTGTTACTTGGTGTTTTTTTATTTTTTTTCTTGTTGTGTAATATTGCTTGTTAACTCTTTGACAGTATGTATGTGTGTGTGATAAATAAGAGTATTTATGAAATAGATAATTTTGGAAAATATAAGTATTCTTTTTAAAATTTTTAAAAATACCAACAGATCTTTCTTTCTTTTGAATCCTTTGAAATTTTATGAATTTATTATATGACAGTTGTGATCAATGGATTTCATAATTGGATTCAAATTGTTCGTTAAAATCGTCGGCAAGTAACAGATCTTTGACGAGTTTTTCCAAATAAATACACGACAAACACGATTACACTAAAAGCATCATTCCAACATGCTTCAAAAGAGTTCTTCCCTTCGCAATTAATATAAACTTGCTAATAAAATCTATCTCTCCTTTTACTTCTATCCTCACACACAACATTCTCTATTATTATTATTTCTTTAATTCTCATACTCACATCCACAAACTATAATGAGAATATTCAAATCAACTTGAAAATAACAATACAGTGTGTATATATATATATATATGTATACGTGATTCCTCATAAATTTGTTGTAGTCGATACACAATCAAATAAAAATATATAACGATATGATAAATTATCATTTTGATCAGCGTGCAACAAACGTAGATATGTATATGTAAAATGTCCATAAAGAGGATTATTATCAAGATGTGAAAGAAATTTACACAGAATTGGAAATATGGCGAGTATAGTTCACCATGAATGAAGTAAGCCACGTCCAGAGGCTCGTTTCCGGTTCACCCCCTTCACCAACGTCCACGCTAAGACCTTGAAATTTACAAAGTCATACGTGGAGAACGGTGGAGGGGGTCTGGCCGCTATGCTTGATCCACCTCGTGACAGACCTCCATATAGTCTGGGTTGTGCATTATATCCTTGATCATGTCCTTTAGGATTGGGTAACGAGGAAAGATTGGATACACTTTTGAGCTATTGTACTCCTCCTGTAGCAGATGATACATTAATGTTATGTTAGCTGATAAATTGGATCTTGATTGCATAGAGTGATAATTAGGAGAGGAAAGATGAGAAGATTGTGTTTCATCTTCTTTGGTTGGAGAGAGATTGGTAATTTTGTCTCTTAGTTTAAAATATTTTATAAGAATTGTTATTTCTTTCTTTATGATGATTCTCATTGGGCCTAAATTTTAAAAATATTAGATAAAATATTTTAATTAAAAAAAAGAAAAGATACAAGTTGTGAGTATAAATGCATTCTTTCATATAATGGTATATAACTATAATTTGGCAAAAGTATAAATATAAATTTCACTAAGTTTTAATTATCAAATATTCTTTATATATATAAAACTTGTTAATTTTTAAATAATATTATTATACATTTCTTTTCAAACTTGATGTAACTTGATAATAACTCCTGTCATAAGTTTCTGTTTTTTTTTCAATTTAAATAACACAATATATACAACAAAAAATACATTTGTAAATATATACATGTATAAAATAAGATGGTTTAATAATTGGATACTGATTAATTCAATTGAACAACACAGGTGAGACAAGTTAAAAATAAGAAATTCTTTCTTGACATTTTACAAATATGATGAAGCTACTGTTAATGATTCTTCAGAGATGTTTCGAATATATTCTTGAAGATTATTTATTCATTACTTCACATTCAGCTTCAGATGAATGTGCAAAAGGAAGAGTTAGTGGTACTTGGTTCACTCGTATATACCTTTAAGTCTCGGATGAGATTTCTGAGTCCTGTATATTTTTTCAACAATCTATAAAGGTCGTTAGTCATTTGCGTGTTCTCTGCTTCGATTTGGGCTGTTGTCATACCTGTGCATATTGAAATAAGTCGATATAGAGAGAAATCAATAATGAACATAAGCATAAATTGTATTCGATTAAAATGAATTTTAGATTAAAATAATGAATAATAAAGCTAGCGTTACGTTTATAAAATAAAGTAAAGCCAGTGTATTATTTTTATTAAATATATTATGGCTTTTTTATGAGGATAAATTTGAACGTACGTACAATAATGTTGAATGACAATACCGTCAGAATACCATAACCGATCTCTTCTTGTCCCTATCGAGCACGTATGATAGTAGCTAATATATTATTCATGCTTGGAAACTTTCCAAGCGACAGCCATCGAGTTGTGTCTTTTCCTCACAATTTGTCCAACAATTTGAAAGATTGCTCACGCGTTCACGATTAAACGTTTTATTTTCTTTTTCCATAAAATGATAAATTAAACGATAAATTTGATCTTTTATTTCATTTAAATTAAAAAAAATTATAGTTCTAAAATTTTAAGCATCTGTCTAGTCTACAGATTTCTCTTAATATTTATATATATATATACAATGTTATTATATTGAAAGGTTCTTCATTCTTCAATCCAAAAATAAACATAAAAGTGTTTGGTATACAAAAAGTTTTGAAAGTTATTCAAATTCCAGATCAAGTAACTTATTATTAAGCAATTTAACTCGAATGAGGTGAGAGTGAAATAGAATCAGATGCTTGGGCGACAAAGATAGGGCTATCTAATAGTAAACTTTACATATCCTTATAACTTGAAGTAAATAAGTTCCAATCTATATTTTTGTATTTGTATATTTTTTTTGTAATTGATTCCCTAAAGGTGAGTACTCTGATTATTTACATTTTTAAAAAGAATTTCAACTCACTCTCGAGTCTTTCAATGCGTTCCCTCTTGGTTTCAGCTTCTTCGGCCAATCGGGCCGAAGTCTTCACACCTTCCCCGCTTTTGTGGGTCTTCTCCATAATGGAACAGGCGCGCAGGACAAAGGCAGGCACGGTCTCCTGTTTCTCCTGCTTCGGTATATCCACCAGGGTCCAGTATTGGGTCTCCAACTTGATCACATCCTGAAAAAAGAAGAGGACCACACACATCCGAATATTTATTAAAAATCTGTTAAAATTAGGCTGAAGTTAGTTTCAAACATTGGATTAGATTATGAGAAATTTCAGTGGATTTTATAATGATTGAAATTTAGATTTTAGAGCTTTAAATTTCTTAAATTTAATGAATATTGGATTAATTGAAATTAGATTATGAGAAATTAAATACAAGAAATTTCAATGGATTTTATAATGATTGAAATTTAGATTTTAGAAGTTTAGATTAGTTTAGATAGAGCTTTAAATTTCTTAAATTTAATGAATATTGGATTAATTGAAATTGAATTAGATTATGAGAAATTGAATACAAGAAATTTCAGTGGATTTTATAATGATTGAAATTTAGATTTTAGAGCTTTAAATTTCTTAAATTTAATGAATATTGAATTAATTGAAATTGAATTAGATTGATGAGAAATTGAATACAAAAAATTTCAGTGGATTTTATAATGATTGAAATTTAGATTTTAGAACTTTAGATTAGTTTAGATAGAGCTTTAAATTTCTTAAATTTAATGAATATTGGATTAATTGAAATTGAATTAGATTATGAGAAATTGAATACAAGAAATTTCAGTGGATTTTATAATGATTGAAATTTAGATTTCAGAAGTTTAGATTAGTTTAGATAAAGCTTTAAATTTAATGAATATTGGATTAATTGAAATTGATTTAGATTATGAGAAATTGAATACAGGATTGATGTATGAAAAAGAAATTTCAGGATTTTATATGGATTTTATAATGATTGAAATTTAGATTAATTTAGAATTTTAGATTAGTTTAGATAGAGCTTTAAATTTAATGAATATTGGATTATGAATGTTGGATTAATTGAAATAAGGAAGGAAATGTGTCTGCAATCAGTTGCAGAGTTTTGTTCAATATTTCTTAAAAAAAATTATGGTTACCTTAATCATTAATTTTAAGAGGTTGTAACGTTGGAACACGTTGCGTACTTGCTTGCTGTCGGTATATTTGCACATAAGTTCAACGAGGGCACGTTTCGCAATCTCGTAACTTCCATCGAGGCGTATCCTCACGATTCTTAGTCTCTCGTTCGTTTCAATCACCTCTTCCTTAGTTTGCCCACCTGTTTAAGAGTTTCAAAAGTTTGTTTAAAATTTTTATATAAAAATTCTCTACAAAATACTTTCCTATTCCTACAAATTGTCAAAATTGACTAGTTAGTACAGATTTTTATTCAAACAGAAATATTTGATTATTTTTATAATCATTGCATTAATTCTGTCTCCAGTAGATAATTTCCATTAAAATTTGTAAATTGTTACATTCATCAGAATTTAACTTTCCATTTCTATTACAATATGATATTTAAATTATTTTAAACATATATTAATAAAAAATAAAAATATTAAATAAAATTATATTAAATATGAAAATTCTAGACAATATGTATATCACAAGAAACAACCATGATCAACTTTAAAGTATATAAAAGAACCCTTAAATTAAATTGCATTAATCTTGGTATTAAAAAAAAGAAGATGTACTAAAAATAATATTATCATTATTACTATCATTATCGAATTACTTATAATTTAAGAAAAAAATTGGATAATAAAGGGACTCGAGTTGCCTTGTCACGAGCATCGCCATTACTTCATACCATTCTTTGCCCTTAACCCTTTGCCGATCCTCGAACATTAATAAGCGATGCAATCTCCACATACACGTGCACGTAACGCAAACACACGTTGTGTGTCCATTCACCAAGCCGGTTTAATAACATTATTGCTTTCAAGCCGTATCGTGTACGCCTAATGAGAAAATTGATGTTGCCGCTTGGTTACAGGGAATTCGTTTCTGTTTTAATTAAACCCTCTCCTTTATTGCTGCGTTGAAGGAGGTAAGTGCACTGCTTTATATATACACGGAGGATTTATATCAAACGAAAATGATTCGAATTATATTATTGATTAATAAAATGATCAATTCGAATATATTTGTAACGAGATTGGACAAGGTTATAATTTTATAAAAAAAAATATTTCCAGGCGAAATTGCATCAAGAATAATAAATATCGAATTTTCCAAAAAAAGTAATTTCTTCTCCTTTCACAATTTCGTATAAATTGTTCAATTAAAATTATAATTTCATAATTTTTTTTTGAAATTTTAATTAATAAAAGAGAATTAAAAATTTTCAAATTTCAAGTAACCTGTTTAAAAAGATATCCCTTTCTCTAAATCTAATATAAAATATAATATTACTTTTATTCGAATGTAATTTAATTCGAGTAAAAGGTAGACGAATCGTTGATCCAGCTTTAACGAATTTATCCCAGAGGAAACGTTCGCGACTATTCCAAGTGCAAATACCACTCTTGACGCGTCGTTATATCAACTGACCGGGTGTAAAAGCTTCTGCTTCAATTCCATTCATGAGCTAACAGCCGACCACCACCTGGCACCCGGCCAATACTTTATTTCCAACAGTTGTCGGCGCACGAACATCTTCCTCGTCTCTTACACTCGCTATCCCGTGGACAAATGCTTCGAGAAATCGAAATCGAGAAAGAAGAATAACTTCTTCTGGAATTTTTTTTCTCATTTCGTTTCAACGCGAAATAAACATTCTCGTCGAGTATTGAAAATTGATGATAATATCGACACAATACAAAATATGAGTCTATCTTTTTAAAGATAATATATTTTATTTCAAAAACTTACTCGATGTTCCTTCATCCTTTACATCTTGGACGATTCTTCGGACGCTTTGTGTAAATTTGCCCATAAGATTTGTGCCCGCTGAAAAAAAAACAATTATAATTAAGAAATATAAATAAAGATTATAAATTTTTATTTAATTGAAATGATAATAGGATAAAATTTTATAAATTAATATTTATTCACACTGAAATAACTCGATACAATACTATTTTTCTTTTTTTATGTCAATATATAGTCCAAGTTATAACGTATAGTAAAATTTCAAATGGCTCGTTTTCAGTTCATCCTATGTGAGAGCAGAGAAATGTGCAAGGAATCCTGTACATATTTTTCAGTGGGTAAAACATTTTCGCCAGAGAGGGGGAAATGTGTGTTGGTGCACATCTATTGGTCGGTTGACATAAAACGCGATAGGGCAGAAGAGCGAATAAAGCTTCTTAGTCGTAAAACATAGAACTGCCCTTAAGACCGCCGAAGTAGGCTTTTAAAAGCATTTGAAGCTTTCCCTGGAAGATAACCTATTGTCCATAATACTTGGGAGACTTCTGTAAAAAGCACCACTGTCAGATATACATCAGACTTAACAGTTGGCAAATTACTCTCTTGAAAGTGTATACACAATTTTAGTGAGAATATTCTTATGTTGGTATACTGAAAAGATGGCACTCAAGATTGTACATAGTCAAGATATTAGAGTTAGGTTAGATTAGTAGGTTGAGATTACACGTTTATAAAATATTCGTTATACTCATTTATATTTTATAAAAATTTCAAGTGTCAAGTGTCAAATTTTAATATTGTTTATTGAATTTATAAAATTCAATAGAATTGCTTGAGTTTTAAATTGTCTTGCACAAAATAATTATATAAATATAATTGCATATTGTTGAAGCAAAATCACGTGGAAAATAAATGATAATTGTTTATTAATAAGAGTATCCTAAATGATATATTTTACCTTTGCATTATACATCATCTGTTCAGTGCATTTATACGGTAAATCTGTGGTCGCATTTACGAGCAAAAGAGCATTATTTGGTATCGTTAGAAGAATATGATTTGCGTTCACGAACTTGGCTGGTTGCCAACATGGGATAACCTAAACTCACGCCATTATTCCGAACAATGATCTCGTTAAGAGAATGATCACGTTTTATCATTGGAAATTTGCGGTTCTTATTTAAATAATTTTTTTAAGCATTAAATCGATCTAATTATTTTTATATAATTTTTTTTTCTAAGATTTATTCTAAAATTAAATTATTGTATTAAAATGATTTTTAAAAATTTTCCTTTGATACTTTTTCAGTAATATTGTTCTTTATTCTTCATTTATTTTCATTTCACGTGTTGCTTCTTCATTATAGTTTTAATATAATTAAAATGAAAAAAGATTAATCTGTAAGCTTTAATTTTTAATATTCATTACTGATAATTACTTTATCATTTTTCTACTTTGTCAATTTTTTTTCATATTTTACAAGGAAAAAAAAAATTACTTTTCACGAATGATATCTGTGGAGAAAATTTAAATTTTAAAACGAAACCTCAATTTTCCTCGACGTTTCATATCTCCCGAGATTGGCGCGCGCGCCAAATTCAAATCGAACGTCAGCGCGTTGACACGTTTACTTTCAACCCGCCACTTGTTTAGTTTTGATTTTCGCGAGAATTCTACCGTGAATGAAGAGTACGTGCATACACATGTACATTTGAGGTAAAGAATGTGCCATCCTTAGATTGGTGCTATCAAGGGAATCGTGGAAGATTTACGTCGTTCCGAATTTTCCTGTCTGACTATTCGGAGAGTTTGGACATGGATATTGAAATTCATCACGGTGCCTTCTACGTGATGTTTCTATTTTCGAAATTTTGCCTCGAGAAATAAGGAAAAGCGAAATAAAATTGAAACACTTATCATTTATTGCATCTATGTAAAAATATTTTTATTTATAACAAATTCTATTTTTTCTTAATATTTAACTGAGCATAATTACTTAATCTTTACGAAATTTTATTTTTTATTCGATCTTTTATGCTATAGGAATTATTTATTATTTTATAGTATGAAATATATACATTGTGATTTATCGAATGTTTGTACAATTAGCGATTGAAATAGAGATCTCAAGTAGGAAAACTTTCGTTTGCTTCCTCGGGCTAAGTGCCAAAATGCAACAAGCGTTCGATATTCTCCTTTCATTTGGAAGAAGAGACATCGTGTCCAATTCGTTTAAAGAGAATTCTAATAATTTTCAGTGATATTTTCTTCTTTGTAGAAATTATATAATTTTTTATAAAAAAAGCAAGTTTTAAAAATTTTAGTATTCGACAAACGAAGAAAAAAATTTCTAATAAATATAAATCGAAAAATAAATATTTTAAACAATTTTATTTTCAAGTGAATATTTTTTCGAACGACATTAGCGCCACACGTAATAATTAACTAATAATATTCAAATACCTATATGTATATTTATTCATTCAAGTTATATTTGTAAAATTTATAAAAAATTCATTTCAATTAATACGAATGCAATTCACTCGAATTTTAGATCACAATTTTTCTCATAATATGATCCGAATTAAAGTCTCGTTTAATGTTAACCGTTTTACGAACCAGTAAAAGTTTGGTCTTTTCGTTTATCAGTCGATACAGGCGAAAAATTAAAGCGATATACCAGAATTGATCGTAAAATTCTTGTTCGAAGTGACGAGTTCTCTTAAGGATAGTAATCCAAAAGAGGCAAAACGCGTCGGAATACTCTACTTTTTTTCTTCAATTTTCCAGATTTTCGCTTTAATAGCAAAAATCCCAGCGAATCGTTAAGGCTCGTAAGAGGGTCGTTCGAGCTCTCTAACCTCAACCTTGGTTTAACGTAGTAACCGCCGTTATACTCCTCGTAACTGTGCAACTTCCGGCGAAATTATAACGAAGTATATATAAGTATAGTTCGGTATAGCTCGTTATGGCTCTTTTTTACAGTTTAATTCGATTCTTATTTTATGAAAGAGAATGGTGATTTTTGTTACCGATTCTTACATATGTATTACAGTTTTATTTCGTGTAGCTTTTTTTATATTGCAAGCAATTTTATCAATTCGTTTTTATCAATTACGAATATAAAATGATAAAAAAGATAAGATATAATTTGAAGAATGAATAGTACTTTAAATAAAAAAAAAAAATAAATAAATAAATTAATAAATATGACAAGATTCAAAAGATTAATATTTTTTTAGAATTATAAACAACTTTTTCTTTTAATATCAAGATCAGCTAGATTTTTATTATAACATTTTGGACGAAAGAGAGCTTAAAATATAGTCTTAATATGATTTAACTCTAATTTTGAAAAAAATATTAAATCATATGATTATCATCGTCATTTGTAGATTACCGACTGATGATAATTAAACTAAATTATATATAATTATTTACTATTATTCTAATTTCAATTTTTTTTTTTTAATTAAATTATTTTTTATTTAATTTCAAATGTCCAAACATTTCCTGACATATCTCGTACATAGCAAAACTATGAAATTTCTCCGCGTACATGCAGATGACGTTCCTCGCGCTGTTGGTCTAATTATTCCAGAAATTAAGTACACTCGTGCGCGCGTAATCCTTTGCTCGTATATACCGTAGTAGTTGTACTCTTTGAATCCATCCTTGCGTATTTAACGCGTCGCATTTAAAATTATTCTGATAAAGCGAACTCTAATTGCGAAACGATAAATTTATATGTTCAATCTATTTTGTGCTTTGTTACCGCATTATGTCATATGGAATAATGAGAAATCAAATTTCATAAGTTTTAGGTTAGGTTACGTTGCTTTTTGTCCGATTATATTTAATGTGAAATTATTGGATGAAATTTTTTTTTTCTCTCTTTCCTTTTATACTTTTAAATATTTTTTAGTGCTTTGTTAATTTTCAGTCCATTTAATAAATTTCTAGAACTGGAATTTTAAATGCTCAAAATATAATTTAAAATGTCCAATTGATTTTTGATCCTATAACAATTAATAAAGCACTACTATATATGTTTTTTTTTTTTTTTAATAAATTAGACATAAAAGAAACTATTAATGTAATTACTATATTGTCATCAATCAAAATTTATAATATAAAATTATAATCTTTGGAAAATTATACTTTTTATTCAAAAAAGTATATTTCTTACAATTATTAAAGTTAAAAAGTTTTAAGTAAAATAATTGTTTTTTAAAATATTAAATATAAAATACAATATTTCTTTGAATTTTTAATAAAAATATGTAGAAAATTAAAATATTTCTTCTAATTTTGTAAAAATTATATTTTTTTTATTGCTCTTTAATCATTACTATTGCAAATAACTATCTCATCCTTTCCTCTTTAAATAAAAATACTTCCTGTTAAGTTTTTCATTTCCATTATGCATTATGCATTCAAACAATAATAAGTAAGTAGATATAATTCAGGAAGAAAGGCAGGTAAAAGACGTTCAATGGGAAATATTAAGGTGGTTAAAGTGGCATTAAAATGACTGAAATCTTTATTTCAAAAGAACTTCTTACAACAGTTTCATTGAACCTTATTCAATTTGATCTTCTTTGATACTTAATAGAAAGAAGAATTATTTTCTTATATAAAATATCCGTATAAAGTGATTAAAGCTTTTTCTCAATCATCTATATGATCTATTTTCAATTTTTTTTTGTATTTCTTATTTTCAATATATTTTTGTTAGTATTTATATTATATATAAATTTATTTAAAAATAAAAGTCAAAGTATTTAGTATTTTATTTAGTATTTTTATATATTTTTATTACTTTTTTCATTATTATAATTATATAAGTTTATCATTTTATTAATTTTGATTGAAAAGTCAAAGTATTTAGTATTTTATTTAGTATTTTTATATATTTTTATTACTTTTTTCACTATTATAATTATATAAGTTTATCATTTTATTGACTTTATATTCACTAAAAATCCTAATATCTATAATAATTGCATGACTGTATAGAAGTCTTATATATAAGTAGTATATACTTAGATTGGAGGATCTTATCATCTTGTCTGACCATATACAAAACGTAACTACTTAAATTATGAATAGTAAAGATAAAATAATTTGATTAATGATTATTAAACATTGAAGATATATAAATTAAATATATAATTTAATAATATATTTAATAATTTCCAGATTTATATTTATTCAATTTTAAATGTAAAATCAATAATAATTTTTCTCTTTCAATATGATATATAAAATTTTAATTTTAATTGGTACATACACAAATATAAATGAAAATAAATAATCTCTATAAATAATTGAAACGATCTTTAAATATCATTGATAAATATCATTGTTATAACGAAGAAAAGTATATAATTTATATTGCAATATATTATAATTAATTTTTCAAATTTTAAAACTTTCTAATTGTATAGATATTAATTTAAATAAAATTATAATCGATATCTGCATTATAAATTATTAATATATCTGAAACACGCTATACTCGTGATTTTTTTAATCTTGAAATGATAGCCTTGTAGGTCGACCACTACAGCTATGCGATATTATTGCAAGATTTAAGGGAATAAAGGAGCTCTAAAAGTTAAAATTGAGCATTAGAAGCGTGAAGCGAATATAGCGCTAGAGACTTTTCCTTTAAAATGGATGTTTCACGCTCGAATATAGAGCAGAAATATACGAGCAGAATATATGTTCGAACAAAAGTTATATATTTTTTTACTGAAAGAGAAAGTTGTTTTTTAAACAATTTTTAATTTTTTAGAAAAATATATACTTTTTCAAAAGTATGTTATATTTTCACTTTAAAGATCAGCGTATTGTAAATTAAATTTTAATTTATAATTTTCCTTTCTTTCCATCATTTATAATTTCTTTCGATCGAAATTCAAAAGCAAAACTTTATTTCATATTATTTCAATTCCAGTACAATTTCAAACGCTTCAAAAATTCCTTCCAATTCTTTAATTGAAAATGAAACAATTCGTTTCATTTTATCTCGTAACGTACCATGTTATTCACCCATATTTTTAATTTGAGTAACTAAAGTAACTAACCTCCAAAACTCAAACAATGAGACGATCCAGAGGTAACGACGCGCGAATACGCGCGAAATTTGAATAATAAATTCAGTATCTGCCAGGTCCAAATGCGTATTAGAGGAAACAGGGAAAAAGCACAGGCTTTTGTCCACGCTGTCCGGCGCCATTGCGGCGGACAAACGTTTATTTCCGGCCGAGCTTTGAAAATCAGTAAACTGTGCTTTTTATCGGGGGCATGTGAGCGTTCGAGCAGGGATCAAACGTATCGACCGCAATTCTGCGGTTCTCGTACGAGATCTCGCGTAAGTGGTGGGGCGGACGAACGCGACTATGCAGATCACGGATCTAATTACCAGATACGAGCATCGAGGTCCACGAAAATTGGTCATCCGTGAGGCGTCCAATTTATTTTGTGGCCGCATTTCACGCCGTTCCTTCGGTGGATGGATGATGATTTTATTGTTTAAAGCGAAAAGATAGATTGAGAAAACTGTGAAAAAATTTTTTCGTTAATTTATCTTGTAAACATAACCTGCAAAATTTTTTTACTTGACTTTGTACAATACAGTAGTAAGTATATTTTAATCTAGTTTTCTTTTCAGCTTTGATATAATTTTGTTAGACATGTTTGTCATATATTCGATAATCAATATAATTTGTTTATCAAAGTTAATTATTAAAATTAATGGAAAGAGAAATTTTATAAGAAGATTTATTAATTGCTCTATTAAGTTTGAGCATGATACATTAATAGTGAATGTTATATGTATAGTTTCTTGTAAAAAATTTTTAGAGGTAAGAATAGATATAAAAAAATAATTAAAAAATAATAAATAAGAATGGAATTATAATAAATAAATTAATGGAAATTAATTTGTGCGATAATTTCTAATCCGATCGTTTTTATCTTTTATCAAGAATTTGCATAAGAATCATAATTTTTCGCTTATGGAATATAGAATACACATTTTATAATATATGTGCGAAGAAGAGAAGTAGTGGCAAAAATGATGACAAGGGATTTCGTTACGACTTGTGACACACGAACTGATGATTATCGCGAAGTTTATATCCAAGTTGGATCAGATAATGTTACAGGAAGCTGTAATCTTCGCCAATCGTTTTCAGAGAAGTTAAATAATAATAAATTTATATCGATATTAATTTTTTTAGATAATAATAAGAGAATTTGAGAAATTCGAGATATTATGGTCCGATATCGAGACTGGCCAACGCCAATCATTAACAAGATTTGGAAGGTTATGTTGTACAGAATTTCGTAGCTGGATCTGAAGATGCTTTTGTCAAAGCCCAGCTCAAAAGAGAATGCTCTCACTTTGTGGTCTGCAAATGGCTACGAAATTTGTGCTCCCCAAAGTACCTCCCCTGGACATATGTCCAATTTATATAACAAAAGACTTGGACAACGTTTTGTTATACACTTTTAACGGATTTGCACATCGTTTGACAAATATTTTTTTTCTATAAAAAAGTTCAGAATTTAGTTGGATTTTAATAAAAATATAAGAGAAACGTAAAAATCGTATATTAATGAATTTTAAATTAATAAAATGACAATAATATATTGGAAAATCTTCTAGTTAAATTCGAAGAGAAAAAATTTTATATGGATAAATATTGATAACGAATGAGAACATAAAAAGAAGCAAATGGAAATAAATAAATCCAAAAAAAAAAAAAAAATACAGATTTTTGACAGGACAGAAATAAAAATTAAAAATTTCCAATTATACAATTTTCCCTTTGAAAACTCGCAAATGGGAAATATCAAATTTTTTCACATACGAATAAATGGAATAAATGATGACCACTAAATACATCGAATTCGAATGAACAGAAAATTCGAAATTAAATAAAGTCGAGATATTTTTAACATCGTTTTAAAATTTTAGAAATTTCGATGAGGAGATCGATGAAAATTTCAATTAATAATATCAAGTTTTTTAAGAATGTGTCTTCAAAGGTAGGCTTCCTCGAATTTCGAATCGTTAAAAAGAAAGTTTGGCGAGGAGCAGAAAGAAAGTTTATCGGGTGGATTCGAAACGGTTGTGCGTGGATAACAGGCTTGGAGGCAGGAAGTCGATAAACGAGCGACATCTAGCGCGTTGCTACGCTCGATATTTTCTCTCCCAGCCAGAAAAATGTCGGACCCGATACGAGGGATCGTTTCTCCGTGAGATCGTACGATGATTCCTTCCGACACCCGAGGAAATATCCCTTCTTTCTTTCTCTCTAATATCACTCGAAACGATGAATTTTGTATCGAATTGGATAGAAATGTAATATCGTAGAACTGATTATTGAACTGTTTCACATTTTTCTTACAAGAAAAATGGGAAGAAAAATGTTTTATTAGACAATATGTATAATAATCAAGTTGGATAAAAATATAATGTCGTAGAGCTTGATTATTAAATTATTTCACAGTTTTCCTATAAGGAAATGAGAAGAAAAATGTTTTATTAGACAATATATATAATAATCAAGTTGGATAAAAATGTAATGTTGTAGAGCTTAATTATTAAACTGTTTCCTATAAGGAAAATGAGAAGAAAAATGTTTTATTAGACAATATGTATAATAATCAAGTTGGATAAAAATGTAATGTTGTAGAGCTTGATTATTAAATTGTTTCCTATAAAGAAAATGAGAAGAAAAATGTTTTATTAGACATGTATACATAATAATCAAGTTGGATGGAAATTTAATATTGTAGAGCCTGATTATTAAATTGTTTCCTATAAGGAAAATGAGAAGAAAAATGTTTTATTAAACATGTATATATAATAATCAAGTTGGATAGAAATATAATGTTGTAGAGTTTGATTATTAAACTGTTTCACAGTTTTCCTATAAGGAAAATGAGAAGCAAAATGTTTTATTAGACAATATATATAATAATCAAGTTGGATAGAAATATAATATTGTAGAACTTGATTATTAAACTGTTTCCTATAAGGAAAATGAGAAGAAAAATGTTTTATTGGACATGTATATATAATAATCAAGTTGGATAGAAATATAATATTATAAAACTTAATTATTAAACTGTTTCCTATAAGGAAAATGAGAAGCAAAATGTTTTATTAGACATGTATATATAATAATCAACTTGAATAGAAATGTAATTTTGTAGAGTTTGATTATTAAATTGTTTTACATTTTTCCTGTAAGAAAAATATGGAAAATGAGAAGAAAAATGTTTTATTAAACAATATATATAATATACATATGCAAAATAAAAATATGTATTTGACATACATATTTATAAGTTCTAAAAATTGTTAATACAAACCTTGTTGCATGAAGTATACTTATATATTTTATTTGGCTTCATTACAATGAAAAGTAATGAATATAAATATTAGAAATTGTAAAGTTATCATAGAAGATTTCGTTTCATTCATAATTTTTACAATCATCATCTTGAAATTTCCAATTCGAACTCCGTATCCATTCAAGTTCCCATTGGAACAGTGTTAATGACGAGTGTACCAGCCAACCAAACCAAGCCAAACTGAATCAGTGATGTTATTACGATTATTAAACCGCGATTATTGGAATGCAAATCGTAGCACTGCGAACCCGAATCGACACATCTTGTTTGCCGTACCAAGTTCCAGCTTTAATCGAGCTAATTCGCGATGGCAAATGTATTTCACCGCGGTGATAATAATAATAATAATAATAATAATAATTCGGGATTAACAAGAATCGGCAAATATTTGACTTTCTCGTGGCTTCGCGAGAGAAATCGTTACTTAAACATGGATTCCAAGGATAAGAGCTTGCTAATGTAATCAGAACTTGAAACAGAAGAATTCTTAAGTGATAAGCTTAACCAGATTCGCTCGTTTGAAGAGATTGGATTGTGATAGAAAAGTAATATATGATTTATTTATTTATTAATTTGTCGACTCAAAGATTTACAAATTTTTTTTTATTGATGATTTATTAACATATATTTTCTTTTCAAGTTAAATAATTCTTTAAATTATTTGTATATTCTTCATTATTTTTTTAAATTAAATAGCTGGATTAAATTTTGTAATTTAAATTAATTAGAAAATTTTTCTAATTTATTTATACTTCATTTCTTTCAATATTGAATTGAATTGAATCAAAATTTGCCCAATTCATTCGTTTTTAATATCGTCATTTAATAAAACTTATTAATTCCAGGAATATTTTCAGGAAATGTGCAGTTTTGAAAATTCAACAAACAGCAAAGCTCGGATGTATTCCGCACATTGGTGAATAAATCGTGTCCAAGTTATGTGGAATAATATGCACGATTGTTGAGCTTTTTGGCTGCAAATGTTTATTGCACTGCCTTTAAACTCGGCTAGTTGATCCCCAATTAAACCAACTTGCCAACTTCTCTTTATTCATATTATATTGCTGTATTACCAGTGACCTCTCTCTCCCTTAACGCCATTTCGTGCAATTGTTCTTTAATATTACAAGAGCGGATTGAACGTGGAGGAACACGAGAAACGTGTTATAATTTTAATTTTGAATTTGTAAGGAGGTTGAATGGATCTGTGTTATAATACCAGGCTTTGAAAATTGAAGATTGGATGGATCATTCAATAAAATAAAAATTGTAATAGAGGAGCTATTGATGTGTAAATGGATGATTAAGCAGAGATGTTACATTAGATGCCAATTCTTGAAAAATTATGATGTGAATAAAAAGAATTCAAAGTATTCCAATCTTACTGAAGCTTATTATTTAATATTATTTAATAGAAGTATTATTTAATAGAGGAATTATTGATGTGTAAATGGATGATTAAGCAGAGATGTTACATCAGATGTTAATTCTTGAAAAATTGTGATGTGAATAAAAAAAATTCAAAATATTTCAATTTTCTGAAGCTTAGAGTATTATTTAATAGTGGAGCTATTGATGTGTAAATGGATGATTAAGCAGAGATGTTACATCAGATGCTAATTCTTGAAAAATTATGATGTGAATAAAAAGAATTCAAAGTATTCCAATCTTACTGAAGCTTATTATTTAATATTATTTAATAGAAGTATTATTTAATAGAGCTATTGATGTGTAAATAGATAATTAAGCAGAGATATTACATCAGATGTTAATTCTTGAAAAATTGTGATGTGAATAAAAAAAATTCAAAATATTTCAATTTTCTGAAGCTTAGAGTATTATTTAATAGTGGAGTTATTGATGTGTAAATGGATGATTAAGCAGAGATGTTATATCAGATGCCAATTCTTGAAAAATTATGATGTGAATAAAAAGAATTCAAAATATTTCAATTTTCTGAAGCTTAGAGTATTATTTAATAGAGCTATTGATGTGTAAATGGATAATTAAGCAGAGATGTTACATCAGATGCCAATTTTTGAAAAAATCTAAAGTATTCCAATCTTATTGAAGTTTAGAGTATTAAAAAACAAAAAATTTTTAAAGGTAAAGTGTTATACTATTATACTAGTTATACTATTAAAAAATTATTAATTAATAGAATTAGAATTTATTGCAAAAGGATCACAGATTTTAATCTCTAATGCAAATAATTTTAACATTTTAACATTTGAATCAGTCAATTCACATGATGTTTTTAATGTTAAAAAATATTGTATCCTTTCAAACCAATTAAATTCTCATCATTGGTAATTTGTAATTAACATAGAGTAAAGGACAATCTCGGCAAATATGCAAATTAGTAATTCAGTGGAAGGATTATGCTTGCAGGCGAACCGCGAAGAGCCATTAGGATTACGCTTATGGTTACGTTTACATCTTCCGTCCATCTGGACAGATATTCTGCTCCCATTGTTTGACCCCTTACCTCGAGGTTTGTAGATTAGAATGTAATTGTAGAATATCATTGTTATATCATAACTGTTTATAATTCTGGTGAGAAGAATTTACACATTGTAACTTATACATTATTAATCTAGTGATTTATGATTTGGAAAAGGAAAAGGTATGGTATTTAAAAATTGTAATGAAAAAGATATTATCTTAACTTTTAAACTCTCCATATGATTAATATACATTTAATTCTGTTGAAAATTGCCAATATAATGTCAAAAGTGTTTTTCTCTCATTTTATAACAAAAAATTGTAGAATATCATTATTATATCTTGAAGATTTGTAATTTTGATGAGAAGAATTTACACATTGTAATTTACACATCATTAACTTGATAAACTATGATTTGGAAAAGGAAAAGGTACAGTATTTAAAAATTGTAATGAAATATCTTAACTTTTAAACTTTCTACATAATATGTACTTTTAATTCTGTTGAAACTAGTATTCCTGCTACTAAATGTCAAAATTTGTGAAGCTGTGTATTCTTTTCTCATCTCACAACAAAAAACCATGCACAAATTATGAAACAAAGGAAATGAGTATAACATATTTATAATATAATCACTGTATACACATATATTATAGATCATAAACAAAATTATAAAATTATTTTAATATCCTCAGGTTGAAGATGGCACGACGATTATTGTACACACTCATTCCAACACACCTTGGAATTCTCTCAACGTTACCAAAGCAACGCGCAAATTCCATCCTTAAAACTGAAATGAATTCAACGCAATCCATTTACATTGAAATAACGCAATATATTTTACACTGTCATCGCTTCTTCGTAATCGAGCACCGCCTTGCTTGTCATCGATACAATTATACAAAGATACGGATCTCATCTGTTCTCCAATCAAGAGAGGAAAAAAAAAAAAAAGAAGAATCTAATCGCATTCGTTCTCATTCTTGCGATCCTTCGAGGTGAGTTGGTTCTCTTCGAGTTTCTAAATCATTCGCGTTTTCCGCCTCGTTGCCGCGAAACTTGGCGGAAACTCTGAGATTCGAGGAACAAATGCGCGCAATAAAAAGTAAAAATTTCGTAATTTCAAAGATTCTCTATGTAGCATAGATAGAGAGAGAATTAGAAGCTGGTGGATAATGATGGAAAGTTTAAAATATAAAAATTGAAGGAATGGTTTTAGTAAAATTGGAGTTCACAGTTGGATAGACTTACACTAACGTGACAGAAATTTGAATTTTTCTTTCTTTTTCTTAAAAGAATGATTTATGAAATTTGTGAAAATAAAGAATTGGAGTTGGAATGCAAAGAAAATTTGTCTCTGCTAAAGATATTGATATATATATCTTAAAAGAATGATTTATGAAAATAAAGAGTTGAAGTTGGAATGCAAAGAAAATTTGTCTCTGCTAAAAATATTGATATACATCTTAAAAGAATGATTTATGAAAATAAAGAATTGAAGTTGGAATACAAACAAGATTTATCTCTGCTAAAGATATTGATATATACATCTTAAAAGAATGATTTATGAAAATAAAGAATTGAAGTTGGAATGCAAATAAGATTTGTCTCTGCTAAAAATATTGATATATATATACATCTTAAAAGAATGATTTATGAAAATAAAGAATTGAAATTGAAATGCAAAGAAAATTTGTCTCTGCTAAAGATATTGATATACATCTTAAAAGAATGATTTATGAAAATAAAGAATTGAAGTTGGAATGCAAAGAAAATTTGTCTCTGTTAAAGATATTGATATACATCTTAAAAGAATGATTTATGAAAATAAAGAATTGAAGTTGGAATACAAACAAGATTTATCTCTGCTAAAGATATTGACTGATATATACTGGATGTCTTAAAAGAATGATTTATTAAATTGAAATTTTTTAAATTGAAATTAATTGTGAAAATAAAAAAATTGAAATTGTAAGGATCTGATTGCACTATTGATATATATATACTGGATGTTTTAAAAGAATAATTTATTAAATTGAAATTTACAAATACACGAAAATAATTGAAATTAAAGTACAAATTTTATCTTAAAAACTTGGCAATTGCAATCGATATTAAAAACTGTTAAAAATTACCAATTTCCCTCTATTTATCCGTACAATTTATCCATAACAATTGCCATAAAATAATGGACTGGCTGCTCGATATTGCCCGATTGAGAATAATCGGGGGGACCCCTCTTTTGCCCCTCGATCCGATGGAAACTGGCTAATATGTGCGCCCAGTTACCGGAATTACCGGCGGTGTTACTGGTTTCCATGGGAATGCAAGCTTCCGGTTCCCAAGGGAATTAATTATGCCTCGGCCAAAGTGTATCCTCAAAGTAAAAAGCTTTTATGGCTCGCCTGTGTGCGCCCTTCACGAAATATCTTTGCAAAGACTTTTTTCTTTTTTTTTACTTCAAGCGCGAAATATTTTTACACCACCAACGTTCTTTCTTGTCTCCTGGAAAAATATTATAAAAAATGGATATTTCACGCGTATTTATTAACTCAAATATTTGAATCTTTCTTTTTTCCCTTTTTGCTTTACGTATCGTTGCAACATGAAAATTCAAAGTTTATTCAATTTTCATTTTTCTGCCACGATTTTCAGTTTCGATGAATAGATCGCGAGGATGAAACACTTAAAATATCCAGAACACTGAATAGTACACGTTGTGTATAAAATTTTGCACAAGTTTTAAAATTCGATCGAAGGAAAGAAGGCGATGGTATATTTGTTTTCTTTTTTATTGGTCGAGCCAGAATCGATATCGACAACCTAGATACCACCTTTTCCTCTTTTTTCTAATCGAACAATGAATTAATTCGTTCGCTCGTTTCCACGTGTTGCGAATTCTTTCGCAAAAAGAAGAAAGAAAAAAAAAGAGAGAGAGAAAAAATATCGAGAAAAGTATTCTCGACTCGCAATTAACGGCGCGGCTCGAGGCAAGTACATTATATGCACGTGGACGGCAATTACCGTAGGAAATTGTTAAAAAATGATTGTTAATTCCCCCGGCCATTCCGCCCGATTTATGCTCCGTCGTGGTTCGCCACTGTTCGAGGAAACAGGTTGGTTTAACGAGTTCTTAGCTCCGCGAGTCGCGTCGTGAAAATGCATTTTCACCGAATAATAAACGAGCCACCATTTTCTTTTCTTTTTTTTTTTTTTTTCGCTAAATAGAAATCCTTTTTTTTATCCAAGTTGC
Organism: Apis mellifera; assembly: GCF_003254395.2. Taxonomy (NCBI): domain Eukaryota; kingdom Metazoa; phylum Arthropoda; class Insecta; order Hymenoptera; family Apidae; genus Apis; species Apis mellifera. Next base: position 1,361,320 of record NC_037648.1, read on the forward strand.
AAGTGGATCGAACGTACAGTATAGTTTTTTGCTCTCGTTTCAGCGATTAGATTGCATTCCCTGATCTAGAGAAAAGAAAATACCTCTCCAATTGATTAAGCAATCGTTCCCCTTTTTTTTCAAGGTGAAAATTGATAAATTGAATTGAAAATTGCCTAAATTTATTAGAAGAGTTATGGTAAAAATTGAATAAAATTTTAAAAGCTAGTTTAAATCTAGTCGATTGAAGAAAAATTCTATCTTTTCGAATCTAGGGATCCCTAGATTTTAAAAAGGACAATAAAACTTTCATATTCACTTAAAACTTAAAATATCTCGATAGACGATTTTCACATTTGTCTAATCTTGCAAAAAAAATTTCATTGCTTGGTGGTAAAAATTGGATAAAATTTTAAAAGCAGTTCTAAATCTAGTCGATTGAAAAAAAATTCTATCTCTTCGAATCTAGGGATCTCTAGATTTTAAAAAGGACATTAAAACTTTCATATTCACTTAAAACTTAAAATATCTCGATACGATATTTTCACATCTGTCTAATCTTGCAAAAAAAATTTCATCGCTTAAAAGATAAGGATCGATCGATTTCGTTTTATATCCACGCTTTTCCTCTAAATTTTCATGGTGGAAAAATAATCGGCTCATTTTTCCTTCGCCTTTCCATTACGCCGATAATATACACGGTGGACACGAACTCGAGACGTTGCAACGATCGTAAATCACGGGTATTATGCAGCGTTGTCGATTCTTCTCCTTCCTGTCTGGATCGCCATTAACGAGATATTTGATACACGCCCACGCAGCCAACAGCAGGATCGTTTTCATGCCTCATTACGGAGTCATGATACAGCCCTATACAGTTTCCATCGTTTTAATCGAGATAATCGGCGTTGTTGTGTGCACGCCTTAAACATCGGAGAACGTTGTCACGTTGTTCACCTTTTAGCGTTTAACGTTTCGAGGATTTTTAACGATTTATTATTAAACATCTTTCCGAAATCCCTACCTTAATTCGAAGAAAAAATAAAATTTCAACTAAGAATACGCGATCTAACCAATAATTTGTTAATTTTAAATTTCAAATACGGAGAAATATTCCATTCGAAAAATGATGAACGATCTTCGAACGAGGGGGGATTCAAGCGTATAAAATATAGTAGTCTGCGCGGATTAATTTCCACAACTTTCCGAGGAGAGACAGCCTCCTCCTTTGAGCGAGTTTAAGCAACGAGTTTCGCATACATTCGTCGAATACCAGCGCGATTTCCCTGCAAACGGTTCTTCGACCGTTTTCCCTCGTTTCTGATTTTTCTCTCGAGACCAAACACCGGCCCTGCAATTTCTCTCTTTATTACTCTCCTCTACCTTCCCCGTTTGATCATTGGGGGACAATAAATTTTCCTCTGCGAATTTATTTTCCGAATTATTGCCGTCGAAATTAATTGTCGCGTGGAATTCACTTCCTTTCGCCAATCTACTACTCTTTTCGAGAATTATAATATTCATAAGAATTATCATATAAGAGTAAATAAGAATATCGATCATTTTGTACTGAGAAATGTGCATTGAAAAAGTTGGAATGTAGATTAAAATAAATTATAACAGAGTTTTTTTTTAATTTAATTTAATAATCCAATTTGCAAAAAAGATTTCGTTCCGAATCAGTTTCACTGAAATCCTTGAATTAATCATCCAACGTATCCTCAAAACTTGGAGCTTAGAGATCGGTGAAAAGATGAAGTTGGCATCGAATCCGTGGTCTTTCGACGTTACTTCGAGCAGTGGTAACAATTTTGAAAGAGGAGTTAATGCGAGAAGTTCCGGCAGGGAACGCAATTATCCGCCACTGCTCGAGTGCCGTAACTCGACAGACTTTCAACGTGTTCAACGGAAATTGTATTTTCTTCTTCTTCTTTCTCGTTCAACCGTGCCACTTTGTCTATTGGGAGGGAGGGGGGAGAAGAGGGTCTCTCTTGCCTCGAGAGATCGAATCGATAACCGATAATTCTTAGTGAAACTTTGCAGGGAACATCGTATGTACGATTTGTTTCATCTTACGTTTTAACAAATTTTGCGTGGAATTAAAACTAAACAGAAATCTTTATTTTGTGGCGTAAAAGAACGTAGAAAGGTAGGTTTCAAATCAAATCGTTTTATAATTCAAATTATTTTGTGATGTAATGGATACGGAAGATAGGTTAGAACAGTTACAATATGATTTCTGATTTAAATTAAGATTAGATTTGGATTGAATTCTTGTTTGTAAGCCTTCCTTTGTGAATCTTTCGCATAATATAGGACTATGTGCTACTTCAGGAAAGAGAATTACATCTAACCTTGTTATGATTCAAGAACAAAATTCCTTGCTTCAACTAAAAGATGATAGTGGAAATATATGTAATTTGACTATCAGTGAGAAGTATATACTTTATACTATCTGTTGATATAGATTCATCCTTGAACAAATGTGGCTTTTGAATCGTATAATAATCCTAAGATTTAGGTTAAGTCTCTAGGTTAGAGAAAGTGAATGCTAAAAATAAGTGTCAGAGACAGAGATAATAAACACAAAGGTGTAAGAAATTAAATATGAGAATTAAACATGAGAGAAAATATTATGGAGAATAGTCTTATGGAAAATAATCTTATCTAAATGTCTTAATGTAAATTTGAATTTAATGGATTGTTTTATAGAGAAAGGAGAAAAATTAAACAAAGGTAAATATCATGGAAAGGCAACAAGGATCTCTTTCGTTCTTCAACGAGTGTCCGATTGAAGAGTGCTACGTTAAAGAAAGTTTTAAAAGCACGCCTTTAATTTCATTCAATGCTATCGCTCGCCATGGAATGAACATTGAAAACACAGCCACTGTGAAACTAATGAAATTGATTTGCACCGTTCCTCCCCGAGAATCGACTTGGTAAAGAGTTCGAGCTCTCGAAGACACTGTTTCTTTTAATCTTATTTATTGTACTTGAAACAGAGCTGCCACTTACTAATTTTTACCACGAATCAAAAAAAAAAAAAAAAAAAGAAAGGAAAAATTGAGAAAGATATATTTTATATTTTTTAATAATATTGCGTATATCAACATTGCGAAATATTTAACGTAAATATCAATGAATAAATAGTTTGTTACATAATTGATGAAACAAACATTTTAAATTTTATTTTAATTATTTTTTTTTTTTTTCAGAATAAAAAAATTCGATTCTGAAAGCATCGAACAGTTATTCATTACGTAATGAGATTACTGCGAAGAAATATTGTATCACGAGCTACGTAGTTTCTCCTCGCTTATATCGAAGATCTTCGCGGAAACGGAAGTTCGACAAGGCACTGCTCTACTCTCTGCTTCTTCGAGACTACGCATTTTAATGAAGATTATTAAAATGAGATGGAGCTTAAGAAGTTCCGAAACAATATCTTAACGCGACTCGAGTTACGTGGCGAAGATCAGTGAAAGAGAATCTTTTTCAAAACGAGGAACGAATTTTATCGAGTAAACAAAATGAAGATTTAAAACGATAACGAATGAAAAATTCATCTTTTCGTTTCGAAATTTAAGTAAAAGTTAAAGTAATCCAATTTTTCCAACGACAAGAAAAGAATTGGAAGATTTAACCTAACCTAATTTAAATTGGAATATTTATTCTCAAATTCGATTTTTCAGTGTTTTTGGCTTTGAAAAAATTCTGAAATTGTTTACATCAAGATATTTGATGTAGAATGAAACAAATTATCGTTGAGTTAAAGTTGGACAAAACTTTTTTCCAACAATCTAACCTAATTCAACTCGGGACATTTATTCATACAAAACTCTTTCTTATCGTTTTTTTTCTTGGCTTTGAAAAAACTTTGAAAATACCGATCAAAGCCTTTAATTTGGAATACAAATCATTAAACGAGAGTTTAAAACTTTTTCGATATAAAATAAAATCTCGTTTCCAAGTTATTTGACGATAAAAATTTCCTTTTGATCTTCACTTATCTGTGACAAGAGTTAACGATAAAATAAGCAGAACGAAAAAAAAAGGTAATTTCAAATTTTTTTATCACCTTCAATCGTAGTTCAATGAACTTTTCACGAAAATTGCTTTTTTTTTTCTATCTCGAAATTTTGCATCGACAACAGGAAATCCTTGCCGAGGAGAAATTCCTTTAATCAACAACGTCTGTTTTAGGCGACAAGTTTGGAAAAAAAAAAAAAATTGGAAAGAAGAGAAAATAGAAAAAAAAGTAGAAACAGGCGAAGCTTGATTAAATTTCACAAATCGTTTTCATGCTACGGCTCGATTCATCAGGTGACTTCGCGCAATCAAACCTCTCTGGCTTTTATGGAAATTTGCCGAAAACCCTCGTGTTGAACAACTAAATTTGTAACAAATGAAATTTCGAGGATTACAAGCCGCTGAAACGTGAGAAAAATATTAATCCGAATAGGAATATGTTTCGTAATTATTCGTCAACAAGCGAATAACAAGAATGTTGTGTGGTTGTGGTGTGGTTTTCGTACAAGGTATGGAAATTTAACCTCAATTATCAGCTCGTGAAAAGTATAATTATTATCGATTTATTTGATGATAGATTTATTTTCTTGTATTATTCGTTATTTTCTTGTTTCTCTTTTGTTTTTCTTTTCAGAAGAAAAGGAAAGAGGATAAAAATTTCAAATGAACGAAAATAGAGTAAAATTTCAAGGAATGGAAGGCTAGACGAGTTTTCTTTCATACATCCGTTCAACGATTCTCAATTCAATGTTTCTCGAGCAGAGAAAGAAAAATAAAAATTCCGACTATTAAAAAAGTAAAATGAAAATTCAAAAACTCGAATTTAACGGAACAGAAGGTTAGAGGATTGATCAGGCGACGTTGCGACATATAAATTTCCCGTCACTTGTTCGATTCGCAATTCCAAGGTTTCGATTCAAGGGTGCACTGTGTATGCAAATGCGTGACGAGACAGTAAAAAATGAAAACGAATGATCAGCGACTCCGCATCGAAGAGAACAATCTCTGAGTTGGCAAGGTCTAAGTTGGTAATTGCATCTGCTATGTGTCAAACAAGATTAATAAAGCAAACCATTTGCATAAAAACCGTTCACGTCAAATTCAAAGTGTCAAAAAATGAACAAAATTAAATATGAAATTTTCTATTATAGTTGCAATAGAAGAAAATATTGTAAACTCATTTTAGATCATATTCACGATTATTAGTCCAAAGAAATTATTTTATATATAAAGTAAATTTACTTAAAGCCAATTTTAGGTTAGGTAGTATAATTGGATTTATATTTATATTTATTTACATTTCATTTATATTTACGGAATTAAATATAATATGTAAGTGTAAGAATATTGTATTTTAAATTGGTTAGTCAATATTTTTAACATTTCTTGTATCTGATTATTTATTGTCCATGTAATCGTGTGATGGTATTCATGCATAACTTTTACATTACTGTGATTGTATCATCCAGTCCTTGGATCAATTTTTGTTCAAGAAATTCTATTGTTCCACGATTATATATTGCACCATTGAAAAAGAGAATTCTGAGAATGCCAAAGTTCATTTTTTCTTATTCACTTCCGTCTAACAATCCTCGGCATACCTTTATCGATCATGCGTCACCAGGTTTGATACAATAGAAGAATTAAAATCTCGTCAAGCTTAAAGCCTGTTATACATGTGAATCAGAGAAAAAATTTTTCTCTTAAACTTCCATTCCCTTTCTTTCTTTTTTCTCGCGAGGAAAACATTTCCTTTCTTTTCTCATTTCTCCCTTTTCCACTTTTATTCGTATTCGAATATTGTTTTTTTTTTCTCGAGACGTCAATTTCGGATCAACTTTCATATGTACCAGTATCAATAATTTTTCGTACAGTTGGTATACTTGATGAAAATAAGAAATATTATCGACGGAAGGTAAAGTTCGCGAAAAAATATTACAATTTTTATACGGATCGGAAACAAAAGGAGAAATGTATATTCTAACCGTTCGTCACACAAGTGTGCATCATCATTCGCGATAATCGAGATTGTTACGTGACATTTATAAATCATGATATCGCTGAAACGTTATCTAATACCTTGTGCATCAATTCGTTGTACTATTTTCACATCTACGTATCGGTAACATTGACAACACGTACAAGCTGAGAATTCTAAGGGATAATTCTTAGAAGCAAAATAAATTGGATATCGAAATAATTTGATCGTCTGAATATTTTTGAAAATAAAACTTTATATCGGATAATAGATAATTTTATCTTATTAAAAATAAAATTTAGTCGTCCAGCGACCATAATCGATCTCAATGGAATTAAAATGGCGGATTGTTATCATCATTGTGCGATTTACAAAATTTGCAATTTGATTTCTTTCGCCTCGACACGGGAGAAAATTAATTTTTCGTTCGTCGATTAATCAGCATATATTGATAACTGTGTTAATTAAAGTGTATTGTGTTTATTAAGTTGAAAGATCGATCGAAACTTATAAATAATTCATACGATTCGTACGATTCAGATACACAGTGTATGTGAGTGTAAGTGGCATATAATCGTGAACATGTCTATTCAGCTTTTCGAACGGGGATAACAACGGCTCTTCAGATTACCAGAAATGGCATATCTTGTACGTGATTGCTTGTCTCGAGATGACATTTAAGACCAATAAACGAAGGCGTGAATTGGGAATTTTTAAATCGAAGATTGAATCATTATTTGTTTATTCGTATTTATTTAAACTAGTAATTATTTAGAAAATAAAATAAATATGAATCCCTTATTGGAAGATAAACAGGTTTGCACAAGTAAATTCACGTCTCTTCTCGCGAGGTTATGATTTTTCATTTCAATTTTTAAAATTCGTATTCGAGAGAATTTTGAATGAAAACGCAAATGTTTTTTGCAAACAAATTTTATTTTTATCAAAAGATACAATTTTTCAATTTACATATTATACGTATTATTGATACAAATAATAATTTCTTAATATATATCATGATTCATCTTTGCATTCTTTTTTCAAAAAATTATTATATCATTATTGTTGTTACTATAAGTGAAGTGATGATTCATGATTCATTATCTAAAATATTGTTTCCAGTGTGAAAATATTTTTTTATAAGCTATTGTATTTTAATTGTTCCCAATCATATTGTATTTTTCAATCAATCAAAATTTCTAATTTGTTTAAACGTTTGAACGATACGTTTGCAGATATCGTAATAACATCGATGATCAATTTTCGCCACGTGTTAGCATGCTCATCTTTCTCGTATAATTCAATCGTGTCGTGTTGAGACACGTGGGGAATTCCCGTGAAAAAAACACATTTACGTTCATCAGATTGAAAATCTCATTAATAATACGCTAAATTCATACGATGACTTTAATATTCAGTGATTTTTACGTCAGAGTGATTATTCAATTGGTATGGAAAAAATTAAATAATAACTAAATTATTGTTGCAAGTTGGATAATTTTAAAAGGATAATTGTATTTTTTTTCTTCATTGTTGTCATCTTCAGAACGAAGTTACAAGGAAATTGAATGCATTGTCATTTCAAATAAATTAGAATTTTCATTCAAAAAATTCATGCATTTATATAATAATAAGAAAACAATCTATATTATCGACACTATTAAATCAACAAATTCAAAGAAAATTTATCTTATTTTTTTTTAATAAAGAAAAAAAAATAGGAACGAGAAAATATAGCAAATATATGATATAGAACATCACTGACATCTCGTTCGATTATAAGATTATCAATTTTTCGTATTCACGGTTCGACCAACAGATTAATCCGATTGCAGAGAATTGTCGTTCGACTGTGTTTCAAACCGGGAGCTGTGAATGAATTATTAATAACGGAGAATCTCTGTGATCGCGGCCGAGCGATAAACGCGTGTTCGATCACTTATTTGAATCATTGTCAACGTGACTATTACCTGATTGAGGATAATTATACCGATGTCGTCTGAAAATAATTGCTCATGCCGATTCGAGTCGATCGACAAATTTCTTTGAATCTAGTAACATTTCCGAATCGATAAATCAGAATCTTCATGATTATGCACATATAGGTTATTTTTCATTATAATGAAAAATTTGCATAAAAATCGTTATTGTAAAAGTAAAATTATTGTAGCGGATACGTATTAAAATAGATAGAACTAACAAAAAAATATTAAGTTTAAAAATAATTTTCAAAAAGAAAAGACTTTTACTTTTAAATTAAATAAAATAAATCGATATTCGTATGAAATGAGTTTTTGGAATTGTTGTACTGTGAATTGAAAAGATTGAAGAAAATATTCTTTGCTAGGATTCATTAAAGGACACTAGATTATAATTCTCTAGGAGACTAGATTGCAATTCACTAGAATCTAGGGACACTAGGAAAAATATTCCAAATATATCAATATCTCTAAAATTATTTATCTAGATTAATAGATAAATAGTAACTTTTATTAATCGAGAAATTTATTCTTAAAAATAATGTACCTTATTTTTCGAAAATATGTTCTTTGTTCTCGTTGTAATCTTTGTTGCAATTTCATAGAAAAAAACGAGAATGGAGGAAAGTTTTTGAAAATTGTTTAAACGAATCGATTATACGATTGGAGATTACCATACGATGTAACGAGTATAAACAAAGCTGGATTTGTGAAAGAACACAGCTCGTAAAGTATGGAAACCGGAAAAAGTGTATAAAGTGTATATATGTATATATGTATACAGATGTATACACGCATAATTGCAGAGAGAAACAGCTATTCGAGTCGAGTGTTTGATTAACGAGCTTGCACCGCGCATGCGCGCGTACCGCGTGCATTTAACCGAGTTATGTAAATTATCGGAGAAGCACTCGGTCGTATCGGTAACGTGAAAAGGAAACGAATTTGTTTTATCGATCGAGTTGAAAATGAAAACGCGGAAAATGAGATGAATTTGTTCGCGAGATATTACAAGACGAAATTCTTCTTTTCCATCTTGCTCGTTTTGGAATAAATAAGCAGATTGGATTATCCTTCTAATTTGAGTGATTAAATTCTTTATGTAAATTGCATTATTATTCGTTTCAATATTTGTGTAAAATTGTGATACTTTTTATAAATATTTATGGGAAAAATAATATTTTATTTGGAAAATTTCGCGAAACATTTTATCCTCCATTAATTGTTCGGATTAAGCAATTTTTTTTTATCGGTTTTATCGGAATTTATAATTTTATAATACAAAATTATAAAAATAAAATTTAATAGCATGTTTTATCTTCCATTTATTTTCCATCCAGGATAAGTGGTAGATTATCTTATTAAGTAGATTGAAATTTTTTAAAATTTTAAAATTACACAAGATTACAATTTGATCAATAAAATATAAAAAGGATCTTTTGCAAAAATCCATCTCGATTCAATTAACACGAAATGTGTTAATTGACCAGTTATTACGAAGGTCTATCTTATCGTAATTAAAAAATAATTATCATCGTTAAGTCAAATTTTCTTGTTTATCGATTTTAACCATTTTCTTTTAATTTTACAAACATTCTTCACGTAATTCAATACTATATTTTTAACAAACTAAGTTTCAGCAGAATGAAGAGAGTTTCACAATACTTTCAACTGTTTCGAAATTCACAAATTCTTTTTCACTTTTAGAAATATTTTAAGGATTTCGTAGTAACTGGTCAATGTCACGTAGCAGATCATTGAACTTGTTTCTTATCAACTGCTATATAATGCTGAAAAAATGCATTCGTCGAGAACGAGATATTTTATCTAAAATATTAGTATACTAAAAACTGACTTTAAACATTTTTTCTAATTATTTATATACGTTTATCCTTTCTTCACCATATTTTATCAAAATTTACATTCCATTGCATTTCTATGCATTACAAGAAAGAATTGTGAAATTTAAAAAAAAATTAAATTAAAAAATTACATCTCATAAATAAATTTTCACCTATATTAAAAAAAAAATTTACATTGTAGAAAAAAAATTGATAATAAATAAGTATTGATAAAAAATACAGAAAAGAGATTTCATCGATACAATATCCTAAATATCGATATCCTAATATTCGCAATATAGAACACGTGCGATAATTAAAAAAATAAAAAAAAAGGTAATTTCTAAGCTTTTCGAAGTTCGAGGAGTTCGATACTCGTAGCGACGAAATTTCGTGCTAAAATTTGCTTTCTTGTAGTTGGTTTGCTGCAGTGAGATAACTGGCACCGAGATTTGTTAAACAAACTTTCCCACGCAAGATGACGCATGATGGGAGGAAACAGACGAGCAGCAACGAACTCTTTCATGTCGGAAAGGAGATAACCGCCGCAACGTGCAAATGTCTGCGCTGGAAGGATCTAGAGATATCGGGGAATCGGTGCCGCCATTCATAAAACGAGACGAGAAAGAATCCTTTAAAAATTAGAAAAAGAAATGAAACTAACCTCGATGAATTGATTCCTCAGAAATCGGTATATATATATTTCCAATGATTTCGATAATCTTCGAAAACAGAATCTCGTTTTCGAAAATTGGGATTAAAAAATTAAGAAAGAAAAATATTTTATCATCGCGTGATATAAATGCAAATATTATTTCACGCAATTTCACGGAATATTCTATTTACTCTCCCGTTCGAATTTCACACGCAAAGGACGCGCGAATAAACAATTTTTCCACTCTACTATTCTATCTGAAAATAATTTTCTATTTTACGATTCTTAAAATTCTCTGCTATTCTCGCACGATCAAACAGATTTGAATGCAGATTTGCACGACGCTCGACGCTTCCTTCGATCACGCACACACACACACACACGGATGAAATTCGATGGCACCCATAGATTTCTCGGTCAATATGTTTATGCGCCTCGTTGAACGCAAGTTTGCTTTTCACTCACGTTGCGCCACCATTCACGGCGAATATCGTGAAACATAAACAAGCGGGGTATAAGCAAGCGATATATACCCGATCTTTTTTCTCGTGTTATTTTTAGCGAGATCGTTTCAAGTTTATCTCTCTTTGGCCGAGCTGTTTGCCTCTTGGTTGTTTAATTGTACATTCGCTTGGTGTACGGAGTCGATCGAAAACTCGAGTGGCCTTCGTTAAAACTGACATAATTAAACATAATTGAACCTATGTACATTGTGCTTAATGTTGCGAAAGTTGCTCGGCTTTGCTTTCCTTACTCTCTTCGAATTAATATTATCCTTCCTAAATGTCGTCAAACCGTCGAATTGTTAACAAATTTTGAGTGAGATTCAAACGTATCACAAAATTTTATCATATTAATATATTTACGATTATATTAAAAATCGTTCAATTTAAATTACGAATTAATTTTTTCTATTATCGACGATAGATAACTTCACTTATTCCTACTTTCCACTGACTCGTTCAATATATATCACAAAATTTTAATTTTTCGTCACATTCAAATACAACGATAGACAACTTCACTCGTAGAGTACAAAATTCCCTATATCGAACCACCAAATTTTAATCAATATACGTACCTATATATATTTCAAAATTTCTGATTTTAATTAAAAAATTTTACACGCACTATTAATTAATATTAATTCAAAGACGAACAATAATAGATAAATTAATTTCTTCCAATTAACGATATCGCTTGAAAAAATCCTAAAATCCGTCAACGTACAATTTTAAAATAATCCAATTTCACTTGTGTGAATATAACCGCGTAAGATTGACGAAAAATAGGATCGAAAGGGACAACTTCACTCTGGTTCAAGAGTCTCCCGCACGGTAGAGAAATGTCGGTGGAAAGCGTGGAGGGGGGAGGGGAAGAATCAGAATGATCTGGCAGGGGAATAATAACGAGGCGGACGACACGAAGCGAAGTCAGAGAGCGGACGAGGCTTTATAAATCGCGAGGATGTTCGCCAGCGCCGAACCAGTGACACCTCGGCCGCGATCGATCGTGCTAGTGGTACACGGACCGTTCCAACGACCACGTGCTCGCGATACAACATCCGCGGGTATCGATTTCCCTTCGAAATTCGAGAATTGTCTCGATTCTTTAAAGCTCCATATTGCTCGTACGTAGAGTGGACAAGTATACGGTATACGTATATACCGTATATACATATACATATATATGCGGGAAAAGTGCTTGTACCGCTCGGTATAAGGTTTTTCGAAAAAGAGTGGTGTTTGTTACGATCGGAAGAGTATTTGGGGAATATTTTCGTCTTTAATGTGAGTGTTTAATCGAATACGTATTATTCGACTGCGGATGTTTATGCGCTCGTGCATTGAAATTTAAATGTGACAAAAATGCGCTAATATCATAGTAATTTATATTTGTGCTGTTATCGGACGTTTATAATAAGAAATTTGGAATCGATCTTTTTTAAATGTGTTTGTACTTGATCTTATTTTGCATAAACATTCGTGGATCGATTATTTACATTTATTTTTAGTTTATCGAATAATTTTTTAATTTTTTAATTTAGGATTATTTTATTCCATTCTTGAGATATATATATTGGGTTATTATGTACAGTAAGTGTTTGCAATTTCAAAGCGAAAAATTACGTTTTTTAATCGAATCACAAATGAATTTTTTGTTAATATATTTTGTTCAAAGAGCATTATTAATGATTAATTTTTTCATTTCATGTTGTCACGATTTTTGACAAATTTCACTATCGATCACCGTTATTTCGTTAAATTATATATGTAATTTTTTTTTTTTTAATTTCGCGACAATCATTTGTCATCATGCCAATATAGATATTCGCAAAGAACGATTATTTTACAGCATGTATAATATAACAGTTTACATAATCGTGATACATTTTCATTTTACAAATTTTTTGTATTTTATTCGAACAAAATATTAAATTTTATCACGATCGAAATCCCTCCTTTCCAAAGATTTCCTTTGGAAAAAGTTTGTCCAATTACGCATGTATTTCCGTGAAAATACTCGTCGTGCTTAATTGCACAAAATAAAGTGCAGTTACCCAGAAATTTCGCTTTCTCATTCATTCACGTATCGTTTATCGTTTCATAGAAACGATAATAATAAATTGACAAGTTGGAAAAACCGACCAATTATTCATCACTTCACAGTTTTATACGCATTCCAATTAGGCGTGTTTACAATAACACGACGCCATGGATTCGATAAAATTATTCGATCTAATCGTCGAATACAGAGTTAATAAAGAAAAACTCATTCGAGAGAGATTGTGTTATCGTAGGAATCCAGTTAGCCGTATGAATTACAGTCGGAGAGAAATCTTCGTATGCAAATTCGAATTAATCAAAATTAACAATAATTCTGTTCTCCATGAAATATTTAGATTACGTGAGTGTGTATTACAGATTATTTTCATGAGGATTTTTCAATTTTTGTCATTAATGGAATATCGAAAATTATTTTTTTTTTCCCAAAATTTCATAAATTTCTAATAATACAAATTTTGTAAGGCAAAGATAATAAAGATCCTGTTGAATTTGAAAATCTCTCAAGAAGATACATTTTCAATGAATTATTTATTATAAAAAAATACGAAACAAATTTTTTTACATATATCCAAATTATTTTATCAAATTTTCCAAAAAATGGGTGAATTTCGTTGTAGAATAAATTTGTATGATTGAATGTTTTATATATATATATATATATATATAAATTTAATTATATCTAGTTTTAAAATATCACTGTCATATTTAAATATCTTCTTCTTGAAGCTTTTAAAAGGAATTGCAGAACCTTGAATAATTCCTCTCTCTCTCTATCTCATTCATTATTTCTATAATTTAGCCGTAGATAGTGAGAAAATTAACCATTAAATATAAAATATCGAGTTAGTATCAGTCGTTTACATATAAATGAGATTACTTTCCAATCGTTCATTCAAATATAATTTCCAAGACATTCGAAGAAGAACGTTCCAACATTTATCTATATATAAACGGTGTTTATTTTCGTATCCTTTACGATACTTGGCAAAACAGTTATTTTTAACTGTATTATAATTTTTTTTCTTTTTTTTTTTTAAGATTCGTCTTACATAAGTAGTTTGAAGAAAAATAATTATTTATCACGTAATAAGTTTATTATTTATATTTAATAATAATTGTTTAAATAATATCTCGATAATTTTAATTATTTTATCGATTATTTCGATCATTCGATTTTTCGTAATTTCATATTTGAATTGAATATTAATTTATCGCGTACAAATTTATTTAATTTATTTATACATTTTTGGTAAAATTTTGGTAAAATATATAAAATCGCGAGTATAATAATATTATTTCGAATTGAATACCATTGAAGGCATTGGTGATTAAAATTGCATTATTAAGTGACATAAATTGATTAGAGAAAGTTCAATTTGCTTAAAAGATGAAAATAATTAACTAATAAATCGTTTGTTTTTTGCGCCAACAAATTACCATCATCGAATAATTAAATGTTCATACATTCCAATTAATTTCATTATTTTATCACGTGTTGGTTAATTTCTCATTAATGAATCACTTAATTAAAACGAGTCGTGCATCCTCCGTTTGGTAAAAGAGAAGAAATCTTCGATGGTGTAACAAGAATTACATCTCTCTCTCTCTCTCTCTTTCTCTATGACTGGATATATAATGGATATATTTGGAAAGTGCAAGTTGTTTTATCAACGAATGACGACACTCCTTTCTTTTTCTTGCACATCGTAGTATCACAAATATTTTTTTTTTTTTTTTTATTTATCACGAGTCAAATAAAATTTCCTCGACGATTCTTTCATAGAAGAGAATGATAAAAAAATCTCGACTCGAGAAAGAATCGATAAAGATTCTTTTTTTTTTTCACAAAATGAAAACTAGATTAGATAAAAAGGAGAACAGAATTAAGATTATTCGTATAATCGACAAGTGGCAAAGATTTCGTTGATACTAACGTGATGATTGGAATAATTACTTTTATCGTTTCATCGAATAAATTACAAATCAATTTTCCTGCCCGCGAAATATAAATTTCCACGCAAGAAAACAAGTTCCGGAAACCAAACTCGTCCTCGATCAACAACACATCCCCGAACTCGTTAAAACTTCGCTATATTCGTTTATGAGAACAACAAAATTCAAGTAACACCTCGTTCGAAATGAAATTTCACTCCAAACACATGGCGTTCAAATACTTGTATTTGAACGTTCAAAGTATCGAAAAATATTTTCCATATATTATGGAATACATATTTATTAATGCAGAGAAGTAAACTGGACAGAAAAATATAATTTTATATGAAGACACGATTATAAATTCTGTGACATACAAATTTTTACGCCTCGATCTATTTAAATTGAGAACCACTGTTTTATATAACTGTACGCGTTTTGCTATCTGCTCTTTCTTTTCAATTCTTTGGATTGCGAATTATTTCTATTTCACTTTTTCTATATCCTTCATAGGTTGAGAACCACTGCTCTATATCATTACTATTTTCCATTATTCACTTTCCACCGAGATCGTTTCTATTTCACTTTATAATTTTTTATCTTCCTCGTGATTTTGCGATATTTAAGTTCAAATAATTGCCGCTAGGGGGACAGGCGAATATTGGGATTCGTTTATATCCATGTTTTTGTGAATCCTTTGAGTGGTGGTGTATCTATGGACTCGAGTTTTTTTCTAAGAGAGTTAATTAGTCATGCTCTTTCTGGTACACATGCAAGTTGAAATAATTGCCTGTGTCTCAAGAGTTCTATCTTAGCTTTCATTATTGAATTCAGTATGGATAGATCTTAAGATACTGAGACTAGTATAAATTGTTTATTTCACAAACAGTGTATAACTTGTGTCAATCATATAGGTCAATAGTTGTCCTTGGACTATTCAATGTTATCTAGATTTGTCATTATTAGATATTCCTCATCAAGTGATCACTTATTCTTCAAATACAAGTTTCATATTTAATAATTTCTCAATATTTATCTGTGAATATCTGTACTGATGAATTCGATTGATTTTTATAGATTAACATATAATTTCATATAATCTAAAATGCAAATTTTCTTCTATTGTCACATCTCACGAAATTTGTTTCAATCTTTCTACATTTACCAAAATCCTCAGTTTCCATTAAAACCAACCATAATTCCCACGTGACCACATATTTTATTTCATCGAACACGTACCATACTTCACAATCATTCGTCGGTAAAACTTTTTCCCCTAACCTCTTCAAATCATTTTTTCCCTTTAAAAATAATTTTAAATAAATACAAAAAAAATTAATAACGTGTGAATCAGAAGAGATTGTGTAAGATGTACAGAGACACACTATATAAGAGCGAATCGCGGCACAAGGTAATGAGCCTGTTCGTTCCCAAAAGATTTGCAGCGCGTAGAACAGGGTTACGAGCGCGGAAAGCCCGACACGAACGTGCTGGCTGCCGTTCTCATCGATCGTGGCAAATTGGATTGCCGCTAAAACGGCGGGGGCTATCTTATGGCTTATAGGGATATAGTGTCCAGTGCCGGTGGGAACTGTGCAAAGTTCCAGTAACGAGAGTGAATTCTGACGTTCCACGCGTGCATCTTCGTCGATCCGAGGGGGGGAAACGCGATTATCGACCATCGGTATACGGCGCGTGCAACCGGCCGTTTATCGTGATTAACGAAAGTCAACGTAGTCTAACGAGACCACGAACGGCCGGCCTCGGTCACGTGCGCACGTGAATCACTTCTGCTTGCACACACACTGCCGACTGAATTGTGAGAATGCGGCATTGTTAGAGTCGATGCAAGAGGAATGTAGGTGACTTGTGTAAACTTGGCCAGTCGCGAGGTGTAGAGTAAAGACATTGATAACGTTCGAGGTCGGATGGAAAGGTTATGATGTAAGTAGGTAATTCAGCAGTTGGTATTTCTTTCTCTTGATTTTGATTTCGTAAGTAGAGAACGGGTAGAGAATTTTTAATGGTGCTTTTTCGTTCGAATTAACTTAAATATTAATTCGTTTTTTACATGTCTTTTTTTTTGGTTTCTTTTTTAATTTTAGACAAGACGATAATGAGTGTTAATGAGATAGAGAAATTTTTTATTGGTATAATTTAAATTAATTCAAATATATAGTTTATATATAGTTTATAAATGGTGAAAATTATCGTAGATATTTCAGGAATCGATGACTTTGAATAGTTTGAATAACAAAATAAATGTTTGGTATCATTTTTTTTTCTTCTGTGACGATTAAAAAATATATATTTTTATTTTTCGCCTTTTTTTTGCAATACTTGAACGAGAATCGATTTGGAAGTTAAAATGTATTTGATGTATGACTCTAATCGAGATCTTGTCTTGTTTTCAGTGGATACATTTATCGATTAAGTGTATATTCGTGTTTACAAAAAAACAGATGACTATATTGACGTTTGCACGTGCAATTAAGTTATATAATTATTAACATGTTTACTTGCTTGAATCTTTAAAGTTTATTACACATATATTTATACTCCTAAGAAAAATGATAAAATATTTATCCATACTTATATATTACATTATTATTAGGGTGATTCAAATAAATTTTAAATTTATTCTAGAAACAAACAATTTATTATATTATTATATTCCATTTTACATTTGGAAATTTCCAAGGCAAGAGTGGATCGATTAATTCAACTTGCAAGTGAGTTGGTATAAAAATTTAAACAATATTATGTAAAACAAAATTATTTTTATTATCAATCAACTTATCTTACGTAACATTATTACGTATAAAGAAAACACGAAAGTATAAGAGAGGTTTGAAATAATAAATTACAGAAAATTCATTTAAACGGTATTTTCCATAGAAACAAAAGTATTCGAACATATTTTTCGCGGAGAAATAAAGAGAGTGCAGTTGCATTGCAGAATATTCTCGTGACAAAGTCGCAATGTTGTTAAAACTTTTTCGTAAATATACGTGTGAAAGCGTTTTCAGGATATATTTTTTTCTCTCTCTTCTCCTCTCTGTTGGAAAAACAGTTTGTGCTCTCTCATAAAAGTAACGACGAAAAATGCGGTATTGTTAGAAATTAACGACCAACAAGGATGTAATTAGCCGGAAATGTTTGTACGTCGACTGTCGTAACAATTTTAAAAAAGGATAAATTTTTTTATTATTCGTACGAATTTTTGAAAAATTCATCATCACTTCATTTTTCTCATTATCTATTTATCTATTTTTGCAACACGATTTTTATAATAAATTTAAAATATAATTACATTAAAAAAGTCTCATTTTTATTAATATTTACACATTAACGTGGTCTGTTATGTAAAACAATTTTAAAATAGGAATATATGAATTTATTTTTCAAAACTAAATATTATTCATACTTGTATCTTGATTCATTCACAGTCCTTGTAACACTAATGACATTCTGTAACAAGAATAATTAATTATTATTGGATAACAAGCTACATATTTTCTTCCAATAACAATATCGGCCAACGCTTGCATATCCATAGAGTGATCAGATTCCATCAAATCCTTTTCCTCCTCTGTTCTGATCTTTTAAACTTGACTCCTGTCAATTTGCCTTGACCAAGATCGAATCAAGAGTGTAACGTTTCATTCTTCGCACGAGGATAAATTATCGTTAATTCCATAAATCAAACTTTATTCAACGTTATCTAATAAATCTATCTCTCCACGAGTAGAATAAATTAATTGCTGTTGTTACGCAATAAATATAAATGCAAGACGACAAGAATTTTTCAATAAATATTATCATCAAGCAACATCTTTCTTCCTCCAATTATCTTCCCATTTTCTCCCTTCAATATTTACAGACATCTTGTTTAAAAATTAATTTCTAAAATTCTTCTATCCCAAGAACTTCCAATATCCTCCCACATTCTCTCTTCCATTTTCCTTATTCCTTCATTTTCCTCGCTCGAGAGAAATTAAGAGAATCGTCGATCCTATTTTGATAATCGATCTCCCTCCTCCCCTCCTCGATATTTCTTGTCCCTCTTGTACCGTTGGGTGTCGCGCGACGTCTCATTTGGAGGACGAGTTACACGAGGTCGTTACACGAATCGATGATTCGGCCATCGCGGGACCATAAATTCTGCCGGCCAATATCGATTTCACCCGTGTAATATGGCCGTCGTTATATCCGACACACGCAATTTACACGGACGCGTGAGCACAAACGGATTTGCACGCGTTGCCCCGTGCACGGTGTCGTCAGATAAAACTTGGATTGGATTGGATTCTTCGAGACGAGAATCAAAATATTTCGAAATTTCATTCATTTTTCTTGTTCGACCGAATCGAAAGTTTGTATTTTTTTTTTACATATTTTATTTATTTAATGACGCGTAACAATTTGATTGGAAATATTGACAACAGAAATATTGGAGAATTATTACAATATTTAGGCAACAATGATATAAAGTATTACGAAATATATAAAAATATAAAAATATAATAAAAAAAAATGAGATGGGTAAAATTTTTCTTTCAAGAAAAATATTCATGTTTCTGATAATAGCGATACGACGAGAATTTATTGTAATATTTAAATAATTCTCGATTTGCAAATTGCAAGTATTAGCAAGCGATATTTGTATTTGCATATTTTTAAAGTATGAATATGAATTATTCGATGAATCTCGTGAAAAACAGGGAAAAAAGGAAGAAATGAAAAGAAGAGTAGAGGGAAAAGGAATTGCACTTCCCTTTGTTTCCGCTCGAGTACGCCATTGAAAATCACGCGAATCGATAGAGCAATCGATAGGATGGGAGAATTCTCGTCTATGTGTAAATATCAGTTTCCGATAATCGTGGTATTTCCGAGAGTGAGACTTTGTTCACGTCCCGAATAAAAACGTTTTTCCTTTATAACCTTACCGTACTATAATTTCTTCGTATTAATTTCGTTTCGCCGTTCCTTCTTAAATTAACCTCAAAACGAACGCAACGTGTATTCGTACGTAACGCGCTCGCGACTGCTATTCGAGAGGTTAAGTGATTCAACACTGTGGACAAACAAACAAGTGGGAATTTTTTTATTTTTGATTATCTTCTCTTCGATTTTCCCTTCTTAAGAATCAATTTATTCTAATCTATAATTCGAATTCTTTTTATTTTCAGTTGAAATCGCTTTCAAAAGTGACTAGAATAAATATTTTCATCTCCGAGCGTTAAAATGAGGTTAGAGCGTACGTACGAATTTTTTAAATTCGGATTTCTCCTTTTCCAATCGAACGTTCGAATGGAAAACGTTAGTGTTGATTATTTTCCGCATTCTCGCGTGTTAATTTCCATGAATACAATGGGAGGATATAACTTGGCGTGGCATGACAGGGTGAGAATGAAATTTAATACATACGTACATTGATCAATTGTCAATTAATTCGATCTTGTTAGTAAGTAGGCATACAATAATCGACCATATCCATTCACAGGAACACTGTCAATGAAACGTGTTGACAAGGTTTTATATCACAGTGTCTCGAGCAACGTTTTAGTATCCTGCACGTTGTATCGAATAATTGGCTCTTTGTGCCACGTGTTCTCCTCGTTGAAACATACGAATGCGATCAATCAAAGGTATTTTTTTTTTTTCTAAATTCTTATATTTGTCCAAAATTAATATTGAAAATATAATAAATTTAAATCAAGAGTGAAAGTTGACAAAAACAAGTAATGCATGTTAACATGATTTGACATGAATTATAAATCTTTTGAATAATTGTATTATTATTATTTTCAATACCTAAAGTGAAAAGTTTATTTGTATCTAGTAATTAAATTAATATTTATATTTGAAACTTAACAGAGAATGTTGATAAATTATCTAATTAACGTGACTAATTGTAGTAATCAAACATTATGAATAATTTAATTTCTATAAATATAAATAAGATAGTAAAATATTATATATGAAGGAAAGATGAATTGTTCCTTTGGTTATTAAGTTAAAAAAAAAACTTTATATCTCAATATTTCTTATATAATTGAGTAAATATAATATAAACATAATATTATTTTTGACAGATAAATTTCTACAGTGAAGTTACAGATATGAGTGAAGTCCATCATTTAGATAACAAAATGTTCAAGAAAATGTACGTTATCAAAAATTAATTACATTAATTTCCATTGAAATTATATGTACAATTTATAATTCTTAATTAATATACATTTTCTTGTTTTTAAAATCAACTGAATATAAACATATATAAAAATGATTTAAAATTATTTTCTGATTATTAATAGGAATTATTAAGATTGTAATATTCAATATTTTTTATATATATTCATCAAGATTGAAATGTATTCAATATCTTTTAGATTTTAGATATTTCCAATATCCAATATAATCTCAATATTTAATTCAAGTGTGAAATAAAAATGAACTAAATTATTTTCTTTACTTATCAATCTTCAATTATAATTTATAATTACAATGTTATTTCCAATTTAATTTTGAATTTTTTTTTTGTGTCACTGCACATAAAGAAGAAGAGCTCTACATCTCGTCATACGCGACTTTGATGGAAATATTTCAAGATCATTGATCACGGCCATAATCTTGTTGCCAATGTTTTATGCTACCAACAGTACGCATATTTCAAACGATAACAAATATTTTACGATATATTTTATCTTATTATGATATCAGGCTTCAATGATATCATTCATTTCTCTCGTTTCATGGCATACATGTTTCATTCAAAAAAAGAAAAGAAAAAAAAAAATAAATAAACGAGTATCGCCTCTTAATGCGTTTCCTTGGGTCGTAATCCCTGCAAAACGAGGTCAGGTCGAAGTTCAATTCGACTTTGACATGTACGTATTATTTTATATTCCTTTTCACGTTGCATAAACTTTAAATGGAATAACAGTGGCTATTCGATTCAATTACTTAATATTAATAATAATATATACATTTTTTGAAAAAAAGAAACTAATTTACAAGTTATAGGTTATAAACTTCTCTTTTAAAAACTTTTTTAATTTTGCATTGAATAAAAAAAAAAATCAGATTATAAAATTTATTTCATTCACTTTTACTAAAATTTTAAATACCAATAAAACTCGTAAATATTATATACTTTTAAATTTCATCGATAACATTATTTTCATTGCCCAAGAGATATGAATATTTTCACGATAGGTCAAATGTTTTCGAACAATGCTACACAATGTATTCCTTTATCTCTTTATCTTTTTTTTTCTTTTTTTTTTTTATTACATATTCGAATAAATATTCGAACAAAAAAGGGGAAAATGAAGGACAGAGAAGCATGTAATGAGAAAAAGGAAAGATGTATGGAATGAAATGGGCGAGAGAAAATTATCCTCAACTTATGATATCATATTTTTTTAGATATTAAAGCTAGTATTATACTTTACTAGGAGAGGGCGTACAATATAAAACCGTTCTCGCGAAATTTAGATCTCGCTTATGAAAATTGAATTGTTTTGAAAAAAGTCATAATTTTTTAAACGTTACCAATATCTTTCTATCATTTAATTAAACTTTTCAAGAGTCCTACTAATTTTCTCTCTGAATACATGACGTTTGATAAACCTAACCTAGAAAATTTTTCATTTCAAGCGTGGATAATAACCTAACCTCTCTCTTCAAAATTTACCAAACTCGTACGTTTCTTCTTTTCCTTAAACATTATTACACAATAACATTTATAGTATAAATATAGTATAATTTATTTATATAAATATAGTAAAACAATATATAGTATAAATTTAACGTTAAAATTATCAAACGATGATAAATTTCGTCCAAATGTATAAAAATACAAATTCATTCAAAATACGTTTGATAAACCTAACCTAGAAAATTTTTCATTTCAAGATGGTGGATACCTAACCTCTCTCTTCAAAATTTACCAAACTCGTACGTTTCTTCTTTTCCTTAAACATTATTACACAATAACATTTATAGTATAAATATAGTATAATTTATTTATATAAATATAGTAAAACAATATATAGTATAAATTTAACGTTAAAATTATCAAACGATGATAAATTTCGTCCAAATGTATAAAAATACAAATTCATCCAAAATACGTTTGATAAACCTAACCTAGAAAATTTTTCATTTCAAGATGGTGGATATCTAACCTCTCTCTTCAAAATTTACCAAACTCGTACATTTCTTCTTCCTTTTCCTTAAACATTATTGCGTAATAACATTTATAATATAAACAATAAATTTAACGTTAAAATTATCAAATGATGATAAATTTCGTTCAAATGTATAAAAATACAAATTCATCCAAAATACGTTTGATAAACCTAACCTAGAAAATTTTTCATTTCAAGCATGGATAATAACCTAATCTCTCTCTTCAAAATTTACCAAACTCGTACATTTCTTCTTCCTTTTCCTTAAACATTATTGCATAATAACATTTATAGTATAAATATATAAATATAATTTATTTATATAAATATAGTAAAACAATATAGTATAAATTTAACGTTAAAATTATCAAACGATGATAAATTTCGTCCAAATATATAAAAATACAATAATTCATCATCAAAATATTTCTCTACAACGTATTTAAATATAACTGTAGCAATTCACGTGTACAATATATAAAAAAAAAAAGAACTAGACAAAGAAGAAATTGGTCGAGAGTGTTCGGACCGTGTGGAAAATTTATTGTCCGTTTTACAGGATGGCATTCGCGCGTATTCCTCCTCGCTGAATAAATTCGGCCGTCCATTTGAACGGACGCGAGATTGTCGATAAGCCTGTCCGTGGACATTAATCTGTACGCGAGTGGACCAAGGGAAATGGCCCGGTGGAGATCACGGACCCGCGACCCTTGCCCTTTCGAATTATTCCCGCGTTTGTACCGACCCGTCACGTTTCGCACGCCTTGTCGTTACGAGCAGTCACGACCAATTTCGTGGAATACTATCCACGAGGGAGGAAGAGAAAAAGAGGGAGAGAGAGAGAGAGAGAGAGAGAGAGAGAAATTTTCGTTCCGTAATTCGTCTGAGAAATGTCTGAGAATGGTTAGAACGATAAAAATAATTGGTATGGTAAAAATGAATTAATTGAAATGAAAATTAAAACAGTTCTGGGTTTTGAATCGTATGGAATTATTCTAGGGAATAGATATAGGGATTTAATATAGGGATTTTTAGGACGTGCGAAAAGAAACGTGTAAGGATACATACCGTTACTCTTTTGTTTCTTCCCACTGAATACTCATTCAGCGTGAGAGAAATATTGATAATTCAGTATGAATCGCAGAAAGACGATCTTCATGTATTTATTCAAAGTTTCGTGCCCGGTAGGCACGCCTGTAAGGGAATTTGTATTCAAACTAAAAGGAACGGTTGAAAAATTCCTATCTTTTGCGAAATGTATAAAAGATGTTACGAAGTCTGCGCGCGTGTGTACGAGAAATCAGAGTAAAGTTGAAACATTGTTTCCCCGAGTGAAACGGAGGATAGTTCGAAACTTCGTATATGGAAAATAAACGTCGAATTGGAGTAGCCATTGAAATTTATTATGTTACCTTGCATTACGTGTTATTGCGAAAAAAAAATTCTATGAAACTAGTATATTAAATGAAAGATTAATGAAAATATTAATATATATATATAGAATTATTTTTTTCTTAAATTATATTACGGAAAATTAGTAACTTTATTACATAACAAGTTAAAAATAATTTTTTCATTTTCATTTTTTCATTTTCATTAAATGACGAATTAAATTAGTCAAGCAATTCTTTGGAGAAAATCGTGAATATGTGAAATGCTATAATTTTTGAAAAGGATATCGTAGAATGCTCATTCAAAGCTGATTTTGAAGGGGAAGGAGTCTAGAATAGCGTGGAATCCCTCAATTTTTTCAGGGACTCTCCGCCATTTAATGATAAAATAAAATAGTCAAGTAAATCTTCAGGAAAAAATCTTGAATCTTTAAAATGCCATAACTTTTGATAGGGATAACATAGAATGATAAACCAAATCTCATTTTAAAGGGAAAGGAGTCTAGAATAGCGTAGAATCCCTCAGTTTTTTCAGGAACTCTCTTACATTTAATGATGAATTAAAATAATGAAGTAAATTTTCAGGAAAAAATTGTGAATCTTTGAAATTCCATAACTTTTCATAGGGATATCGTAGAATGCTCAGCCTGTGCTCATTTTAAAGGGGAAGGAGTCTATAATTGCGTAGAATCCCTCAGTTTTTTCAGGAACTCTCTTACATTTAATGATGAATTAAAATAATGAAGTAAATTTTTAGAAAAAAATTGTGAATCTTTGAAATTCTATAACTTTTCATAGGGATATCGTAGAATGTTCAGCCTGTGCTCATTTTAAAGGGAATGGAGTCTAGAATTGCGTAGAATCCTTATATTTTTTCGGGGACTGTCCACCATTTAATGATGAATTAAAATAGTCAAGCAAATTTTTAGGAAAAAATCGCGAATTTTTGAAATGTCATAACTTTTCATAGGGTTATCGTAGAATGCTCAATCTGAGCTTATTTTAAAGGGGAAGGAATCTACAATTGCGTAGAATCCCTCAGTTTCTTCGTGGACTGTTCTCCATTTAATGATGAATTAAAATAGTGAAGTAAGTTATCAGGAAAAAATCGTGAATCTTTGAAATGCTATAACTTTTCATAGGGATATCGTAGAATGCTCAGCCAAAGCTTATTTTAAATGAGAAAGAGTCTAGAAGTGCGGAGAATCCCTATATTTTTTTGGGAACTGTCCTTCATTTAATGATGAATTAAAATAGTGAAGTAAATTTTCATGAAAAAATTGTGAATCTTTGAAATTCCATAATTTTTCGTAGGGATACTGTAGAATTCTCAACCATTGCTCATTTTAAAGGGGAAGGAGTCTACAATTGCGTAGAATCCCTCAGTTTCTTCGGGAACTCTCTTACATTTAATGATGAATTAAAATAGTGAAGTAAATCTTCAAGAAAAAATTGTGAATCTTGGAAATGCCGTAACTTTTGATAGGGATATCGTAGAATGCTCAACCAAAGCTCATTTTAAAGGCGAAGAGGTCTAGAATGGTGTAGAATCCTTATATTTTTTCGGGAACTGTCCTCCATTTAATGATGAATTAAAATATGCAAATAAATCTTCAGGAAAAAATCATGAATCTTTGAAATATCATAACTTGTCATAGGGATATCGTAGAATGCTCAGCCAATGCTCATTTTAAAGGGGAAGGAATCTACAATTGCGTAGAATACCCCAATTTTTTCGCGGAGTGTCCTCCATTTAATGATGAATTAAAATAGTGAAATATGTTTTTAGGAAAAAATCGTGAATCTTTGAAATGCCATAATTTTTCATAGGAATCTTGTAGAATGCTCAGCCAATGCTCATTTTAAAGGGGAAGGAATCTACAATTGCGTAGAATACCCCAGTTTTTTCGCGGAGTGTCCTCCATTTAATGATGAATTAAAATAGTGAAGTATGTTTTTAGGAAAAAATCGTGAATCTTTGAAATGCCATAATTTTTCATAGGAATCTCGTAGAATGCTCAGCCAATGCTCATTTTAAAGGGGAAGGAATCTACAATTGCGTAGAATACCCCAGTTTTTTCGCGGAGTGTCCTCCATTTAATGATGAATTAAAATAGTGAAGTATGTTTTTAGGAAAAAATCGTGAATCTTTGAAATGCAGTAATTTTTGGTAGAGATATCGTAGAATCCTCAATCCAAGCTCATTTTAAAGGGGAAGGAGTCTACAATTGTATAGAATCCCGCAGTTTCTTCGAGAACTGTCCTTCATTTAATGATGAATTAAAATAGTGAGGTAAATTTTCAGGAAAAAATCCTGAATCTTTGAAATGCCATAATTTATCATAGGGATATCGTAGAATGCTCTGTGAAAGCTCGTTTTAAAGGGGAAGGAGTCTACAATTGCGTAGAATCCCTCAGTTTTTTCGGAGACTGTCCTTCATTTAATGATGAATTAAAATAGTGAAGTAAATCTTCAAGAAAAAATCGTGAATCTTTGAAATTCCATAACTTTTCATAGGGATATCGTAGAATGCTCTGTGAAAGCTCATTTTAAAGGGGAAGGAGTCTACAATTGCGTAGAATCCCTCAATTTTTTCGGGAACTGTCCTCCATTGTATGATGAATTAAAATAAGTAAGCAATTCTTGAGAAAAAAATCTGAATCTTTGAAATGCCCTAATAGAATACTTTTAATAGAGACATCATAGAATGTTCAACCAAAGCTCATTTTAAAGAAAAGGGGAAGAAAATTCTAAAAATTTGACACTATTTCCAAGAATTTTGTAAATTCTATGAATTTTACATTATTTCTAGGAATTTCAGAAATTCTTCGTTAATTCTCTAAACTTTTCGATTTGTCAGACATGAATATAATTCAGACGAAATTTTTCTTGATCTTTAATTGCACTTATCTTTTATACCTACCTTTTTATTGCACTATGCTTCCAGAAAATAAATTTTCTCATCATTTTATTTATACCATACTTGTACTTTAATATTAGTTATAAAATTTTAATTATTATTTAATTGTTTTATACTTACTTTTTTCAGAATGCCAATATTCGTCTCCTAAAACGAGTTATATTCTTTATATTTATTATCTCTATTAATTGTTCAATAAAAACATCATTTTATTCCTTGTAGCAAAAATTTTATGAATTTTATTGTTATCCGATGAATAAAATTACTCTCCAATAAAATACACACGTCTTTTTCTCTTTTTGAAAAATATACAAATATCATTCAAAATAATTTCGAGAAATCATCCAACATCACATTTAAAAAATCAAGTTTATCAGACTATTCGAATTTCAGACTTAAAAATAAAATAGAGTTATTGCTTATCTCAATGTTAAATTGATGATAATAAATTATCATTAATCTTGCTTTCAGAGGATTACGTTCGATCGTTTGAAATTATCTCGAACACACAGTTTCTATTCTACCAACTGTAAAATATTTTTCGTTGAAATACGATACTTGGTTCCCCATGTATTCTTATATTTATTTCATCGTTAGTCTCTAAAAATATTCACGAATTTAAAAGAAAAAAAAAAAAATCGCATGCAATAAAATTAATACAATACAAAATGCAGGATTAAGTTTCTATGAATTTGTCGAAACTTTCTATTTTCTTCTTTGCAATCCTACATTTGTAGGATTTTGCCAAAATTCGTATTCCACGTCGAAGGAATTTTAGATTTATCGCCGACGGATATTTCGATATTCATCACACGAGTGAAGGATATTCGTAAAAAATCTCAAATAAAAAATATAAATCAATCGTAGTTGAACGAGGAAGACGAAAGCTTAAATCCAACACAATCCATGACACAACAGTTTATCGAATTTTATCATATTATTTATAAATCTCAAAACTATATCTATCCTATAAAATCATTGCAATCATACAGAAAACATTAAATTTAAATAAAATTAAATTAAAATCACATTAAAATTTAAATAACTTTCTTTTTATAAAAAGAACAGACTAAAAAATTTTTATTGTCATCAAAACTCTGTCAAAATATGAGGGAAAATGGCATTGAAGTCACTTTTTGATTCATATCCATAACTCAATCAAATTGAATGAAATGAGCAGTCAAAGTGTCCATGATATTTAGTGCAATGCAGAGGTTATGAGTCTAGTGACTTTCCACTTTTTCCCTAGAAATTACTTGTCTGAAGTTTGGCATAATCGGTGCGAGCGAGAGATTCGAGTAAAAATTAAAAATTAATCACACAATGATAT
The DNA here is from genome assembly GCF_003254395.2 of Apis mellifera. Classification (NCBI taxonomy): domain Eukaryota; kingdom Metazoa; phylum Arthropoda; class Insecta; order Hymenoptera; family Apidae; genus Apis; species Apis mellifera. The sequence goes on from NC_037648.1 coordinate 1,390,120, forward strand.
CTCGAAAACCAAAAGTCATCTTGATGAAAGGAATAATTGAAAGAGAGCCTATTAAAAGGCTCCAATGATATCAGTTATTACTTGTAGCTGATAAAAGTTTATTTAATTTTAATAATCAATAAAAAAGTTCTTATTGCCTGTTAATTCTGCCATTTCTTAAATTTAATTTAATCACCCTGCATCTTAAATTTTTCACGTAAAAGAAAGCATATAAATACCTTTCATATTCCATGAACCAATAAAAAACGTTCCTTTCTCCATTCGCCAAATTTTCGATTTTATACGAAATAAACAGATCCAACGATTTTTTCATCGGAGGAGAAAAACTCGTTCGTTCCGCTTCTCGTCTCGTCTCGTTTCTTTATCCCACGCGCTTTTGTTTTCAGCGGGGCCAAAGGGTTCTTTCGGTTAATCGAGTAAACTTGTTCCCCGAAGAACGGTCATCGAGCGGAAGCAATTTCAAAAAGGAGGTACGAAAAAAAAGGTAAATAAGAGAAGGCGGTCGAAAATTATTAAGAGAATTAACTTTGATCCGAGAAAAATGTGCAGCGGCCTCGATTCGTCGAGGTCGCGTCGTAGAACGAAAGGAACCCGATGCTTATAAAGCTTGGAGACTTCACGGAAGAAAGAATCGCTCCGTTATTGGCTCCGTTCCTTTAATTAATCTGATTAAAATCAGTTGCTCAACGCAAAGCTCCTCTTATTCAAGTCTGTACGTTATATCTAAAATATACATAGCAAAACATGTATATAATAAGGCAATAATAATTAACAGTTTAATAAAGTAAAATAATTTACAATGCATATCGAGGAAATTGGTAGAATTGTATTATTCTCTTGGCAATTCTGTTCCTCAGAAAATTACAAGTTACTCACCTTTGAATAACAATACTGTATTATAATATTTTATATAACCGTAAGAAGATGATAGTTTTGTAAATAAATTTTAAATATAAAGTTCTATTTTATTTATTTTATATATCAGATTATTGAAAATTAGTTTTATTCAAAAGAATCAATAATTATCGCTCAATCTGATTAAAACATCCTGTATAATAAAGATGCATCGATAACGCCTGTCAAACAATCCTAACCTCAAAATCGGAACTCGCACAAAACGCGTCAAACTCGCGTCTAAAATTCATCCGTAAACCTAACCTTAACATTTGTCTACAATCTCGTAACAGTCTCTTGAACACAATACCTTGTATAACCTATAAGATGAAATTGTTCGAAAATTCATTAGATCTCTCGAATCGTGCTCCATCGTATCCGACGAGTTTCTTGGAAACTCGAGCGCAACTATCTCGTTGCGCGACCTAACCTCTTCGAGCCATTCTTGGATAAATGATGTGATCCGATTGCACGTCATGCTTTACACGCGCGAATCCCCCATTAGAGTGATTGATATCCATTCAGGAAACGACAACCGCGCTAATAACCGTGCGCGGCAGGCATCGAACGCGCACGGTCGATAAGGTAGGCACACTATGCTAATTGCCGTTCCGCAAGGCGATCGATGCGGCGAAGGAAAATTCGTATTATCCTGGCTCCTTGCCTCCTTTGATCGATCGTCGTTTCGAATGAAGGCCGGCGAGCAATCAGCGTGGATAGGATAATTCAAGTTGCCCGCGTCACGTGTGTGAATCGATGTAACACCTGATACCGTGCCAGCATAGGTGTTGATCGACCGATTGTTGCTCGCGCTTCCGATACGCTCGCCGGGTTGCATTCAGATAGGCGCGTAACCATTGTATTCCATTCTATCTAGTTATCTACGAGGGAGGATACATAAGGTTGAGGGAAATAGTTGGAAAATGACTGTCTAGGGAATATATAGTGACCAGGCTTGTCAAAAGAATTTATAGAGAACTTGATATATCGAGATTTTATTTAGATAGAGTTCCCTTACAATTTTCTATTACAGAGAAAAGATGATGGTGGATAATTTAACTCGTCGATTTTACCACATTTTTTTAAATCGTTCTTAAAAAGAATCCAATAATTTAAATCTAGAGATAAATTCTAAATAAAATATTGTTAAAAATTCTTAAAATTCTTGAAACGAAACATATATATAAAAATCCATCCTAACAATTGCCTAAACAAATCCAAATAGATATTCAGTTTACTTTCGATTTACGATTAAATCGTGGCCGATGCTCGAAATGTCCTCGCATAAATACACAACCGCAGCCACCGCGTTTACAACGGTGGATCTAATTGTGGCGAAATTAGTTCACGTCGATACCGCGAGATATCGCGATCGATGCTCGAGAATGTATATATATGGTTGGTAATCAGCTCACTTCAAAGCGGTAAGAGTGGCGATTTCGAGGTACACGTTTTCTCTTCTATACCGATGCGTATCGGTGATACACTGTAACGACTGGATTAAACGGTCACTCTGAAGCGTGCTTGTCCGTATAATCCGATTATTTTCCTCGTCCTCGGCTGTCTGGTTTTAGCAAATGCCCTGAAATTCGTCCCGGTATCAGGCCGGAATTTCCCGCGTTACGTAATTCCGGATAATTAACTGGCATCGAACGGACGAGATTGTATCAGGACCAAATATTTGTACATTGTTACTTTTCTACAGTGTGTGCAAATTTTTCAGTATCGTGATAATTGTAAAATTATTTAAAATTATTTATGACGATAATTAGTTTTTTTTATATTATATTATAAAAGTGTTAATTTTCGATATATTAATTTTTCTTTTATAAATATTTCTTTTCAATTTTCTCGTAAATGAAAATCGATTAATATATTATCTAATCATCTTGTTAAAGACAGTGGCTCGCCTTGACCTGTCCATCATTGAAGTTAACTTTTTTTCAACGAGGCACTTACGAGAGTCTATAGATTCATGCAAAAAATTTTTCTTATATCATATTTATACAAAACATACCATTAGCACGTAATATATAATTTTGTATTAGATTAGAATATCGTTTTTGTTTACGAAAGGAAACTGAATTAGAAAATTATTTAAAGGAAAATTTTCCTTTCGATAATAATGTTAATAAATAAAATATTATTTCGATCATTTATTTTAATCAAAAGTATATTGGTAAAAAATTAGGATCTATACGTCAAAGTATAAATTTGTCAAAGGGGAATTAAAACTACGCCTCTCCTTTCGAATGAAGTAAAAGGTAGACGTTTCATAACGATAAATTTGATTGTAACGTAATCCGATTGGTCCTAGGGAAATTTTATAAAGTGTCGGTGTGTAGGTACGTAGTATCCAACGTTCCTAGGGGAAAGCATACTATAAAAGCGGCACTGATTACACTGAGACAGGACGGTTGGTAATTGAAATTGTTGAATATCAGCCAATCAGTGTAACGTCCAACTAGAATCGTTACAGGTACGTGGCTTGAATTTTAGAACGCACTAGAAGTTACCAAAGATTAGTGAAACTGTACGTTCAACTTTGTTAAACGACTTTTGCTTCATTCTCGAAAATATTCTCGTGAAAATATAATTGTATCTATTTATAATTAATTAATCTTGAATATTTCGAAATTTTTATTTTCAAATTTGAATAATTTTATTATTCATTAATTTTTAATTCGATTTATTTCTCCACTGTTTCGACACGTTAGAAATTATAGGTTAGTAAGAGTAAGTTTCATCAGTATAGGCAACTATTGGAAAATTATGGAATAGCCACTATTGTTGCAATTGTTTTTCGACTGCAGAATGTACAGCTATTCATATCATTTTGCCTTTATATGTCTAAAATATTCAGCATGCTGGTAGAGAGAGTGTGTTCCAACCGTATCTCTATAATAATAGAACAATGCCAATGTCGTTCAACATTTATAACAATCCATAGAGGATTACTATCTTTTATTATTATTCTGAAATAATGCCAAGAGCTGAATCAGAGCGATAAAAGTTTACATTTGTTCATTCATTTAATCTACCTTTTTTTAATTTAATAATTTTCCAATGTTGCAGGTTAGATCGCTGTTAAAAGGATCATCGTTCGTCCAATATCAATCTCAATCTCTGTGAGTATCTTAAAATCTCTTCTCCATCTTTCTAGAATAAAATCCAACCATTTTATTTAACATTTACAATAATTTTTTTCAAGTTCTTAAATTAAAAATTGAATGAATTTTATCCTCTATCTCCAATCTTTAAACAAAAATTTTACAACCATCTCAATTTATATAATTATACGATAATTTCACGAAATTTAGTAAGAAAAAAAAAGAGATAGATGTATTTCGAATCGATGGAAAAGTTACTGAATTTCGTCGTTTATCTAAATGCTGCCATCTATAAAATTAAATACGAAACTTGTTGAAGTTCCAAAAAGAAAGATACATTTATATCTCTCAAATCGAAGTTCAATCAAATCGATTATGTTTATAATTTTAGAGACACCCTATATATATCTATACTCTTTACAAAGCTTCCTTCAATATTTATCTCTCCTCTTAAATTAAAATAAAAAAATTCGATTTGCATCGATTCATTTTCAAATATCAATTCTCGAGGACACGATTTCGAAGACACCCTGTATATAACACAAGGATCACAAACAGCGCTTCTCTTCCTCTCGTATCTCGAATATTCGAAGAATTTCTTTTCTTTTTCGCAAGTCGATCAATTTATTTTCGTGTCGATGCTCGTCCACGTGCCTCGAATCATCCACGATGAGCGTGGGCGTTAAAAAGAGCGAGAGTTACAACGAGACTTGGATCAATGAACGAAAACGTTTTACGAGCAATTACACGCGGATCGTCGCGTTCATCGACGCGTAACCGAGACGGTTATTACATGCTCGAGAGAGGCCTTCCTTCCAAAACGATTTTTCGAGCTGAGTCATGGATAATTTCACGAATGTGAAATTTAGTAATAATTAAAAAAAGAGATATAGTTAGATATATTTCAATCCGCGCGTCTTCTTTTTTTAAAAATTCAAATTGACGGAAAAGTTACTAAATTTCGTCGTTTATCTAAATTATCTATAAAAATTAAGCAATTTCTGAATCAAAAACTTTCAATCTGTTAAAATTTCATTCGAAATTGAAGTATTATTAGAAGAAAGATACGTTTATATATCCCTCGAATCGAAGTTTAAGGTAAAAGTTACTAGAGAAAGTAACTAGCCTAAATTATCTTCCATCTATAAAAATTCTGAATCAAAAATTTTCAATCTGTTAAAATTTCATTCGAAATTGAAGTATTATTAGAAGAAAGATACGTTTATATATCCCTCGAATCGAAGTTTAAGGTAAAAGTTACTAGAGAAAGTAACTAGCCTGAATTATCTTCACCGCTCAAAATAAAAAAGAACCAATCTCGAGAGGATTGCAGTTCATAAATCAATTCTACCCTGTTCCATAACACATCGCACGTTTAACACCGTGCTGTTGATCGTTAACTCTCCTCCTCTCCTTTATCTGCTCGCTACATAACCTGTAACCCGCGGTGTACATAACCTCTCCTTGTCACGCGCGTTATCTCGACCGACGTGAAACGAGTGTGGCGCAGCTGAAACTGCACGAAATAACGTATGCAAAGCGCTGCATTAGCACGGTTGCTACATGCTTTATTTACCCTCCTTGTTCCTTGGTTTCTCTGGCTGTCGATATATTGTCCCCTCCAAAGTTATTATTAATGACACACCTCGCTCTTTTCTCTCTGGAACGTACACACACACACAGGTTTCTGTATTGGAGGAAATTGGAGATATATATTTGGAGAAATCGATCTTTCTTTCTGGAATTCGTTTGTCGAGGCAGGGATTCATTTTGTGCACGTGGATGAATATTAATATTAATAATAATAAATTTAAATAATAAATTTAAATAATAATAATATTTTTGTTTTGTATTTTTAAATAATTTTTTAAATAAAATTTCTTTGTAGAAAAGGAAATGTTACGAATTTTAATTAATCTTTAGGTTAAAATTATAAGGGGGATTATAATGTATGATTTATTCTTGGATAAGGAGAGGCTTTTTAGAACACGCAAGGAGGCTAAGGGGTTCGTTTTTTTTGTGAGGGGGGTTCGAGAGGAACGATCGATCGAGGAACGTTTCTTTCTTCTTTTTCGTTGTTTTTTTTTTTTTTTTTTTTTTTTTATTTGCCACGTTCGAAAACTGGGTCAAACGTGTTGGTTCGTGATTCGTTTCTTTTGGCGTTAGAAACGCTTGTTAGAAAGTTTTTTTTGAGAAGGTGATTCCTGAATCTTTAACTCGGTGTTTTTCTGTTGTCCTGACTCCTTCTCCGATATTCACATTCGATATTTCATTCCCTAAGTGGTTTATATAGTCGATAAAACGTTTATTTCTGTAAAAGGGGTTGGGGGAAAAAAAAAAGTATGGGGAGGTGTTTATTGGAAAAATAATAACGGTACATTTGGTTTAAAAATAAAAACATGAAAGCAAAAAGTTTAATATTTACTTATTTAGAAATATTCACTCAGAAATACATTTAGAATAAATCATGAGTGGAGGTTTGATGGAATTTTTAACAAACTTTTTTTCCTACCAATTCAATTGAATTTTTACAATATTTATTATTAATCTTCTTTTAAAAATTCTAATTCTATTAATTGATGTAAAAGTAACGAATAAAATTTTTCCATGAAATCTTATGAATCCAGAATTTTATAATCTTTATTAATTACACAAGATAAACAAAAAAGAAGGGGAACAGTATCTCATTTTGAATTCTCACAATTATGATTCTCACAATTGAATTTTTACAATATTATTATTAATCTTCTTTTAATTGATTTATATTATATTATTATATTATATTAATCTTCTTTTAATTCTTGAATTTTTATAATATTTATTAAATTTATTAAATTTTATTTAATATTTATTATTAATCTTCTTTTAAAAATTTTAATTCTATTAATTGATAAAAGTAATAAAATTTTTCCATGAAATCTTATGAATCCTATTATGAATCCTTAATCCAGAATTGTATAATCTTTATTAATTATACAAAATGAACAAAAAACAAGGGAAACAGTATCTCATCTTGAATTCTCAGAATAGTGAGAATAGTTTTCCATGAAATCTTATATGAATTCTGTGTCCTTCTGTGTCCTGAATTCTGAATCCTTAATCCAGAATTGTATAATCTTTATTAATTACATAAGATAAACAAAAAAGAAGGGGAACAGTATCTCATCTTGAATTCTCACAATTGTGATTCAATTGAATTTTTACAATATTTATTATTAATCTTCTTTCAAAAATTCTAATTCTATTAATTGATGTAAAATTTTTCCATGAAATCTTATGAATCCTATTACAAATCCTTAATCCAGAATTGTATAATCTTTATTAATTACACAAGATGAACAAAAAACAAGGGGAACAGTATCTCATCTGGAATTCTCACAATTAACACTATTTAATTTACATGTTTGAAAAACATTGTTATTCCTTCAACTTTTTTTAATGTATACGCGTGAGCATGAAGGATAAACGTGACGCGAACGCTATTTCTCAAACAGAGACTTAAGATGAAGATCTAACAATGCTTCTTTGTCGTAAAGCTTCTTTTTACGCCGTAATTGAAACCAGATTCTCCTTCAACCATATTCTACAAGTACGTAGTAACTTTTATACGTGTGAATGGCACTATTTAGAACCGAATTAACAAAGTTAAATATGTTATTTAAAAAAAATAAATATATATAATAATTTCCACTTCTCTCATTATCCCCCATCTTATTCATCTTTTCACAATTCATTTCAATTTCTCTTACTAATTATTAGAAAATAACTAAAACCTAATCGATAATCCGAGAAAAGTCAATAAAATATGCTTCGAATATTTGAAAAAATAATTAATAGAACTTGTAATTAATTTGTAATATCACCATATTTTCTTCGAACAAGAAGTTGATCGTAGAAACTTTGCCCAAAAAATAAAATAAAAATTTTCTTTCGAAAAATGAAGCAGCAATCGGTCAATTTAAGTGGAAATTGGAACGATCCTCTAAAACCGGGATCTCAAAGGGGATTGGCGAGAGAGAATTCGTGGAGGAAAAGCCTCCTTTCCCGTAGACGTCTTGTTAAGATCGATCTAGCTTTCCTTGGTCCCTTCCACTCTCGGAGGGAGCCGCGATGAGCCGTATAATTAATAGCCTGTTGAGCATGGCAGGCTCTGGGATAATAATTTCACGCGAAACGATCGTTCTTCTTGTTCTTCCTCTTGTAAAAGCACACGTAAGCGGAGGAGGCATAACTGTCTAACCTCACTTTTCGATTCAGTTGGCGAACAAGACGTCGAACGTGGTGAATTCGAAATCAACAGGTGTGGCGTGTTTTCGAATTTTTTTTTTTTTCTGAACAACGAGAAAATTCGAATTCATTAATTTCTTAGATCTTCTTCAAATTTTTCTTAAAAATTGTCGTTAAAAATTGGCAAAATTAATATTGGATTCTTTTGTTGTACGTGAAATTGAAAATCTGATCAAATAGTGGTACAAAAGGAAAGGGTTGGTCGAGAAAATAAACTGGCTGGTATAGTTGTCGGTGGAAAGGGACACATGCTGGACGAAGTATAACAATATTTTCCGCTTGTCACGCCATCGAAATTCAATCTGCCGTTCGAACGAACGCCAGCTGCAAATCGAATTTGCCGCCTGAACGATGGTGGTGGTGGTGGAACGCCATAATGTGGTAACCAAACGGGCGAAGAAAAGAAAATGGCGGTAAACGAGAAAAGAGAATAAAGAGAAATATATCTTTTGTTGTTTTGTTACAAATGTTACTCTTCGAGAGTAATCTTATTACTTAAAATAGTCTTAAAAATTTGAGAAAATATTAAAATTAAGTCTCGTTTTAGAAAGATTTTTTCTAAAATATATTCCATTTTATCATTAATATATAATTCTATTCAATATTCTATTTTTCCCTGAAACTTTTATTTATTTTATTTTTGAAAAATCCGAAAAGGGATATTCTAAAATAATATTTATACCTACTTTGAATTTTATAAATATTTTTATTCAAAGAAAACGCGTCAATTTTTCATATAAGATTTCATACAAATGAAATACAAAAGGAAATACAATTTTCCAATATGCACATCTACGAGCCATGGACGAAGAGAATTGCCTTTGCTCAAGTGAGAATATGTGTCGTTCACGAGATCAAAGACGTCGCCATTTTCCTCTTATAATTTATATAATGTAATATAATAAATTATAAATTATAAAATATAAAATATAAAATATAAAATTATATATAAATATATAATTTATATATATATAATAAATTTCCACGATGGAAATTTAACAATTAAAGAAAAGAAACATCTCTCTTTCAAATTTTTCCATTCCTTTTTTATTGCACATTTTCTTGACCGAAACAGTGATAGCAACGTCTCTGTCCCTCTTTGGGCGTAGCACAAATTGTACCACAACTTTGACACCGTTCTTTCAACGTTAGAAAAAAAGTGGGGAACGATCGCCGCGCGTGCGACAACGCTCTTTTTATTATGCTTTTGTAACCACTTTTTGTCCCTTGCTTGTCGCGCACTTGCCACGTGATTGTTTTTCCTTTCCTCGTTTCCTCGTTTTCTCTCTCTCTCTCACGTTATCGAACGATTTTCTTTGTGAATGCACGCTCTTTTACGGACGTTAATTTTTCGTTGGAACGCGGATTAAAAGTTTAATGGAAAGGTGATGGAATTCTTGCGAAGAAAACTTTCAATCGTTTGGAGGGAAAAAATTATCATCGGTTGGTAAAATTGGTAAAATTTTCGCCAAATCTTTAACCTAACTTAACTTAACTTGATTATAAAAACGATTTATAATACATATTTAAATGTATAGACAGTAATAGATAGAATTAATGTAGTACATGTAGTGAAATAATTAAATACGTAACTTAATTTGAATATTTTTTTTTAAACGATTCGTATTATTTTAAAATGGAGGGAAAAAATTATCATCGGATGGTAAAATTGGTAAAATTTTCCCCAAATCTTTAACCTAACCTAACTTAACTTGATTATAAAAACGATTTATAATACGTATTTAAATGATATAGCACACATAGTGAAATAATTAAATACGTAACTTAATTTGATTATTTTTTTTTAAACGATTCGTATTATTTTAAAATGGAGGGAAAAAATTATCATCGGTTGGTAAAATTGGTAAAATTTTCGGCAAATCTTTAATCTAACTTGATTATAAAAACGATTTATAATAATATTTAAATGTATATAGATAAATGATAGAATTAATGTAGCACACGTAAGTGAAATAATTAAATACGTAATTTAATTCGAATATTTTTTTTTTAAACGATTCGTATTATTTTAAAATGGTGATGATTATATTCTCTTATATAACGTTTCTTGTCTACCTTTTTTATTGTCATTAATCTTTATAAAGCAAAAATAAATGATTGATTAAACAAGATGGAATTTATTTGAAATGCAAATGATTCGATTGAATATTTTAAAAAACAAATAGAATGCATTTTTAAATTGAAATTAAAAATTAAAAATCACGTTTTCCGATATATCATCGAAGAAGAAAATGAAAGTAAATCAAACGATTCATTGTCTTATCTCTCGACGATTAATCTTGACTGACGTGTCGCTATGTTTCGAGACATTAAAAAGTAATCGTTAAAAAGAAAGAAAAAAATACGATATCTTTCCAAAAAAGACATACATCAAATACCCTGTCGTAAATCAATTGTAACTGACGTTGTTCAATCTCTTTTTCACTTCTTCTTTCTCTTTTTTATCCCCCCATTCATCTGAAATGTTTACTTAGATCCTTTAAAAAAAATATTTACTTCTATCGAGTTGCATCTAAAAAAAAATAAATTTATAAATATTTTTATTTCAAATAATATTATTATATTATTTTATATTTCTTTATAAATTATTGATACATAAAATGATATTTTTTTTTCTTCATCTTTAAAAAATCAAAATTGGTCGATCTCTTCCTCGAGTCCCCACACATTTGCAACAAAATTTCATTCCACTTTAACTTCAGAATAACCTACAATTCGTATCGATCACACCGCTATCTGGCGGCGATATTATTGAAAACGAGCACGTAGTTGGGCTATCGCGAAACGTTCACTGAAATTTGCATAAAATCAATTCTTTCAACATTTCTGACCGTGCCCGTATTTCGAATTAAAAAATAATAAAACAGAACACACACACACACAGTATTCCCAAACTCATAATTCCTCTTCTTCGTCCATCATCGATCTCATCTTTCCATCTTTCGTTAGAATTATCACTATATATATATATATATATATATATATAAATATCGATGTTATATATTCGATTCATTAAGAAAATTAAACAAAATTCCTATTTTTTTTCATATAAAATTATAATTCGTTATTTTTCATACCTTCATAATAATTTTGGATTAAAAAAAAAAATGAAAAATTCTGATCGCCGAGTTATCGACAATCGATAATCACAATTTTACAGTCGCTCGCTCGCTCGCTCCTCCAAACGCTTTGAATTTCTTCCTCCTTGGCAATTTACATTTTTTATCATTTTACTCACGCCCGATCGCGAACGAGATCGCGATATCTGTCGATTCTTCCCCCTCGCCCTCCATTCCTGATTTTTCCAAGTGAAAAAGTAATTGGCAGCCGATTTGTAACCTCGATTATTTCCCCCGAATGCAATTTCGCTTTATACATCGAGTACATAGCGATTCGCTGATGATGGAAAAGTTTTAACATGGCGGAAATGATCGATTGTGACAGTTTTATTTTTCGAGAGGCGAGTTTCGCAATAAAATAATTCTCGAATAATTTTAGACTATCTTTTTTCTTCTCTTTTCCTTTTTTTTTTTTTTAGGAATTGTATAAAAATTTTTAACAAAAGGTATGATGAATATGATATTTTCTGTACAAAAGTAAAATCGTTATTCTCGTACAGGTTGAGAACCACATTTTTCCACAGTGGATTGCCCTTTGATTCGATTTTGAATTTTTCCGCGTACACAAATAATAATTTGGCGATTCGTTCGACCACGATTTTTCGACAATGTAAACAATACACATCGAAAATTTTATCTCTTTAAATTGGAATTTCAGCGCTCCACTTTGCAGGATAATTCTGGTTAATTTTGAGGAAAAAGAAAAAATGAATCTTTCGTATCATTTTCAACTTTTATCTTTTTTATCGTATCAATATTAGTTTCTTTTTTTTTTATTGTTGTTAAATAAAATCCTTCTTGAAATATCTATACTTATGTAGTGGAGGTATCTAAACTGTTTCTTCTCTCGTTTTCAATTATTGGAAATCAGCATCACGCGTCTCCTCCTCTTTGATTACATGTCACGTATTAATCAATATCGATTCCACGGAATACATTGTTCGAATATTTCGAGAAAAACAACATATCGAGTGATTAATTAATTTCTAACGACAGATATGTTCGATTCCATCGAATTTTTATACACTCGTCTATCGACCGTAGAAAATTCTATCCATGTTATTGATTACTTTTCATTATCATATATTTTAATAGGCAGACGCATCTCTCGTTACATCATTCGATATGATATCATAATATTGGTGATAAAAATACAGATGTGTACGAAGGAGTCGAAGATTGGAAGGTCATCGAGTAAATAAAAAATTTTCTTTTTTTTTTTTTTCCAAACGTGACATTTAAAAAAGATTTTCATCGATAAGTTAATCGCGTCAGACGTTAAAATGTTATTAATACATGACGAATAAATTAACCATTTATGCAAAAAATGAACAATTTATGCGTACTATACCCATCATCGTGTTTATCTCATTTTTTCAAATCAATCAATATATATTTTTATAAATATCTCCAAGAATCCAACATGTTTACGATCCTCGATCAGTGATTCTCAATTTCAAAATTTTAATTTTATTTTTTACTTTACTTTATATAAATTTTCTTCTTCTTCAATTCTTCTCTTCTCTGTTCCAATATAAAAATTACATCATCGATGTATTTCTTCGAGAATATCTTTTAAAAATTTCTAATTTCAAAATTGTCAACAACAAGTTGAGAGACACTGACATCAATTTTGGTGACGGAGTGGTAAGCATCACTCGTCACCTCGTGTTTCACATACGTGGGATCGGGATCGAAAAGTTGAGGATCGATTTGGTCCGGTTGCCAATTTACGAGGCTGCTCAAATTCTCAGAGGGAAATGCAAATTACTCTCGTAACTGTCGGAAAGTCCGAACGCTTGGCGGTGGTTCGAACGGAGGAACGGCAAGATGTTATTATTACCTGTCACGCGAAACTTTGAATAATTTGCCTTCGTCGATTAAGTGCATCGTTTGCGTGAGTTGGATCCGTATTTGAATAGGGAAGAAGGGAGGGAGGGAGGGAGGGTAATCGGCGAACGAACAGTAAATACACGAAAGTGCGGTTAATGTTTCGAAGATGGAAGATAGTCGTTGAAACTCGTTCTCCATTTAGAATGATTTATTTACTTTTAAGTAGATTGTAATAGAATGGAAAATATTTTACGTTTACAGAAAGATGAATTGTTAAACATTATATCGTGATGTCATATTGATGTAAGTATTATTAGATTAGACGAACTATTAAATATTAGAATTATTGTAATGTAATTATTATTAGGTTAGGATAGGGTAGATTGTAACAGAATGGAAAATATTTTATATTTACAAAAAGATGAATTATTATTAGGTTAGGTTATTGTAGATTGTTTATTGTAGAATCGAAAATATTTTATATTTACAGAAAGATGAATTATTAAATACTATAAATATTGTGATGCAATTATTATTAGGTTAGGTTAGGCTAGTATAGATTGTAACAAAATTGAAAATATTTTATATTTACAGAAAGATGAATTATTAAATATTATAAATATTGTGATGTAATTAGTATTAGGTTAGGTTATTGTAGATTGTAACAGAATGGAAAATATTGTATACTACTACAGAAAGATAATTAATAATTTATCTTATTTATTTAATAAGATAAATTATTAAATATTAGAAATATCGTGATGTAATATTGATGTAATTATTATTAGATGAACTATTAAATATTAGAATTATTGTGATGTAATTATTATTAGGTTAGGTTACTGTAGATTGTAACAAAATGAAAAATATTTTATATTTACAGAAAGATAAATTATTAAATATTAGAATTATTGTGATGTAATTATTATTAGGTTAAATTATTGTAGTATTGCAACAGAATGAAATATTTTACATTTACAGAAAGATGAATTATTAAATATTAGAATTATTGTGATGTAATTATTATTAGATTAGGTTATTGTAGTATTGTAACAGAATGGAAAATATTGTATACTTACAGAAAGATGAATTATTAAATATTATAAATATTGTGATGCAATTATTATTAGGTTAGGTTAGACTAGTATAGATTGTAACAAAATTGAAATTATTTTATATTTACAGAAAGATGAATTATTAAATATTAGAATTATTGTGATGAAATTATTATTAGGTTAGGTTATTGTAGATTGTTTATTGTATTAACAAAAAGATGAATTATTAAATGTTATAAATATCGTGATGTAATTATTATTAGGTTAGGTTATTGTAATAACAGAATTGAAAATATTTTATATTTACAGAAAGATGAATTATTAAATATTAGAATTATTGTGATGTAATTATTAGGTTAGTAGTAGGTATTAGATTATTGTAGTAACAGAATTGGAAATATTTTATATTTACAGAAAAATGAATTGTTAAATATTATTAGGTTAGGTTATTGTATAAAGAACAAAAATTTTAGATTTAGGTTAGTTTATCTGATCTAATTTATAATTTTTATGATCTCATTTGATAAACATGCACGAGTCACACTGTATAATTTTAAAAGATTTAACACGCAACAATGAGAAAGAATTTAATAAATCTATCATATAATACAAATTTAAATTATCGATGAAATCATTAAAATCATAAGTAAGAAAAAAATGATGATTCTCTCTTCGTATCTTAATAAAATCCCGATTAATTTTTCAATTTATCCGATAAAAGAGCACAAAATGCGTTATTAAATTGACAAATATTGCACAATTCATTGTATCACGCGTCTCTCTCTCCCACTTCTCCCGATATTTAATTTCCCACCCCTTCCCCCGCGTATAAAACGTCCCATTTAACTTTCAACAATATCAATTAACGTGCTAATTACTTAACAGCTTCCTATTTATACATCGGCTCATGTATACGCTCAGATTATTTTAACAATCCCGCGTTAAAAATCGAATAACACGCGACTTTGCGCAGGGAAAAAGTTTCGTGTTAGAAGCCAATATTGTGTATGATATTACCTAAGCTAAAATTGTACCGTATAATTTGCTTCTCGCTCTAGAATTCCACAACATACACAACGAAGAGAGAGAGAGAGAGAGAGAGAGAAGAGAAAAATGTAATAAAATTGATTGACCGGCAAGGAAGGACCGAAGATCGATGAAAAGGTATTGTATGCACGAGGGAAAATTTACAACAGTGGAGGAGGGGGTATATTATAGTGGATTTAATTAAAAGTTTTAATTGAAAAAAAAATTCGTACCAAACATTTAACTAATAACCCTTCGTTAAATTGTTCGAAGGAAACGTGTTTTTCCTTCTTCCATCCATAACCTAACCTAAAAATATTGGGATAACACTCGTTTAAAGAATTCTTTATTAAAATTTAATTCACAATTTGAGTCACAATTCTCTCGTTTCACACGAATTATTATTATTATTACATTGTTTTCATAATGTGTTTTTAATAACGTGTAATTAATTAAAAAAATATTTATTTGGTAATGAAGCATCTCGTTCCATGAATATCTGCTTCTGGATATTGTATCATATTTTAAATATCACTTGTGACATTTGAATCAATATTTAAAGAAGACAGGAAAGAAGTAATCGTGTGAATCGTGTAAATTTTTATCATTTTAAAAACTATAGATAGAAAAAAAATATTTGCAAGTCGTGATATGCGAATAATTTATTCGTATCAAAATATCTTTTCAAGAATATTATATACATTATACTATTAAGAAATGATGAATAAATAAGATTTATAGAAAGAATTAAATTTAAAAAAAAAAAAAAAAAATAGGAAACCGAAAAGTATCGATAAATTTGTCGACAAGGGATACATTTACAACGATGAAAGTTTAACAAACGATTTATCAAGATGGTAATTTGTTTTACCTCGTGTTAACTAAATGATAGTCATTATTCATCGTTGGCCTAAGGAGGAGCAGCAGCAGCAGCAGCACCAGTTTACCAGGAGAAACTTGTAGACTGAATAATAAAGTTTTCTCGGATGGCCAGCTATCCGAGCCTCAACTTTCTTCATCAAAGGGGAGAGAGAGAGAGAAAGAGAGACTGGTGCTGCGTTTTCTGTGTGTTTCGGAATCCTTAACACCTGGGATGCAAAAAGTTCCCCTGTAAAACTGATAATGAACTTTGGACTCTACCCGAATTTCCACTCGTCGAGTTCGTTGAATGCAGAGGCGAGGACCGAATCGTATCGATCGACAAACCTTCGTCCCTCTTCGAATTATTATATTTCGTTTCGATGATTTTTTTTTCTAGCAAAGTTAAAGTGTTTATTATTCAAATTAGATCGAATTGTTTTAGATCGAATTATTAAACCGAGTACTTTAATTGTTTATTTTAAAAATAAATTATACAGAAATATATTGATTTAAGTAATAAAGAAATGGGATGATATAAATTAATGTAAATGTCTCACTGTATCCTTTTTTATTATGTTTATCGAAGAGAATTTACGATTGAAAGAAAGAAAGAAAGAAAGGAAGAAAAATGGGGAGGAAGGGGTTTATATAAAGGGAAGGAAGGAAATTATTCTAATCAAAATTTATCACCCCGAGATAATGAAAATTAAAACATTTTATTCTTATCTCCTTCGAATTCGCGCTGTTGCCTCGCATTCAACTCCCTTTTTTTTTTTTTCTTTTTGTTCAAAGTTAATTACGGTTAGAGAGCTAATTTCACAACTCCGCCTCGGCCTGTAAAACTTATTTAAGTTTTCCACGTCGTTATTTAAGACGTTTAAGGCTGAAAGAATAACACAAGCATTGTTATTAACGGACCTCGTTAGAGACTGCGACGAAATTGGTCGGCTAATTTTTTTGGGGAATGCACGAAATATCATCGATGACACTTTTACCGATAAAAATAATTTGAAGCTTTCAAAGAAAGGATTCTTTTCTCTTCTCCTCTTCTAATTTACGTAAAATGATTCATCTTTTATTTTTGTATTGCAATATTAATTATATATAATCGATAATTTCATTCCTTCCTTGATACGAAATTAAAAATGAAATTCGTACGCATTCGCGTTCAGATTAAAATTAAATAATTCAATAAATGAAGAGAAAGATATTATATTAAATTTAACAATTCTTCAAATTGTGTGAAATAAGAAAATTAAGGATTAAAAAAAAGATTAATTATTCTAAATTAATCTCTTGAACTCTTCCTTACCTTCAGTCGATAATTATTGTACACGATCGAAACGAAGGATCGCAGCTCCTAAAATTATTTCATCATCCCCGATTCGATTTTTCGTTCCAATCACGAGGAAAAGTTTCCCTTCCATCGTAAAGCAAGGCGCGCCATTCCCATTTACTATCAACGGCTAATTGCTTTAATTGCTAATTACTTTAATGCACGAATAAGGCTCGACGCTTTTTGCCCGATAACGCGATGCATTGAATTAGAGAACGCGGTTAAACGAGTTGTCTGTCTCGTGTTATAACCTATCCCGCCATTATTATTCGTCGCCACGCGAATAATTTTCTTAAAATGTGCGAGCAAAAATTTGAGAATTTAGATATCTCATTCTCACCTGGCATCCAATTCGATTCGATCGCGAAATTATGCTTAAGAAAAGTTGATTTATTGGAGCTTCGAAACGAAACCAAGTCGTTCCAACCTCGTGGCAATTTCTCGAATTATTATTCGTCGCTTTGCTTCGATCAAAAACCTTTATTTCGTCCTCGTCAAAATCACTGTAACTTTTTTCTTATCCTTAATAAAATATACGGAAAATACTTCTTTTCCTAGTCTTGCATCTTTTTCTTATCACGCACAAGAAACACTTCTTACAAACAAACCGTGAAATGCTCGACTCTCAAAACATAACAGTACGATGTAGAATGAAGTTGGCTGCATAGCGACTAGCGACACTCGTGCGAAAAAATGACACTATTTTCCGAACGCCTCAAGAGATTCTACTTCAGAGTGAAGTTGGCTGGAAAATAAACGTTCGACCAGCGACACTCGTGCGAAGAAACGAAACTAAACTTTCCGAACGAAGAATTTACACGAATGAAATACATCGTTAAGACGATAAGATACAGACTCGATTTACGACATCGTAAATAATAAACTTTTCCTTTTCTTCCTTCTCCTTTGTACAATTTGCGTGTAACGAGGTCATTGAAATTACGTGCTCAGCGAAATCAAACGATTGTCCGCCGATTAAATTTTCTCTCCAGCCTAACTGCCTCGCATAATTCGCTCGTTTCCAATCGATTTAACACGAGTGTTAAAAAATGTTAATCAGCGATTACTTTCCGCGGTTATGTACCGCGGCGATATAAATTCGAAAGGTTTAACACGTTGTTTAATCCCGTTCGTGCAACGGTTACAAATGGAAAATCGATGAGCAAACTCGTTGCAAAAATTGCACTCGCGTCGCGTGCAAACGCGATCGTTTCATCGCGCAGGCAAGGAAAAGAAAAAGTCGCGCCTGTTTGGGGAAAAGCAATATGGCGTCTAAATTGATTACAATATTACGAATATTTGATTGGATGATGATTTTTCTGTTCATTTTGATAATAGAATTTTTTTCCCTCCTCCGATCATCAAAAAAGGAAATTTAAATTAAAAAATAAAATATTTCCTCTCTTTTATGAAATTAAATTAATTCTAATAAAATTTATTTGATATTATAACCTCGATAACGATACAATATTATGAATATTTAATTGGACGATGATTTTTCTGTTCATTTTGATAATAGAATTTTTTCCTCTCCTCCAATCATCAAAAAAGAAAATTTAAATTAAAAAATAAAATATTTCCTCTCTTTTATGAAATTAAATTAATTCTAATAAAATTTATTTGATATTATAACCTCGATAACGATACAATATTATGAATATTTAATTGGACGATGATTTTTCTGTCCATTTTGATAATAGAATTTTTTCCTCTCCTTCGATCATCAAAAAAGGAAATTTAAATTAAAAAATAAAATATTTCCTCTCCTTTATTTATTCTAATAAAATTTATTTACGCTCATTTATTTAATTATAACCTCGATAATTTCATTTAGAATCGTGACAAGGGATCGGCAAAGAAATTATGCCTTTTCTCCTACAAATTTGTAATTACGCGTTTTAATTAAAACGAGCCGCAAATTCTACCGCACTCTAAACACGAGCCAGGGACGATTAATCGTTGCGTTATCGGTGTTGTCAACCGTTCAACCTGTCAACGGCTCGTTAATTCACCTGGTTCTCACCTCGCAACTTCTCCAACGAACGAAGCGCCATCGTTGATTTTATGAAAGGCCAGCGCCATCTGTTCTCTCCTTTCTCTCTCTCTCTCTCGAGTTCTCTCAGTATTCTTTCGATCGGTCAGATTTATATTTAAACCAATTCGAGGCCAATTAGAAGGAATTGGACGGAGCAACTGGTGTGCTCGAAGAAGGTTCATGGTTAGAGTTCGTGGCCAAGATCAAGTTCGTTTAGATTCACATTTGCTTTGTTGATTTAACGTTGACGTAATTACGAAAATGGTCATCGATAGGGGAATTTGAGGGATAAAATCTTGTTTGGACGGATCAAGCTTAATCGTAGTCATTTAAGATTTTATTACAATCACAATATATACATATGTATAAAGCTTCGTAATAAGTCAAGTCAGGTTATGTAAATCTAAAATGGATTGTTAAATCGATTCGTTACGATTCGTAGGGAAATAATAACAATTTATTGATTAACGAACGAAACTTACGTCATCTGACTAAGAAATCAATTGACAGGTTATGTAAAACGATTATAATATAACCTATTCGATTTTATCAAAAATCTCGCTCTTAATCTCGCCGATTAAAACGAAGGAACGGCAACTGTTTTCATCGAGAACGTGAAATTCTGTCGTGTTAACACACGAAGATCGCACGAGGTGTCGAAACGCGAATTTTCATTGGAGGGAGGCCTTGAGAGTCGAACGTCATTGTATCAGGAAAATATCCGTCGAATCTTGAACCAGGTATCTTTCTAATCTCGTTTCTAATCTAACGATACTTTTTCCAGTAAAGTAAAGTAAAAAAATTTTTGGTATTTTTGGTAAGTGTTTCGTTTCCATTTTGAGAAAATTTAAAAACGTTTAATAATCATTGATTATTATGATTATTTAATTGGGAAGATGATAGAACAACGGGATATCAATTATCATTAATTAAAAACAATTAGCAAAATTCAATTGGATTTATTTGTACCGTGGCCGTGACAATTGATCGTTAATTAACTTATATTTAATAAGGACAGATTGTATCCAATGCGTAATGTTTTGATTGCTAACAATAACAATTAGTCATATTTGATATTGTGGTTGCATGACTAGTTTGAATATAAAGCATCGTTAATAGAAGGATGACATAATTAGCAAATGGATCAGAATATATTAATAAATTTGTTTGGTAGAAACGTTATTCTTTGATACGATTGTTTGAATGAAATTTATTTTGTAAAATAAATTTCTAATTCGTTCAACGTCAAGATAATATTCGTCGATTGGAAATTATTGGTATCGAAAAAAAAAAGATTCTAAAAAAAAAAAATCCTTGCTCAAAATGATTTCTAACGATATAACGATACTTTATTAATTTACACGCGAAAAAGTAATCCTCTCCAATCCCGTAGCAATTCAATCGCCAACAAATCCCACTAAATCTCTCCTCCCGTCCCATTTTTTTTTTCCCAACAATTGCCAACGAAATCGTTCACACGTCCCCGCAAATAGCAACGCCGCCGCCATTCCTAGCAAGGATTAGGACACGTGGCGACATCGCGACGATTGTTTTGTTCTCGAGTCCTTGCATCGCAGCGCCTCGTAAACATCGAAGAAGTTCGCCCCCCTCCTCCTCCACTCTGCCTCGGCCAACGCGATAAAAACTGTTTTGTTCGCTTTCGACCGTGAAACTCCGGGGAGCGCTCGAATCGTAAAACGTGCCACCACGTCGCTGTAACGAGATTTTTCCAACGGTTTCCGCCATCCCCTCCATCCCCTCCCCTCTCCTCCCTCGACCGCAATCTCGGAGACGAAAGGAAACCGCGTCGAATATTCAACGATCATCCCGCAATTTCCGCCACATTTTGTCGTAGACGTTGCTTGTTAGCCACAGTGAACTTGGGGGGATTGAATTTTTCCTAAATCTTGTTTCGTTTTCTACTATTTCTCGGGTCCTCGTTTCGAGGAGACGAGCATTGAACGATTCTGAGAGGGGAAAAAAATTGAAAAATATAAAAACTGTTATATCCTCTAAATCAAAAAATTGAATTCAAATTTTCCATTATCCATTTTTCGTCGATCGGTCCATTCAAATTTCCCGCGCAAATTTAATTAAAATCAATTTCGAAGAAATCGCGAAATCGTCTCTCCGATTCGACTTTAAGCGCACCGTCTCCGCGACGTAGCCGATTAATAATCCAAGAGGGTTATCCGTTTAAACGGAAATAGGCTTTCCTCTACGTGGTGTGTACACACGCACACAGAAACAAGCTCGTTCTAATTATTTTGCTCGCTCGGTTGCGAGTAACGTGATAACGGCCACCCAACACTCGCATCCTCTGACGCCTGCCATGCACTGATACTAATGCATTAATTTATAATCATCCTATAATTTGCGGTTGCATCCTCCTTGCCACGCGTGACCTCCATTCTAAACACGCTTACGTTATCCCCGCGCATTTCAATTTCCACCTCGAATCGCGCTGTGTTGTAATACGATCCGTTGTGCACTTTGGAAAAAAAAAAAAAAAAAAGAATTCCCCGATACGAGAGGAGTTTCGATCGATGCCCATTTTTCCTATCCCATGTAGAAGTTTTAAGAGGAATTTTCAAATTTTTCGTGGCAAAAAAGGTACTTGTACATTGCTATTTTATTTATTGTAGCAACACGAATTACTCTTTGAAATTATTTCACCGTTTACTATTGTTATTTATAAATATTAATTTCTCTAATGTTATTTGGAGAAATTTTCAATATTATTTTCCATAAATAATTATTCAATTTAATATTCTCAAATATTCGCTTTATCTCAAGTCCCTCTGATTGTAAAAAAAAATAAAAAGATATACAAGTAGCGTAATTTGAAATAAATTTCCAGTCCAGATGTGTTTCATTAGACGCTTCGTCGTGTTGTTTCAGCGAGAAAATATTTCGCGAAGAAAAATAGCAGGTTTAATTTATCCGTCTCCGAAAGAGGTTAGGTTAGAGTAAATTAAGTTAGAAAGTTTTGATATATATATATATATATATATATATCTTCACTAAAATGTTTTGCGTTTGTGATAACCAGGTACTGTAATAACTTGACGTGATGTTTGGTTTAATGAAATCGTGAAATTGAATATTTAAGTGATGTGTACGAATATGAGATAAAATGGAGAAACTTGGTTAATATTGCTTTTAATTAAATTGTATACACAAAGGGTATTACAACCGAAGTACCGAATTGAATAAAACTGTTTTCTATTCATTCATAAGGAACGAAATAATCTTTGACTGCTAGCAAGTTGATTTTTATTTTTCAATACTTAACCTAACAAATAAAAATATTTTTCGAAATATTCTATCCTGCATAAATCGCTCAACTTTTCAGAAAAATTAAAAAAAGAAAAGAAAGAGAACTTTTCGCACATAATTTTCCATCGAAATCATGAATCTCGATTCATTTCTAACCTGTTATCTCACACGCAACGATTTATTAATAATCTCTCGCAATCTTACCTTTTGCCACTCGTTCGATTTGTAGAGACTTTCGTCCGTGCTATCGATGAAAAAAGGGACGAGCTGCAATACAACTGTACTTTTCTATTTCCTTGCTACGAGGCTGATAATTAACGAACGAGTCCTTTGTTCCTCTCGATAGCCAGCAAATCGTCCGCCATTAATAAGCAATCCCACTTAGAGGTTTGGACCGATCAGCGACGGTGCTGCCGCTCACGTTAATTAGGTGACACTTTTTCTCGCCCCGACTATCGCCAACCTTCAATTGGTTTCAACTCTAGTCGTTAGCAAGTACATCCTGCTTGCCTGCGTAGGAAATCAGTGCTCTTTTTTTAACAATTCTTTTGCGAAACTCTTAACGAAAAAGCTTGTCTTTTGGCAAATGGATTAGAAAGTAAATATCGCGAGTGAATGTAAATTATTTAGCTTATTTAGGAAACTTTGTTTTCGGTGAATAAATTAGCTCGATAAAGTAGAGACAAGGTTAAGTCGCGATAAGTTTTGAATAAACTCGAGTTTTATTTAAATCAAAGATTTGGGCCGAATATTAATTTTCAAAGATTTTACGATCAATTTTTATCAGATTTTTCATCATTATCAAGAATTTTCCACAGCGAAGAAGAATACGGAGGAAGTAAAAACTTCCTGTGATGTTAATATAGCTTTCGGCGTACGTTAGGAAAACAAACAACTTTTTGTTGGCGCGAAGAACTTAGACTTTGAAAAACATTATTCTTAATAAAATTATCAACATCCAATACTATTTTCTTCTCGTCCTCTATTTTTAAATTTTTAAATACGACTCTCTGAATAAGAGATTAAATAGTGATTTTTAAAAAGAGCACGAATTCTAAAATTTTAAAAAGTTAAACAAAATTGTCAAAATAATTTGACGATTCAGTTAATATAAGATTGATACAATATCTCCACATTCCACAATTACAATGGAACGCCGATTATCCAAACTATCCAGACGTGATCCAGAAATTCTCGAACTTGGTAAACAGAAGAAGCAGTTATATATATTTAAAATTAAAACGTAAGAGAATCGTTCAATAATTTATTTTAATAGATAAAATAGGATAAGAAAAATGAGAAAATAAAATTTTTTGTTGAAACAAGAAATATTTGGTTACACGCGAAAATTAGATTTTGTAAAAATTTGTGAAACAGTATCTTCTTTTCGCCTTAACCGGGATAGAATAATAGGATAAAATAAAAGGAATAGTGCGCACGGGTCGACGTCTAATCAAGAAACTGTCGCAAGCTCGACCTTCGTGCAATAGTACATGTTGACTTGCCATTTTACCCTCCCAAATTCACTCTACTTTTTTTCTAAAATTGCTCAGAAAATTATCAGGAAAAAAAAAATTAACATTCTCTTCTATATATAATATTTAACATTCCTTCGTATCATTTCGATGCAATTCGAAAAAAAAAAGAAAAAAAAATTTCCTGCGTTCGAAAACCGATTCTCGATAGCCGGATACTATTTGTCATAAGCGGTAACAAGGACGTCGAGTGGTTGCGATAAGATAAATAAAAAAAAAAGGGAGGAAAAAAAAAAAAATCGGTACCACCTTGTGCCAGATCGTGGCAGCCAGAATTCGTGCGAAACGACGTCCCAATATTTCAATACCGTTATCTCCGAAAAGTCAGGCGGAAACTGGCTCGATCGATAAGGGGTGCATGACAGAACGATATAGCCTCCTGTACCGTTTTTATTATCCCGCGGGTCCCATTATTCCATTGCTCGTTGACTACGAGCTTTATACGCACGTCCCGCGATCTTCAATTCGATCGTACTCTACGAGTCGAAAGTTACGAATGGTCGAGTTTCGATTCCTTAATTTTCAGTCAAGAAAATCAATTGGTTCAATATTAATAAATACATTTTTCAAATCGCGATCAAATTGCGTTAAAATGCGAAAAAGAAATATTCTATTGTATATACGTAAATCGATTATAACCTCAAATAATAACAAAAAAGCAATCTAGTTATATTCAATCATCCGATCGACACTTGTTCGATACACTTTTGATCCCTTTGCATCGTTCATCTTTTAAATCGGTACCGAAATCAATCACTTGACGCGTAAATAACTAGACTTAACCTCAAAAATAAAACTATGAAACTATAAACACGAAGTATCTTATTCTGTTCTTAATATCGAAAATTTATAATTCTAAAAATGTTCAAAAAAAAATTTCAATATAAAAAAAACGATATTGATACATTCTTTTTTTTTTTCATAAAATTTTATTCCACCACTTACGTATCCGTATACCGAGCGCACTGTAACAAATGCGATCGAACCAATTTTTCTAGAGAGAGAGTATGGTCTATCCTCGGCCGTAACATTCCACCTCGTTACCACGAGGCATGCAAAAGTGGAATAGGAAAGACACAGAGAGAGAGAGAGAGAGAGAGAGAGAGAGAGAGAGAGAGAGAGGAGAAAAAAAGAGACGAGAAAATGGTTTCGAGGAGTTAGACGAGGATAATGGAGGTTAGAAGGGACTCTGCATTTTGGATGCCCCCGTTCGAAAGTAACTTTAATTCCCCCGTCTCTGGCAATTTGTACAATTTACATTCACGTTCCCACCCATCGTGCCATTTCTCCAAAGATTTTTCGAGATCAGTGTATAAAGTGTCGAGAAAACTAATTAACAAGCGACAAAGATTTCTTTAACGTTTGAATCTTGATCTAGTTAATTAACTTTGTTTTTTTTTGAAAACAAGCTTTTTGACTTGTTTACCTCCCCATAGATGATTATAATTTTTAGCAGTTCGTTCGTAATTAACCGATGCACGTTGCGAATAGAGTCGTTTATTTGTAATTTCGTTTTCAAAATTATTCTTAAAATAATTCCTTTTTTCCCCCTTCTTGTACACACAATTATGCGCTTGTTTCGAGCAGTTCTCTTCTTCCTGATAACCTCGTCGTATCAGCCGCGTATTTCAATTTCGCGTTGCATTCGCTCGCCGAGGAGCGAATTTAAAGCCTCTTAACTCCTCTACGGTTAAGGAGGAGGTGCGAGGAGGGAAGGGAAGAGATAATTGCGAGCGGGACAGCAAAAGGAGAAGGAAGCCGAGATGTCGCTCGCGTAGCTGTAATCCAAGGTAGCGAACGAAAATTATTTGCGCCGCTCTCCGGTAGAGGCGTGGATCACGGGAGACGTATAAATATAAATTTGCACGTGTCAGAAAAATTGAAAAATGGAGATCTCTTATCGCGTATCCATATTTTCGTACGAAATATCGTATACAGTGAACTCGTTTGTCATCCGTAACGTCTTCTTTCTTTTTTTTTTTATATTAAATCTTGTATACACACTCCTCGATATATTGATATTTCTCTCTTTTAGGTTAGGTTGTTGATTCAACGAATCGACTTGAAGATTTAAATTATTTCCATCGATATTGATCAATTTCTTCTTTCTTTTTCTCAATGTTTTTTATTTTTTTGATCGTTCGTCGAAAATCCAAGGTTTCGAAAGGAGGATTTCTCTGTTTAATTTCGGATTGTGCGAATGGATAGCATATAATCCTCGATCCGCAAGAAGGGATTACGTTGTCGAAACTTTCTTTTCTCGTGGTACAAAAATTCTGGAGACAGTGATTAATCGTTTCGGGAGCAGACAGCTGGAGGAGTGTGTTTCTAATAAGACAGCCCATTATGGACCTCGCCCAGAGTGAAATTCCCACGAAAAAGATTCCCATCCCTGCTAAACGTTAAAAGTCGTGCGATCGAAGAAATGATTAACGATATTGTATACGTTTCGAGAGTATTGTATTTTCATTGTGCGAAAAATATTATTTCGATAATTTTTTAATAAATTAAAGACACGAATTTTTCTTCTAGAATAAATAAATTTTTCCTCTCACTGTATAAATCATATTCATTTAGATATTAAATTCATTCATTTGAAACTATATTTAATATTAACAATTTTTTTACGAGTTTATTGTACTATTCTTCAAACAATTCTGTTTCAATAAATAGAATTTATGATTCAATTCTTCTTTATAGCAACAAGATTCCATACTAATTGGATCAATTTTCTTAACAATTTCACTATATCGAATATTTTTCAAATATAAATTTTGAATTAACTATTTGACATTTTGTAATTTGATTATTTATCTACTAATCTAAAAAATAAATTACATTTTTAAATTTAAATTAAATATATATATATACGTAATTTTAATATGTATCCTTTGTTATATTTCGAGGAGCATTCATCATCGACACAATTTCGACCAAGATACAACCATGAATAATAAATACAAGGGGAGGGAAATTTCGTTCCCAATCAATGTCAAGGATCCCTTTTGCCGGAACCATTTCCGCTCTAAATCTCCCAGGTTTTCGAGAACACCGGTTCTTGGTCAACCGTAAGCTTAAGATTTATGGCGAAAAGTTGGTGGAGCCATCATCGCCTGTCCCCTTATGAAACTTATTGCTCGAGATTGATCGTGGCGGAAAAGTTTGGACGATTAAGAGACGTGTTTACGTGATTCGACCCTTTGATTCATCCGTGTTGCACGAAGGAGAATAAAAAAATCTTTTTCTAAGGAGAGTTTAGAAGATTCTTTTAAAAATTTAAAAGAAAACTTGTAGAATTATTTAACCTTCCAGATTAGATTAAACGATTGGCCTTGGCAAAGTTGATCAATTTGCCTTCCAAGTGACGCCAAGACTGCAAAACTTGAACGAGTCAATTAAACAATATTTGCCTCTGCTTCTCTCTAACCTCAAAGACCTTCACGACGATCTACCAGAATCGAGAAACTAACTCGAATCGTTTGTCACTACACAAAAATTCAAAAAATTTTACTATAATGATAAAATTTACTGAAAATTTAACCAATTACCACTAAACTATATAATTTTAAATATTTATATAATTTATCATATTCAAAATGTAATCGAGCTATTTCAACTCGAAAATATTATAATTTATATAAATATTAAAATTATAATCAATATATTATAATTTTTAACTTGGTTTAAAGACGAGGCTTGAATTATAATTCGGCCATAAAAATGAAAAAAAAAAAAAGAAAAATAAAAAAATCGCAAGATAATCGAGCTATTTCAACTCGAAAATATTATAATTTATATAAATATTAAAATTATAATTAACATATTATTAATAATTTTTAACTTGGTTTAAAGACGAGGCTTGAATTATAATTCGGCCATAAAAACGAAAAAAAAAAAAAAAAGAAAAATAAAAAAATCGCAAGATGATCTCGATGATCGAAATCGCAGTGTGTGATGACGTCATCGGCATCCGGAAGTGCACGGCTTTTGTGTGTACGGCGGGGGAGGAGGCGGGCAACAGGCGGGGTCTGTTAAGTTTAGCCGGCTCGACCTGGCAAGTCGACAGTGTGTCAAGATCACTTGATCCCTTGCCGCGCCTTCACCTAGAACGAGTCGAG